>NC_133156.1:13724555-14328822 GCF_040802235.1 Manis javanica | reverse complement strand
GGAATTCTGATTGAGAACTTGCATGTACCCCACACTTGAGAACAGCACCAACATATACTTTGTCACTACGCCAGAAATCAGACTTTTCCCCTGATTCGCAAAGCTGACCAGTCCCTATGATCCGCTGATCTCTCCTCTACATCCCCACTGCCACTTCCTTACTCCAGACCTCACTGTCTTTTGCCTGGCCACAGTCCCAGCTTCTCAGCAGGTCCTCTTCTCCCCAGTTCTCCACACTATTGCTGGAGAAATCTTGCCAAAAACATAAAAATGACCATGTCCCTTACTGCTTAAAATTCTTCAGAAACCCCTCACTGCCTTCAGGGTGAAATTCAAATGGCTTTGGGATGGTGTTCAAGGCTTTGGACAATGTCACCCCTGCCTATCCCACCAGCCTCATTTCTGACCTCTGCTGCAGATGCTAAGTGCATGTCATGTCCTCGCTCAAGGCTGCATTTGCTCTCACCCCTGCCTGGTGTGTTTTACCTCCTCCACACCACTCTGCAAAGTCTAAAATGCCTGTGATCTTCCAGGACTCAGTTCACATACCCTGTCCCCTAGTCAGGGCTGAGAACGCTAGCCTCCTCATTTACCCTTGGTGGGTACTTGCGCCTTATACACAAGACCTGGGCCTTTGGCAGCTTTTGTGGATACAAGAATATTAGCACAGCTGCCCAGCTTTTCCCAAGTCATGTGTTTTCAGGGCAGATCCTCCTCCCTTCCAACCCCTCTACCAACTAAGTTCCACCTGATGACCATTTTTCATAAGGGCAAAGCCTTTTCTGTGCTGTTGCCAGTGACAAGCCCAGTTGTGGCAGACACCAGGCTTTGGGCCAGGCCCCTCAGTAACTAAGTGAGCTTCCAGAATAGCAGTGAATTAGCCAGATTTACCCGTGATTGCTGGCAGCCTCAGGCCGCTGCAAACCACCCCATCCCCAGGAGAACATGTCCCAGAAACGGACTGCTTGGCCTACCAACTTTCTTCTTCCAAATCACCAGTCATCTGGTAAACCATCATAATCCACTCCTACTAGTGAGTAGGGGAACAGAGAAGCTAGATGGGCTCCTCCTTCATTTCTTGCCTGGGAAGTGGAGTGTGAAGTCCCTCCCTTCTGTGGAACCATAAGGAGTAGGAAATGAGTGTGCTCCCCACATTGCTTAGGGATTGAGGGCCTAGTGTTAACCCCCCCCCTTAATCTCTGTATCCCTGGGGCTCATTCCAGTGCCTAGCACATAGTAGCTGCTTAAGAAATGTTTGCTGAATAATATAATACATGAGCACACAGCTGCTTGGGCAGTAAAGTGGTTATGAGCATGGGGTTCTGATATCGGATTGCCTAGGTTCCAAGTCAGGCTCCATCACTTACTGTGTGACCAGGAGTGAACTGCTCCCTACGATTTGTTTCTTCATCTGCAAAATGAATAAAAGTATTATTTTTAGCATTGTGAGAATAAAATGATTTAATAAATATAAGCTGATTAGATAAGCACTTGGCATATAGTAAATGCTCAATTAGTATTGGCTTCTTGGAATGCTCACTGCAGATAGGATTCAAGTCATTCCCAAAGCCAGGCAGCCTAAGAACTTTTTGAAAGAAAAAGAAATATGGCAAAACATACATGTATACATATATGTGCATATACATAGGTATGTATATGTATACACACAAATGTCATCAGATTTTTAACACTGAGATTGTCCTTTCTGCTAATAAAATGCCTTTATTTCATGAAATGACCATGATAGTAAATGGTAATTGTTGCTTTTACTGTCTTGACAAAACAAAATAGATTGCTTCCCAAGTGCTTTTTTGAAATGTTCCTGGTCTTTGAAAGCAAAACCCCAGGAAACACTTATTTGCTGGCATGGAGATCTCTCGCGGAGTCCCTCGCACGATGCTGTAGAGTTGAGGACAGTGGTTCTCAACCTTGGCTGTACGTTAGCATCACAGGAGTTTTTAAAAAATTGATGCCTGGATCCAATCCCCACGAATTCTAGCGAAACAGGTTTGTATGTCAGGACTTTAAAAGTTGGCTGAGGAGAGACATATGCGTAAGCTAGGACAGAGGCCAGACAGTGGCCACTGACTTCCTTTTTTTAGTTCTCTAATCAAATACAGGCTCCTTTTTCTTTATTATTCCCAGAGTGGAAAATGAATGAAATAAAAACAAATAGGAGTGGGAAAAGGGCAGAGAACGGAAAGAAGGACCAAGACATTTGTTTTATAACTGATTAGCATTTTGAAACCATATCTTATCAACCACCTTTTCTGTTTATACCATGTAGATTGAAGAATCCCTTGGTTCCTAACTATGTGTGATAAAGTCTCATTCTCCTTCTCATTTCATTTGTGAATATCTTTTCATAAAAACAATAAAACAACGAGGAGAAAATCTCTCGAAATGTTGCTAAGGAGTCTTTGGTATTCCTCTTCATGCCATGATTCTGACATCATCCAAAAACATTTGGTCACCCAGAAATGTACTTCCTCTCGGCTTTTAAAATTCTTTATATATTAAGATACATTTCTAATTATATTTCAAATAAGAACCAGATGTTTTGAACACTTTACTTTGAAATCTCTTCCTTCTTTTGGGAAGATTAGGAGGGGGTGGCATTTTGGCTCTTTCTATTTCCCAAAGATTTGACATTCTCACATATTTTTCCTGGGAGTTTATGAATTTCCCTCTAGCAGAAAATTGTTTACATACATTGGCCTGTCATAAGGCTCAACTGTGCAAATTAGACAAGTGAAGGGTTACTTTTGCAGAGTTCTCTGTAACATCCTTAGAATTAGAAAATCGCTTGCTAGTTGATTACCCCCTTCTCTTCGTCAAACTATGGCTTCCACCTTTGTTGTAAATGGAGTAAGCCTGCTTTATTTTAACACTCACTTTAACTCATGCTGCATCTTGCCTCAAGCATGCTTACTGCGCATGTACTAGGGAAGTGCAAAATAATACGGGAACAATTAGCCTTAACTTAGAATACAAATTTCTTTTCCTCCTGGGATCTCGCCAAATCTCGACTGGTTGGAGATCACATATTAGCCTAGATGAAGTTCCCGGATGTTGAACCTCACCAAACATGAGACAGTGTTGGCACCTTTTCAAGGGCGCAGTTGCTGGGGTCTGGGCACAAAGGGTATCCAGCTAAGTTAGGAAGAAGAGAAATAAAGGCTTCCTGTGTTTTTGACGGTCAAGCCCACTGCTATGTTTCTTACCCCAACCAAGGTTGCGGCCAAGGGGAGGTAACCAGGCAAAGGGATGGGAGACTGTGAGGCTGACTTCAGTGACCCTGTTACTCTATCCAGAGGAGGCGTCACAGGGAGGCGGGTCTGGAAAAGATCACCTGAAATGGTCTTTTTCCTTTCTTCATGGGCGTCTCCGGTGTTGAAAGGCCTCCTGCTGATCCTGGCTCTCCCTGCCCCACCCCCTGGGGGACAGATGAGAAAGGCGGCACTGCTGATTCTGCTTTGCTGAGACCCTCGGACGGTGTATGCGTTTCTCTTGAGTGTGATCCGACATCCTGGACCCCAAACACAAGGCTGCGAACTACTCTTGGTCTCAGCTGAAGCGCTGGTGATCCCTTCCAATGCCAGAGGAGGACACACCGTGTAAAAGGTTGTGGGCCACGTAAAAGGTTTTCTAGTACGGGTCTGACTGTAAATGAGTTTGGCCTTATATGCTCATTTGGGACCCCAATCGCCCTATAAGTGAGTGAAAGCCTCTTTCCCTTTTTAGATTTGATGAGCTGGCAGGAGGTAGGAGTCGGGGACGGACCAGAAAATATTAGCACTCTCTTTCTCTAGGGGGAAAACAACAGAAAAACAACAATAACCCTAAATATGTAAACATGGGTTATTTAAAACATAGAACACTGCACGGCAGGGCACTTTACCAGATGTGAGTGGGCGTGACGCTGATGAAAACAATCACAGCACGTCCCTGCTACCTCCCGGGAGGAGGTCTGCAACCTCTCTCTTTTTTTTGGCAGGCCCTGCCTCAAGTTTTTGTGTCCACATGCACCTGAGGATGCCGGCCCCGTGCGGCAGGCAGCCCAGGGCTCGCCCCGGTCCTTCCGTCCTCACGGCTGCGCACGGACGCCTGTGCGCTGGAGCCGGCACAGGGCTTGGGGGCGCCCCTGGGGGACCTAAGCTGCGGCTGGGCCGGAGCTGAAGCCCCGGCCCTTGGTTTGAGCCTTGCTCTCTTGGGCGCTGCCAACAGCCCGAGCCTCGTGGCGATACGGGCCCATTTCCTGAGCTCGGGCTGGACAGTATAAGCAGGGCAATTGAGCTGGTGGCCAACACCCTTTGGGATCTTGGGCCTGGCCTCCTCGGGCCTGCCACGGCCGTGACAGTGTCAGCGCGCACACGCACGGCCTCGGCTGCATCTCCTCCAGGCCCTTCTTGGGCTTCTTGGCGGGGTGTGTGTTGCTCAGGAACTTGGGGTCCACCCCCTTAAGAGATTCCTATCTTTGTCATCGGGGCTTCCTGATGTTGTTTCTGTGCTATTTTGGGGGACTGGTTGTGCGTGGCATGGTTCTTGGACTTGGCCACGTGTATGCCCAAGTCCAAGTCTGAAGTGCCTGGGACCGGAAGAGAAAGGGGGGGCCACCGGAAGTCTTCAATCTTAAAGCGAACTTTGTTCCATGAACTTGTGAATTAGTGTGACCAGCTGCACTTAGGTCCTTTCAGCTACGCCTCCGTCATCAACCAATTACGACTCCTAAAGATGCTAATTTAAGAAACGTAAGGACTGTTGCAGGACATTTATTACCCCCCCCTAAATAAGGGCTTTGCCAAACTATCTCTACCCTGGACAAACTCGTTTCCTTGGACTCTGTTTTCTTCTCTTCATTCAACTTTCTATTCCTTCTTTCCTTCAAGCAGGGCTCACTGAGCACCTGACATATGCCTTGCTTGGTCCTGCATGAACAGCTGTGTACCCTGAACTCAGAGCTCACAGCCTGGAGGGGAGACGGACCTTAAACCTGATCGCAGTACAGGATGCCGAGGGCGCCCAGGGAAGGGCTCAGTCGGCATAAGGTAGCTAACACGAGCCAATCAATTGTACTATTATTAAAGAGCCAGGGAGGTTTGTTTTCTTTTTTAATTCTTTTACCTATTCACAAATTGGAAAGGCTAAATTAATAAAATAATATAAATATTTGTAACGTAGTTCTGTGGGCTGCCAATAAGTTAATGCACTAAATAAGCTCCTCAGGAAATAGGTCTGCTCTTTTCTTCCCTGCTTTATTAAATAATTAATAGCCAGCTAGTGGAAAAGTATCTGACAGAACCCTTGAATCTTTACCCCTGTGCTGAGGCTGGAGTAACATTCTGCCACGAACGAATGTGGGGAGGCATTCGTGCCGAGTGTCCAGAGGAAGGCCACCCCTCCAGTCCGGCCACGTCTCAGGATGCTGCCCTGGCCCACCACCCAGCGGGGACTCCCCCTGGAAGGCAGGCGCTCCCACTGGGTCAGGACAGTGTCCTTTGTTTATCTCACACCACATACATCCACTCCATACAGGGGGCTGTGGCCGCATTCCCTTTCTGGCTTTGATGTTGTAGCATGTAAATATCTAAATGCTCATCTCCCAATGACCTAATTCCCATACGGATGCAGACTTTATTTAAGGAGGGGACCTAAGGGGTGTTCTTCATTTTCTTCCTGCGAAGGAAGATGCATTTCCCAGTTGACTTTTAGTGAGCTGTGCCTCTTAGGCGGTGATCTTCACCCATGCTTCTCAGTCCTGCTCCCACCCCCCTTTAGGTGGGAGAGGGTGGCTGGAGGGGGCTAGAGTTAGGCTTGAATGACACCTCAGCGGGTGAGGCTCTGGCCTGCTCATTCCCCCTGAGGCGGGCCTTGTTAAGAAGAACAGGTGCTTTTAAAAATGGTTCTTTTCCCCCTGGATGGGGGTTTTCCTGGACATTCACTCTAAGGACTGCAGAGCTCCAGGTGCTAAAGCTTCCAAAGGTGTGGGGGCCCCCGATGATTGGGTGCCCTGGATATTTGTCTCTCAGACTTGTCCACAGGGAGCCTCCAGCTTGTCAATAACAGCTCAGGTTTTCCGTCCCCTGCACTTTCCGGAGCCAGTGTCCTCCGGGACGTTTTGCTCTGGGAAGCTGTGATTCTCTGTGCCTGTGTATCTCTACAGTTGGGGACAGAGGTTTTCCCTGCGTCCTCACTTACAGGTTTAAGGAGAGTTGTTGGTTTCAGTTGTTCGGTTTCTTTACTTGTTAGGATGGAGTCTCAGCTTCTAAGCTCCTTACATGCTGGACCAGAAACCAAAAGTCTCCCAGGGATTTTTCTTCTGCTTATCCTTAAAGCAACTCTGAATAAATATGAGCATTTGAATGACTGAAACTTTGGTAGTTAACTTCAGATAGTTCTTCTGAATCATGAAGATCATTAAGACTTTCTAGAAAAAGTTAACTGTCTATTGAAAAGGAACTAAATCTTCCAGGGTTTTGACAGAGAGGAGAGCCCAGGTGAGGGGGGTGGGAAGGCTTACTTCCGGTTGAGCCTTACCCGTAACAGACTCATGGGATGAAGATGTCAGCACTCAGTGTGAGGACAGAAGCTAGGAATTTTTTCCCCTCCTACACCTCAAGGCCATCACATCCCAAAGTCAAGTACTCCTGGGGCAAAAGCAGCTTCAAGATTCCCTTAACTCTAAGTGTTCCTGTTTCCTACAGATTTCAACCTAGTAAATTCCTTACTATCCTATCTGAGAGAAGGTTTATTTTTTTTTATGTATTTCACCCAACATTTTTAGTTGTTTTCAGTGGGAGGGCTGTTCCATATAACTTACCCAAACTTGTCTGGAAAGGGAAAGATACTCTGTTGTCTTTTTTCTCTTTTTTCTTTTTTTAGTATATGGTTGATACACAATATAATACTGGTTTCAGGCTTACAACATAGTCAATTACAACATAGTCAATTGGCAATTACAGATGTTACTAAATGCTCACCAGGATAACTGTGGTTACAAAGATATTACAGTATTATTGATTATATTTCATAACAGAATTTGTTATCCTGAAATGTTCTCCTACTCTTGCTTATTATTTGACAACTTCAATGAGATGTCAAACACCATTATATTTTGTCTTGGCTACTTGTAAATCCTCAAGGCTTCACTAGTGCCTGGCACATGATAGACATCTAATAAATGGATGTGAAAGATAAAATAATAATAGTGAAATACTAACAATGGAAGATCTTCAACATGGGATGCATACAGTGTCTTGGCTGAGCTTGTCACCAGTCTTCTCCGTCATCCTCCACGTGTGGGAGGTTTAACTCCCAGGAGCATGTGCTCTCAACTCGTCAATAGCTCCCTGTTGCTTTTCCTGTAGAGACCATATTCCTTAGCCTGGGATCCACATGAGATCTGGACGTAAACTAGTTGTCTATTCTTTTTGTGTCCTGTGTTCTCCCCAAACCATTTCCCAATCCTCTTCCTGAAGAAGGGAAGATACTGTTTTCTTTTTTTCTCTCTTTTTTTAATTGAAATATAGTTGATACACAGTATTATATTGGTTTCAGGTGTACAACATGATGATTTGACAATGGTAACATTGCTAAGTGCTTGCCATGACAAGTGTAGTTACCATCTGTCACCATACAAAGATATGACATTACAAAGTCATTTGGCATTTCCCAAACATGCAACACAACCCTGCTCACTAATCCCTCTTATGTGGCTGCTCTTCCCACTGCCTCTAGCTTCTGCTCCAGACTTACTGCCCCACTCAAATTCCACTTGCTATGAGATTCCTTCTCTCCTTCCCTAGCAAGAACTAATGCTACTTTCTTTAAACTCCGAGCATGTTTGGGGCTTCCTTATGGCTTTTATCCCATATGCTTTGCATTAGAACTACTTATTTACATGGATAAATGCTTTCCCAAAGTCCTTCACGGTGCCTTGTAGACACTCAATAAATATAAATAGAAAAATGGATCATCAGAACAGGCTTAGATTGTGAACCTCAAACGATACCAAAACAAAGGAGACTTTATCCACTACAGCCAGAAATACCTTATCTTTTAGGCTCTTAGAATTTCTGAATTACAGTAAGTGGGGTCAGACAGTAGCCATGCCAATGGACATGTTATTTAAAATGATGATTCTCCAATTATTTGACACCTTTTACAGAATGGTTGGTGGACCTGATGTTTTTTCTTTTAAGTTACAAGGTCCATGGAGAATTTCATCAGAGGACTCACTTTGTTTAAAAAAAATAGAACTTAAAAGTTAACGCTAACAACACCCACACCGAATTGACTCATATTTCCTATCAGCAGTTCCTGCAACCTTGTTGAATTTCTCATTTGTACTCTTACTCCACTGAATGCCACCAGCCCAAAACACAGAAAACCAAGAGAGCATTTCTCTTGTTTCCAGAGGCCAGGTTCTAAAGATGGAAAATTCCAAGTTATAAAAGTAAGCAGTTGAAATTCTGTGTCTTCGGCATAATGCGGTATTTTTTTCTCCAAAATGGGAGTTGGCAGCTGTTAAATGACCAGTTCTATTAATGCAACAAACAGACTGCCTTGCCATATTTGGTTGACTACTAAGACTCTTCTAAGATCTGCAGAAAAATATTTGTGGTCGATGTATTCCCTCCAGTACTCTTTTAAAGGACTCTAGAAGGAGCAAGACCAGGACTAGATATAGTCCTGCTAATAACTACTACGTGAATCAAGGAGATTGGATTGGTCTGTGGCTAATGTTTCGAACTTCCCTTTTGTGCGGGAGTCACAGCGCTGAGTAGTCACAGAAACTGCCTTGGTCATCGTATGTTTCAAGTTAACCTGACTAACCTGACAACTAAGAGGAAAAGAATCCTATGGAAGAGAGCTTTCTAGATCACAGACTGACAGCTTTAGGAGAAGAAAACAAAGAGGACGTGCAAAAGATATTTTTTGCAGTTAAATTTCAGGGAGAAAACTCTCCCAAGACAGGGATGTCAGAGGCCAAACTGGAGGCCAGAAATCTGAACAAGAAACCAGCAGGTCCTCATTTGGAGGACTTAAGGGTTCGGTGATTGAGGGATACCAAATGATGCTTGAAAGAATTTCTGTCTGCTTAGAGGTTAAATCAGGTAATGTCTCATAGGATCTCAACTCTGACATCTTGTTAATAATGTTGGAGGCACATTGGTGTGGAATGTGTCATATCTAAACGAGGTTACATGCCACAGATCCATTCTTTACCGCATTCATGGCCAGAAATCCAAGCTTTCGGCTCGTCGCAGCTCATATTGCACTGCTTGCCCCAGTTGGACCCGTGCCGGAGCCCGACTTCTCCTGCCCCCTTCCATGGCCCCTCCAGGTGGACCCTCCACTCTGCAATGAGCAAACCCCTCCAGCTGTGCCCCGATTCCTCCCCAGTCCCCGGCTCACACTGCAGCCCAAGCACTCGGGGCTGTTTGTCTCTCCAACGCCTCTGGGGCCTCAGGAACAGGAGCAAATGCTGTGTTTTCCTGGGTCACCGTGCCCACATGCACACCATGTCTCTCCCTGCTTGCTGCACAAACCCTCTCTTTTTGAGACTGACACCGCTCACATGCCACCTCCTCCTCCTCCTGAGAGCCATCTAGACAGACTCCCAGAACCCCACAGCACAGGCACACCCCTCATACTGAAGGCTGTAGCCCCCTGCCTGTCTTCCTTTCCACCCCAGCTCTGACAGCACCTGTTCATGGAGACCACACACCCACCCCACAGGCCTCTCAGACTGTCTCCACCACAGTCCTAAGAGCTGTCACCTATACACAGGTCACAGCCAGGATGAGGCCACCATGTTCCCCCAGCCTCTACTCCCAACGTGCCTCACACCCACTGCACCTCCCTATCCTTCCCCTGCTTCAGCTCAAATCCCTCCACCACACCATCGTTCAACTCTGTCAACACCATAGTCACAGACCACCGACTCTCCGCTGATGGCCTTGTCTCCTAGTCCGGTGAGAAAATAAGAGCCTTGCACCGGGGCCCCCTTCCTCTTCCCACCCCCAAATCGGCAACCTATTGGCCCCTCCTGTCTCACGTTCCCGGTTTACACTTTTGCTGCCCTGAAACAGTTCTCTCCTCCTCCTCAGAAGGTTTCCAGCGGCTCACCAGTGAGTGTTCGGATGTGCCACTCGGAGAAAGCACTTTCCTTTGATGGGCGGCATGCAGGGGCTCAGGCGCCCTGCCTCCGACAAGCCGGTTGTTATATTTTCAGGGATTTTGCACCTTGTGTGATGTTATGTCAGTAGCTAGAAATTGGCCCCGCTGAGGGTACTCATACCCCTACAAATGAAGGCTTTTGTGAAATGTGTCCCAGAACGTCCCCGCCTCATCCCTTCTCTTGCTGCTATTCCACCCCCCACCCCACCCCACATCTGTCCGGTTTCAGGCAAACTGCTCATGAGCTGTGTGGACGGCTCTCACCCAGTGCCTCTTCAAACCTCCCCCCATCCAGCTTCCGTCCTTGTCACAGCCACCACCACCTCCATATTACAAAGCCAAAGAACACTTTCCTCTGTTTATCTTACTTGACCTTTGCAGTCAACTTGCTCACTTCCTCATTATACGACCCATTCTTCTTCTGACGCCTCTGGTGCTATATTTCCCTGCTTTTTCTCCTGTCTCTCTTGCTGTTCTTTTCCAGAATCTGTTGTGGGCTTTTCTCTGCCTCCCTCAGACACATACACAAGCTCTAAGCGTCGGGTCCCCAGGCTGCGTTCTAGGCTCTCTACTCTCCTCTGCCTTTTCACCCAGGTGACCTCACACCCTCTCATGACCTTGCAGGGCTCAGGATTCCTAGAAAGATACTTGAGACCTCTCCAATTTCCCACCTCCTCCATCTCACTGCCTATTTGACAGCTGTATTCGGATGCATGTTTTGCTTTAAAAGTAACAAGTCCCAGGTGGAACTCTTGATTCCTTGACTCCCCCCCCCCCCCCGTACAAACCAGTGCCTCTCCCCTGTTTCCACATCTCAGTAGCTGGTGACACCGTCCAGCCATTTGGTCAAGCTGCAAATGTGGCCACCGTCAGGACTGCTCACTCATCCTCATCCCCACATCTGAGGCATCGGCAAGGCTGTCGTTCCTGCCTCCCAGATATGCACACGTCTCAGTTCCGCCTGCCGCTCTCCAGACCCAAAACCACACAATCTTCTGAGCCACCCTCATGTCCCGCCTTTATTCTCCCACTGACCTCCTTACCTGTCTTATTTTCACTGCCGCCCCTGCTTCATACATTCTCCATGGAACAGCCAGAGTAAACTCAAGAAAGAAAATCCTGGAAGTTAAAATGGCTCTTGAATGATGGTAAGGATACTGGAAAAGTAATTATTCTACTGTTGAAATTGACAATTGCAAAAGTGTGTCCAAAACACTACCAATAAAACAATTGTTTAATTGCTTAGAAATGAACATGTTTATTTAAGATTTCAAGAGGCAAAGTATAACAGAAGAACCTGATGGGAATTATTCATCTTTTAAATTTATAGATTCTATAAATTTTATCCCCTTTGGTTTAAAGAAATTATTTCCATTACATTAGTTTAGGCTTTGAAATAGTAGCTATCATTTTAGAAATAACAATACTTACAAGCAGAATTTTAAAGTTCAAAGATTAACAATATCCTGGCAAATTATCACCAAAGTCTTTTGCACATAAATTATCAAAATAATGCTCCTGAAATTATGTATTCAAATAAAACTTGCTCAACTACTATTCATCCTTTGCTATGGTATACAAAGAAAATTTAAATCTTACAAAGGTTTCATATACCTAAGGACTTAAGTCAATTTACTTTTTAAAACAAATCAGCTACTCTCCTTAACCCTTCCTGTACTAGCTTGGAAATTTAAATGGCTTTTAACAATGTCAAGGACACATGGAGAAGCAATTCTCTGACCCTTGAAATTTTTCTTTTGAACTTGCGGAAGTTTCACTATTAGCACAAAAGACACAGAGTCAGATGATCTTTTAAAAATGGAAAACAGATTGTTCTATCACGCGGCCTAAAACCTTCCCATTACATCTCAGGTAAGATCCAGTGCATTTCCTACAAGGCTCTGCACAGCCTGGCCCCTTACCTTTCTCTCGGCTTTCTCTCTGCTCCTTTTCCTCTGACTCAACAAGCATCAGGGACAATGGCTTCCTCCAGGAAGTAAAAACTGAAAACAGCATACCACCATCCTAGCCCAGTCTCTGCTCCATTGATTAGTGATGGTGGTAGAGGGGCTGGAGATTTTTGGTTTTGCCTCAGGGCCTTTGCACAAGCTCTTCCCTCTGTTCTGAGACACTTTCCCTCCCACTTTATCTCATCTTTCAGGGTTTATCTCAAATACCCCTTCCTAGGAAAGCCCAGTAGGCAGTCTAGTAGCCTACAACACGGGCAGACTAGGCAAACAGCAAATCTCTTCTCGTTTAAGTAAATCAATAGCTTCAATTTGCTATCTGGTTGGTAAAGTAACACTTCCTTGCATTTGGTGTCTATTTGTCAATTGCTTGACGGACGCCGGACGCGCACCCAGGGAGCACTGGTCATTGGCAGGGAAGCTCTGTGGAGCCGGCCCACGTTCTTTCAGCTGCCGGGGGCTTGCAAGCATTAGGCTGGTCTTCCTAGGCTCTGCCTCCTCCCATCGACAGACGGCAGTCATGCCCCTTGTCTCGGGTCAGGTTCCCTAGAAGCTGAGACAGGGATGCCACCACAGGTGGTATATTGGGAGTGTGCCCTCAGGAGGAATCTGTAGGGAGGTGAGGGAAGCAGGAAAGGGAAGGGGAACAGCTGAGAAAAGATGCAGCTTTAGCTGAAGTCTAGCCTGAGCCTGATCCCACAGGTGCTCTGGGTCATGAATGGCATCTCAGAACTGTCCCTGTTTGAAGTGGGGGCCTGGGCTTTGTGTCCCTGTATCAGTCAGTCATTGGCAGAGGGCACCTCATCGGTGTGGGGGCTGTTAGCAGCCAACACTCAGCAGTCTGGTGCATCCTCCAGGTAAAAGAGACCTGGGTGGGGAGCCCAAAGCTCAGGATCAGCTTAGGGCAGAATTTCTCAGACTCAGTACTATTCACATTTGGGGCTAGATAATTCTCTGTTGTGGGGGGCTGTCCTGTGCATTTAGTATGCTTATCAGCATCTCTGGCCTCTACCCACTAGATGCCAGTGGCATACCACCAGTCCACCCCAGTCTCTAGGCATTGCCAAATGTCCCCTGGGATACAAAACTGCCCTCTTCCTGCCCCCACCCATCCCACTCTTCTGTGGTGTTCTGAGCCCATCCTTGGAGGGAGTCACAGCTGCTGCACTGCTTATTCACTGGGAGTATAGCGTCCTACATACACACATCCCATTTGTGTGTAAGTGTGTGTGGGCGCTTGTGTGTAGTAGGGAGACTAAGCTTCCCTGAATATGACTTGTTAAATTCAGACTGGGTCGAGCCAGGATGAAAAGCAGGATCAATGGATCTGATCACTATTTATCAAATAGATGACCGAATGAAGGTGGGGGTTCAGGGAGAGGCTGGTGACCAAGTTTCTGGCTTTGGCAAATGCAAAGGGAAAAAGGGTGCAAGGAGAGGAAATCTGGAGGAGGGAAGGGCCAGTAAAATATGCACACACTAAGTTTGCTGGGGCTCCTCAATGGACACCTGTGGAAGGCACAGATACCCTTAGGGCTGGGTTGCTCAATCTAGGAGTCATCCAGCGAAGTCAAGGGCACAACTGCAGTTGTCTAGGAAGAAGGTACATGGTAAGAAAAGATGAGGACTGAGGTCAGAACCATAGGAACCTTCACATTTTGTGGGTATTGGGCATATGAGATGGTCCCAAAAGGAACAAAGGAGGTTCAGCCAGGGAGGCAGGAGGAAAGCCAGGGGAGAGTGAAGCCGTAGATCATGGAGACAGGTCGGAGAAACTATTGTTCTAAAATAAAAAGATACAGTCCCTTCTCCTGTCACTGGGCTCCACTCTGCAGCAAGGATGCTAAGGTTTCATGAATTATCTCTAGATCACAGTCAAGTAAAGGCAGCATGTAGGCAAAAATGTTTGCCCGTGTTTGTTTCATATTAGGCAGACCCATTTCAGAATAACAAAATATCTCAGTTTTAATGAACATATTTTATAAAGTAAATGGTATACATACCACACAGACTGCCTATATAGAAACCAAGGCTCCTCTATAAAGAGATTCCAGAGTCTTCAACACAGTGGAAGCAATAGTGATTTGGGAGTGGGACCTTTGTGTCTAAGCTCTTGCTACACACCCCTCCTGGTGAGTCCTTTGAATTTCCAGAATCTGGTCTGTTCGTTTTAAAAAATGAGTGCTTAGATGAAATGACTTCCTAGTACCCTTAGAATGCTAACATTCTAAGGTTCTACTCAAATCCACTAACATTTATTACATAAATATGTTAATGGAAATTCCATCTCATTGTGTGGGATGCATAAACCATACAGGATATCAAAATGACCTAGGAAGCCTGTTAAAGTATAGGCTCCCACACAGAGGATACTGTTGCTTAGAAGAATCCCACAGTACAACCCACAGAATGGGACAAAATATTTGCAAATCATGTGTCTGACAGGCAATTAGTATCCAGAATATATAAAGAACTTCTGCAACTAAACAATGACAAAAAATAAACAACCTGAAGGACTTGAATAGACATTTCTCCAAAGATATACAAACGGTCAATAAACATGTGAAAGGATGCTCAACATAACCAATCATTAGGGAAATGCAAATCAAAATGACCAGAAGATACCACCTCACACCCATTAGGATGGCTATTATAAAAAAATAGAAAATAACAAGTGTTGGCAAGGATGTGGGTAAATCAGAACCCTGTGCACTATTGGTGGGAATGTAACATGGTGCAGCCACTATGGAAAACAGTATGGTGGTTCTTCAAACAACTAGAAATAGAATTACTATATGATCTAGCAATTCTACTTCTGGAATACATACATATATATACACACACACACATATATATATACACATAGTCTCCAAAAGAATTAGAAGAAAGGTCTTTACAACAGCCAAAATGTAGAAGCAACCCAAGGGTCCATCAATGGATAAATGGATAAAGAAAACATGGTATTCTTTATCCATTTATGGATATTGACCCTTATGAAGGAAGGAAATTCTGACACAATGCCATAATATGGATGAAACTTGGGGACATTATGCTTAGTGAAATAAACCAGCCACAAAAGGACAAATATTGTATGCTTTCACTTACGTAAGGTCCCTAGAGTAGTCAAATTCATAGAGATGGGAAGTGGAATGGTGGTTACCAGGGGCTGGAACAAAGCAGGAATAAGGATTGCTTAATGGGAATAGAGTTTCAGTTTTATAAGATGAACAGATGTCTGGAGGTTGATTGCAAAACAATGTGAATGTACTAAATACTACTGAACTGTACACTTAAAATGGTTTAAGTGATTAAAAAAAATAAAAGCCTATGATATTCATAGAGAAAAAAAGCTGTTTGACAAAAGTAACGGCCTTTGAATACAAATTGGCATATTTTCCTAAAGCCAGCTATATTCTTATAGTAATTATAGTAGCATATTATTTAAAATTGGGGGTGTTTTGTTTTATATTCTATTTGTTCTATAATCAATTTTAAAAGATGATGGCTAGATAAGCAATTTAGAAGGCAATATGGAGCCTTTGGGGTGGTATGTTAATTTGTAGAATCCTTTGCTGCCCTAAGAGGGGCATCTCTCCCGCATGTGGTGTTCCCAGCCAACTCATGCCCATGCAGACTCTCCGGACATCTGCATGTTTCAGTATCGGGTTCACTCCTGGGTGTTTCCTGTATGAAGTTCCCAGTTGCAGATGAATAAGACTTCCTAAGAAAGTCTTCCTGGCACAGGCACAATCTTCCCACACCACCTCCACATCATGAGGGATTGTGGAGGGGCTGGTTCCTCAGGCAGAGCAGAGAACCTTCCAGAGAAACAGAACTTACCCATTTCTAGTTTCACTTCTGTATAATCTGACTTCATTGAAAGCAAAAGTCCCACACAGATTCATTTATTCAACAAATATTCATTGAACACCAGCTTTATGCAAGTCACCAGAAAATAACTATTGTATTGAGGTATAATTTACATACAGTGTAACTGACACTTTTCAGTGCACAGTTCTACGAGCTGATAAAAGTGTATCGTATAACCACCACCACCACTAAGTTATAGAATATTTCCATCATCCCAAAGTTCCCTTGCGCTTCTTTGCAGTCAAGCCCACCCCTCATCCCCAGCCCCTGCCAACCACTAATCTGATTTTGAGCCTTAAGTTCTGTCTTTTTCAAATGTCAAATGAAATCATTCACTTTGTAGCTGTTGTCTGGTTTCTTTCACTTAGCATAATGCTTTTGACATTTATCTATGTTATTGCATGTATCATTAAGTCACTCCTTTTCATTCCTGAGTAGTATTCCACCATGTGGATACACGACAATTTATTTATTGATTTACTAGTTGATGAACATCTGGATTGTTTCCAGTTTTCAGCATTATGAATGAAGCTGCAACAAACATTTGCATATGTGTCTTTGTCTCTTTCTCTTAGATTAAGACCTAGGAGTTGGATTTCTGGATCATTTGGAGAGTATATATTTAAATTAATAAGAAACTGCTCAACTGTTTTCTAAAATGACTGTGCCCTTTCGCATTCCTACCAGCTATACATACGACTTCCAGGTGTTCTGCATCCTTGCCAGCCAGACAAAGCTTTCCACAGATACCAGTATCTTTATTTCAATTATTTATTTCAAACCTGTAGCAATGGTGATCATTATATCAGCAATGTATGGCTACCTCTCACTCTATATATAAGCTGGGGCTCAGAAATATGCACTGCTTGGTTGTTTCCATGATGTATATTTTTCTTCATACAACAATAATAAAGAAGTACACTCTTAATGATCTTATTAGGTTTAAGAAATTGAAGCAAGGTAGCTTTATCCCTTAGCCAAACAGAAATGGACAGATAACTGAATGGTACATGCTTAATGGTAAAGGGATCTCAAAAGCCTTCTCTCTGTCCCACCCCCCAAGGGATGCTTGAATGCCATCTTACTACCTTCCTGGCAAGGGGTCATCCAAATTTTGCTGCAATCAATTCTCTTTGGGGGATCTCACCTCCTCCTGAGGCAGTAGATGAATCAGGAAATGTCTGTTACCAAAAGATATGGTCACCAGGAATTATGTCAGCTGTGAGCTCTCTTTTCTTCAACTCATAGGTCTTTGTTTGCTGTAAGGAGCTGACATAATCCCAATCCCTATCGTTATCTGACATTTCTTCCAATATTTGAAAGCAGCTCTCATGTCTCTTAAAATAGCTCTCTTCTTCCAGACTAAACATCTCTAGTTCCTCTGACCATCCCCACACAACATGATTTTGAGTTCCTTCTCCACCCTGTCCCTATCCTCTCCATAGATGCAGCTGTATCCAATTTCTTCCCAAACTGGGGGTTTCAAGTACTGAGCCCAGAACTAGAGATCAAGCACACATGGAGTTGATTCTAACTCAGAGCCCTACTTTTAGTGCAGTCTGAGATCACATTTACATTTTTTAAGAGGTCTCCAGTGCCCCACACTGATTTTAGCACCAGCTATAATCTGTGCGGCTGGCTGCTTAGCATATCTTCCCCAATCTGTATTTGCAGGGTCAACTTTTGGGAAAATTAGGAGAAGCACTTTAAATGTTCCCATAGACTCACCTACTGCTCTAATTTGTTAAGACTTTGGGTGACCCTGACTTTGTAATCAGTTATGCCTAGTATCTCAACTTTGTGTCAGCTCCAGGTATGATAAGCAAATCTATGGTATCTTTGCTCAGCAGTGAATATTGGTTGAGCACCAACTATGTCCTATGTACTAGGCCAGGCACTGGAGATACACAGGTGAATCAAATGGGGCCACTCACTAGAGGAGCCCAAAGCCCACAGTAGACAGCTGAGTGGTGCACTCCACAGAGCTTCCCAGAGGGTTCCATCAGTGTAACCACCAGAACACCAGGGGTTCTGTCTTCCAGCCAGCCACTACCCCATCTACTTGCACCAGCATCTAACCCAGATGTCTCCAGTCTGCCCAAACGGCTGGCATGAGAAAGCTTGAACATCCAGAAATCTAGATATGCTCAGTCTGCATGTCACTGCTGAGCTAGGGGTCAGCCAGAGGAATGACCACGACACTGTTAGTAAGTATATTCAGTAAGTGACCAGCACACCTTCCCCCTGTCGTCACCCCACTCACCCTAATGGCAAAACACTGCATGCACTTATTCCCATGGATGAAAAGCTCATGGAAGAGAGAAAATAGTAGGAAGTAGATAGTGAGCTCTTGGAGGGGCCCAGCTTATATGAACAGGTAAACAACAGGTGCGTATGTATTGAATGAATGTCTTATACAGGGGAAATTGTACTTGGGGAAATGTGCCTTATTTCAAAGTAATAAATCTCTGGTAGTGCAATTTGGGCAGCATCTAAGAGGTTGTTGGAAATAGGGGCCTGGAGCTGGAGCACAGAGAGGTCCTGCTTGGCCGGTGGAAACTCTGGGCACCAGCTGAGTTTCTGGCAGAAGGAGGAGAGTAGAAAAAAGGCCCAGAAAGTACCTTAAGCACCAATTCCCAGTGGCCTGGGCCTGGCTCCCTCACAGGAGACAAAAGTCTCAAAGCACAGGTGGGAGAAACGTAAACCCTTGACATGTGAGTTTTAGCAACACTTCACTGTACACGTAGGGCACTTGGAGCTTTCTGGTTTGATTTCGTTCCCACTCCCCTCCCCGCTTTTTCTGGCCAAGTGTTTCCATAGATGATGGTGATTTCCTTTACATTGACGACTCAGGATGGACCCACAGATGTGAGGGTGGCTCACAGCTCTGATCCCAAGGAGCAAGCCTTTGGAAAAAGCTGTTTCCTCAGGAAATTCTTCTTTGGCCTCCCCTTGTAGAAAACCCTGCCTCGTCTCAAACCCTGCTCCAAAAAAATTTCCTACAGTGCCCAGGAAACACACTTACTTACCCAAAATGTGGCAACTGCCGGTGGGTTTCAAGGACACATGTCGGACCTTGGGTGGGTTTGCTTTGTTTTTCCTCCTTTCCACCGGCAGAGCCCCCACCCCACCCCGCGCACGAAGGCGGAGGGGAAGGGCATTGATTGCATCTGATTTGCTCTGCGACCAAGGCTCGGTGAACCCTTTCCAGTTCTGTTGTTTACTTACTTCTCTCAGAGTTTTTGTTCAGCCCGGGGAAGCTGCGCCTCGGCTCCTCAGATGTTATTTATCTTTTCCTGCGAGGGACTTGTGACAGCCCAGGGTGTTGTGTATCCTGTGAGATTGTTTATCACCCAGCTCATGCCGTGGCCGAGCAGCCTCCTCGCCAGCACTTCACGTCCCGAAACCCAGACTACGTGAGCGAGCGAAGGGCGGGGAGGTTACACGTGGGCTCTGCGATGAACCCGCGGCCTCTGGAGCCCGCAGCAACGTGTCCTCAGGCCCAGCCTCTGACCCCGTGCGCCCAGGTGAAATGCACCGGACAGCACGTGCGAAAGTCACCGCCGACAGCCACCAGCTCTGACAGTGTCCCCGCGTGGGGCGTGGCCGGCGTGGGGGGGACGACCCAGAGGTACAGCGCCTCCCAGCCGGTCCCCCGGGACCTCCTGCGCCACCGCGGCCGGGGCGCATGGGGTGCATCAGGGCGCCCTGGGCGCTTGTAGTGTGGGGCAGCAGCCGGTCAGCCCGAGGGGAATCCTACGTGCGGGGCTGGCCCTCCGCCCGCCACCCCCGGCAGAGTCCGGGGCGCTGGCACGCGTGAATCACCCTCAGCTGGGGCTCCCTGGAGGAGTGGGCTTGGCACGCGGGTGGGGACTTCCGATCCCGCCTCCGACCCAAGGAGGTGGAGGGTGGTTTGAAGTCGGCCAGCAGAGAGATTTGGGGTGAGCCTGGGCCGCTGTTATCCCTTTTCCTTCTCTTTCCCTCCTGCTTTTCCCGGCTTGCCCTTCTTTGGGCTCTGGGTCTCCGGCCACCCCTCGGAGCGCGCCCGGGGAGCGCAGGCAGGACGGAAAGGGGGGGCCTCGCCGCGCGCGCACGCACACTCACACATTTACGGGGCACATCAAACGCTCACGGCGGCCGAGGGTCTACTTTCTCAGGCGCCCTCCCCCATCACCACATTGTTAGCGGGACAATGGGCTCCTGTGTCAGTCTTGTTGGCACCAGTTTTGTACGATGCAGGAAACAGCATTTCCTCTCGGCGCTGGAAAATTAACTTGGATCGTGCTTTTCCCTTTTTATTGAGGATCCGCACACACCCCGGGAAACCCGAGCTCCCGGAGAGGGGAAGGAGCGGCAGCAATAGACATCCCAGAGTCCTGCCCCGGCCGTCCCCTTCCCGCTCAGCTCGCGGCTCCAGGGCTCTGCCGAAGGAGGAAACCCCCGGCGCTGAACAATGAGATGGGGCCGGTGTCTGAACAGTGACCCTCCCGCTGGGGCTGTCAGGACCGCCCGTGCCAAGCCGCGGAGCCCTCCTGCGGCCGGTTCAGTTTGGAAGGGGAACTTGGCAGGGGGCGTTCCCGGCTGCCGAGGGACCCCCGCCTCTGCCGCGGTCGGCCCCAAGCTGTCCAAGGTTGGGCCGTGGGACGACGAGTTGGTTAGGAAATCCATAGCGCACAAATCTGAACAATTCATAGACCCACAAAACTACTAGAAAACATTATCATGCATTAGTGCTTCTATTTTGGTATTCATCTCACTTTGCCCTGAATTATACAGTAAACCTCCTCTCTGGGAATAACACTAGACTGCAAAATCCTTGAGGCAAGGAGGGATTGATCATTTTAAATGGTCACTAAATATGCAGACATTTGTGCCTGCCCCGGGTACCCCCACCACCAGCTTCTGCTGTTCACATTTTAGGCTGGGAATACTAGCAGCTGGCTGCTGAAAGTACCTATAGAATTCATATTATATATAATATATTAGTATTATTACTAAGATACTGATATGGGGATTCTTAATGCATTATTAATCTAAAATATCCATGTCATTCATATATCATTATAAAGTATTAATATTTTATGATATTAGATAATTCATTTAAATATATAATTTGCATGGCATTTTATATACCTGAATGTACACACACTCATACAACAAATACACTACAGTATGTGCTCAGTAACTGCAAACCACTCCCATCCCTCTCTCCTCCACCCCGCCTTGATGATGAGAGAGAAGAAAATGGAAACCCCGTTTCGGATCTATCACAGGGGTACCTCTCCTTCTCAGTAATCTTCTGCAACAAACTTCAGAATTTTATGTAAATTTACTTTTTTCTTCCCATCAAATTTTAAACGTTCGATTTTTTAATGGACTTTATTTTTTTAGAGCAGTTTTAGGTTCATGGCAAAACTGAGCAGAAGGTACAGAGATTTCCCATTGCGCCTCCCCCAACACATGCAGAGCCTCCCCCACTGTCACCATCCCCCACTTAGAGTGGCACATTTGTTGCGATCCGATTACTGACACATCGTAATCACCCGAAGCCCGCAGTTCCTATTAGGCTTCACCCGTAGTGGCGTCCGTTCTATGGTTTGGATAAATGGCTGAAGGCGTGTTTCCACCGTTGTAGAGCCATACAGAGTTGTCTCAAGGGCCCTAAAAATCTCTGTGTTCCATTCTTCATCCCTCTACATCCTCAGTTTTTGAGTTTATCGTCACGCCTAATTGACGTTAAGATCAGAACAATGTTGAGAGCACTTTGAGGGTTTTTCTATTCCGTATAAGTAGATAGGAGTAAGAGTTACTGGAATTATTGATCTATTGTTGGCACTGGCTTCTAACATTTTAGATTTAAATCCGTTTTTTTTTGACCACCCACGTCCATCC
Source organism: Manis javanica (assembly GCF_040802235.1). Classification (NCBI taxonomy): domain Eukaryota; kingdom Metazoa; phylum Chordata; class Mammalia; order Pholidota; family Manidae; genus Manis; species Manis javanica. The sequence goes on along the minus strand of NC_133156.1, from coordinate 14,306,911 downwards.
CTTCCTCCTCCTCAGTTGCAAAAGTTAATAGTCTGTAAAACAATACTTAAATATGTAAATCCTTCAGGGAAGCACTTGAAAGGAACACTTGGGACTCTTTGTAATGTGAAAATCATCCTCTAATTGCCTCGCAGGTCACTGTTCCAGTTCTTAATATCCTCTGCCCAAGAAAGCCAAGGGTGCTTAACGCTTCTTGAATGAATGAAGGATTGATCATATTCTTTTTGCTTGCTTACCTGTTTTTTATTTATAAACTTGGAAAAGAGATTATAGTTTGTGGTCTAAAAGAATAAATTTAGGGAGAAATCCCTAGGAAGGTATACACTGGGTGCATCCTAATTGCCCAAGAAACACTTTTTAATAGTGATAACTTGCTCACTCCTATGGATGGCCAAGACTGAGATGAGACTTAACGTGACAGAGTGTGCAAAGCCCTGTGGTTCTGTGAATTTGCTTCTTAGGAGGGCTCTTGTTGTTTTTGCAAAATATTTACTGCCCTGAGAGCTTTGTGGCTCTCATCTTGCTGCAGCTTTTGGGAAGAGCGGGCAACTCTGATTTGAACCTGTTTTATTTGTTATTTATCTTTTCACATATGTGTTCCAACTAGACTGTGAGCCCCACAGAGGATCCCCTTGAGCCTGCAGGCCTATCCCTGTTTCCTGCATCTGGCAATGTATCAATAAATGTCTGATTCCATTATCATGGGAATAGACCAGTGACCCCTATGAAATAATACAGAGGTCAAAAGTCATCATGTAGCAAATTAAATGATGTCTAATGCCCTCCAGCGGCAGTTTTCCAAAGGCATTCCCCGTGTGTGCTTCTAGGGACTAGTGAAGAACAGTCTTACAGAGGGATTTTTATATTTGAGGTTCTGCTGCTCAGGACATTTTGCAAACATTTATCTCAGAAGAATGACAGCAACAGGCAAGGCAGACTCCCATCCTATACCTATCCATGGAGAGAAATATTTAGGTTTGAACCATCCCCATCATCAACCCTTAAAAGAAATCTTTCTGAACGTGCTCTATAGGCTATGAACTAGAAGGAAAAGGAAAGTTTTCAGAAAAGAAATGCTCAGAGCTAGGCGGAAGTGATGGACGTTTTTAATCCTCTGTCCTCTTCAATAGTAGTTATCCATCCCCACAGCTCCAGATTCCTAAGGCTCTGTCTGTCTGTCCCCATCTCCTGTCGGGGTTTCCAGCTCACTTTAGTGCTGCCAGCAGAGAAGCAAGTTGCTCCCCCACAGTCCCCTCAGAGAAGGATTAGCCCGAGTTTAAGCAATGTGAAGGCTCACTGAGTTGTGTAGTTGCATTGATGACCCTCAGGTAGGTTTTCAACACTCCTTAGCAGCTGACAAATGCAGAAAGGAGAAAGGTTGTGATTCAGCTTGACTTCAGTGGACTATTCGTGGTGGCTTCACTCGTGTAGGTGAATCTTTCATTTTCTTCACGGATTGCTGAACCATATTCCTTAGCTATCTATCAAATAGAAATCTACCTGAAAGGAATTCGTTTAGGGAGTTAATAGCCAGCCCTCTCTTCCGGCTTGAGGCATCCCGGACTCTGCCCTCCATTCCTGCTCTATTTTGGGCTTCTGATCTGGCCCGTCCCCGCCCCCTCCCCTCCAAGTCCCTGCCCTGGTTTCCTGCCTAGTAATCTTTTCCTTTTGGGACTGTTGCCAGGTACCTTTTCTAGAACTCTGGTGCTGAGGCTGAGTCTTGGCTGGGAGCCTTATCAGACACTCCTTGCCTATGACCTTCCTGTGAAATTTGTCCTCCCAAGATTTCCTCCTGTGGTCTTCTGCCCACCTTTTTCAGGTGTCCTTTTACTTTATCTTAGCTTCCTTTCCCCATCGCCGATCAATTTCTTGGACTAAAGATTATAATAATCTGTGGACACCCCTGTGACATGAACCTGCATAGCAGCGTTGATTCTCCCAGCCTCTGTCCCCTCCTTTCTAGCCTTGCTTTTCTTCTTTGCTTCAGCTTATGGCAAATATATGACCATTTCCCCACTGGACCGAATGACAGCTCAAAACCTTTCTGAAAGGAGGTAGGCTTAAATTTTTTTTAAAAAATCAATAAAGGGTCATAGTTATGGCACCAAAAAAAAATAGAAACGTGAATCACAACAAGACTTGAACTACCCAGTGGAGCCTTAGATTTTCAAATAGCTAGATTCTCCCGCAATCATGATTCACTGAATCCAGGAGTGACTCAGCCTTGAAAAGCCACATGCCTTTAATGAATTACACATACAAGAAGTCTTTGATATAGAAGCTCTTAGTAAATGTTCCTTCAAAATCTTAAACGTGAGTATTGAAGAGCAACACGTCGACTTCCTGTTGGCAATGGCTTATAATACTTGAAGCTTTAATTCCTAAGTGGCTATAGCATGTCCTAAGTCATTTAGGGTCTGTAAGTAAATTTAAACTTAGTATTTAAAGCATGATTCAGTTGAAATATCTGAATAAGAGAGAGTAATTAGTAAAATCCCATGACTTTGTCACCAATTGTTAGCTGCGTTTAGTCCCTGGTTCTATGTATCTATTTTAAGTTGAAAACACCTTTTCAACTCAGCTCAAACCTTTTGGCCCTACACCCACCTCGCCCACCACCAGCCTCTTTCCTGAATTAGCTCTGGGTTCATCTTAAGGACAGAAAGGCTGTCCTTCACCAACGTGGGTGGAGCCTTTCTTATAAAAATACCTCCTGTGCCCCTCCCCTGCCCTCCTCTCAAGGGCCCTGGATGAAGGCGAGATGATGTAATGGCACATGCAGGCCAGCCACAGGAGCACGACGGCTGTCTTCTTTCTAAGCAGAAGAATGTGTATTTTGGCCACCTTTCCTAACCAGTCTAGTTAGCATTTGAATAGCGTTCACGTCCTGACGGCGCACCACACCGCTCCATGCACGTGCACTCACACTCACGTTCACACATGCGCAGTGCGTATACATGCATGCTCGCCCATCACGCTACCGCCCTGGGCAAACCAATCCACATCCTTGGCTGAACCAACAAGACTCAATCTCTTGAAAATTCAAATCATTAACAGACAGAGGCAGAGAAGATGGACATGTGCGTCATTTTATGCCGAAGCCCTGCTGAGCCCTTCTAATGGGCTGAGTGTGGTGTCCAGCACCTGCACGCCTTTCCTAACCGTTGCCCTATGATGCCTGCACTGTTTTTATCCTTGTTTCACAAATGAGGAAAGTGAGGCTCCAAGCAGTTATGTCATATGCCAGGATCACCCAGCTGGTCAGTTCAGAGGCGGAATCCAAGGCTTCCTTGCTTCTGGTGGGCAGGGGAGGGACGATCAGGCTCCGTTTTCTGCAGCTGTTCAGCTTTTCTTGGATCCCGCGAGATCTAAATCCTGAACACCCCCACTTCCTCCACCACTTGTTTTTTTTTTTTCACCTGACCAAGCTGTTTTGGTCTCCAGTTGTCTCAGGAGCTAAAAATTATTTTACATTCTCTGAACTTTATAGATGGAAACAATCAGCAAATTTAGCAACGGAGCTTCTGCAAAGAAGGAGGCTCAGTAACGAAAATACATGAGATGAATGGTGAGAAGGTGGATAACTGTGGCTAACACAATGGAACTGATAGGAAGAAGATGAGGAGTTAGGATTACTTCTGTGTTACAGTCCATCCGTGTGCAAGACAGTGAGCCTGTCCCTACGGCGTATTTGTTTTCCTTAAGTTGCTAATGACCACTTTTAGGGTCTTTTCCTCCTATGTGACTTCCCACATATGCTCTCTGATTTTTTTTAAACACCCAATAACATTTTATAACTTTTTAAATGTTATGGTAGTATATCTGGCTGTGCCGCCTTGGCAGACATTGGGAAATACTGAACAAAAATAGGCCTTGGACATCTGCGAATGCTGCAAATAACAGAGTCAAGTTTGCAATACCCACACATTAGTGAATCAAGATGAAGCTTCACTTTTTCAAAATATGCTAGAATTTTTTAGATTAGACACTGTAGAGCAGTTTTAGGTTGACAGCAAAAGTGAGTGGAAATTATAGAGTCCCCACAGGACCCTCCCCCCACTACACACAGCCTCCCTTACTACCAACATCTCCCACCAGGCAGCACATGATGACAATTGACGAACCTACAGGGACACATCGTAATTGCCCAAAGTCCGTAGTTTACAATGGCTGCACGCTCGCTGTTGTACCTTCTATGGGTTTAGACAAATGGATAATAATGTGTATCCACCATTATAGGGTCAGAATAGTTTCATTGACGCCAGAATCCTCTGTGCTCTGTTTATCCATTCCTCCAGCTGCAACCTCTGATGTTTTTACTGTCTCCATAGTTCTCTGTTCCGGGTCATACAGATGGAAACCTGTAGCATGTGGCCTTGTCAGACTAGCTTCTTTCACTTAGTAAAAGTTGATTTTTTTAAGCCAGCACAGGAGTCTCTTCCTATTAAGCTCCTGCTTTCTGCCTCTAAAGCTTGTTTTGATTGCTTTCTTCTGCCCTCTGATGGCTAGACACACATACCCATCTGACTGTTAGTGTCATTACCTCAAGAGCATTGAAATAGTGCGGTTTCCTATCTTTAATCAAAGTACAATGGGACACTCATAATCAAAACATGCTCTTGCTCCCCTTACCAATCAAAGTGACATGGACCCACTAGGGGCATTTGCAATGTATGGGGGGCCAGGGTATAGCACACTTACTGCGTTTTGAGAATGCTATGTATGTTGTAAAAATAGTTCTACCTAGCAAGCAAATAGAGCCTGTGTTGAGACATATTGCCTATACTCTTTAGCTCCATTTAGTTAGAAAGTGTTTCATTAATGCTATTATATCCAAAGGAAAACTACTATAAAATTTTTATTTTCTGAGGTCTTGGTCTTAAAGAGTCAAAGTAATTGTCCAGCATGATACCTAGTGGCCATCACTCCCGGTTATCTTAAAGCTTCATGATTCAGAATCATAAAGCTGCCAAGGGGTCCAGGCTTCCCTCTCCAAGGAGCTGGACTCTCCAGACAGTTTCTCAGGCGTGTACAGATAGTGACGCTCCTAACTGAGTATCGGGGAGTACCTTGAATAACACATCAGAATTAAAGCAGTAAGTTCGATAAGGATGATGGTAGTCATAACAATAAACATTTGTTGAGCGCTTACTGTGTGCCCCTCACTGTGCTACCCAGTTTGCAGCTTATCTCCTGTCATTCTCACAGTGAGGTGATACTGTTCTGCTATGACTGTCCCCATTTCACCAAGGAGTAAATGGCATACAGAGAGGTGAAGTCATTTGCACAAAGCAGAGGCACATCCCATTTTGTGGGCCAGATGCATATGCAACTTTCAAGGCCTGCCTTTAGGAAAAGGAGTAGAAATTTGGACAGACAAGCTGGGACAGAGCCCTAGGTGAGGCATTCAGAAGCTTAAGCTTCCCATATCATTAGCCTCTGGCCCAAGACCACTCAACCAGGAAATGAGAGAGCCACATTGAGCCCAGGCAGCCTGGCACCAAAGATCAGGTGAGCACATAATTTTATGCTAAAATTTGATGCCATCTCAGACCAGTGTAAATAGGTGGAGAGAGGTATCAAAGTTATGAGAAAAGTTGATGTAAAACTTTAAATGAAGAGAAGATTCCATTAAGTTAGTATTTTCTGCACAATTGCTGAGCACCAGGGTTTTATAAAGATAAGAGTTTATAAACTTTTGACCTAAACTATTCAAGAGAAAATACTTCCTATTTTTTTGATATCCACATTACTATGTATTTTATATATATTAATATATATACTATATACTGAAAATTTATAGAAATTAAATTTCCTACATTGCATTTTTTATGTAAGAGTATAACCCTAAAATACATAGTAATTTGCACATTTTAAAACATTGAAATAAAACACCAAATTCAAGCAAGAGTGTCATGGGAGAAGGGGTGATAAAAAAAGAAGGAAATAGAATTGGAAAGGTTTCTTAAGTGAATACTGTGCATATAGATGCTCATTTTATTATTTTTGCCTTCTTTTTAATTGAGATGTAAGTGACATATAACAGTATTAGTTTCCTGTGTGCAACGTAATGATGTGATATTTGTATAGAGTGTGTGAAATGATCACAATAAATCTAGCTAATATCCATCACCACAACACTTTTTCTTGTGATGAAAATTTTTATGATTTACTCTTTATAACTTTCAAATATACAATACAGGATTATTAACTACAGTCACCATGCTACACATTGAAGCCCATGACTATTTAGCTTCTATTTGGAAATTTGTTCCTGTAACATAATATCCTCAGGGTCCACCCACAGTGTCACAAATGGCAAGGTTTCCTTCTTTTTTGTGGTTTAGTAATATTCCATTGTAGATATCCCACATCTTTATCCATTCATCTGTCAATGGACACCTAAGTGGTTGCCATATCTTGTCTATTGTAAATAATGCTGTAATGAACACGGGAGTGTATATATCTTTTCAAGTTAGTGTTTTCATTTTCTTCAGATAAATACCCTGAAGCAGAATTTCTACATCATATGGTAGTTCCATTTTTAATTGTTTGAGCGTAGCATTGTCTGTATTTTGGGACTTTAATTTCTGTGTGAGACCAAAGGAGGAGAACCATAATTTTGTTCAAATATTAATTTCATGTGGCATACTATTTCGTATAACTTGTCTGGTTGCTCTGTTTGGACAACCTAACTCAGCTTTATTTGACATGGAATCTAATAAAGGAGGTGAGATCTTGGTATTCTGTACAAGTTAATATAATAATACTCTGATGCATTTCAGGGGTTTCAGGCATAAAATGAAAGAGATATTTGCAAAGGCCCTTTTGAGGGCCTGGGGAAGGAAAGTGAGTACTGTCTCTTTTGGACCCTAAGCTGGACAGGGACTAGCTATCTTCAAGGCTCAGAAGTTTGTCCAGCTATAAGTTCATTTGAGTAGCAGATTTTACAAGTATTTGTAAAACCCTGCCATGCATTAAAAAAAAAAGGTACCATGTTAATGAAAGTATTCATTTGCTTGGAAAGATAAAAGACATAAAAAAAGAAAGGAAGGAAAGAGGGAAGAAAGAAGGAAAGAAAGAGGAGAAAAATGATAGATTTGGTTTTCTTTATCTGTAAGTTGTGCTTACAGAGTTCTTGTTTGGTGTTAAGCACATAAATGATTGTCCTCATTGTTACCCCTGGTGTCCTTTGATATCAAAATATCTTTGAAAATATACCTAGACAACCTTTCAGAGCCAGGCGTCCCATATATTTACCGTCAATACAGAGTACTGATGCTTTATTTGACTGAACAGCTAGCCATGGAGTGGACGGGACTGACTTTGGGTCCACCTGCTTCTCCCCCCATCACTGGGGGCTAAGCTCTGAAGAGTTTGGGGTGGGAGAATTAGGGTCATGGGGACACACACTGCTGTTTTGGGTGGGCCTTGTACCCACCTCCCCGATGACAAGGCCCATTTATATAACTTATGTTCCCCCTCAAGATAATGCTTCACAGTTTTTATAGCTTGATCTGGGATTAAAATGTTGATGATAAGAACAGTTTGAGATGCTCACCGGCATATATTCAGAGAGAAATAGCTCACCAACCTGTACCCTGCCAGACTAGCCTTGGTCATACAATTCCCACATTTAAGTTTCACATATGGAGACATAATGGGGAAAAGTCCACGTGTAGACCGACTGCCCTGATCATGACTTTGTGGATTTGAATCACGTCCATATCCTCTTCTTTCTGGCCTGAGGAATCCCCATTGCCCGAGCACACCTTCACGGGCAGAGGGAGCTAGCTGCTTGACCCTTTTAGTTACCCTTCTTTGCAGGGCTGGCCATGTAATTTGCAAGACCAGTGCAAGACAAAAATGTGGAGCCCTTCTTCAATAAGTATTAGGAATTCTGAGATGGTGACAGAAGATATTAAACCAAATGGGGCCCTTCTGAGAGCGCAGCTGCATATGGTTGCATGTCCATGAAGCTGGCCCTGCTCCTATGGACTTTCCTGCAATGCCTGTGCCTTTTGGGGGGCTTATCAGCAGAATTATTGATTATCATATTTTGTGTAAAAAAATTCTTGTTGTTTTTACAATGATAAACCCATACATTCTATGTTGTCTTTTTTTTTTAATTCAAATGTGTCTTCTGGTATTTTGCCTTTCTGAGGCCTATATTTCTTTTTTTTTGTAAATCAGAGTATGTATTTTTCTATCCTCTTAATCATTTTGCAGTACAATATTCTCTAAATTATCTCTGATAATCCATATCCTTTAAAATGACAGATACCAAAATTAAATAAAATATTCAGATATACCACAAAGCTTGAACAGTAGAGCATCAATCAATACGAATGCAATATCAAAATGTGTGATTTTTCTTAGATTTTCTAATATTTCATTCATAATTTCTTCATCAAATATCCATAAGTGAAATTAATTTATAGCTTTAATTCTTACACTTTCCTTATTTGGTTTTGGAAGCAAGGTTATGGTAACCTTATAAAACAAGCTGATAGCTTTTACTTCATTTCTCTAGATAGTTTTATGAGATAGAGATGGTTTAGTTCTTTAAGAATTATTAAAACCTGGAAATCTATATAATAATGCACATTTTGGCAGTGAGTGGGAAGATGATTTTGGAAAGCATTAACTCATTCTCCCTCATGGTTATTGATCTATTTGAGATTCCTAATTTCTCTGGAGTTAAAAATTTTAGTATCTTAAATTTCTTATTTAAAAATGAATTGGAAGTTGGACAATATCCATCATATCATAGACAAATTTTCACAAATGCCTAGGGTGCCTAAATGGTTTTCTTGGCTTCACTGGAGATGGATGGTAATTATAGATTTGCTTTGTTTATGTCACCGTATTCCTATTATGTTAATATGTGTGTGCAAATTAGTTAGTAGTTTAAAACCTATACATACTTAAGGTACTCTACAAGAAGATATGTCAAAGAAATAATCAATCCTCCCATGTTTCCTTCATATGCTACATCTATAGCTTTTCTTCTTTCTTCCTAATTACAACCCTTAAATAGAATTCGTGCCTCATATCGAATTTACCGAATATCATAATTCCTCCATGTGGTAAAGATACCTCGAGACAAGTGCTGGGCATAGAAGCCACAGGGCATAAATCTGCAAAGAAGTAAAAAGCTAACCTTTGCAAACAATATGGCTTCTCTCTCACTTACCAACTTTACATTTCCCCGTATGGCCCCGGAAGATGATTGGTTAGCCAGAGACGGGTAAGATTCCTCAAGGGAGGAACAACCTAAGACAGGCACAGTCGCAGGGGGGCCATCAGGTGAGAATTTGGGGATCAACAGAGGTGAGGCTCAGAACCTCACCCCCCCTGCTTTGAGGAAAATCTTCTGCATCCGTGGATGTCTTGCTGCCCTTGTCTAGCCTGGATTAATACTTAGTCCATAGGCACACACCTGATCATCTGATCATCTACATTTGCCTTCTTACAGCACTAAACTATGTTTTCTACCTTTATCTTGCATCTACCTACCACTTCAGCATTTTATTAAAAATAAAAATAATAATAATAATAGAGGGAGAAATGTGGGATCAACATATAAATCAAGTACAAAAATCAAACAAATATTCATATTTGACCTGATTGTTTCTAGGTCATAATGCGTGATCAAAACCGAAAGTTTCTGTGATGAATGCCCTTGTACTGTTCACCATGTAAGAATTTATTCACTATGTAAGAATTCGTTCACCATGTAAGAACTTGTTCGTTATGCTTCAGAAGATTGGAGACTGACGAGAATTAGGCTTGAGATGGATTAATGATTGTACATTGAGCATTGACCCCCCTATACTGAATTTTATTGTTGTTAACAACCATTTGATCAATAAATATGAGAGATGCCCTCTCAAAAAAAAAAAAGCCTGTACCTTGCTCTCCTAAAAAAAAAATTAATAAAAAAAAAATGAATTGGAAAGAAATGACAGTGATTCATATTTGTACCACCATTTTTAGTATTTTGATGTATATGCTCAAATTTTTTTGAGAAAAAAATCACCATATTAATTTTTGTCAAGATAATACATGCAGAAAGTATAAAGATGAAAGTTCTTTTTTAAGTTACTCTGAATCTCACTATACAGAAATAACCATCATTAACTAGATCAACCTTTATTCCAGACAATTTTCAATGCATTCATACAAATAGGATACAGATAGGATAGATGGATGATGGATGGTTGAATATCTATAAATGCTATTTTTAGACAGACAGACAGGAATGTTGATAAATACTGTCAGTTTTAATTGAATCCATTCAAAGAAGAAAGAAATGAAAGTGAAATTGGATTGCAGATAAATGAGATAAATTCAAGATTTCTCTAAGGTGAAGAAGAAAATTTTTGAAAAATTAGAGAATTAGATCCATTGGGTTTTTTTAATTACCTTTTTTCAAATTTTACAGTTATCATTTAACTCCCTGCCCCAAAAGCAGAGGGCAATAGTATTTTACTTCTTCCCACTGTTCCTCCCCTACTGATATTTGCCCCAATTTACAACATCCACACTCAGTGAGTAGGTTGGTTAGTACATATGTATGTATGCATGTATGTCCTCACATGGATTTAGTGTTCACCTTAAATGCTTTAGCATGGTTTCCTCATTCCTGAGTTATCAGCCTTGGTTAAGTTTTTTAATCTGCTTGGATTTTGTTGTCAAGTCATGTAGCTTCTCCATGAAAAGTCATGGCTTTGTACTCCCTGGATTCCATGAATTTTGAGAAAAATCTGCCCCTGCCTTCCCACTTGAATGGCACCCTGGCCTTGCCTTACATCCTGTTGCTTAGAGCTTGGAAGGAAGTGCCTGGTTGTCTCTGCCCCGGAAAGTCGTGATGGAGAGTGTGTGGCCAGTCTAATCTCTCTCCTTTGTAAGAAAGTCGCTTCTCTTCCTGAATGCCTGACAAATTCTTTCTTCATCCTTAAAGTTCAGTAGTTTAATCAGAACACGTCTCTTTGGTGTTGTACTGCATTAACATTTTCTGAAATACGATTTGCTCTTTTACTCTGCAGGGGCAATTCTTTATTTTATGCAAAGTTTCCTTACCTATTTTGAATAAATATTCTCCTTAGTTTATTTTAAAGTTTTTAAAAAATTTCTAGCATTTGTTTTAGAGTCTTTACTTCAGGGACATCAGTTAAGTTGGAAAAACAAGCTTTTTACCCTTTTTCTGTCTCATTAGATGCTTTAAAATCTTTGTTGTTTCTTGTATGTATTGTTTCAAATATCTCAAGACTTTCCTTTGTTAATTAGATTCTCAGCGGTATCTGTCTGCTTTTTCTGTTCCTAATTTATATACATATTATGTAATGCTGTTGTTTAGGGTATTTAATTGGTTTACTGGTGCCGGCGAACTCTTTAAATCTCATTTTATCATTTCAAAATATTAGGATGGGCTAGGTTATGCTACGGTAATGAATTAACCACAGCTTCTCAGTGACTTATCATAGGAGGTTGATTTCTTTCTGCAAAGTCAGCTGAAGGCTGACAGCTTCCCAGAGTAGTTCATTTCCACGAGATAACTCAGAGCCCAAGATACTTGTATCTTGAAGCTGTGCCCCAGGCTTCCAAGTTGCCATGGCAGAAGAAGTGACAGCCTAAAGAACTCATACCTGCTGACATGGATCTAGCCGGGAATTGTCACACACCACTTACATTTCCTGCCAGAATGTACATGTTTTTTTTTTTTTGCCCAGAACTAGTCAGATGGTAGTATGAAATGCAAGAAAGAAAAGCACAGTGCCTGTGTGCCCAGAAACAGAAAGGGACACAGGATCTGGTGTACACAAAGCATTAGCTCTGCCACATTTGCCACATCATCCTTGAGCTCTTGTTTGATTGAATGTATGGGTTTAAAAAAATAATTCTCTAGTATCACGAGATTGGGAAGCGTTTTCTGTATTTCTTTAAGTATCTTTCCAAGTTCACTTCTTTGCCGTCTTTGTACTTGTGTATTTCTTCGTCTTTCTTTTCTTCTTCCATCTCCTCTCTTTTAGTAGCTTTGCACAGTTTCATGTTTTTTTTCTCATTGTAAGCAACTCTGTCCAGACCTTCTGCTTTCTCTGATACGTTGTGGGTGACATTCTTACTCTATCCGCTCTATTTAAAAACACTTTTTCTCCTCCAAGTTATAGCTTGAAGGTTGAGAATTTCATATTATATTTTTAAAGTAGGAATGAGGGGCTGGTGGAAAGCGCAGAGTTTATCTGTGGTGCTAAGTAGTATTTGGTAGGCTATGTGATCCTTTCCTCTCTTCTGCGATTTTGTTCAATGCCAGCACCAGGATTCCCAATGCCCACGGAACATGGAGAGAACATTCTCAGGTCTGGAACTGTTTCCTCTTACACCCACTTACTCCTTGGTGCTGCCATTTATCAGACAGAGGAGAAAAGATGAAGATATTCGCAGAGCTTGCTCCTCTCCACTGCAGACTGTGGGGAGCATTAGTAAGAATTCTTAGGATTTCTCTACACACTGGTATGGTTTGGGTGGAGAGGTGGGATTTGAAGTCTAGTCTTGCTGGGCTTCTCACCTCTGCTCCAGAAGGTCCGGTCTCTCCTTGGCTACTAATATTTAAAGTGCATTTCATTAAGTTGCAATTCTATCCCTGCCTGTTTGCTGTTAATGCATGTTTTGGGGTTGCTTCTCATGGCTTTCTGTCTTTGGGTATTAAGGGACAGATATTCTTTGATCTAAATCCCATCAATCATTTCAACCGAGACATCTCTTCAGCCCAGTTTTGTAATATTTTTCTATAAATAATTGTCAAATTCATCTAAGCTTTCAAAATGATTTGCATACCTTAGGTCAGAGTTCTCTAATGATTTTTTGAAACTCTGGGCTGTATGTGTTGATTTAGCCCCTTTGTATGACCCCTTCGTCATTACTAATTTTTTTTTTTTTGCCTTCTCTTTGTTTCCTTATCAGTCCTTCTAAAGGACTGTTTAGCTTGTGGTTTCAAAATCACAATAACATAGAAATCCTACAAAAGGTTAAGTCGTGGTCCCTACCCTCAGTGAACTTTTAACAAAGTTCTGAACATTAGAAAATTAAGGTGTGAAGTGTATGTGATTGACTAGAAGAGAAAATTGTAGTTTTAAGAATTAAGAAAGCAATCAGGCAGGAGTAGTTTATTCGCTTGCTAGGGGCACCCTAACAAAGTACCACAGACTGGGGGGGCTAAAAGAACAGAAATTAATTTTCTCGAAGGTCCGGAGGCTGGAAGTCCAAGATCAAGTTTCCGGAAGGAGTTGGTTTCTTCCTCTCGGATTGGCTTCCCGATGGCCAGCTTCTCCATGTGTCTTCCCACGGCCTTCCGTCTGTACCTGTCTGTGTCCAGATGTCCTCTTCTACAACAACATCAGTCCCATTGGATTGGGGCCCACCCTAACGACCTCTTTTAACTTTAATTACCTCCTTAAAGAACCTATCTCCAAATACAATCACATTCTGAGATACTGGAAGTTAGCACTTCACCACGTGGACTTTGTGGGAGACACAATTCAGCCCATAACAAGTAATTAAGAGAGACATTTATGGTAATTAAGATATAGGCTAAGAGATTTAAAAATAGAGTAGCTAAAAGTATTTTTTTTTTTCTCATGTAACAATTGAGAAGAAGTCGGCGATGCAGAGCTTCTTCTGTGCCGTGCACAGATCCAAGTCCCTCTTGGCTGTTGCTTTGCCATTTTCTAGAGAAGGGCTCTCATCCAATGCCTAGAACTCGGTAGGCATTCAGTGAGTGCCTGTGGACTCAATGAATGAATGACATGGTGTGTTCTGGGACAAGGAAGGAGCAAAAAGGAAATAAGAATCTTGATCGGAATAATTAAGCAGAAAATGTGATTAAATATCTATGTCTGGTCAGATTTGAGGAGCTCTTCAAAGCCAAATGGAACTCAAAGGGTGTTAGATCGAAAAGGGATGAAGCAAATCCAGTTCATTCACTTTATACAAATGAGGATACTGAGGCTCAAGGAAGTGAATTAATTTACCCACCTAGCTAATAAGCCATGCTATCCAGGACTGTAATTCAGTTCTGGCGCCAAGTTGAGGTCACTGCTCTTCTTACTCTAATTGGAAGAATGGATACTCTGCACTTTTTACTTGGGAAGTGACATTAATGCAGCCACATTTTAGGAAGGTCAATTTTTATAGCTTCTTCATGTCATTCATCAATGATTATCAATACACTCGCTGTGGCTGACACTCATTTTGTTCATACAGAAGATAATTTTTGTCCTCTTTGTTGCTAACAGACCCCTAATCTTGCTTAGGTTGGTGGAACAGGAAAGGACTGCCTTTGTTCTAGGAGTCCTGCCCAGTGTCTGTGGGTGTGTGTTGGGGCAGGAGAGAAGGTAATTAATCCTGAGTGGCCCAAGCCAGTTGTGTTGACATCATTCCCCTTGCCAGTGATTAGTCTAAGGGTTGACATGTAACCCAGTTTTGGCCAATGATGCACAGAGGGAGCTGGGTAGCTCCAGGGAGAGATTTTCTTACTAATAAATAGATAGGACCCAGCAAGGAGAAGACCTCTTTGCCTCATTCTCTGCCTTGCATATAGTTGCACAAGTTGCCTTGTGACCAGCAGAGATGGCAGCACAGAAAGATAGAGACAGTCTGCCTGGGTACTTTGTAGCACTGTGGAATTGCCACATGCAACCCGGAACTGCCTTCCCCAGATTTCTTACTGCAGGAGACAAGCAAATGTCTTTATTGCTTGTTATTTCTACTCAGGGATACTGTTACTTGCAACCAAAAGCATGCCTAACTGATATATTCATTGTATTTGCTTCTTAAACCAACATATAAATGCCTAAAAATATTCCCTTACAGCTGCCTATGGTTTCCAAACAGGAAAATACAAGTTACAAATTCAGAACTGCTTATTCTAGAGCAGTGCAGGAGAGAGAGGTATCTGGTTGGCTAGAGTGCTTCGGAGAATTTTGGTGGCACCTGTGCTACTTGGGCCAGGACTTGTGCTGTGAGTGAGAGCTGACAGGCACACAGAAATTGTCAGGGCACGTCACATGCAGGAGGAAGGGTTCCGCATGGGCAGAGGATGACTTAGAAGCCTGGATTCCAGCCTGCATTTGAACTCCTGACCAAGTGTTAGGAGTATCATGGATCCCACAGAAAGCCTTGCTCTTTCAGTCTCCCAGCACTCCCTGAGGGTGGTCAACAATCCAGCCACTCCTGAGGCAGGAAGCCCCTCAGCAGAGCAGCACATAAACCGTCTTCCTCTTTTACTCCCACTCTCGGCTCTGCTGTGGGCCTCTGCTCTTCGCTGGGTGTGTCCCTGTCTTAATACACTTTCCTCGTGAGGCTGAGATCTTTCTCTCCTTCCTTTGTGGTCAGAGCCTTAATTTTGGTGTCATGGGACCAGACCAACAGTCTGGAAATTTCCTTCATGGCCTGAGAAGATTCTCTTAAGCCAATGGTGCTCCTGGGGGCCTGTTGCAAATTTTCCAATTTCTAGGTGTGGTCAGATTCCCCAGATCACTTAACACTATTAATAATGACAAATTCCACAGATGACAAAACCAAAACTATGTGCTTAAGCAGCTATTCCTTTGCGAAGCCTGACACTGTGACTGTAGAAGAAAACCTGGTCTCTCGTACTAGCGTACCAGTAACTTAGTTATGTTGCCTTGGTTGAATATATCACCTAATATTGTGGGGTTTCATTGTCTTCATTTATAAAGAATGAGTCATTGGGGATTTTCTAAACCGAAATCATATTTTAAGTGATTGTTAATTATAACTGCTGTTCTTTCTGGATATGGAAATCACAGGATTCCTACTTTCTCCTCCTCTTATCTCCATTTTTAAAGTGGGAGAGCATTATAAGTGCAGAGAACCACAAAAACAAAGGCAAAAACAAGCTGCAGCCCCCCAAGCTAAGCAGGAGGAATTGTGGCCACGGGAGGTCCAGGCAGGCCAGCAGCCTGCCAGCTTCTGCCCCCCTCTAGCCCTTTGCCTATGGATTCTTCCTGGTCCCAGAGCTCAGCTGGACCCCAGGGAATGATTGAACAGGGACAGGAGGAAATACGGTTGGTGGGCTCCGGAGGGGCAGGCCACACCACTCTGTTCTGTCTGAGGCTTTCATAGGTTCTGATAATGGTTGCAGCCAGTTTGGGCTCCACTGATGGACATTACTGGAAGCTTTTATGCACACTTGTGAAATTCACAGGTCGGCACTGTGCCCCCCATGGTGGCAGTGGCGATCGATCAGTAGGAAACTCAAGGAAAGGAGATCTTAGGACAAGAGGAGGCTGGGGGGGCTTCTCCAGATGAGATTCTCCCTTCACTGCTAACCTTGGCAAATCAAGGGTTTTGCTTCTTAAGGGAGCTGGTAGGGTTTCCTACATAAGTCAGGGTGTTAAGCTGGAACTCAGTAGCAGAAGCCCATGGAGAGAGCACACAGGCAGCTGGGCTGGAGCAGGATGGAGAGGATAGGGAGCCAGGAAACGTGACAGTATGAGCTGGTCTCTGCAGGATGGCCATGAAATGCAACAGTTGCTCAGGGTCAGGGTCCAGCAGACAGACATCTGAGGGCTTCCAGTCCAGAGGATGGGGCCAGCCACTGGAGAATCTAAGCATCAGTGGACACTTGCCGTCATAGGAGGCAGGGTCTCAAATGATGCCTTAGGATACGGAGAAGAGGGTCTGCAGCTTAGGGACAAGGCTAGTAAGTGCAGACAACTTAGCGTTGAGCCATTTAGGGCCCAATCCCATGGGACACCTGGAATTTGAGGGCAGCCAACCCCCATGGGGATAGGTACAGGGGGATTAGTTAGGGAGGGTGCAGAGGAACATGCCAAACAGACATTACTGATGTAATAATAGCTAACACTTGCTCAGCATTTATTTCTGTCCAGGCATTATTATGAATGCATTTCTGAATTCCTCTTTCAAGCTTCCCAACAATTATTATGTCATCATCCTCTTAATAATTATTATTATTATCTCTTATGCAGAGTAAGAGACAGGGGCCCAGAGAGGTTCAGGGGTTTGCTCAAGGTCATATATCCACCAAGAGGCAGAGAACCCCTCGCAGGCAGCCCTAGAAGCTGCTCTTACATCCTCTATCCTGGGAAAAGCTCTCTGCTCTCTACTTTGTTGCTTTCTGAGTGTGGGTGACATTCTGCCCAAAGGTTTTCACCTGACTGAGATCCGAGCTGACCTGTAGGCAAGTCCTTCTTTCTCCTGAGTTACTGGATTCTACCACACTAACCCACTGGAGGAAGCACTGGGCCTCTAGGAACCAGCTCACTCCTTCTGTCTAGCAGGCATGGTAGTAAGAGACCAGAGGGCCAGTCTAGGCTATGAGCTCAAGGAGGCCATGCAGACCCAGGTTCACTGGGGTGAATCGCATCACCTCTGCCTGTTTCCTTACAGTAAGTCACATCACGTGGCTAGGCTAGAGCAGCTATGAGGTTCATTTGTATGCTAATATTCTATTATCCTATGTTTTGTCTGCACCAATCAGTCTTCTAGAATCTCTTTTTCTGACCATTGGAACTTCTCTTCTTCCCATGTTCTAGAAAAAAACGGCCAATTGTCTTACAACATTGTCTTCCTGTACTTAAAAGTTCTTAGGATGCTTGCCAACAAATCTTTTTTTTTTTTTAAACATATTTAAAAGTGATTGATCCCAGCCTTCTTTCTTTCCCTCTAAGTTTCATTTTCTTTTCTCAGTGATCACCATCTACAGTTTGTACATAAACATGATGGAGACGAAGAGTTCTGAAAGCTTGTGCATTCTCCTCTGTTCCATCATGTGGTTAGTTTTTTCGTTGATTCTCCTTTTAGAGTTTTCTTTTTCATTCTTGATCTTGTTGCTAGTTACCTGTGTTACTCCTTAGCAGATCGGGACTTTCCAAATCAAGTGGATTTTTAAAGCCATATGATGGTTTTACACCTGTTTTTACTTCATCATCAATGAACTGGATTTGCTGACAGCTCATGGGAAGGACAGGTCTGCGTGATCAGTGAAACCACAGGTCTGGTCACCATGTAATTTTCACTGTCTTCCCTCAAACTTTACTTCTTCCCTAGGCTCAGACCCTGAAATTTATGCTGGGCTGGTAGCTTACATTTTCAATTTCAGACTAGGCCAAAAAATGTGCTTTGTTAAGAAAACAGTTTAAACATAGGCAAAAAAAAAAAAAAAGAAAGAAATATATATCAATTATATAACCACGACCCAGCTTTGACATGATAAACATATGGCTTATCTTGTTTCATTTTCACTTTTCTTGGATAATCTTGAAGCAAATCTTAGACATTTTATCAGTCCGTTTGTGATTACTTCAGTATGTGACAAAAGGGAATTTTATTTAAATAATAAACTATGACTTGGCTGGATTTTAATTACAGCAAGAAAAACCACACCAATAGTTGACTTGATGCTCCAGACACTGGTACGTGTTATGTCTAACACCAAGATCTGCTTGTCAAATCTTTACAGTCGTTTTTTCTCTCTTGTATGGATGAACAGAAGTTGTGCTGCAAAATATAAAAACAGGGATTCTGGTATTTTATTTAGGTGTTCTGAGGAAATTCTTATTCTCAGATAATACAAAGTTATTTAACAGTCTAAAAATTAGTGGAAAGCAGCTTGTGACACTGTGTTGTTCAGGTAATAATTAGAAGCAATATTCTCAGTTTAGCTAGAAATTGATTTTGTGAAATATTATTTTTTCAACAGAAAAAAAAAATAAAGCCATTTACTATACCCAAGTTTTCCCTCCTCAGTGGGTTAGGTGAGCTTGGGAGTCTAGCTGTTTTTTTACAAATGACTTATTTTCCAGATTTTGCATCTGATGGTGGTTTTGAAAGTTACAGGGCCGTGTTCTGTACCCTGGCTGACTTCAGATGGGCCTGTGGTTGAGGGCAGAAAGTGGCTGTGCTTCCCGTGACTTGGGCAGCTGCTGATATGCAGGACAAGTACGCCGGGGGAGCCTGGAAGAGACGCCGGAAGGAAAGGGAGGGTCTTCCAGTGAGGCCGCCAGCAGACCTGCCCTGAGGATGTGTCTGGAGTTGGGAGAACTTTTGAAGAAGGACAGCCGAAGACAGAGAACTCTGCTGGTCACCCCTACTGACTCAGAGGTGGAATTTAAATCCATGGCTTTTAATGAACTTTCTAGTCATAGGGCAGCCATGACACAAAACTCAGACATTTTATATAGATAAATCATATATATATATATAGCTTATTATTACATATAGTAATAATAATATAATAATACCTTATTATTATATATATTTACAATATCTATACGATTTTTGTCCAACATTAGGGTACAGCAATCAGATGATGAATTTCTACTTCCTTACAACGCTGGACCTGAGCCAGACGATCACTTCAAACCTGCCTTGTCTCAAGCAGTATAATAAAGGCGGTTGCTTTCAGTTACCCACTCACCTCAACCGGGCTGAAACCCCAGGACCTCCCTCATCTCCCCTCCAGCAACTTCCCCAGAGCCCCTGCCCTGGCAAAGTTCAGCTACCTTAGAGTCCTTCCAGGGTTACCTGGGCTCCTGCCCCTCTCTCACCTTGACCCCAAAGTTCACTTCTCTCTCGTCCCTTCTCTGAATTACTAATCAGAGCCACTAACTGATCCAGTCCTATCCTGTGGCCTCTTGCTGGTCTGTTTCTCCATACATTTATTTCTTAAATGATGTTTATCCCTTCCATTAAGTCTCATTCAGCTTTAATCCCCTCTATGATCCTCTAACCATCAGAACCCATGGCTTCCTAGTACTGGCAGGATTAAACACATTTACATTTATCTCCCAAGCAGTCAAGTTCCCTCCGCTCAACCTTCCTGAAAGTGACTTCCCGATTTCGTGGCCCCTCCATCCTCGGGAATCTGACCTCCACACACCTTCCCCGTAGCTGACTGCTTTCAGAGGGCCCGGAGTTCTGCTCCGAATGCCCTCTCCTTTCTGATGATACAAATGTTTCTATATAATAACTTCCCAATTTAAAAATTAATTATTCCTCTTAGTATGCACAAGTGTATCTTGTTCTTGATTTTAATTGCAGGATAATTTTTTCCTAATGTTTCATGTAAGTCTGGCCTTCTCAAATAAACTGTAAGATCTTCTAGGGCAATAATTATGTCTTCTGTGCTACTATGTTCAACAAGACTGGCACAGGATCATGTATGGGGTGTGTGTGCCAAAAAAAACTTGATGAATGAAAGAATAAGTTTTCTAGATTATGCGCCATAACATGAATTGCCTAGGCAGGTCATTATCACCCTAAGTTGGTGCAGCTTTCCAGTGAAGCAAGAATATTGACGTGTTGTGTGTGTGTGTATGAAAGGGGCTGGGAGAATGGAGAGGAATGGGTACTCAGTGTGCGTATATGTGTGTGCCTGACTGAAAAAAAAATCTCAGTGTCAAAATAAATTTATTTTGAAATTATTTAATGATGAAATGTACATGTCCAGCAGTAGGACAATATTTTGTAGCTTTAAATATAATTTGAAGACTAGAAGCATGGAAAAACAAAAGCACTCTGTGCTTTATGAAAAAGACAAACATAAAAGTGATGCCTTTTCCCATCTTTTCATCTGTCTAAAATGCTTTATAATTAAAAGAGTGCATCAAAAGCAGTACTTTTAAAGAAGAGAAAAAGGCAGTAGCTGACAGTTAGTTATATGCTGAGATAAAATTAACCTTTAGCAAAATTGTTAATTATAATGGTAAGATGCCCATTATACAGATTTCTTTAGTTAACTACTTTTACTTTACTTATTATTTTGTTTAGTCTTTTCTCCTGCCCTGATCTTCTCTGATGATCTCAGTCTGGACTTTTTTTTTTTACTTTTCTAGAATACCTTGAATAAAACTTACTTGTCATATTACCTCTTGCTAGGGTCACCAATTATTCCTAAATAATGGAATATGTTAAATGCTAACAAGTGAACATGCAGCCTCCCTTGGTAAACATGCCATCTAGAGAAAAAGACACAAAGTAACACTTTGGTTTACTCAGCCTCTACAGGTCTCTTCATTCATTCATTCATTCAGCTTTTGTTTATGTCATTCAATAATTTTGATGATTATCCAGAAGGCATACTTCTCATATTGGTGGATAATTTGAAGCAGGAGATACAGAAAATACAATGAATGGTAGAAATGGACACCAGAAAGATTTCCGCAGGCCAGAAAGATGGACTAAATGAAACATGATGTTTAATAAGAATGTGTATAAGGGTGTGCGATTTCAGCTGTCAAGAGCCATGGCTATGCAAGCATAGCCAGATTGCAGCTCTTGTGAAAAAGTCTCAGGGTTTTTAACCAAGAGCAAGTTCCGTAAGAGTTCAGGATGCGAAGTAGCCAACAGAAAAGGCTCCTTTGATCTTCGGTTGCAGGAACATAAGTATAGTATCTATGTTATAGCCCCTGGAGAGTAGAAAGAGGTGGGGGGCTAACTAGGAATCCAGAGCTGGACACACAGCTTCAAAAAGCAGCTGAAACCCCTATTAAATCAAATTAGATAAGTAGCAGCAGTGCCAGCCTATGTGAGGAGCAGGTAGTCAGGAACAGAGTGGGGGACAGGGAGCAGAAAGGGGAGGAGTCAGGATGCTCCCTGCAGGGGTCCCTGGGGAACGCCATCAGAACTTACAACATCTACCAAATAAAAGCACAGGTGTATCTGCCTGGTGAACTCAGTAGAGCTTGCTGTACAAGGCTTGTGAGCTTGGGCTTCTTAGACCAGGGACCTCTAGCTGTCAAGTGGATATATATTGTGAGGTGTTTCTTTTTAAAATATGAAACAAGAGTTTCATAACATCATATGGTTCTTATAGCCAATCACACATATTTATGCTACACAGTATGCAACCATGGAGTCTATTCTGTCTTTGATCTAAAGCTACTGAACCCATTTGGAAACAGAATTCCTGATGGAGCCCCAGTGACAACCAGCTGAGCAGTTCCAGCTTAGTCTACTGAAGGAAGTAGGGGCCCTGGACCCTCCTGTCTCCTCCTGATGCTCCCACACTGTTATCCAGTCTTGAATATTAAAGCCGTTGGTTTTACCAACAATGTGTCTCTGAACAGGGACTAGAAAGAATCCTCAAGAGAATGTTTGTAGCTGATAACAAGAGAGAGTGTCTGGTTTTGCAGGAGATGAAATGCTCTTTTGTATGTGAGCAGGAAGCAAGCAGATAGTCTACTTCAATAGCTTTTTATACCCACCAGGCATGTTGAAATGGATCTTTTCTATCACTAATCTATACAACCTCTTTCGTTAGTGATTGAGTTAGAAGACTAGCCCGTTCTCATTCAAAGGTATTATCTTTTCTGGGGGAGGGTTGAGAGACATGCATGCCTCTGTTCCCCATTACTTTCGCTTAGATATTCATTTATCTAAACGCTAAAATTTAAGCTAAAATGAAATCACATATGCAATCCTGTGACGATTTGTAGCATCTTGAGGTCTTATAAGGAGGCTAATGCAATATCAGAAGGAATAGTAAAGAAATTGTCGACTATAAATTAAAAGTCTGCAACTTTTCAAAAGAATAGTTGAGGAATTTATGGAGGACCACTCTTAATGCAGCATGATTTTTGTGTAAATTAAGTTGGATTTGACCATGAATTTAACCTTAAATAATTGAACAACATATTAGTATTGTTGACTGGCATCTTAGTTTATGAAGATAATTTCAGCTGTCCAACAAAAACCTGCTCTGGCTTCACAAATAAACTCCATGAGGGGCCATGACTGGCAGACAGATACGTAGAGTGTTGTCTGTGTGTTCAAAAAAATCAAATAGCTCTTGAAAAGTTGCAGCAAACTTTTTGTAGGTTGTACTGTGGTCCCCTTTTCCCCGCAATCAGTTAAGTGTCTATCCTGAGAAGCCCCCCCTGCATTCTCAGGACAGTGCCCCCCTTTCAGCACTCTCACCCTTGCACCATATCGTCATTTATATCCAACTCGTCTCCAGGTTCTAAGCCCCTTAGAAGACAGAGTTGGTATCTACGAATAACTGGTTGTGCCTCTAACCCGGTGCCTGCCCCGCTGAAGTGCTGTAGAGGACAATGCTGACAGCTTCTTTCCGGGAGAAAGCGAGGGAGTGACAAGCAGCTCTGATGTGAGGCAGAGGGGGACACGCTGGCTTTCTGGGTGGGTCCCAGGCTGTGACCTGGGCTGGGGGACCCGTTGCAAGAAGGATCCGCTGGCAGCTTCCAGCCGGGCGCTCCGTATTTACTGTTCACTGGAATGATCCTGTGGTTTGGAAGGACTCAGGCTTGGGGAAGCAGAGAAAAGGGGCCAAGGGAGAGTGGTAAGGAGCACTGGGAAGGTAGAAAGAGCTGGTGAAGCCGGCAGGCGAGCAATGACCCCACGCAGTCCTCCTTGCTTCTGAACCACACGGGGCTGCAGCTCAGGCGCCCTAGCGCCAGGTGCACCGGCACGGCACGCGTTTGCTGCGTGGGGCGGAGGGTGGCGGGGACCTGTCTTTGCTCTGCCACCCAGAGGTGTGGCAACTTCGGGTTGCCCAACCTTCCCAGGAGGGGAGGTAGTCCAGTCCTACAGGAACTGTCGCTGGACCCGTTTCGGAGCCATCACGGTTGCTTTTATCATGCCCCTCTGGCATGTTCCAATGGAACTATTTTTCAAGCCAGCGGTATTTACAGACACAAGGCTGGGCTGCTCTGCGGCATCTGGGACGATTTCAGCCTTTGAGGTAATGCAGACATCATTGAGGAACCTGAAATTAGAGTCATCGCTAATACCTAGCGCCTCAAGTTCATTTTATCGGGGTTTGTTAGAAGGGCAGCAGAGTCCCTCATCTTTCGTAGCAAGCTGCCATCAGAAAGAATTTTTTTAGAGCATTTAGGAAATAAAGTTCAAGTGCTCGGCCCTTACAAGTTCCAGGAGCGGTTTCACGCCTCGGCTTTTCAAAAAGGTACCATGGTGTTATTCCTTGTTTTGCTTCTAGGAAGCGGAGGGTTTAGGAAATGACTTGGGCGGGTGCATCCAAAGCGGCCGAAAAAGACAGACGCACTCCCTAGGGACCTGAGCGGGTTCGCCGTCTTCCCAAGGTGCCAGGCATGCGTCCGGTCCCCTCCCGCGCTCCCAGTCCCGTCCGCGCTGCCGAGGGTCTCGGGTGTCTTCCTCGCCGTCTGGGGACAGTCGGCGGGGTCAGGGGCGGCTGCACGACGCTGGAAGAGCAAGGAAGGGGAGGGCGCCGGACTGCGCCTCGCTCCTCCGTGCCAAGGACACCGTCGCGGAGGCGCGGTCAGCTTCCCGTGGATCGGACTTCCCGCCCCGGGAGCCGGGCGCTGGAGCTCCAGCCCTGTCCCCTTCCCAGCGTCGGGCGGCCCCCCAGGGCTGAGTAAGCCGGGCGGAGAGAGACTGAGGATTTCCTGAGCGCTAAGGAAGGAGGAGGGGACGGGGGCAGCAAGGACCATGAACCTGCGGGGCCGCGCTCCGGGCAGGGTCGCGGGCCCCCCCAACCCCCACAGCGCGCTCCTCTCCGCCCCGCCGCGCGCTCGGCCCCCAGCCACCCGCCCCCGGCGGCCCCCGCCCGTCTCCGGAGCCGCAGGGACCCAGGTCCCGGAGGAAGAGGGTAGGTGGGGAGGCGGATGAGGGGTGGGGGACCCCTTGACGTCACTGGAAGGAGGTGCCGGGGTAGGAAGTGGGCTGGGGAAAGGTTATAAAGCGCCCCCGCCCTCGGCTCCTCTGCATCGAGGTCCGCTGGAGGCTCCGGGCGCGTCGCGCGGACACTCCTCTCGGCTCCTCCCCGGCGGCGGCGGCTCGGAGCGGGCTCCGGGACGGGAGCGCCGCGGCCAGAGGGCGCCGGGCCGCGGGGATTACTCGGCGCAGGGCTTGTCTCGCCGGCTGGATCGCGGAGAGAGACGCTCGGGGCGCGGGGCCGGAGGGCGAGGAGACAGGCTCGGGCGGCTGGTCGGCGGCCGCGAGGAGCGCGGGCACCCGGCGGGCAGGCCGCGTCGCGCTCACCATGGTCAGCCGCTGGCACACCGGCGTGCTGCTGTGCGCGCTGCTCGGCGGCCTGCTGCTCACAGGTGAGGCGCGGCCGGGGTCGGAGCCGGCGCGGGGCCGCGGTGGGGCGGCCGCGGGCACAGCCGCGGGGCTGGGGCCGGGCGCGAGCCGGGAGGCGAGGCTGCCTGCACCGCGAGCAGAGCCTCCGCCGGGCCCCGGGACGCTGGTTGCAGCGGGCGCCCCGGGGAGTCGTGGGCGGGGGTCCCCGTCCGAACGGCCACTGTCAGGTCTGCGCCGGGACTGCCCCTTCGCGGCCGGAGTCGCCGCGCCTTTCTGCCTGCTCACGGGTCGGTGTCCCCGCCCGGGCTTCAGGCTCGGGCAGCGCCGCGCGCCCGGATCTGCCTGACACCCAGAGCCTGCGCCCCGGGCCGCCTGGCGCTGGTGCGCGGGGCCCCCGGCGGCGTGGAGGCCGGGCCTTGGCGATGCCGGGCACGGGGGGAGGAAGCCCACCCGGAGGGGGTCACGAGCCCGCCTTAGCAGACAGATCCCAGGGGCGGGAAGAGCTCGTACGCTTCCACCCACTTCGGGCCCCGGAGCGCGAATGTCCCCGGGATCGTTCCCCGGGCGTCTTCTCCTCCCCGCCGCGCGCAGCCACCCTCGGGGGGCGCTGCCGCCGGGGCCGCCCAGGTCGCTGACCCGAGTGAACCGGACCGACCAGGGCAGTCGAGGACCCAAATGCCGTTACGTGTCAGAATTTTAAGCCTAACCTTTAAATATGAGCGAAGAAAGGGCGAATAATTTGGACCAAAAGATGCAGTTGGAGGAATCGGTGAGGTCTGCCCGTCTGCTGGGCGTTAGGGAACCAGGCGTCCGAATGAACCGTCGCGTCGCGGGCCAGGAGGATGTGCCGCATTGGCGTGGAGGCCACCGGGTCGATGCGTCCAGCCGGCTGGGATTTAGGGCCTTTTCTGCCCAGTGGGGCTGAGTGGCCCAAGAGCTCCGGGTCAGCCCTCCAGGGCGCAGAGGGCCAGATTTCGGAGCGCCTTTTTTTTTTTTAAGCATGGAAAAAAGCTAAAATGTGAAATTATTAAATGCAGTAATGTAAAAATAGAGCCATGATTACAGGTACCCAAAAGGCAGTAACGGTTAAATACGGTTTCCCGGTTTAGAGCGCCGGATTCTAAATAACAATAGTTGAGATTAAACTGGAGAAACTATTAAACCCAGAGGGCAGGCGAAGTGGTAATGAATGAGAAGTCGCACTAAGTTGGGAAAGTGGCTAAAATAACTACATTGAATGAAATAGTGCTTTTCTATTTCAAACATTTACTTTTGTTCTGAGAAGTGACTTATATCGACACTAATTGCTTAGAGCATTTAAATAACTTGCTGAAGTTCGTCCATTATGTAAAGGTAAATTATTATGTAAATTATTGTGAACCCCCAAAATAGAGAGAAAAGTATATTTTATTGGATTTTTCTACTTCACACATATACATGTTGATTTTTGTTTCAAAAACGTGGTTGACTGCTGAAGGGGAATAGTTCTATCGTAATGAGGAGCAACTTAGTTCCGTGGGAGCTTTTCAGAAACGTGAGTGCGATCCCCTTGTGATTTTGCTTAGATTTGTTTATATTTAATGAGGCAGAAATCTTGGAACTCTTTCGTGATTTAAAAAAAAAATGACATTTGTTATAGGAAGAAAGCAAGACAAATCATTGGCAGGGTGAGAATCCCTTTACCTGCCGGTTTAGAGAAAGTTCTATCAGCGCAGGAGGTTCCACATTACGGACTCACGCCTTTGTAAGCCAAGGGCTTTTTGGCTCGTTAACAGATTTCTCACAGTAAAACAGTCAGCAACCTACTTTCCAAGCGGCCCCAGGGTTTTCAGACTGAGCAGAGAGGCTACATCTCTGGGGAGTGGTGTCCATAAAGAGGCCAAGTTTCTGCCAGGTGGATTGATTAAATGTCCTCCTGCACCCCTCATGGGCTGGAGTCTGCTAACCTTCAGGTGTTATAAAGCCTCTGAATATTTGTGAGTTATTGATAATGCATAGGCGAGCACGGAGGTATATGAAGTATCCAAAAGATAATGCATTTCTCCCCCAAGAGTTTATTTACCTCCTTGTAAATATGCTGGGAAATAAAAAGGTGCCAATAATTTAGATACTTTCAAGTCCCTCTATATTGCAATCGCTTTCTCTAAAAAGGATGCCAGTCGTCCTTTTTGCGAGCTCAAAGTCTCATTTTCTTACTTGGAAGGTATGTGAATAAAGCCACAGACCCTTTTCCTTTTGTCTCCATTTTTCTTAAGTTTTTGAGCAGCCGACACGTACAATTTGCTGTGACTAATTGGAAGTGCTTCACTTATGACTTTTGAGGAAGTCTACAGTGATAAAGTTAAATCAAAATGTACATGCAAATAATAACAATTTCCAAAATTAAATAACACGTTATTTTACTAACACATTTAGTTATACATAACAATTTTTGTTGTTTTCTCTGAGGTTTTATTTTCTCCAGAGCCACACTTTCTTCACTGTGTTTTTCTAAATTGCACATTGGAAATGTTAACTTTTTAGCGCCGTTGACAATTCATATGCTGTTTTCCAATGGATGGATCATGTTGCTGATGTTGCTGTAGGTAGCCACCTACTCTAGTTCCGCAGTGTTTTTACCTTATCTATTATTTTAATATCAACTTAAATTATTTGAATTCATAGTTATTTTTTCTTTCCCTGTTGAAAATTCAATAATGGGCTATCCGGTTTCTTTCTGGTGATGATTCGTAAAATTCGGAAGTTAAAATATGTAGATGGTTTCTTCTCAGGCCCTTTCCCAACTCCAACATTCAGTGAGTGATTCTGAGAAGTGGACCGAACAGTGCCCGTCTGTCTCTTTTTTTAACCTCCCTTATCACATTGCATTTGCATACTGAATGGGTGGGGCTGTCTTGCGATGCCAGAGCTGTCTGTCAGGCTGAGCGGGGGCTTCCCCTGCCCTCAGTAATCACGTTGCATTTTCTTTTTCAGTGGTGAAATGCACCTGACCAACTGATTAACTTGGTCTTTAGTGGGTTGCAAGAGCCAAGCTGTGAGACAATGCCCCAAGCCAGCAGTAATCATTACCTTGGGCTGTTTTTCCTCACAGAACGGGGAACTCAATGAAGCCGACTTTACTTCTTAACTCGAGTTACAGGAGCTCTTCTAAGGATACAAATCATTTTCAACCCATACGCACTTCTTGTTTTTTATTAATGCCCACTTAATTGATCCAAAAATAACTCTGTTCTAGGAGAGTGTCAGATTTCAGCAAGGATACTAAACCTCATTTAAAATGGAACCTATTTTGTATGGCTTTCGAGAACAGACCTAATAGTCATTTTGTTCTTACCAAAAACACAGAGGCATTCTAAATCTGCTTAAATGCATATAATATACAAGTTAAAAATGATGTGTCGCAAACAACGGTTTAATATTGACCAAAAAAAAATAGCAATGTTCTTGAGAGCGGTTATCCAATGTATTTGCAAAGTTATGACTGATGTTTACCCTGGCTTGGGAATTCCTGAAAGCAAGAACAAGTGGCAGAGTAAATAGCTCCTGAGATGTGTCTGTGAGTGGGCATAAGAATGGAGAGAACGTGAGAAAAGCTTTCGGCACTTGGGTGTTCAATGCAGAGCTTGCTGGTGTTGGTCAGATTCTTGGTTCACATGCATGCTCAGGAGTTCATTGGATATCAAGTAAATACAGTTTTTCAGCATTTTTGTATTGTGGATAGGGGAGGAAGGACATTTGAAATAATACCAGTTCTTGTTTTTCTTTTTTTTTTTTAAGTAAAAATACATTATTTGGAATACATTATTAAGAGCATTAAAAGCATCTGTTGCATGGGGTTTAAACAATTTAATAGAACAGAACAGTCCATTCTGTTCCATGGGCCTTGCTATAACTGGGGAGGCTTGTAAGGAATGGCGATCTCTCCTCTCCTGCCAGATGCTTTCCAGGATCCTTGTTGATCCCTCACACACTTGGGTGCATGGGAATTGCATTCCTGCTGATTAAATGACTGGATTTTATACCAGATTGAGGGAGGAGAAGGAAATGCGGGGAACGGGGGCGATTGAGGGAGGGCTTGAAAGGAAAGCCTGTGGTGGCATCTGGGCCTGCAGGGGGGTTTCATTAAGGAAATGGGTGCGTTGAGGCTGCTGAAGATAGTGGGCTAGATTTCCTGCATTGCTGCTCGGGCGGATGTGGGGGGATGTCAAGAATTCCTGGGGATTTCCCATCAGTCTTGGTAAAGCTGGATGCCTAAGGAGCCGTTTCTGAGTATGGCTCCTGTCCTTGATTTTGAGCTCCTTGAGAGGCCTGGTCTTGTCTCAGATGCAAGCGTTGTGAGATGGACCTGGAACCTCACAGAGCCGATCTACTCATTCCAAAGATGAGAAAGACCCACCCAGAGTGGGTTACTGAACCTTTCCCTAGGTCAGGAGCCGGCTAGTGGCAGGTCCAGGAGCAGAACCTGATGATCATCAACAGATACCATTTCTTCTTCATTCGTGTTTCCATTTTTGTGACCGTTTTTATCCCATTGCATTTCCTCCGCCTCCTCAGAGTCCTTCAAAGGCTCAAACAGTGTAGAGATGTTCAAATATTTGTTGAATCACATTCTTCCAGGCTAATGTTCCCTTTTAAACTCTGGCCACCAGTCTTTTTAACGTCAAGTTTTCTGAAAGCCCGTAAGGAGGTTTAAATTAAAAATACCAAAATAATGGCTCCTTAGTAGCATGAGAGATTTGGTGAGAAAATTAATTTTCCTCATGAGCTGGTAGGTACGTCTTTTGCACTGTTGTGGCTTAGATAACTGTGGGTACGGTCCTCGCTTCATCTTGTACCACATGCCTCATCACACCCTGTCTCTCAGCTACACAAACTCTACCCCAAGCAAATAAATGGCTCATCATCCTTCAAGTGGGCCTTGTACAGTCATCACTCCATGTTCACGCTTTGCCTGCCTGCAAGGCCCTTTTCACCCCACTGCACTTCAGCCTCCTCCACCTTCAAAAGCCTTCAAAGGCTCAGAAATCACCGTCTCTGTGAGCTCCCCCTCGGAGCCCCAGACAGAATTCATTGTTTCTTCTGCTCCTATGTGGATCCTCCTCTAAAGGCCCTGTATACACCCTCCCCAGCTCTGCTCACCGTGTGTTCTTAGTATTCTGTTAATGTGTCTGTCCCCTTGCTGTGTGAAAAAGAGAGAGAGCTCTCATCATAGCTGTCCTTAGATCCTGGCACCTGGTGTAGTGCCTTGGCATGGGGGCTCGCAGTAAGTGACAGAATGAATGACTGATGCAGCCATGCTATCATCTCAAGGATGAGATCTCTTAGGGCCAGGTATGAGCTTGTTCCCATATGGTAGTGTACTCCTGCCTGCCTGTGCAGCCTCCGTTTCAGTGGATTGCCTAGAGGAACTGTTTTCAATAGATAATTTCATCTGTGATGACAACATTGCAGCGAGTGATGAACATGTAGGCCTCAGCTATGCTCTTCAGCTCTCTGACACGCTCGTCTCCTGTAATCCCCTCCTGTTTTGTCCTGCTGCTTTTCTGGACCCTCTGAGCTGCCAGTCTGTGCAAGAAGTTCTGTCCAGCCGGGTGCCAGACACCCGGGCCTCACCCTGCAGTGTCTTAACACCATTTTAGAAACAGCGCTCGCAGATTTTGTGGTTTGATTTACTAGTCCTCTCATGGACTCTAACCCGAGTCCTTGGGTGCCGGGCCGTGATTCAAACCTGAACGCTGGAGACCTGATCACACTCAGAATTAACACTGTTTCCAGAGGAGACTGTTACGGGGCCAGTCTACCTGATTTCCTCTTGCCTTAGGATGCGTTCTCCTCCACCCGTCTGCTTCCTGACAGGGCCACTCTACTAGAGAGCTGTTCTTAAAAACCTAAAGCCCATGGTTTGGGCTCAAGTGGATGCCACCCTCCCCTGCCCCTTACCCAGCCCCACACCTGGCACTGGCTACAACACACTCGGAAATGTGCTTCTCCAAGTGTGTGGCCCATGGCCCAGCAGCAGCCTGTGGAAACTTAAGGAATCAGAGTTTGTAGTTTAATCAAGTCCCCAGATGTTTTGTTTGCACATTAAATATGAAGAAGCACTGATTTTAGTAGTGGTTTCTCAGTAGGCTCCGGAGTCGGAACCCAGTCGCTCTTTACCTGCACCCTAGTGATGACCTTTGACCCGCGAGACTGAGGGACTAGACTTGGGTCAACCAGCCCTCCCACATTGTTCTAGTGCCCTGCCTTATGTTGGGAGGCCCATGTCCTACTTCAAGACTCTCTTTACAAAATCATTGACTTAGTGTGGACCTGTCATCAAAATAAACAGAGGTTGTGGTCTTGAAGAATTTCATAGTTAACCAAATCATGGGAGGCAAGATCAAGGTCTTAGAAAATATGGACTTGGTGAAAAACAGTCAAAATTGCATTCGATAGGTAGGTTTTAACCATAAATGTAAGTTTTACAAGGCATTTGCTTCCAAAACAAAATGACCTGGTGCTCTAAGCCGGCGAAGGTAAGTATCCTTCTCTGGGGTATTCGTTGTGGGGATCTTGCTGCTGCGCCCTGAAGCTGATAACGCGTCTTGTGTTCTGCCTGGCTCGACATGCAGTGTGTTTATTTATTTATTTATTTCTATTTATGCAGTGTGTTTTTACACTTCATTCCTCCTCATCTCTGATTGCAAATCTTGGCTAATGCATTTGTCTTTTCACAGATTACCATGCGTTTACAAGCACTTTTTCTCAGCCTGATCTTCTAACCTTCTATTTTAACAGGTAGAGTGTGAATGGTTTTCTTTTCACACTACAGACCCACCCATGTGGTCCGTACAAGCAAAGCCGTAACAATGGTCTGATTCTTTTGTTAAAAGAGGCCCGAGGTGAACCACGAATAAATAAATGAAAAACTTTGCCCTTTATAGTATCAAATGTGAAACCACTTAAATCCAAGGCCACCCTTAGGAAAACCCTGATTAATGACTAGTCTGCCAACTGATTTCTCTGAAACTCTTTGCATCTCTCTGGGCTGTGGTGGTCCCCACCCTTAGCTCTATGACAGAATCGCCTGGGCAGCCTTTAAAAATCCTCTCATCCTGGCTGGCTGTGCACCCCTGACCAGTTTAAGCACAGTCTTTTGAACGGACCCCGGCATCAGAAATTCTAAAGCACCTGAGTGATTCCAGTGGGTGGTCGAGATTAAGAATCTCATATTTTATCATTTGAATCACCTGGACAGTTTACCTCGTTACTGAGTGCTGGGCCCCACCCCTGGCTTTCTGAGTCAATAGATCTGAGGTGGGGCCAATAATTTGCATTTCTAACAACTTCCAAAGTGTTGCTGCAGCACCTGATGGGGGGGACCACCTGGGAGACCCTCTGCCCTGTGGCTGGTCTGAGAGGCCTGGCCACCTGGAAGGCTCAGGAGCCTGTCCAGAAAAAGTGTTGAATCAGTCGCAGACATATAACAAGGTGGAGAAACTGTATTTACAAGATTCCTGCCAGAAAAGGTATACATGTTAGCAGAATGGAAGAAGGAATACTAGGGCAAAGTATTGGGACATGCAACCAATAAGCTTGGCGAAATCGCCTTCTGAGGAAAGTGGGTCTGTTTGCTGAGTGGGGTATGCAAGTTAGGAGTCAGAAATGAATTTCTGGTCTTGACAATAAGCTGATATATGATATAGTCCTGCCTGCCTTACCCCCACGGGGTGCTCAGCCTGCCCTCCATATAAATATTGGTGAATCTCTGCTGAGTCCTTTGGGAGGGGCCATGCAGTTGACCTGTCCTGGGCATGCATGAGCCTCTGTCCAGCCCCGTTTCCCTGTGGCCTACCCCACACAGTGCTGCCTGAAGCCTCAGGACGCTTGCCTGGCCTTTGTGACTGTCTGATTCTGCATGTCTTTTGCCGGGCTCAGTGTGCCCCCACTGGGGTGGCTGAATCCTACCTGCTGGAACATTATGGTTCTGCTGATTTTCATCATGGGCCAGGGGTCTGTCCCCATTGGGGAGAAAAGTTGCCACCTGGTTGGAGATTCAGCTGCCCTCCCATTGTGCAGAGCCACATCGCTGGGACTCTTCTTGTGAAACACCAAGAACTCGAGCTATTCTCATCCCTAGAGAGCATCTAGGGATGTCAATAGGGCATTTGAGACCTAATATTATGTGCATACCACTTGGACACTTTTATTTTCAAATACCAAAAGAGCCTCTCCTTTACCTATGACTGAATCACTGCTTCTGCAGGGCTGAGTCATGAGAGCATTTGCATCTGTCATCTGTTGCTACATGACAGGCTGTTCCAAACCTCAGTGGCCTAAAACAATAATCCATTATGTTTCATGAGTCTGTGGGTTAGAAATCTGGGCTGGGCTCTGCTGCAGGTTTTTCTTCAGGTCTCACCTGGATCACTGTGCAGCTCTATTCACCTAGCGTTACAAATTGCGACCTTGACACTGGTTGTCCCTAGGCCTCCCTCTGCGCCCCATCCTTTACCACCGAGTAGTTTAGCCCGGCCTTGCTCGCGTGGAGGCGGGGGCCATCCAAGAAGGTGATGGAGGAAGCCACAGGCCTTTGGAGGCCTGGGCTTTGCAACATCTACACCACCACCTCGCCCACATTCCATTGCTCAGAGCAGGTCCTAACCCCGATCAGGAGTGGAGAAATGGGCTCCTCTTTCGGTGGGAGGAGCTGCGTGACACGGCAGCCGTGTACCCAGCCCGCCACACTTCTGTTCAGCATTTAGACCTTTGCTTTCAGTCTGTGTGTTAAGCTGGAGTTTGGCCAAGAACATAATAGTGAATAATGTCTCTGTGACATACTGTCACCGTCTCCGTGAGTGAGACAGCTGGTCCAGTGAAAGAGTTTCTGAGTGCTAAATCTTTTAGTTAGAGTGCAGAGGCCACCGTCCATGTGGCCTGCCCTGCCGGCACAGCTGGCCTCTTATGTGTACCATGACAGCAGCATATGGGACAGCTGAGTGTCAGACCTGGAGTGCAGGCAGCTTCGTGGGGCTTACGTCACAGGACCTCTGATTGAACAGCTTCTGGGGGATGCGGTGAGGCTGCCTCAAGGGAGGGAAGCAGAAAACCCCCCTGGATTGCCAGGCGATCTGATTTACATACACTATTTTATTCAGTCCCGGGAGGTAGGTACAGTACTATTAAATATGAGAAAACTGTGGCTTAGGTAAATTGCTTTCCCTAAGATCACAGAAGTAGTGAGTAAAGCTAGAATTACTAAACCAGAATCAATCTGATTCTGTCCGACTTACAACCACCTTCCCTGCCCTCCCTTGCCGTGCCTTAAAGCCTAAACGAGGGCCGCGGAAGCAGCATCTAGGGACAGTGCTAGTCTTTCCCTTCTTTTCAAAACCATCCTATCCTTGGAGGTTTGCCACCTCCAAGGAATGTGAGAAGCCGCTATTACTCCAGCTTAAAGCGGCCTTGGGAGATTCCACTGCTGTGTGTGGCAGACACCAGTAAAGACTCCATCAAGACAGAGTTTTAATCATGTGGGTTTTCTTATCAGGGGTATTCAAGGATCTTCCAAAATCTTCAAGTCAGAAAAGAATCCCAAAGCCAACAAGAACATGGTTTGATGTGCGCTTCCAAATTGTTCTCTTATATGTGGTATTAAACTAACTCCGATCACAGGAAGGGCACAGGAGGCAAGCCAGCCAGCCCTTTGATTCTGGAAAATCTCTCATCAGGCAGGTCCTCTGCAAAAGCCAGGACTGCCCTTTGCCAGATTGTTTTCAGGAACCAAGGGTCCACTCTGTGCACTT
The DNA here is from genome assembly GCF_040802235.1 of Manis javanica. Lineage (NCBI taxonomy): Eukaryota > Metazoa > Chordata > Mammalia > Pholidota > Manidae > Manis > Manis javanica. The sequence continues at coordinate 14,272,055 of NC_133156.1, read as the reverse complement.
TTTCGATCCCAGAAACCTCAAAGACCTGGAGCTTTTGGGTAATAAAACCGGAGTCCAGGAGGGACCCTGGGCGCAGGTGCTGTATGGACTGGGGAAGGGGCACCAAACGTGTCCCCAGGGACGGGGGAGGAGTACGCGGACTGCGCTCCGCTTAGCGCAGGCGTAGTACAGGGCAGCTCAAGCGAACCTCTTCAGAACTACGCCACAGGCACGCTGTTAACTTTGTTTCATATATTGAAACTCTACAGCTCCGGTCAAGGGGTTGATTTCCTGAATGAGGGTCACACACTCCTGGGGCATCCAGGCTGGGATTCAAACCTAGGTCTTTCTGATTTTGAAATCAGTGCCCTTTCCACCAACATTTACCCGGCATATCTTGAATGATAAAATCTAGGAATTAGGGAAAACCAGTGTGGCTTTTCAGGGTTTAGAATAAAAAACTGTTAGGTCTGTGAGAAACAGACAGCTGTCAGAGCGCGTCTCCCTAGAGAGACTTGCTTTTCGGTCTGGGAGAGTCACAGCCAATGGGCTTTCATTTCCCTTTGTAATGTTTGAAATTTTTCTTGAGCAACACTCAAATATACCATCAGCAGTGTTAGCTATAGTCAGCATGGATATTACATCCCCAAATGATTTCCTATTTTCATTGGCAGTCCTTGTACCGTTATCATAAATGGAAGCATTTCTTTCAGTCCTGTTGCCCCTTGGGTCTCCTGTTCTTCCTCAGATCCTGCCTTTCAAATAATCAGACCTGCAGGAAGCCAAGGAGAAAGAGTGTTTTACTTCTTTTTTCTTAACCTATCACTTGGAGAGGGATGCTGTGCAATAGTAGAATACAACCTTGTTTCTCTGAATCTGAGAAAAATCCTCCCTGGCCACCTATTGAGGAATTTTCTCTTTTGTTCCAAGGAAACAGTGGGAAGTATTGTCAAATGTATATATGCCTTGGTTGGAAATTATAAGAAGTGGTGATATAGATACTGTTTGATTTTTGTGACTATTTTCTTTTTCAAAGTTGGTATCAGAGAAACTAAAAATATATATAAATGGTTGGAAAGGCAGGGGGTGTATTAGGATGGTAAACAATTTAAAAAGGCCATGTAAACTCTCATTACAGCCTTTCATCTATGACTAATGGTATTGTTTTCTTTTTTGGAAAATGCCGTTTAACTCTCTCTTTTCCACTTAATGTCTCCTGCTGATCAGATTTTTATTCTCTGTTGTTCTTTGGAAATTATTGTCGCCTTGAAATCTTTTCCTTAGGGAATTCTGCTAGAACTAGGGGGGGGGAAATGCATGGGAATTGAGCAACTGAATTGCCCTAGAATGGTCTTTGTGTATCTATTACTTTTTTGAGGGTAGAGGATATTTCACACACATTGTTGGTGTACGAATTAAAAGTGATCCTACCACACATTCTCCCAGCCCATTCCCTGTCCTCAAAACTGGTAAATGAAAATATTCTATGCAAAGTATTTCTCACACAGTCACCCGGAAGGCAAATTCAGGAAACTAACATAAATGCTGATTTTCAGGAATTTCTCTCTCACTTTAGCCTTTGTAGACTGTCATTAAACCTAGTGGTTCTACATCCAGATACATCTCTTTTTAGGAGTAGTAAAATCTTAAAATGTAGAAATAGAGTTGTTTTTATTTCAAATGTGTTTTATAAAACAAGCACACTGGCGTGGGATACACTAATCACTCACCATTTTGGGAGAATGTTAAGTACAAACACAGGAGGGAAAATTTAAGAAATTAAGAAATATTTTCTGACAGTGTTTTGGAATGCTGTATTTTCTTCTATGATTTCATGAGGAAAAATATGGATCATATCAAATTTAATTCCCCTGCTGCCAATTTTATAACCTGTCATTATTCTAGGTTTATGTTCAATTCCAGTGTGAGTTCATGGGTAGAAGACTTTTATTTTAGAACATTTTAACATTTTCATTTAAAATGTGCTCAAGCCATTATCAGTTAACCCATTATATCTTATCTCAAGGTATCAACATGGTTGTATTTGTGGTCCTGTATGTTTATCAGTGAATAAGTGTCTTATTTTGTGAGGTTAACTGTGAATTTTACTTAAGTTAATCACTTAGTGAAGGATTTGTGACCACCTATACTCCCGAACAAGGAATACATAGTTTCGAGGTAATCTCTGTTGATTTAGATAATCTACATTTCTTGGTAGTTGCCTAATCTACTTCTAAGTGACTCAGGTCCTAGGAGGCTGCTCAAGGCTGAAAGCCCTTCAAGAGAAAGGGCTAGTTTCTGATCCATCTTCTCAGCTGTGAATCCAGTACAGTGCCTGGCGCACAGTAGTTACTCAATAAATGCTGGTTGAATTGATGGAAACTCTGCCAGCCATTCTCTGGGTGTCGGAGGCCTTTGTAAGAGCTGTGGTTCCACACTGGTTCACCTTCTAAAAGCCTACGTGAGTGTGTAGGTGTAAGAGTTGGCAGAAATATGCCAAGAGCTGGCAATTAATCTCCTACCATATCTGCAATGTTCCGCTCCTTCCCGTGGGGCCATCCTGCGGCTCCGGCAACCCCTTTCCTGTGCACTGAGCTGCCCGTGTTCTCCTGAACTGAATCTAGACTCGGGACTCTGAATGAGGATGTTAGCTACCCAGCACTTCAGAAATAGTTCCCAAGAGACTTTCCCTGTAGATGAAGCCTCCTGTTGGGATGCTTACAGCCAGTCAAGGTTCCCAAACAGCACAGGAGAGAGGCAGTTAATGGGGAATCATAATTTCTAGATGTACCAACGCAGTCTCAAAACTTTAGGTAACGTTGTTGTCCACACTGTTTTTATCATCTTGGATATGAACACTTGGGTTGAAAACCGCTTCCTGTTGGCTCTGGGGGCATGCGCAGCACAGGCTCAGTAGAAGAGAGGAAGGGAGGGCCAGGTTAAGTCCAGGCTCATGTATCCCATCCTACCCTTTTATTTTTCTCCTTGCTGCATCCCACGCTCTTTCATGATTTCGTGTGTGTGTGCGCTTGCGCGTGCAAACCAAGGTATTAAAAGAAGACAATAGGGCTTTCTCCTCTCAGCAAAGAGGTCAAGGAAAGCAGAGTTAGAGAAGCAAGAGAATTAAGGGTAATTGGTAAAAGAAAGCAACTCTTTAAAAAGTAAGGATGAAGCTTTAGAAGGCTTGAAGATTTGAAAGTCTTTGAAGGAGGGAGAAAGAGAGCCTATTGTTTCCTTCAGCAAACACTGTACTCATTCTTCAGATCTTACCTTCAGCGCTGTTCTTCTCAGAGGACATCCCACCCGCCCTGGGCTGGGTTAGCCTCCCCACATCTGGTACTTGGTTAAGATAACTCACAAATATAATTTTATATTTACATAACAAGTAACTTACACGCATAAAATTAGATACATCTATAGATACTTATCTTTTGTCCAGCCTGGGTTATAAACACTTAGAAGCAAGTGATCTTGTTTGTCGTGTATTGTATCCTTCTGTTAGCATATGTTTGAAGTATGGAAGTGAAACATGGAGTTTGCTGTGATAACGATTTTGGCTTTTCTGGAAGACTAAATGCTAAGGTTGAAGATCAGAGAAATCAACAAGGTGAGATATGAGAGGAAGGGGTCAGGAAATGTAGTAGGAGGTAAACCAGGGTCGGCAGGCATTAAAGAGGAACAAAAAGAATAGCTAAATGAGGAAGAATCCCCAGGCTCCTGGAATCACGGTGGGAGGCCAACCCTTAACCCAGTGACCTTGTGGGGACAGCTCCAGTACTGGGGACCTTCCTACCTCCCCACAGAGCTCTTCCTTCTGGTCTTATGTAACTTCTACTTACTGGTTTTGTTCTTGTCCTCAGAATGAGCTGACTACTAAGCTATTTTAAAGCCTGTTTGGTTGATGGCCAAATGGTGACAGAAATTGGTGTTTTGTTTTAGTTTTTTCTTCCATCAGAGATGTGATCTCTTGAATGATATCAAAAATGCTAATTCTAGAAACAAAGTTCTAGATAGGTTAATGAAAGTATATGAGTACAAAGGACCTGAGAATTAGAACTGATATTCTCCAGGTTTGGGGGACAGATAACTTTAAAGTCTTCCATGGATATTTGTAAGGAAAGCCTTCTTATCACATACCGGAGTGAGAGAAAAACATTCAGTCAATTATTTCTTTAAAAACTGAGATACTTCAGGACACTGCTTTTAATAAGCTACTTTCCCTTCCAGATCCTGGGTTTTCATCAAAACTTGTATAACATTAATTCTATCTGAGATAAGACTTTTTTTTAAGTTCATAAAATATTAGGAAGGCACAGATATTATAAATATTCGCAATGTAAACTGAGTCTTAAGAAAACATGAAAATGAAAGGAAACCAGAATTAAAAAGAACAGTTCAGTCTACATGCCCATCCCATTGTGTCCAGAATATGTGTAATGAAAGCAATTGTATTTCAAATTGTTTAATTTAGGAGGAAACTGATTTTGACAACAGAAACACAATAGTCAAGAATAGTGTTTAATGAGCCTTAGAAAGTATGCTAGCATAGCTTTTAAAAACTCCGTTCCCCTATGATGGATAACTTTATTGCACACTCTTGGCCATTTAAATCTCAGGGGTCAGAGGGTTATATATATTGTTGGTTATAAAGAGAGAGATCTCTCAACTTTCCTCTTAGTGAGTGGATTTATAAAGTGCCTCCTTTACGGTCTGTGGTCTATAGCACTCCAGGAACAAGTTTTCTATATAGTTGAGACTTTATCATCTAAGCTTAAGCAACATAAGAACTTTATCACACAGCCTTCCAAACTCATTTTATTTCTTCCCTATTTTTATATGCAAAGCAAATGGCATCGTTTCGTTATCTGTAACAGATTGTAAAGGTGAAACATTGGGTTCGCTATGATACCGATCTTGGCTTTTTCTGGTAGGCATAGCTGGAGCGTTAAGGTACATACACACTTGCCGGCCCGCCTGCTTGCCAGGTAGCCTTCCTTCTTCATTTTATTTTTGGAAAACTTTAAGGCATTATTTTGGATTCAAAATGAAAACTTCAGCACAATGCCGTTTTTATGGTTGCTGAATAGTATCACAACATACAGCTCCATGATGTATTCACATTTTTTTCCAGAAAGAAGCAACTGTATCTAAATCTGAAAATGATCTGTGTTATATGACAGGTTATAAGCAGTGACTAAACTAAAATTTTAAAGTTCAATTCCTGGTCTACGCTTTGACCATTATATAACAAGCCCCTATATACTGAATGGGTAAAATATTTCCCAGACCTTCTCTGTGATGCTTTCCTTCCTAAGGGAACCCACAGGGATCCACATAAGTAACATGTCCATGAAATTTGGACACCTGATGTCATCATATCCGTTGACGGCCTGGAACTGTGGCAATGAGCAATAGTGGGCATAGAGTATTTGGTAAAATATCTGGTGATAGACCAGACTATAATCCTTAATGCTATACAGAATAGGAAAACTTTAGATTTTAAATTGGGGTCTGTACTAGGCTTCCAGTCTAATAATTGTTTATAAAAAAAAGAATAGAGAAAATACCTTTGGTGGAACTGAAACTTGTATTCCTAAGCAATGCAGAGATCAGAAGAGTAACATTAAGGAGGTTTGAGCATTTTTATTAATGTTGCTACTATTCCCAATAATGCAACTCTATCCAAATGCTCTTTCAGCTCCAAGCATTCTGTCGCTGCCGTGGAACTGGACTGTTTCATAGCATTATGGTTCTAAAGGGGCTGCAGCAATTGGCGAAAGGGTTACTTCCATTAAACCCAGTGTTGCATATTTAATCTTGTCTATATCACATGTGTTCTTATCAAAATTGACCCATTACTGAGCATCTCTTTTTCAGGTGCTCATAACCTGAAATTAATATATTCCTGCCTGAAATAACTTGTGACCAACATGAGAAACAGCACAACACTACAGGTGATTATGATCCATCCGACACCAGATGATATTAGGGCCCATTTCCCCACAGTCCTGAACAGCAACATTGGATAAGGACATAGGCTGGGGTGGGGCGGAGTGGTGGGGGTGGAGGGACGGTGTATGCTTCAAATGTAATGCTTCTGCTGCTGTTGATAAGAGAAACAGCCGTGTCCAAGCCCTGCCTAACAAATGAAACCTTCCTCTGTACAACTTTGTGTGTAAAGTTGGTGTGTTGTGTTCACCTCCATTTGCATAATTGGATGAAGGTCTAGCAGACTTCTCCACGGAGTCCTTTCCAAGCTGCGTCGCCTGCCCTGCCAACCAGAGCTTGACCCTTGCCCCAGGCAGCTCAGATAACTTCCATGACATCCTATGGCCAGGTGAAATGACACGTTGTTAGATAGCTCTATGGAGGTGGTTTTTGAACTCATTCAATAAAAGAACAGCAATGTGGGGGTAGAGCATTTTTAGAAAAGTAACTCCTTGGTCAGCAGCAGAGCTCTCACTGACCAACCTGAACTGCCCGTGATGTCACATGAGGAGGAGCTGTGCATGGTCCAGGTCATCGGGAGGGTAGGCCCCTGATGGTGGCTTGGTGACAGGCCTCATGACAAATGAATGTGCCCTTGGTTAAACCATGACCTCTGAGAAGCCAGTGTCAAGTAAAAAACTCAGCGATGTACACTGAAGACATGGCCCTCGTAAACACTGATAGTAGGAATGTCAATCATTTTAGATCTTCTCTTGGTGAACATCTTAACCCACCTGGAATCTTTTCTTTTATAAAGTTTAAGGAAAGATGAATACAGTCAATAACTCATGCATGGCTGGAATGAAGACTGTCCAAGTTCTGATTATTGTAAACCTCAGTCACTTCAGTGACTACGAGTGTGGTGTTCTTTGCACCATACACTGCAAAAACTATTTATGGATTTCGTTGAGGGACAATTGAAATATGAATTGTAAGCTTTAAAACAGACAAATTACAGCAGTATTACTCGAACGTATGTATAGTGTAATACCAATGGTAATGGCTGAAATTGAACATTTGCATAATTTTTTCACTTGTTCTCTTACACCTGAATTCAAGACATGAATGCTGTATAAATAAGTATTTTATATGTTCTATTAAAGCATGGGAATCAGATGTTTCACATTTAGAATCTAATGATCTGGGTTACTTAGAATAGCAAAACCCTAAAGCAAGAAGCCAGTGACTTCTTTTAGTGGGTCCACGATTTAAAATAATGAATTTCACATAATATAAAAGACAAGCAAGTCCCTGGGACTACTAACTGTCCACAAACCAAATGTATTGTTGCTGGACAGCAGCTAAACAGCCAGTCCTTTGTGGACCCAAAGATCAGTAACAATTACCCTAATCTGTAATAGCTTTTATTTGTCCATCTACAAGTCGCAGATAATTTTATCCACGTAAGAGATTAGTCCACAGTGAGTTGGAGCTTCATGTTATTGCTGAATACAAGTCAATTTCTAAATCCTAGCATGGAAAGAGCATTCCCTATGCCTATGAGAATCAAGTATGCAATTAAAACACACGTATCAAAAACCTGTTTCATTTCTACACTCACCTAACACAAACGCCTGTTTTCACAGAGAGAAAAGTGTGTGCACCCGAGTAGGTAGATACGTACGTGTGCATATATTTATGTAAACATCCTTTCATTTCTTTAGGTTCTTCCTTGATTTAAGGCCAGTTGTTTTTTGGGGGGAATGACCTTCTAAAAACTAATATCATGGCTAATGGTGGGACTTAAGTTACAAATTCCCATGGCTTTCCCATCTTGGATTTAGTCTCTTGGCAGATGAAACATGAGCCCTCTGGGATCTCTCCGTCATGCTGGAAGCGAGAGAAAAATGCACATTACAATACCCTCCATCAAAGTGTGGGGACTGTCAGCTTAGCTGTGGTCTTAATTTAGGGAAGATGGTCTCATCAGTGCATCTGGTTATAATGTGCACTTCATATTATATGAGAAATGCTTTAACAGAGGCATGGCACAGAGGTTAAGGCCAAGATTTAACTTTTTATTAAGTACTACAGCCCTGTAGGAATTAGCATCTTGGAGAAAAATTTTGGTAGTTTCTGGAAATACGGTTCATCTGCAATTGCATTTTTAACCTTTCTCCCACACTTGCCACCAATCAAAAAGATTCTACGAGATTGTGTGGCTTACGTGTTTAATAACCTACATCTTGAGGAGAGAATATTCTTTTATTATGAATTATGTTTAACCCCACACAACCTTGGTGAAGGCTCATGGTTTTAAAATCAGATTTTAGAAACACGACACTTGGGGATTTATATATAGATAAAAAAGGTCATTTATCATGTAGGATTATGTACTATTGAAAACACAGTTTGCAAAATCAAAGACAGATGTATCTCCTTTGAAATAAATATACCAAACTTGTATTAAAAACAAATTAGAAATCAATGATTTTAATATAAAAGGGAACACCAATAGGTTTCTTCAGAGAGCTCTAGCAACTTAATTATCAGCGTGACTCAGTTTGTTGAAATTCCCACTTACGTAGTTAAAATTCAATCACGCAGTTAGAAACAAATTAAAATCAACGTTAAGTCACATTTTAAAAATTATAATTTGGGGAAACTGAGTTTTTTGCAACATGTTTACAAAACTTCTAATGTAGAAATAGAGAAGTTATTGAATATGAAGGAAAGAATTATTTCTCTAAAATTAGCCTCCTATAGCTTTAAGCTAGAAAGGCAGTTAGTATAAAATCGAACATGGATGGCATAATATATGGCAACAAAGTTCCAAACAGCTCAAAATTCTGGGCCTTCCACTTAACTCTGTGATTACTTTAGTCATAAGTTTATCTTTTTGTAACAGCTCTATTGAGATGAAATCCACATATAATGAAATTCACCATTTTAAATTGTATAATTCCATGTTTTTTTAATATATTCAGAGTTGTGACTATATTGCCACTATCTAATTTTAGAACATTTTTATCATCCTGAAAAGAAACCCCATACCTCCTACAGCCATGCACCATACCCCTCTTTCCCCAGCACCTGGCAGCCGCTAATCTACTTTCTGTCACCATAGATTTGCCTACTCTGGACATTTCCCGTAAATTGAATCATATACTATGTTGGCCTTCTGTGACTTTTACTTAGCATAATGTTTTTATTTTTATAAATAACAGAAGTTTACTTTCTCATGGTTCCGGAGGCTGTAAGACCAAGCTTAAGTTATCAGCACGTTTGGTTTGTCCTGAGGTCTCTGTCTGTGGCTTGTAGTCAGCCAGCATCTCTCTGTGTGTTCACATGGCCTCATCTCTGTGTGTACCAGCATGACGTTTTCAAGGGTCATCTATGCTGTAGCATGTATCAGTACTCCATTCCTTCTTGTTGCCAAATAATATTCCATTGTGTGGCTATGCTGCATATTACTACTGGTTATCACTGATGAATATGTGGGTTGTTTCCACTTTTGGCTATTATGAGTAATGTTGGACATTTGTGTGCAAGTTTTTATGCAGACGTATGTTTTTAGTTCTCTTGGGTAGATACTGAGGAGTGGACTTGCTGGGTCATATGTTTAGCCTCTGTTTAACCATTTGAGGAATTGCCAGACTATTTTCCAAAGTGGTTGTATCATTATGTGATCCAGCATTATATCAGGGCTCCAATCTCTCCTCATCCTCACCAACACTTGTTAGTGTGTGTCCTTTTATTTAGGCTCTTCTAGTGGTTATGAAGTGGTATGTCACTGTGGTTTTGATTTGAATTTTCCTGACGACTGTCAACAGTCCAGCATCTTTTCATGTGCTTATTGGCCTTTTATAAATCTTTGGGAAAATGTACAGATGTCAGATCTTTTGTCTGTATTTTTATTGAGTTGTCTTTTTATTAGTCTTAAGTATTTTTTTATTAAGATATTATTGATATACACTCTTATGAACATTTTTCATGAAAAACAATGGTTATTATATTTACCCATGTTATCAAGTCTCCACCCACACCCCATTGCAATCACTGTCCATCAGTGTAGTAAGATGCCACAGATTCACTATTTGCCTTCTCTGTGCTGCACTGTCTTCCCTGTGACCCCTCACACCATGTGTACTAAGCATAGTACCCCTCAATCCCCTTCTCCCTCTCTCCCCACCCACTCTCCCACACCCCTCCCCTTTGGTAACCTCTAGGCCCTTCTTGGAGTCATAAGTATTTAAAAATTTTTAAATATGATTTCTAACTTGTACATTGATATCAGTTACTATGATCTCAGGACTATAGAATTTTTAGGGTGAAGGGATTGCAAAAATCTACGTCTGGCCCCCTCTGTTGGCAGACGAAGAATCTGAGGCTTAAAGTGACATGCCCACAGCCACACAGAGCTGTTAGTAGTGGAGCTGGGGAGACTAATGACTATAAACTTAAAAAATGGGAAGAAGAGATGTTTTATGATTTACATTTGAATAAGCCCCCTTCTTACAGAGAAAACCCCTTTGATATCAATATAGTAGAGGCAAGGGGAGGTATGTGGCAGGAAGAGGAGCTAAGGGCCTTGTCTTGAAGTTGCCTTCAGCTAGTAAGAATGCTGTTTTTACTTAGATCAGTAAAAGTAACAGTTTTCTAAAGATACTTTCCATCAGACTTAAATACAAGTCATCTCTCAGTTTTGAAAGTGACCAGCAAGGCTGTCTGGTTGATAATGACCTCTAGTGAGATTTCTCTCTTCGTAGCCAGCTCAGCATCTTTGAAGAGAGAGTCTCAACTGCTTGTACTCTGGATCTGGTTGTAAGACAACAAAGCCATTCTTTACTTGAAATTTCACTCGCTCTTCCCAGTGAAGTCAAAGAAAGCGCTCCTTTTTGCCTAACGAAATAAAGGTGGGGAATGGAGGGTGGCCATTTAAAACAGTCTGTGTGTTAGTTTCCCACCAGAGGTTCGACATGTGGGGAGAAAAGGGATTTTTGTTAAAGTGTCAGCAAACTCTATTCTCTCTCCACCTTCCAGATAATACAGAGCAGACAAACAGTGAAGACAGTATTAGAAAAGAACAATGCAATGTCTCAATGTTCACATAAATCCATGTACATGTGCTGGTTTGTAATGCTACCAGCCCACACTGCTTGATCATAAAAAATATATTTCTTTCTAATAAAGGAGCTCGTGATAAAGCCCATTTCCTTCTGCATTAAGGTGTTGGTATTGTTTTACTTATATCATAATTGTCCTGATATAAGGAGATTCCTGTTCCTGTGGGGATTACAGGGGTCCCCACCCCCTACCACCCCCATATCTGTAGATCTGCTTTTCATGGTTTCAATGAACTGTGGTCAACTGCCATCTGGAAGCAGATGATTGTTGTTCTTATGTATCGCCAGAAGGTCAATAGTAGCCTAATGCTACGTCACAATGCCTACATCATTCACCTCACTTCATCTCATCATGCAGGCATTTTATCATCTCACATCATCACATGAAGAAGGGTGAGTACAGTAAAGAAGATTTTGAGAAAGACCACATTCACGTAACTTTTATTACAGCATATCATTATAACTTTCATTTTCCTAGGAGTTATTGTCGCTAACCTGTTACTGTACCTACGTAACATATTAAACTTCATTATAGGTACATATGTACAGGAAAAAAACATAGTCTCTGTAGGGTTCAATACTATCTGGGATTTCAGGAATGTGTCCTAAACTAAGGTCTTGGAGTGTATCCGCTGAGGATAACGAGGGACAACTGAATGTTGTGGTTGACTTTGATGAAACAGTAGTTCACAGACCACCTCGTTCACTGAGGGGACAAAAGTTCTCTTAAACCAGACTTCTCAGCTACCATGGCAAACAGTGGGAAGTTGTGGCCTCCGTCAGGTCCCTAGCTTCACCATGGGGGAACCCTTGTTAAATTAGAGCCCTGTACCCTTGGACATGAAACCTCCTGTGGACGTGTTTCTTGACAGGAAATGTGACTCTGAGCTGCTCACTGAGAAGAGCAAGCCGAGTTGTGGCTGGCATGACAATGTCCTGTACATGTACGTATACATAGTCACATTTGTATCACTGCTGAGGGGAAGAGAGTGACACATGGTAGACACTCAAAAAATGCTAGTTAGGTCTTCATTATTCGGGTAGGTACATGGCATTAAACTGCCTCAAAGAAATGTTTTAAGACCAATGTGATTTCAGAGCAATCAAGAAATAAATATTTCACTTTCGTTTTTCCTTATTAGTTTTCCTGTTAAACTTTGTGTAGTCTTGGCACCTCCAGTAATCTTTATGAGATTCTGCTTTCCTATTAACTGAAGAATGGTGATGCACTCGAATTGCCTAGTTACTTGGAAATAGCTTCCTTATATTTCTCCCTTCCTCTGTTTTAATCAACTACCTTTATTTAGCTTCCTTATTCCAAGTGCAAAATTCACTGGTGTTAGTGGAGACAAATTATATAGCAAAGTACTTTCTTAGCATTTTGCCCCTAAACTTTCCAATAACCCTGTTTTTTCCTCAGTGTCTCTTTAACCACTCGGTTATGTTGTGTTCCTCCTGTTGGAGGATGGAATAAAGAGTGCAAATGGCATATTCTTTAAGGCATCTTCTCTGTATAGCATTTGTCTCAGCTGTGAGTTGGATGGTTCTTTGAGGTCAAAGGTCTTACTGATGCGGGTCAGGAAGACGGGTGTTCTATGGTGTGCATAAAGATTTCACGATTTGGAAACCAAAATAACAGGCAGTGGGATTCCCATCACATCATGAAAAGGGAGGCTTCTTCTCCATGGCTTCTCCTGGATAAGAAAGGTCATCATATCCACACAGACCACAGAGGTACATGTAAGTGATGCCAGGATTTTCTGCAGAAACTTTGGCTGGATCTTTTCTATCACATGAACAATTGCTCAATTAAATTCCCAGAGGTCCACGCCATAAAGAAGGGCAGAAGCTATTCTAGCCTGGACATTGTTCAGAACTAGTGTCATCAGTTGCTGGCTGTGGCTTTAGAAAAACCTAGTGTTCCTGTGGATCACTGAGTTTGAGCCCCATGTTGCCTCAGGAAACGTGGAAAGATGAGTAAATTGCAGCAAGTCTCCCTAGTTACCTGAAGGGGTTGGCTTGTTTCTATGGGGTTGTTTTGATAGACCAATGGGAGCTATATGAAACAGTGTTTTGCATTTAAGTTAGTTAGTATTGAGCCATTTTTTTCTAGTAATAACTTGCTACCAGGACTTATTGTATATAAAAATTACTTTTAAAGTGTTAATTTATATTATTGGCAACGCCAGAGAAACAGGTAGTGTTAGTTGAATATCTTTGCAATTTCATACCCAACAAACTATTCTTGGACAGGAATCAGGGGGAAGCGATTCTGCAGGATGTCAGTGTCGGTGGGCATCTGCCACAGACCAGGCAGTGTGCCCACCACGCAGATGACGCTGAATCCACACACCACGCCAGGGAGGTAGGCCACGGGTTGTCCAGTTTTACACACAGGGGTACCAAGGAGCAACAGTTAAGTACTGCCAAGGCCATACTTATATGCGTCAGTAAATGGAGAAATTAAGCTTCAGATGCAGATCTTTTAACCGAGTCTAGTTTTCTTTGAGACACTACGACCCGAGATAAACACTAGAGAGCACAGCTGGGCTTGACCGTGGAAGTTGACACGTACGTCTCATCTCACAGTCAGCATCGAACACGAAAACCTAGAGGGCCATTCAGCCCAGTCTTCTGTCTTGAATTCCACTGCATAAACCTATTTTTTTAATAAAAAATATTCCCTCAGCTTGGCTCCAAAGACTTCCCTTTCCTCCCACCACCTCTATACCTACTAACCTGGGGCCCATGGATCTCTATTGATCAGGCATTGAAGCTGCCTCCGAAGGGGGAAGCCCAGGAGGAGGGGGACACCGTGGGGGTGGGGGGCGGTGGTAAGCAGAGGATGGCAGGGAAGAAGGAGGTAGGAGAGATCCTTATGGGTATTTATTTTGATTAGTCAATGTGACCTTCAGGAAAAGGTCAACCTCTATAGCACTAATGGTGCAGAGAATCCTGGGACTGGAGACGTCAGAAATGCAGAGTGAGAGATCTAAGGTTATCGAGACCTGAGACCTGGAGACAGAGGTGACTTGGCCAGGGCCACACAGCGGGTCACTGGCATGGGTGTTGTTACTGTGCTGCATAAGGACATGGAGATTTTAAGGCAGTTGGCATAGCTCGCTTCAGCATCTCACAGTGGTCCCCATGAGTTACGCTTGTCCAGTGTCACGTACCAGTGAACAGTTCCCTTTTTCTGTACCATTACAGAGGGAACTTGGAGATTATGTAAGACAAACCAAATGATTTCTAAAACTGATTCTGATCCCATAATTAGTTTTCCAAATGAGGAAACTAGTTCAGAAAGAGATACGACTTGCCCAACTAGTGACTGGTTCAACTAGTGCTTGAACTATGTCTAGAATGCAGGAAATTTTCTATACTTTGTATTCAGAAAAAAAAAATTAGACAGGTCTGTGTGATGAGATGACCCACAGTGGTGGAAGTTCACTATTAGAAATATATTTTGGATGCCACTGACATTTGCTGCTGATTTTTTTATGATATTATGTCTTCTTAATAGAGTTGCATTTTGAACCATGTATGAATCTATTAATGTACTAAATTAATGAGTTTGGGGTTATTATCTAGATCATTTGGTATAAAAGGATATTCATATTCATGAGCAAGGCTTGGACTACAAAAAAATTTGTGAATTCAGAGAAATTTATACTAGATGTATAAGGGAAAATTATACTAGAAATTTTTGCATATGCAAATAAGTTAAAGATGAAAAGTTTTGGTTGTGGAAAGAAAGAACTTAAAGAAAAAGAAGATGAGAGAGCAATTTGAAAATAATACATTTCTAAAATTTGTTTTCTAGGCTCTAGTTCAGGTTCAAAATTAAAAGGTCCTGAGCTGAGTTTAAAAGGCTCCCAGCACGTCATGCAAGCAGGCCAGACACTGTATCTCAAATGCAGGTAAGTGTGTGTGTTGGTTTGGGGTAATACAGTTGCTTTTCTTAAGGCAAATCATTCCCTGGCAGAGTAGGACGGTCACCCCTCAGAGTAGAAAAGTGGGGACTTCAGTGGTCTCTTGTGTTCTGCAAAGTGCAAGCCACCACATGTGTCTAGTTTCACAAGGAGGGTGATTCAGCTAGGAGAGACTCATTCAAGGGGAAACAGCAAAGGGAGGCCCTGAACATTTTTGCATCTTTTGTAACCCAATTTTGAGTTGTTTGAATGCTTTTCTAAAAATGTTGCTTTCTGTAAAGAAAAAAAATGGCCACACTTAAGAAAGGACCCAGAATAGCACTTCCTAATGAAATGGATGCTTAGGAGGTGACCCCAGCCCCATAATTGTGCTTTGTTTTCTTATCTGCATTTGCAGGGGGGAAGCAGCCCATTCTTGGTCTTTGCCTGAAACTGTGAGTAAGGAAAGCAAAAGGCTGAGTGTAACGAAGTCTGCCTGTGGAAGGAACGGCAAGCAGTTCTGTAGTACTTTGACCTTGAACACAGCCCAGGCAAACCACACTGGATTCTATAGCTGCAAATACCTTTCTACACCTGCCTCAAAGAAGAAGAAAACAGAGTCTACAATCTATATATTTATTAATGGTAAGACTTCCATTTTCTACATTCTGTTTACTGTAGTTTGCAGTGGTTTGGAAATGGGGATTTTCAATTGAGTGTGAAAGAAATGGGCCAGGAAAGAGATTCTACCCTTCTCATAGAAAATTGTGGGATGCATTTCTAATGCATCTCTTGAGTGTCAATGCCAACCAGATTTTCAAGGACCATTCAGCTGATGGTATGGCAGAGACTTGTCTGTGTCGTTCACCACTGTATTCATAGTACATACAACAGTGTCTGGTCATATAGTTGGATGAGTGAATGAATGAATGAATGAAAAGTTTTGGCTCTACTGCTTAATGAATGACAAGCCCGAAGTAGAATACAAGAATTTTTATCCTAACAACTGCATTCTCTTATATATTAGAATGGTAAAATACTGTTCTTTCACTAAATACACAAATGTAATGTTGCTAATGTCTCCTGAATGTTATACAACTGGCTCTGGTTGCTGATGTATTGCTTCATATTCGTTAAGCAAGTATTATATAATGAATGACATCAGAGATGGCATGTGCCATGGTGGAGTGGAAAGGACAAATGGTAAAAATCCTTCTCAGTTACAATTTTTATGGTACCATTCCCTCCTTAGAGAATGCGCAACTGAACTGATCATATTCAAAGGGACAAAATACAGAATCCTTAGGGAAATTGATGATAGAAATGGATCCCAAGAAAGAATAAGAAAAATAGCCTGCCAGTTTGTTCTTCTTTATTTAGTTCGATCCAGTGTCCAAAACTTGTTGAGAGGGATTTTAAAAAAGTAAGGCCCTAGGGAACATAATGCGAAATCAGTAGGTTCCTCAGAAACAAAATCCAGTTAAAAAACCAACCAACCAACCATCAGTATCAATAGCCTCACAGATACATGGAGGGTCTATCTCCTGGTGAGTGAAAGCACTGGGTCTTTGCACTGCAACAGACGACGTTTCTGGTGGGGTTCTTTTTTAGTTCCTGAAATAAGGCAGCTAGGCAATGTTTTACTCGTGCGTGATATGTAATTACCGAGATTCAGGATTAGTCGGAGACAGTAGCAACAGTTGTATGATACTGACAGGAGCATCCTTTCAGCTTTTATCAGTCCAGTTTAGACTGAGCCACTTTTCTGACCCTGCTCCTCCAAACTCCTGCTTTTACATTTTGCATTTTTTCCAGAGATGAGGTAACTGCAGGAGACAACGACTTCCCAGCAGCTTGCCATCACAGGAATGCAATCAGCCCACTTAAAAATAAGAGGAGGAAGAAGGCCAGGGATCTTTGCTTGGGGAAGTCAGCCCACATCCTAGGAAGGAAGTAAGGGCAGCAGGCAGGAAATGAGGCAGGGCGGGGAAGGCATAGACTTTCAGAGATACTTAAGGAAAAAGACTTTCAGAGGTATTTTTGCAGTTCAGGGAGAAGGCAGATGCCAACTTTGATAGTGGTAGAAAAAGTCATATATTCAGCCATCTGTTCTCTATTTCTCGTCCCACATACTGTGTTACGTTCTTTCTGGCACTTGTGAAGGAAAAAAAAAAAACACTTTTATTCCTGTGTCTCTAGGGAAGGGTGGGTGGGGGGTAATTCATTCATACTAAGATTCTCATAAAACTTTCACCTATGGATTTATCAGATCAAATTTGGATCAAATATTTAAATGAATACAAGAAGACCAACTATTTGTCTATAAAAAATAACATTCAGCTATCATCTTTAACTCCTGCACTATTCAATAGATTTCATGGGTTTATGGAGCCAGTAGATAGAGAGTACAGAACCCATCTTCTTCAATCTCCTTTTTTATTAGGAGAGAAACTTACATATTTAGAATTATTTCCACTTCAAGTATACAACAGTGCAGATCTGGTAAATAACCATTGTTTTGGGTGTAAAGTCAATTGTTAATCTACGTCTGATGAGGACAAGGTCCATATCTGTCTTAATTACTTTTATCTGCAATCTGCCTTCCTAGCACAGTGCCTAGCACATCATAAGAATTCAGCAATATTTGTTGCATGAATATATGAAGCAATTAATAGGCTGGGTAGAATACCACATTGAAACTGACGTTAAGAATAAAATACAGACTAAGTGGGAAGGAGTGCCAGGAGTGATTACTGATGTCTGTCATGAGATTGGGAGGGGTAGTAGTGGCCACTGTGCTACGGTCGATCATGTCTGTCCCACCGTAGTAGTCTGCAAATACTACCACACGGTTTCAAGTCCCAGTATCACAAAACTCCTACACCATTCGGGTGGATACTGGGAAACTATCTATTTCAAAAACTGTTCTTGGAGAATGAAAGATTGTGAAGTTCATTAATTGTGCTTCATGGGACATTATAATGGATATGTGTAAGTACTGTGGATATTATGTGTTCACTGGAAAAGATCAATATAATGAGCCTTATTATTTTAGAATAGCACTAACACTAAAAGATAATTGAATCAATGTAATAGCCATAAAAGAGCATCTCAGTCTTGTTTGTTAATTAACTGAATCAGCAGATATTTGGGACCATTTACATTTGCTGTAGGCCTTTAACTGTAATAATCTGATAGTAACACTGATTTTTCTCTCTTTCTTGATAGACTGATGTTAATATCATAAACACACTTTACTGAAGTCCAAGGTAGCTTGCTATAATTCATTAATCAATTATAACTTTTCCAAATTTCCTAACATTTCATATATTTACTGTTTTCACTATTTTAACAATTCTTTCTGAGAAAATTTGGTTTTATTCTTCCATTATTATGAAACACTTACTAAATGACAGGCTTAATTTCATTCAGAGGCACAGAATTCATCTCTGGTGACTCAGAATTGTCTGTGGAATTAATAAAACTCCAACCAATTCCTAATACACAGCTGTGATTACTCACTAGATATTAACTGGTTATCACTTACTTATTATTGTTGAATATTTACTTTGGAACATGTTATTCTGTTTGGAGGATTTCTGGCCTGATAAGTATCTGCAGATGTGCTGGCATTTCATTTTGATTTTCTATAAAGATGAGGAACTCTGTTAGGTGTGTTTTTTGAAAAGGCATGGGCTTATAGTCTCATAGGGTTCCAAGAAAAAGAATCAGGGCTGTATAGGTTTATCTGTATAAATATAGCATGTGAAGTATAAGCAAACTATTAGACAGACATTACTGACTGACTGCTGTGTAATAGGCACAGTTCCAAGCACTGATTTGTATGTAACATCTGATATGGATCATACAGAAAAATCAGTATCACCACTTGATCTTTATAACTTGTATAAATCCACCAACTTCTGTCCGGATACATTAAATCAATGTAATTACTCAAGTACTTATATTTAGCTACTTTGCTTAATTATTGAACTGTCTGCTAAATTAAAACTCCCCTTGATGTGGTGACTTCTTACATTTCTAGCTTCTTTTCATTTAAACAGTCTTAGTTACATTGGGCCATTTTAATTCTCACAATACTGTGAAGTATTTTTCTCGTTTTACAAGTGAAGGGCCTAAGAGCTGCTTCACATGGAGACTTACACGGGGAGCGACTGTAAGAGTGCAGAACCCATGTTCTTCAATGGGGTGGCGGCAGAATAAGGAGGTCAGGTTCTCAGTGGTGGGAGGTGGTGCAGCGGGCAAGGCTGAGGCAGGAAGGCCAGGTAGGGGCTGCCATGTGCCCTGAGGCAGGAGGCCGGTGGCCCAAGGTCAGGGTGGTATCTGTGGGGGAGGAGAGAAGTCAGAGGGTGGGAGCGATTTAGGTGGCCTTGGTGAGCAGGTGGGTTGCAGTGGGTGCAGGAAAGGGATGTCAAAGGACACCCAGAATCCTCAGGGGCATCTTGGCAGCCTCCTCTAGGCCCCACAGCCACATAGAGCTTTGTCTCCCTAAATGACATTGAAGCCAACAACCCTCCTCCTCTCCTGACAGACCCTTGGCTTGGTCTCCACAAATAGATGTTGAGTAAGAGTAACCTAAAAACACTATACACATTTTAAAACTGCTTTTTAAAGTTTTCGAATTGCTTTTGTGGAAATGCATGGCATCCCCTAGTAATTAAACTATAAAATTCTGGGTCATAAAGAAAAGAAACTGTAAATTTCTGCTTAATGCTTTGCTAATGACAAAACAAAAAAAGTCTTTTTAGCCCAAATCTGACAGTAAGGTTTGGGCTACAAAAGCGGATCCATCCCCTTTGCAGAGAGAAAGGAGTGCCTTTGCGCTGCTTTCCTGACCCTCTGCTGCACATGAGAAATTGGATCGAACTCTAACTCAAGTTTTTTTTCTAAAAGTTAGAGGATTTCATTGAAATTATTATTGTAATATGTGACTTGTGACTATAAAGTAAGAAAACTGGCCAGAAGAGCTTTTAAGGGCATCTCCGAAATATTTAATCCATTGCCAGTGTTTCCAATTTAGTTAGAAAGACCTTGAATTTAGCATGTTGAGTTCTGCACCCTGTGAAGTCAACTATATATATCCTTATCCCCTTGGCTATTTAAGTATAATGCCTTCTTGCATAGCAGCTTAATTTCAGGCAGAAAAAGTATCAGGCACACTGGGGGCATAATTGAAAAGTATCTGGAGTTCCAACAACTCAGATATTCTGGGAGAGAATAATCATAATGCCTTCACATAAATATATGTAGTGGGACAAGGCCCTCTCTGGCTATGGGACCCCCAGCAAGCGAAAATACTAACGGTGCAGACATTTTGAGAAAGATTCGATGTAATCATTTATACAGCACTTCGGATTTCCCTCAAAAGCTTTTACCTAATTATCTCTGAGATAAACTGAAAGGATATTATTTCTTCCTTTTTACGTATGAGAAAACAGCCTCAGGGACCTGGCACAAGATAGACAGAGCTACTGAAATGACAAGTCGGGTCGGGGTCCAGGTCAGATGCCTAGGTTAGGGCTGTTTTCATTACCCTGTGGTTTCAGTTGTCGACTTGAGACTGTGAACTAGTTGTTGTTTTAATCTTTGAGAGTATAGATTATATAGTTATGAGACTTTCTAAGACTTCAAATTCCGTTTTTTTCCTTTTCTTTTGAGGAGTGAGAAGCTCAGCCGGTTTCAGAGTGTATTTCTGCGCGCTAGGCTTTACAGAAACAAATACTGAGCCCAAAGAGAATTGGGTTGTCGGTGGGCAGAGCTTATTCTGGCACCATCCACACGCACAGTTTCCCTGCATTGTTCTAGCTCATGCAACATGTACTAAGTGGAGCAGGACTTTTAAATATGCGCATCCCATACCCATTAATGGTCTATAGAATCCAATTAATAGGATGTAATCAGCCATTTAAAAATAAAGCAGAATAGAATGGAAAATAACCGAGTATATTACAAAAAGTAAGGGTGAGTATTGTTTAGTGAAACTCCTTATAAAACAGCACTTTTAATAAAACTATTTGCATTTTATATACATTACACCCACACATGTAAAATACATATGAATGTGTGTGTCTGTTTAATGGGTCTGGTATAAAATACATTTTTTTCTTGTGGAATTCAATAGAATAAGTATAAAAGTATAAACTTATTAAAGTTTTAATAGGTTTAGACAGGGCAAGTCTTATCTATACTATTTTATTTAGAAAAACAGGACCAGTTCTGTAAGCACCGTGGCATTTTTCGCACACCACTACTGAAAGAGAGGCATGGAGAGAAGGTGGTAGTGGAAATAACCCCCCTCTGATTGATGTGGCTGCACTGCTGCTGTGCAATTCTCTGCAATACACTCGCCACATTCCTGAAACGTTGTTTCCCACAAATAGGTCTGAGCTGGGAGGTGCTGTCAGCAGAGTGGGTAGGTCTGCCGATGTGGATTTACGCACCTGCTCACTCAAAGCCCTGTTGTTTGTTCTGTCGGAGGCAGAAGGGAGGAAAGCTATGGGGTCTCATGATTGTGGAGTCCCCTGGGCACTGTCTCGGATCATGACTCACAATAGATTTGTGAGGATTTTTACGTGCATCCGTTGAACTTTTTTCAAGAATAACTATTGTTCAAAAGAGGGCTTATAGGTCCAGTTGTCCCTACTGAGGCCCCCATCTCTGTTGTGTGGAGCTTGGATGTTCTATCCCCACACTGCCCTCCATGGGATTCATGGGATTCCCGCCTAGGGCTGATGCACTGCAGAGCACACGCACGAGACACGTGGTTGACACTGCTTAGCTGGGCGATGGCTGAGCTGCTGGCATTTTGTTGCCCGATTTGTCATACTGGTACAGCCAGTCCGGTGAGCATGGCCATTATAACAAGCAGAACACTGATAAAAAGAGTAGCAATCCATAGATTTACTTCCACGGCTTTCGCTGTTCCCCCTGTGACGGTAACATCTGTAAAGTGGGTATGCACAGAGGATATCCGCTCTCCAACCAAAGTGCAGGCGGAGCCTGGTGCTTCCCGCTGTGTCAGCCGGCTGCCTTGTCAAGCAGATTCACATGCTTTGTAGGTTGGAACCGAGATGCGACAGCATCACAAGCCTCTGAAACAGTTTCAGTGGAATCATGGTCATACTCATGTGAGAGAAACTTTAAAGAGAAACTATTGCTTCTGGTGATCAAAATTCTTCTCCAAGGGAAAACAGGCTAAAACGGTCAAATTTTGCAGGAAGAAAAAAAGTTAAGAAACCAACTGAAAACAAAAACTCTTAGCCACACTAGTTGGCTGAATTCTTTAGGCCTGGATTGGGCAAGTCTGTGGCATTATCCATTATTGCTCTGTCGATGTCTGGAATCTTCTCGAGTTTTGAATGTCAGTTTTCAGCACGTGCTCTCTCCCCTTCCCCTGCCCTTCCAAAGAGCTCCTCCTTGTCCCCCATACTCAC
Source organism: Manis javanica (assembly GCF_040802235.1). NCBI lineage: Eukaryota > Metazoa > Chordata > Mammalia > Pholidota > Manidae > Manis > Manis javanica. The sequence continues at coordinate 14,249,657 of NC_133156.1, read as the reverse complement.
GTCCCCTCTGTCCTTAACATGCAGCTCCTTCCATTTATTTTCTGTAACCATTGATTATTCCAGCATGCGTCCGTCAGTAAGAATGGGTTTCCAATGTTTTGGTCTCAGGAATTGTCTAAGATTCCTACCTTAGTAGTCTCTTGAGCCCGTAGGTGTTGAGAAGAAAATTTCCTAGTCACCTGGCATCACCAGGAACAGCAAAGGCAGACGGGTTGGGAGATGGATCCTGTTTGTTTCTCCTCTGACCTCAGTGTCTGATGGACTTGCTCAGGGGACAGAGGAGCATGTCCGGGTGAACAAAGTTTGGACTCTCAGCCTCTGGGCTACACGTCTGGAGATCTAGGTAGGTTTCCTACAGTGGCAGCAGTCTGAGGCTGATTTGCATTTGCAGAATTCTCCTTTAAATGATCCTCCGTAAAGAATTCCTAGGAATTTTCTGACCCATCTCTGCATATAGCTCCATCAAAAATCTCCATCAAAAATCTAGTGTAAGATCAGGTTTGGCTGGATATATATATATATTTTTTGATGAAGTCATGTCAAGGGGAAACAGATATTTCTAGCATTTAAAATATACAGGGACAGCACTGTTGATTAGAATCACAGATTTTTCCTTGGGAAACAGATCCCTCTCCAGCCTGGCTCAGCGGTCCCTCTAGGGCTGAGGCATGAAGGACATTATCCATTCTGTCCATCACTGGGGATAGCTGATTAGGACCACATGGTGAGAGTTTAGGGAAGGGTAACTTAACTCTTATCCCTTATCCTTTCCAGCTACATGAAAATTGACTGGAAGACAGTCTTGATATCTTTCAACCCTGCCATTTTACATTTCCCTTCAAGAGACACTTTTGTCATTAGACACCACGGGACTTTGGCCGTAGGAAATATTTGCACAGGATTGGGGCAGAAGCTACTCATGTGGTGGGCGTGCTGGCAGTCAGGAGTGCCGCATCTTCTTTAGCCCCTAACCTGGACCTGTGTTCACCTGGCACGTTCCTAGGAATTTCATCCTTTACACATGAAATGGTACCTGCCAGATGTTCCGGCCACTCCTTCAGAGAGCATTTCCTGACACTCCTTAGGCTTCAGAGCAGAAAATTTTGGCATGGCTGGCTCTCTAAAGCCACAGCGCTAAGCTCTGCTAGCACTAACACAATTGTCTATCACCAGGCATCGAGTACAATGTCATAAATACTCAAAAATAATCAGAATGAACATAGTCTTGAGTGAGCCGTTAAGACACAGCCGAAGACTGTGAAAAGTCAGTGATTGAGATATAATTATGAAATCTCAACATGGCAGTGAAGTCCATAGGCAATAATATTGACCATATTCTCTCATTTCCCCCTCTAATCAAGAAGTGTGAAAAATAGTACACGAAACTTTATGGTTGAAAGGATTTTTAAAAATCTACGTCAAGTCAGCTTTTAAGAAAAATAAACAAGGGACTTTTTCAGAAATCCTTAAGCTGAAAAGGCTTGAAGTTTCTGACATTTTAAAACTTCCTTTAACAATGATAGATGAAATGCCTGCCCTGCCTGGAGATGAAGAGGAGATGTTTTGATCTTTTTGGTCCTCGCAATTTGGGTACTCATGTAAGTTTCCCTTTACTATTAAAATACTCTTTTTGTCAGCTGATGGATTTTGCTGGGTTACTTTGGCAGCCAGCTTGACCGATCATGCTGTTCAAAATCGGTGACTTACTAAAGCCACAAACGCTCCTTCCTCATCAAATACCAACACATAAGTTATGGTTGAAACATGATACGGGATTCATCTTGGGTTCAAATCCCTGTTCTGAGATCCATGCTGGGTCTTTGTGCAAATTCCTCAACAAGAATAGTTAACGTTACATCTTACTATGTGCTGGTCACTATTCTGAGCACTTTACACATGGTAACATATTTGTTTTCACAGTAACCTTAGAAAGCAGCGCTGTCACTTCCATCTCCAAGTCACAGAAAGGTTAAGCTGCTTATCCATAACTAGTCATATAACTCCACATAGGTCATGTAACTAGGACAGGTAGAGAAGGGAACAGAGTTCTTGCCCTTCATTGCCTCTCATAGTCAGGAGCTCCTATCAATGGAGCTTGGATTCAGTGTTGGGCGTGAAGTGTGTTGCATTGTGTGTTTGCTATTTCTGCCACTACTGTTGTCAGTATTAGCATCTTCTGACCCTCAGTTTACTCATCTGTAAGGTGAGAAGAGTATCACTTCCTGGGGTGGTTAGGGCATCAAATGAGATAGTATGTGTGGCCCTATGCCCTGCTTAGGAGGGCTGATCGGTAGTACATGCTGTGTGAAAGGCACTGTACCAGGCAGAATAGGAATTACACAGGCGATTACAACTTTTGAGGGGCCTATGATTTGGTAGGGCAACTAAAATAGGTCACAACTAACTGTGCTGCAAAGCACTCTGGGAAGAGAGCGGTAAGAGGTGCACAGACTAAGAAGCTCCACCTGCAGCACTCCCACCTCCGCCTGCCCCTCCTCCTCATTGTTCAGGTCTCAGGTTAAACAGCACAATCTCGGGGTACGTCCCAGGCACTCCTGAGCTCGTGTGCTGCTTCTCCTGACCGCCGCCTTTCACGCAGGACCTGACTCTCCCAAGCTCTGCGAGGACCAGGACCGACTCCAGGGTGCTTACCTTGATGGCTTCCGCACCCAACACAGGGGCCGGTAGGAGGTGCTCAGGAAATGTTTGCTAAAGAAAGAAAGAAACAGAGGATTTTACATTTATATTGGTCTTGGCTGGTCTGCTGGACTTTGCTGAGGAAACTGGGAGGCAAAAACTTGCATCATGGGATAAAGTCATGATCCAAAACGCTTCCAACAGACAAGAACAGTGAACCGGGATTAACAGAAGGAGATTTGACAGAAATAAGAGTAAAGCCCTGTATTTGGCTTGCAAAACCCACTACCTACCCTGGGACGGTGTAGGGGAGGCTGAGACAGCACAGGTGAGAAAGACTTCAGGCCTTTAGCTGATTCCACATTGGCCAAGAAAACAAGCCCCATCGGGAACTGCACTAATGCACGTATAGGGTCCAGCCTAGGGGTGGTGCCAGCCTGACTGTGGTTTACACATTAGGAAGGAGAGTGGAAACAGGAATTCCGAGCAAATGACCCACCTACACTTCATTTTCACCATCTATAAAATGGGTCCCCGCCTCACAAGGTTGTGAGCGGTGATTTTATTATTTTCATTGGCAAGGAACAGCTAAAGGAAATGAAATGTTTCATCTAAAAGAGGAAAGAATTGGGTGGGAAAATAGGAGACAGCAGGGTGACCATCTCCTTCAAAGTTATGTAGTGTGAGAAAGAGATTACGCTTCAGCTTTATAATCCTGGATGGCAGCACGGGTATCTAAGAGGGCAAGAAATGAAGACAGGCAGATGTCAGCTCGACAGAGGAAACACTTTGTAACTTGCAAAGTTATCCAAAAGTGGAATGAGTGGTCTTGGGAGATGGTGAGTGGCCAGGTATGCAAGCACAGGACAGGGGCTCACTGGGTGGAATTGGATGAGATGATGGCTCAGGACTTTTCCACTGCTGACATTCGATTAGGGCCTGGTATGTGTCACTGTCATTTATTGATATTTAAGGTTCATTACATATATCATCTCATTTCATCCTAACAACCCAATGGGACAAATTCTATCAGCAGCCTCTTTTTACAGAGCAGTTGGAGAAATTCAACACTAAATTTAAGGTTGCATACTTTGTAGATGACCAAGTCAAGCTTTGACTCAAATCTGGTTGCCTTTGAAGCCCCACCTCTCCACCGAGGCCCTGCCTAGGCGTCCACCCCCATCCCTCGGAGCTTTGCGTGCACTCTATACAAAATGGAGTTGGGGGAAGACGGGTGCAGGGCTGCAAATGGAAGCTTGGGGCCAGATTCAGCTGACATACATTCTGACTGGCAGGAATAGTGCTCTTGGCTGCCAATGTTTAATAACTGGAGGATTCACATAAAAATCTGATTTCCTACTTATCTTTACAAACTGGAAACAGGCCACACTGGCTCATATTCCCACTTGGCAGCAACTGGCTGCAACAAGCAGGGGCTACCCCTTCTAGACATGGCCCCCACGTTCTCAACCGCCACCACTCTGTCTGTCTCATGTCCTGCTACGCCACTCCTGTGCCCCCAGAGCGACGTCAGTTCGCTACACCCAGGGTGAGCATTGCAAGTGAATGCATAACAAATCACACATCTGGGAATGAGAAAGTGCCTGTGGCATTTTCTGGCCCCAGAGAGGCCCGTGGTGGCACAGTCATCCACGAGGAGCCGAGCAGACCCCGGCTTTCCTGACTCCCTGCTGCACACGACGACTCCAGACGCAATGCTTTCCTGGTGGGGAGCACCCGGGTCCTGCCGGAGAGTGGTGTGACTCAGTTTCCCTGCACCTGTGGGGGCCCTAAGCTGGGGAGGAATTTCAGCTCTAGTCTCCATAAACCAGGACTGATTTGGCCGCTCTTGGTTCTGAGATGGTTAACACGGACCCCCAAACAGTCCCCTGCACCTTAGAGCAGAGCCACGGGGAGACTCCAGCTTGATTTTGATGAAGTCACTTCCCAGTCTGTTGTTCCAAATTTCTAAGTTCTCTCAGAAGATCCCAGGTTCCTCCTGTCTCCGTGCCCCCATTCTCCCCCTTGGTGTGGATATTTGAAGGTGTCATTGCCACTCTTGAGTCATTCATCAGGGTCTGGGCAGGGTTTTGGGGTGATGGGAAGAGAGTGGGGTAAGATCAAGAAACCTGAATTCAGTTTGAGCTCAGCCATTAATACTATTCCTGCACTTGTGGTAATTACATTCCTCTCCTTCTCTCTGGGCCTCAGTTCTTATTCTGTAACACGGGACGCAGTGTTGGGTATCTTAAAAGTCCCCTAACAGTCTCACAGTTTCATGATTCAGAGGCAGAGATGGGAATAATCGGACTTGGGACGTGAGCGACAGCCGCGGAAGAAAGGGTCAGAGCAGGAGACCAGAGCTCCCGCTCTTGGCTTTCCGTTCTCCTTCATGTCCTTCTTTCCTTTCTCTCCTCCCTCCCTTTCTTCCTTCTTACCTCCCTTCCTGTCTTTCTCTTTTTCTTTCTTTTCTTTTGAGATGCCTCAGTTGACCAGGATGAAGATCTGACGGAGGCCATTCATCTGGTGGACCCAGAAATCAACGAGGCAGCTTTGTGGGGACACCCAGCAAGCAAGGTGCCTGGAGGGCCGGAGAACTTCTTTGCCTTTTGTGATCTTACAGCCTGGTCACGCTTCCCGCCTACCCTACTCCACTCTATTTAGATCTCCCACTAACTTATATTTTAAAAAATGATGTCCCAGTGATTCTGTAGCATCTTACTACGCTGATGGACAGTGGTGTAATGGGATATGTGGGGGGAACTTGATGATGGGGGGAGTCTAGTAAACATAATACTGCTTATGTAATTGTAGATTCATAATACCAAAATAAAAAAAAAAGAATGATGTCCCTATTGTCCTTGAAGGCAGTGTTTCGTGTTTACTTCCTCCTCTAATCGATAGGAGAGTTCCTGTGGGGGGAGGTATGTGTGCTGTTTGTGCCTCTAGGCTCTTGAGTTTAGATGGACTCACCCACGCTGCATTTGAAGCGAGTCTGTATGGCAGGCCTTGCTTCACGCCTCAGTGTGATGGGGCTGCTCTTGATGGTATAAGGCACCATCTGGATCCTCTATGAAGTGACGCGGGGTCCCAGGAGCTGACGTGATGGATTCAGGGACGGCTTCACCACTGTTGCTCCTCAGGGCAGCTTCCTCCATCTGCGAAGCAGATTCCTCTCGCACCAGGTCACCAGACCGTCTTCTGTAGTTCCCGAGTTCATGGAACTGGCTTTACACCCAGAGCTGGATACACAATATGTCCGAATTTCATTTTCTTTCTTGCTTCATCTGATACTTTCTCCATAAACATCCATTGACTGTGTGCCATGTGCCCAGCCTATGCTGGACACCGGTTGAGGTGATTGATTACCCTGGTCACCTGTTGCTACCCACCCACATTTCAAGGAACAAATTCACAGGAGATGCACAAGGAAGGAGAGAGGACAGACCGTTGTCCCCGACCACTTCTCTCCTTTCTAGCTCTTGTCCTGTTCTCGTCTCTTGCTATCCAATCCGCTGTTAGAAGTGGGCCGATGGGGCTTCAAATTGAGACAAGGCAAAACTACATGTTTCTCTTCTGAAGAAAGGTAAATAGTCAGGAAAGAGCTTTTTCAGGCATTTCCTGTCTTGTATCACACAAACAATACATCTTTATACTTTTTATTGGAGGATGGCATCTTGGGCCTGAGACACACGGCCTTTCCCTCCTTACGTTGCTCTAATAGACATACGTGTGTAAGGCATCTGTCTAGATGGTAGAAACTGGCAGCTGGTGTTCCTATGCCAGCTGTAATGGGACTTTCTCACGTGTGAATCTAGATAGTACCCGTCATTAGTGTTGGCAGTGGCTATTGTTTTTCGTGTTGGTGGTAATTACAGCTGAGATTTTATATATTCCTTTGTAGAGTTAGGATAACTCCCTAGGATATACCCAGTTGTATACACTCTGCATGGACTGTAACAGTCAAGTAACTTCCCATCTAGACGAGGGCAGAGATGCCTCCTGCTGATCTGAGGCTGCCGAGGGGGAACTAAGAATATATTTACCATCAGGATGACATTGTACAGCGGAAAACCCCTTTTTTTGTGAGTGGCCCACCTGAATGCAAAGGGGAGTGGGAGAGAAAGGTTGCAGGGACCTAGAAGGTGAGGAGTGTGCACTGCCTGATCTCCAGAAACTATTCTGGCCCAGAAAATGGGGAGTCACCATTTCTGTGAAAGAACCCAAAGTTATATTTTCTTTCAAAATAAGTTTTCTGAGGTATAATTCACATACCATACAACTCACCCACTTAAGGCATGCAGTGTAATGGTTTTTTTTAGCATATTGACAGATACATGCAACCATCACCACCAATTTTTTAAAACATTCATGATCTCAAAAAGAATCCCCAAACCCTTTAGCTATCACCTGTTATTATGCCACCTTTTATTCCTCCATCCCTCCCTCCCCAGCCCTAAGCAATCTCTAATCTACTTTCTATGCCTACAGATTTTCCTATTCTGGACATTTCATATAAATAGAGTAATAAGATGTGTAGAATTTTATTATTAAATAAAATTTGTAACTCTGTGCTGGCTTCTTTTACTCAGCATAATGTTCTGAGGCTCACCCATGGCATACCACGTATCAGCACTTCATTGCTTTTCATTGCTGCGTCGTATTCCATGGTATGGACCTACCACACTTAAGCTATCCATTTATCCGCTCACGGACATTTGAGTTGTTTCCATCCTTTGGCTCTTATAAATGATGCTGCAGGAACCATCCACATACAGGTTTTTGTGTGGACACGAGTTTTCATTCTCTTGGATACCTAGAGGAGGAATTGCTGGGTCATATGGTACCTCTATAAACCATGTGAAGAACTGCCAGGCTGCTTTGCAAAGTAGCTGCACCATCTTACATTCCCACCAGCAGTGTATAGGGGTCCCTATCTCTCTGAATCCTCGCCAGTATTTGTTCTTGTGTCTTTTTTATTATAGCCATCCCAGTGGGTATGAAGCAGTATCTCACTAAGTTTTGGGTTGTATTTTCCTGATGGCTTACAGTGTTAAGCATTTTGTCATGTGCTTATTGGCCATTCGAATATCTTCTTTGGAGAAATATCTATTCAGATCCTTTTTCCATTTTTAAACTGGGTTATTAGTCTTTATTATTGAGTTGTAAGAGTTCTTAAAATTTTTATTACTCAATATTGCACATTAATATATTTTATATAACTCTTCTATATTATAAACATTAAATATTATAGTACATATATTCTAGATATATAGAGACATCTTTTTACAGATACATATAATATGTATGTATAAATTTTAATATACTAGATATAAATATATATTACATATTCTAGATACAGGTCCCTTATCTGACATATAATTTGCAAGTATTTTCTCACATTCTGTAGGTTCTTTTCACTCTCTTGATGAGTTTTAAAATTTGATGGAGTCCAATTGATCTAGTTTTTTTCTTTTGTTGCTTGTGTCATATATAAGAATACAAAGCCAAATATGAGATCATGAATTTGCCTCCATGGTTTCTTTTAAGAGTTTTAAAGTTTGGGCCCTTACGCTTAGGTCTTTGATGCATTTTGAGGTAATATTTGTGTATGATGTGAGGTAAAGGTCCAAGTCCAGTCTTTCTCAAGTGGAGTTGCTCCAGTACCATTTGTTGAAAAGACTATTCTTTTTCCATTGAGTTGTCTTGGAACACTTGTCAAAATCAACTGATCATAGACTTATAGGTTTATTTCTGGACTCCTAATTCTACTCTTATATGTCCATTGACCTATATGTCTGTCTTATGTCAATACCACACTATCTTAATTACTGTTGTTTATAGTTTTAGTAGTACATTTTGAAATTGAGAAGTGCTAAGTCCTCCAAATTGTTTTTTTTCAAGGCTGTTGTGGCTATTCTGGGTCCCTTGCAATTCTGACTTTTTAGAATCATCTTGTCAATTTCTACAAAGAGGTCAACTGAGAGTCCAACAGGGATTATATGGAATCTATAGATCAATTTGGGAAGCACTTCCATCTTATTAAGTCCTCAGATCCATCAGCATGGGATGTTGTTCCATTTATTAGATCTTTAATTTCTTTCCATAGTATCTTTGTAGTTTTCAAAATAAGTTTTACATTCCTTTTGTTAGATATATTCCTGAGTACTTTATTCTTTTTATGCTATTATAAAGGGAATTGTTTTCTTGATTTAATTTTTAAATTATTCACTGTAACTATATAGGAATATAATTTTTTATATATTGACCATGGATCTTGCTTGCTAAACTCAGTTACTACTTCTAATAGTTTTTTAGTGATTCTTTTGGATTCTCTATATACAGGATCATGTCATCTAAAAAAAATTTTACTTCTTCTTTTTGAATCTGGATGGCTTTATTTCTTTTTCTTGCCTAATCACACTGGCTAGAATGTTTATTGCAGCGTCATTCATAATAGCCATTGAACCTCTAGTACAATGTGGAATAGAAGTGGGAGGGTGGACAGCCTTGTCTTATTCATAGTCTCAGGGGTAAAGCATCTGGTTAAGTATGATGTTAGTTGGTAGTTTTTCTTTGTAGTAGCCCTTTATCAGGTTGAGGAAATTTCCTTCTGTTGCTAGTTTGTTGAATGTTTTTATCATGAAAGGGATTTGAATTTTATCAGATGCTTTTTCTGCATCTGATATAATCATGCAGGTTTTGTTTTTTATTCTTTGATATGTTATATTAATGACAATGATTTCGGGATGTTGAATCAATCTTGCATTCCTGAAACAAATCCCACTACGTCATGGTGTATAATTCTTTTTATATGTATTCAATTTGTTTATATTGTTGGGGTTTTTTTGCATCCACATACATAAAAGATACTGAGCTGGAATTTCCTTATCTTGTCTTTGGTTTTGCTATTGGGGGACTACTGACTGGCCTTGGGGATGAACTAGGAAGCTTTCCCTTCTGTTCTGTTTTTTAGAAAAGTTTGTGAAGTGCTAGTATTATTTCTTTAAATGTTTGATAGAATGTACTTGCTATCTGGGCCTGGGTTTTCTTAGTGTTTTGATTACTAATTCAATCTCTTTACTTCCATAGGTCTATTCAAGTTGTCTGTTCCTTCTTGAGTTAGTTTTAGTCATTCGTGTTTTTCTAGGAACTTACCCATTTCATCTATTACCTAATTTTTTGGGGTACAATTATTATATTGCTTTATAATGATTTTTATTTTAGTAATGTCAATAATAATGTCTCCTATTTCATTTCTGATTTTATAGTCTTTTCTTTTTCTTGGCTTGTCTGGCTAAAGGCTTGTCAATTGTGTTCATCTTTTCGAAGAAGTAACCTTTATTATTTTGTCCCTTTTGCTTTCTTTAGGTTTATTTGCTGCCCTTTACCTAGACTTATAAAGTAGAAGATTTGGTTATTGATTTGAGATCTTTTTCCTTTTTCAATATAAGCATACAGCTGGAAATTTTCCTCTAAACACTGTTGTAGCACCATCCCATAAGCTTTGGTGTGTTGTGTCTTCATTTTCATGCATTTCAAAATATTTTCTGATTGCCCTTCTGAGTTCTTCTTTGATTTATTAGTTATTTAAGAGTGCACTAATTTCCACATATCTGTGAGTTTCCCAAGCTTTTTTGTGTCATTGATTTCTAATTTCACTCTACTGTAGTTGGAGAACATACTTTGTATTATTTTTGTCCTTTTAAATGTATTGAGGTTTGTTTTATGGTCTAGCATTTAACTTATCTTGGAGAATGTTCCATGTGCACTTGAGAAGAATATATGCCCAGCTGCGATGGGTTGACTGTTCCATAGATGTCTGTTAGTGTAGTTGATTATTAGTGTTGTTCCTCCGTGACCTGTCTAGTTGTTCTATCCATTATGGAAAATGGCATACTGAAGTCCTCTTTTATTATTGATGAATTGTCTATTTCTCTCTTCATTTCTCCATTTTTGCTTCATGTATTTTGGTGCTCTGTTGTTAGTTGCATATATGTTTAGAATTATTATAGCTTCCTGATGGATGGATCCTATCATTACTATGAAATATCCCTCTTTAGTAATAGTTCTTGTTTTAAGGTCTATTTTATCTAATATTAGTACAGTTACTTAAGCTTTCTGTGGTTGTTCCAAAGCTTTGTTATGAATTCTCAAAGGCTTTGATAGGCAGTGTAAGTCAATAAAGAAATTGCTTCTCTTTCCTTTTATGTTATTTTTTTGCTCAAATGAAATATTTACCAGTCAGCAAACTCTCCTTGAGCACTAGGTATGGTCCACAACATGCAGACCTGCATGATGTGAAAACTCTTGTGTCTAGATAGAACCTTCTTTGTGGGATTGGTTGGTTTCTTTTTGTCTTCACTTCATCAATAAATTAAAATCACATCACATCCTCTTTTACAATAACTAGAAGTTCTCATGGACTAGGAGACCAGGACTCAGAGATAAGGAGGATGGAATTAAAGGGAAAGAAAATCAGGAAAACATTTATAAAAATCATAGGAATAAACAAGTGCTAGGAAATAAGATGTTTACTTTGAACCCTTTCAAGTCAGAAAAGCTCCCTAAATTCTTTGGGTCGTTCAGTTGCTTTGAACTCTGTAGAAGATCTCCCAGTTGATACCCATGGAAAATGGAGTGGGATGAGGAGGGCACGCTGGGGCCTCTCTGTCTGTGTGCCTCACTGTGCCAGAGTGACTACAGATTTCAAAAGGAAAAAACATTTAAAAAATACATGTAATACCATTCTAAGCAAGGGTCCCTGTTTGATCTTTCCCTGTGTCGAAGCTCACTTGTTGTCCTGAAGGATGACAGCCCAGATACTCCCACTGGATGAGAAAACCTCATATTCTGTGCCAGTTTCCTGTCATTGCTTTGAGCTCTAAGAGTTCAGAGAGGGGAGGGTGGAGTGACCTCTACCTAGCTCTGTATTGGCACGAGTCCCTGGTGACAGTGAGTCTGTGCTGCTGGGACACCAGCAATCTCGGGAGTAGCTCTTCCTCACTCTTTCAACAACCAGCCAATTTGGTCTCAGGAAGCCACTCTGCAGTGCTGGCTGTGTTTGGAAATCATTTTTAATTTTGTGACAAAGATGAATGTGTCCGGTGGGAATAGTAAGTGGTTTTACTGGTGATATTAATGGAACCGTGACCTCTTCTGTATCTATGGTCCCACAAAACAAAAAATGTTTGTATTATAATATGTCAGGCAAGTTCATTCTTAGTCCTTCCTTGAAGCAAACTGCAGAGGAAATATACTATTAATAAGCCCAGAGAATACTATTTGTATGTGTGTATCTGCAATTATAAGCTTGTTTGCAAACACAGTAGATTTATAATGTCACTATTAACTGTGATACAAAGATGTATTTCGAGTTATACACGGATGGTCACAAATCACTGCAGTTCTGACATCTTTGATCAGAACTGCAGTGGGCCAAGGGCTGAAAATGGCTTTCCAAGGCCAATAGCTCTAGTAAAATTCAAGTGTTGGGAGATCCAAAGTAACAAAGAGAAACAAGAAATTCCAAGGCACATTGAATTAGCCTCTTCTATTTTCATTTGGGATTGATGTTCATTAGCCTAAAAATGACTACACTGATGTTTACTATTTCCTGCAGGAGCTTTTTATGCCAGTGTCCTTTGCTTAAGGAGACAGTAAATTAGATTTGAAGGATTTACAATTTAGTTACATGAATTAAACCATTTCCTGGTGTTTGTGTTTACCTTGGGACTTACAAAGGAGACAAAAATATAGACTCCAAGGACGAAGGAAAGGAATGATCAAATCCCAAAGCCCCTGCCTGAATGTCCTGGTCAGCAACTTTATTTAGGGGAGGAATTTCAAGTGAATCTTTGCTTCTGTGTAAGTAACGGCTCCTCCCGGCACATGCCGCTACACTCATTGAGCTTTCCTAACAGACGTAACTGTTGACTCTAATAGTTACTGGCTCATTCACTTATTGGACAAAACCAAAGTAAATCAATGCAAAATTTATGTTTTTCCTTGAGTAAAAATGAATGGCACTTTCAATTCAAGATAAATTTAGTAATTTAAAATGTTATAAAATAATACACAGTCATTCTAGAAAATGTGACAAATACAGATGAAGGTAAAAAAAACAACACATAAAAGATACAACTACTCAAAGATAATTAACATTTTAGTACATTCATTTTGTCCTTTTCTATGCCATTATATGAATATATATTTATGCTCTTTATAGTTCAGATCATGAGTATAATTTGTGATTTTCATATATGCTAACCCCCTCTCTCTGTAAGTTCAAATCTGTCATAATAATAAAGAGCTAACACATATATAGTACTATCTGCCAGGCACTATTCTAAGTGCCTTACACATATTAATTCATGTAACCCTCCTAATGACTGTTTAAAGTAAATTTCACAAATAAGGCACAGAGGGTACAATGATTTTGTCCAAGGTCTCACAGCTGGCAAGGGGCAGAGCCAGTTTTCATACCCAGGTTGTAAAGGATCCGCTCTTAGCCACCATGACTTGCTTGCTGCCTTCCACTGGTGCTGCACCTGCTTGCCATCCTGTCCTGAAGCCTGCCTGCACAGCCCCGCCCTTTGGCACTCGGCCTCTCAGAATTCCTCTAGCCCCGGACAGTATGCATGGCACACAGTTTCCCTACTGAATGTGTGAAACTCAGCCTCGGTCTCTGAGAAACAATTGCAAAGGCCGCGCTGCTGATGGGGTAGCTTTCTAGGGGAGATAGAGATCCCACCCTGCATGGAATACAGGGGCCCAGCAGAGCCCGGGGGTCGGGAGAAATGGGCCTTCAGGCCCGGCTCTGCTTGCATCTAGACAATTTCACGTCCCCTGTTCACACCTCTGTTAGCACATCTGTAAGATGATGAGGCCGAATGGCCCTTCCTTCATGCAATACACAGTGGACCGAGGTGAATATGACGTTTCCTCTCCTCATCATCCAGTGTGTAGCCAGACAAGTAAACTGCTGTTCAGTGTAGAGCGTCTTAGGTGTGTAACAGGAGAATGCTGGGGACACTGGGGAAGCCCTGAAAGTGGGCTGGGGTGGAGAAGGCTCCAAGGAGGACCTGGCCTAGAAAGGCCTCCTAGAGGACAAGCAGGAATCACTGAGGTGTCAAGGGGCATATGTGAGGGGCTACGGAAGCAGGGTTTCTCGAGGACCCGCTAGAGAGGGTGTCAAACCATCCCATCTAAAGCAAGCTACAGCACTGTCACATTTTTTTTCTTTTTGGCTTAAAACTATAGAAATTTGTCGCCTCACATTCTAAACACTGGAAGTCTGCAGTCAAGGTGTCGGCAGGGCCATGCTACCTCTGAAACCCAGAGGGGAATCCTTCATCGCCCTTCTTACCAGGTGGTGGTTGCTGGCAATCCTGGCATCTCTGGTCTTGGAGCTGCACCACTCCAGCCCCTGCCTTTGTCTTCACATGGCTTCTCCTCTGTCTGTCTGTCTGTATGTGACCGTCTTACAAGGACAGCAGTCATATTGGATAAGGGTCACCCTACTTAACTGAAGTAATTATATTGGCAATGGCACTGTTGGACCCAGATGAGGTCACATTCTGAAGTACCAAGGGTTAGGACTTTAGCATAACACTTTTGGAGGGACACAGTTCAACCCATAACAATGTGCAGAGCCATCCTTACTTAGTCTCCGCAACCATCGCCTACTTACCACTCTTGTTTCTCTCCAGTTCATTTCCATTCAGCATCCAGATGAGCTTCCTTGAACCTCAGCAAGCAGGTGGGGGCCCAGTGAGTTCTTTCAGGTCCAGATGGAGAGAGTTAACACAGGACCTGTTCCATCTGTGCATATAAGGCTGGCACCATGGGGAGAGGACAAGAACACAGTAACTCCCGAGGAGACCATTGCCTGAGGATGTCAATGGATGCCTGACGGCAGGAGCGTGGTAGATTGAGAATGTCTCTAAGGGGATCGATGCTTTTCTTAGAGGAGTTACAGGGAAGCTGAACAGGTGGTTTGAATCCTTCTGGCCTCTGAGACTGGCCAACTGCCATATTTTCGAAGGGTGGTATGTTGGTGATTATTTGAAGTCTTCCCCAGAACTCTTTTGTTTGCACTTGTACACACTTTACTATTAGCAGGTACGCAGTGCATACTGAAGAAACTTTCATGACGTGCGTCTGAAAGAAGTGAAGTCTTCAATGCTGTTTCCCCAGCCTTCTCCCCTGCAACTGAGTAGCTCGGACTTTCTTCATTACTAGTCTGCCAGGAAAGCTCTAGAAAACCTTTAAATCGTGCTTCTGTCATTCAAATGCTAACCCTTCTCCCACTTGACATCTCTCCCTCACCTTGATGTGCTGTCATCTGTGCTCCAAAGTCAGCTGACCATTGTACCTACTGCCCTTTGACTTCTCACAAAGGCTCTGGGGGGTGCTTCCTGAGGCACTTAGCACAGCTGTGTGAAAAAGTTTATGCAGAATATTCTCCTTTCCCTCTCACTGCACTTTTATGGCTCCCTCTCCTGCCCCAGTGGTTGGAACCCCATCCCAACCCCCCACCTTCCAGCCCCCTACCCACCCACCCTCTGCCCCTAATCTCAATTGCATATTAGGGCATCTAGGCAATCTGATCAAAGGCCAGGACCTGAAAAAGGAGTGAGGTTTTCTGAAGAAAGCATTCTTCTTGTGGGCAGAAACACCCGAGGACCAAATTCAGGGATGAGAAGTGAACTTAAGGATCTATTAAGGGGAAAATGATGTAACTGTAGCAGGGCCCACAGGGCCTCACCAGCTTCAGTGTCTAGATGTTTGTCATGCAATCATTTATGAATACATATATATTTTTTTCATTTTCTTCTTATCCAGATACAGGTAGACCCTTCTTAGAGATGCACAGTGAAATACCCGAAATTATATATATGACTGAAGGAAGGCAGATCGTCATCCCCTGCCGGGTCACATCCCCTAACATCACTGTGACGTTAAAAAAGGTAAAACTGAGCAACGCTAATCTCAGAATATTGTTACTGCAAATGAGCATGAATGAATTCGTAGCCGTTTATCTCTCCGGAATCATTTTCTTAGGACATTTGAGTTTCTCAATGGACTTTTCGGTAACATCGTTTTACTATAAAGTATAAGTACTGGAAGTTACACCCATGCCTGTAATTAAATGGAATAAAATGATATCAAGCATCAATCTATGTGAATAAAGAAAAAAACTAAAATCATGGAAATTTTTATATGTTGCCACAAATCCAAAAGTCTGCAAATGTGAGAAAAACTAATTCTCTTGCTTACGCAGATTAATAACTCAGCAGAGAGTGGTTAAGCCAGATTTTTACTAAAGACAGAACTGGCAGGCAGCGTGCCTGATTCTCCCAGGCATTTACGAGCTCTTGCTTAATGCATAGGGAGCCTCCACCTTTAGTCTGAGTTGGGAAGTTCCTGGTAACAAAAGGCTTAAGTCCTGCTGGGTATCCAAATTTAACCCCTTAGGGAAAAAAGAGGGGGTGGGGGTGAGCTATAAATGCGATTTTTCTTATTATATTGTAAATTGTGCAAGTGGAGAAGGAAAATGCTTTAGGGCAGAACCTAAAAGAAGATAAAAGCCAAAATGTGATGCTCTAGCTAATTCCCCAGCAGTGAGAGTCCAGAACTACGCTAAGGCTAAGAATTGGATTTAAAAAATCCCCAGATGAAAACTGGAGTGCCCCCTGAGAGCTTAGAAGTTTAAGCAGGAAAGTTAAGGCATCACTGGTCCCCGAGGCAGCGCCGGCAGAGCTGCCACATAGCAAGTGCTCAAGAACTGTTTGGTGGCCCCAGTGGTCAAGCTGGAAATGTGTAGAGTGATTTTCTTTCCTTCTTCTTCTTGTAGTTTTATTTATTTGCTATTGAAACAGAGTTGCTATATAATATTTTGGTTTTGGATGCACAGCATAGTGACTCAACAATTATATACGTCACTAAATGCTCACCGAAGGGTAGTTACCATCTGCCACCCTACAAAGTTATTGTAATATTCTTGGCTACATTCTCTCAGCTGTGCTTCCATCCCTGGAACTAATTCATAAATTGAAGTTAGAGTGATTTTCAGTATCACCTACTGACCCTGAATCTGAGATCCGACGGAGATTGTCTGCCTGTCTGTCCTCTTCCCTTGTATTCACGTTCCCACCGTGGTGGCTTGATTTAAGCCCCCAGAACAGTCCATCCGAGATGGGTTTGGGCTCCCATTCTATCTCTGTATCAACACCAGGAATTACAAAATTGTTGTTATGTCAGAGCTGACACCCCTAGAGGAGTATAATTGAATCAGTGGGGAAAAAAACCACAGCTCCCCTGGGCGTTGGGGACTTCCTGGGCCAAACTGGGCGTGGGGATCAATATTTAGACTCCCCCTTTGGTGCTCTTGCCGCTCTGCTGATGGCTTAGTTTGTGATGGCTTCTGGTTAGAAGACCAGAGTGGTTGCCAGCAGAGCCTGGTGCCACACGCCTGGGCTCTTGTGACCCTACCACTTACCTGCTGGACAAACCGCCAGGATATACCGAGTTTTCACACCTCTGTCCGCCTGTTCGCTCCTCTGAGAGATGGGAGGGACCACAGCACCCACCTCGCGTGGCTGTTAGGAAGTCACTCGGGTGGTATATGGAAAGCACCTAGAACAGGGCCTGGCTCAAGGAAAGCCCTGTTCAAGGGTTAGCTGTTACTATTACTTATCTAACAATTTCATACCCAATACTTGATTTATTACCAAGTGATATTTTCAATGACTTGGGGTGTTGCTCTTCTCAATCCAAGGTAATAATTGCTATATGATTACTATGGAACAAACCATGGGAATACGGAACCTCTTGGTTTTTGCCCTAATGCAGATCATTTATCTGTTCTAATGCCGATTCCAAATTCCCACATGTAAAAATTTGGAGGAGGAAAGCTTATTTTCTGCTTTTCCACATAAGATCTATAGTGCAAAAAAGAGAGAAACAAGTGTAAAGTTCTCACAGGGATTTTGCTTTGCCATATATACATAGAAAATATTCTAACCTATTATATATGTGACAATGAAACTTATATAAGCTCTTTCCCTTCCACTTCGTTCCTTCCCCCTTTTCTTCTAATCTGCCGTCACCGCCTTCTCCTTTTTCCCATGCCCGCTTTGGCGAAGCCATCGTTAGCTGGGGACAGGCCTGCCGTCTGCCTGCCTCTATGACACGTGCAGAGACACATGCATCACACTCACTGTGGCACCAGCTGACAAGCTACACAGTCCTTGTCTTTTTCAGCTCTTGTCAGCCAGGAGTAAAGTTACTCTGTCAATGGAGTACTACTAGTGGCAATAATACATAGAGTGTAAGAGAAACATTTAGAAGAACTTTTAAATATTTTCAAGTTGTGTTGAGGAAGTCCATCAGCAAACCTTTCTTTTAGATTTAGCACACGCTTGTTTTCACATATTTTGAAAGCATCATAGATTTCAATCTCTGACTTAAATGTTTCAGTTTTTCCCTTGATACTTTGCACCAAATTAGAAGTTTTTTCCCCCCTGAATGCAGAGCATTTCAAGTTTACAGATTGAATCCTCATTTGCTAAAACATGAAATGCATCCTTGAATTACCTTCAGTTCTTCATGAAAAGGATGCAATTTATTTCAAGTTCAAGTCACACTCTGGTAACATAGACCAATACAGACCTACGCACTGGGAAAGGGTACTAGGGACCTTTGCAATAGAAATTTCTGCCATAGGATCACACACCCCAGCTAGATTAGCTCCTTCAACCACCAATATAAATAAATAAGTGGGTAGAGTGATGTAAGGTGAACTTTTAAAAAGAAGATAGAAAAGTTTTGAAACTTCTTTATGGCAGTTTGGCCTTCCCTTTATAATCTGTGATCAGATTCCTTTTTTTTCCTTTTCCAACTGAGGCTAAGTAATAGTGGTAGTCAGAATGAACTGCCCTGAAACTGGGCTGGCAACCTGGCCTCTGGGCCGCCCTATGGACAGTGATCCTTTAAAAAAAAGTCTAATTCCAAGGCAGAACATTATTACTGTAGTCTTTAAAAATTAAGTCTTGGGTGTCTAGAAGGCCTAAAGGGAGAGCCAAGCCATGGATTCCTTGCCTCTGTTTGGATGCACGGTGTTTGGGAATGCCTCTGAGAAAGTGAGAGCTCTGCCTTCATAGCCGCGGCCCTCGCCCACGTGCACCTGTCTTCACTGTCGGCCTTGCTGCGGTTTCCCTCCCAGGGGCAGAGTCGGCGCCCTCCGCCTTCTCAGAATGATAACCTCAATGAGTGCTGACTTAATGCTGTGAATCTTGGAAGACCTGAAATTATTTATAGTCCTTTGAGGATGGCCACCTCTTCAGTAAATCACACAAAATCGGTGGACAAGTCACAGCTTGTTAAAAGCCTCAGATGATGAGACTCAAGAGAAAAATGTTGGAAAAAGTACAAATTGGTTTCTCTGTTGGTTATCAGGCCGATTTATTACAAGGATTCCCAGGGGCTAAGGAGATAGGGACCCCAACTAGAAGTCTGACACGGCAGCTAGGTCTAACCTAGGGTGGGTGCAGCTTGCTAAGGCTGACAATAAATGATCATAATTACTATAATTTATCATAGTAAATGTATATCTTGCTATGTGTAAAGTAAATGAAAGAATAAACAAACTGGAGTCTCCAACGGTACTATTTCATCTTAGATGAAAATCATGTTTTCATGACTGTTAGTGAAACTATATTGCCACGGGGCTAATAGGATTTTGTTAAAGCATGTCGTTCCTTTTCAGTTTCCACTTGAGACTCTGATCCCTGATGGAAAAAGAATAACCTGGGACAGTAGGAAGGGTTTTATAATATCAAATGCAACTTACAGAGAAATAGGGCTTCTGATCTGTGAAACAACCGTCAATGGACATTTGTACAAGACCAACTATCTGACACACCGACAAAGTAAGTGATGTTCCAACGACATGAACAAAAGCCAAAATGCTCAAGGGTCTATCTGCTTAATGAAACCTTGACTTAAAATAATAATAATAATGTCACTTCTTCCACTTGCAGCCAATACAATCATAGATGTCTATATTAGCACACCAAGCCCTATCAAGCTTCTCAGAGGCCAGAGTCTCACCCTCAACTGTACGGCTATCACCCCCTTGAACACGAGAGTTCAAATGACCTGGAGTTACCCTGGTGAAGTGAGTGACCCATTTTTCTATTTCTCCCCTGTCTTCTGTAAGACACTCTATTTTCAGCATGTGCAACGGCACTGAGTTTTTGATGTGGGAAAAATCAGAATATTCTGACTCATGCGGCAGTTGGCGTCACTATATAGCCGCTTTGGGTGTTTTCCTTGCCCGATGTTTCAGGAACGTGATGTGCACAGATAGGGTCTTTTGATGTCTGGGGTTTTGTTTTGAACCGTACAGGCTGGTATTTCTGTTGTATGGCTCTGGGTGGAAAAGGGGATTGTTTCATCCTGGGGAACTGTTCTCTGGAATTCCGAGATGAGAGAGACATTTATCACTAAATGCCAGGCAGGGACTATCTTTTGGAAGAACAACAAACAGTTGTTGTCAGAGCATTAATTTAAGATACTGGCAGACAGTCAGGCACCTGATGGGAGCATGTTTGGAAAAGACATTACAACCAGCCATCCAATATTCCATTGGTTGAGTGACGGAGGAGCAATTCTGTTCTTCAGAAAAATGAGAAGAATGAAAAATGAGTTAGATGCCCTTAAATAAAACCGAACATCCTTACAAATAATGGTTTTAAAAATGGGTAGATGGGGAATCTGTGATAAACTGGTAAGAAACTTCAACAGTCCTTCCAGCCCCCATGTCTTGTGTGTAGGCATGAATTCTGTGGCAGAGCGCAAGTGCAGTCGTTTATGTCATTCAGACTGCCTGATAACAAAGTCAGCTTATGACTCAGTTATGTAAGAAAGATGAATGCATTAGCCCCAAGTTATTGATGCAAGAAATGCATCAACATTTCTTGCCATGGAAATAGAGTAACTTAGCAACAAAAAGGTGTAACTCGTGCCCTGTAGGGACACATTAAGGACTTATCAGACATGAAGTACTTTCTAGAAAATACTTATTTTTCATTTAAATTATTTCACTGAAATAAAAATGCTGTGACTGGTAGCGGTATTCTCTTGGTTTCAATAGAAGTCAGATATTCTGAATAAAGAAATGCCAAGAGGGAAGGAACTTTTACCCTGTTAGTTTGTTATCATACATAAGGGTATGGTAATACCTCTACTGAATGCCAATTCCCTTCTAAGTTGGCCATGTCCAATAGAACTGTCTATAATGGAAATATTCTGTATCTCTGTTGTCCAGTACGGTAACCACTAGCCACATATGACTAATAAGCACTTGTAATGTGGCTAGTGTGACTAAAGAACTGAAGTTTTAATTTTGTTTAATTTTGATTTAAATAGCCTCATGCAGGTGGTGGCTACAGTGCTAGATAAGATCATTGTCTGAAACCCAGGACCAGTTGTTTTCCAAGGCAGAAAAAATACCAGTGTCACTCCAACTTGGGAAGGAAAGGAGAAGGAGTAACTACACAAATAGGGTTGCTGAAAGGTTGTTGAGTCTGTTTTTTAGGGGGCTGAGTCTGATTTTTGATGGTGAAGACTGACATTTTCTCTCTGGTTCTACTGAGAATGAAGAAAATGGCCTAACTGTGTGTCTGTCCCCGCAGGGCAATGAAAGGACAGGCAGGTAGAAGTTTATTAAACTTATGGCACATAGGAGAGCTAAGTACAGGACCTAAGGATCAGCTGTGGACAGTTTCCAAAGTCTTTTTTTCCAAGCTTCATCATTGGGTCGGATTGAGAGGAGGAAATAACTTATTACGTGTTCTAAAATGTAATGCTTCAAGAAAAGCGGAAGGAACAATGCAAGGAAGAGACAGTGTGATCTCGTCCTCAGAGAGGCAGGGGGGCCCCTGCTGAGCCCCGATGCCTGCTCTGGGTCTTCCTCAAGGCCAGTGTGTCAACGCCCGCTGTGCACAACCGAGTGTCGGCTAAATATGTTGCTAGGTTTGCATGCCCCCTGATCCATGTAGTGTGAGTTAGCAGAAACTGGCAGGCATTGCTCAAGTAGTTAAATAATGACACTAGGGTCATGATACCTTAGCTGGGGCTCATTATCTTGCCTTCATTTCTAGTCAAGAAGCAAAAGAAAACTCCCATGGTGACTTATGAAGAGAAACACTCCATTAAGGCAGACACTAAAGCTAACGATTGCCTGAGTGTGTGTGTGATAGCTCTGCCTTGAGAACAGGTTACTGTTCAGAGAGGCGTGTGCTGGAGGGAAGGTACTAGATTTATACTCAAAAGACCCAACTTCCCAGGCCTACTGCAGCCAGTGGCTCTAACGCTCCAGTTTCTTCCTCTGTAAATGGGAAATAATCCTGCCAGTCTCCCTGGGTTGTTGGGAGAAACGATTACGATAATGTATGTGAAAGTCCATTTGAAGAAAACGGAGTGCTAAATAAACACTCCAAGGATACATATTTGAAACGCATCTAGGCAAAAATGTGGTTTGCAAACGTCTTGCTCTAGATGGGTTTGCTTCGTACTGTGAAGCGCTGAGCTCAGTTATAATCTGAGAAACACTGCAGCATTAAGCATGGGCAGTTACTACTCTTACATTTATTGCACATTTTCTTTCCAGACAACTAAGAGAGCCTCTATAAGGCAACGAATTGACCGCCGGAATTCCCATGCCAATGTATTCTACAGTGTTCTCATCATTGACCAAGCGCAGAATAAAGACAAAGGATTGTACACTTGTCATGTGAAAAGCGGCCCAACACTCAAATCTGTTAACACCTCTGTGCATATATATGGTAAGCAGGTCACACCGTGCTTTCTAATCATTGTGGATCTGGGGAGCTCTGCAAAACAGGTAACTTTTCATTTGGCCAAGAGGTACAATGCCATGAATGAATACGACGTAGTCCCCTGTCTCCCCCTTACCACAAAGCAAATCCCATGAAGTGCTTTTTATATGTAATACTTTTAAATTGGACAGAGAATCTTTTCCTTATGAATTTATTATGGTTAATAATTCAGTTAGATCATATTATAACCTCTATGAAATTCTTTAGTGTTCCATAAAAACAAAACAGAAAAACACGATCAGTTTTACCTTTGTTTTCCGGGGGAAATTTCTCAGGTTCTTCTACGATTTAGGAAATAAAAATATGGCCTGATAAATTATTTAGAATTGGTGTTATTTTTATCCCCAGGTTTACTCTCACAAAATCCTAATAGTGTTGCTTAATTCCAGCAGGCAAATTCTGTAAAGAAAATACCTAAACCTCTTTAGAATCCTTAAAAACCTTATTTATTTCACTGTTGAAAAGAAAAAAGTGTGAGAAAAGCAGAAAATATGGAACAGTTCTGTTCAGTGGCCTTTGATGTTCTTTTTGACTTCACCCAATTGATTTATTTTGTATAAATTAGCTGTTTGGGGGTGTCTGGAGCAGGTTTCTCCCTTTGTGCTCATACAGTCGGAGGGGATTTTTAGCAGTGTATCTCTACCCTTTTGTTACTGTGATACAGATATTTAAGGGGCTTTGCTTTCTGTTGCCTTGCTGCAGTTTTTATGACCCTGGGACTTGCAACCATCTGATTGGAAAAGCATCTCACCAATTAGGGTACTTTTAAATTATTTTATTCATTGATAAACATTTGGGTTCATTGATAGGCTTGATTAAAATTCAGCTGTTCATGGATTGGTTGCACCCTCCTTTCATGAGGCAGTAAGCTGGTGGTTTTTTGTTTTTGTTTTATTTACATAGGTGTAGTCTTTTCTAATGATTTTATCACTCTTTCCTTTCAAAGATAAAGCATTCATCACTGCGAAACATCGAAAACAGCAGGTGCTTGAAACGGTAGCTGGCAAGCGGTCTTACCGGCTGTCTGTGAAAGTGAAGGCATTCCCCTCGCCAGAAGTTGTATGGTAGGACCATAATTATCTTCCTATCTGCTTAAGATATGCTCTGTTCAGAAGGAAAATGCAGGAGCCCAATGACTCAAATTCCTGAGAAAATATTAAGATAAGTTCCCCAGACAGCACTAGACAGCTAAGAACTGTGTTGATTTTGTGGTCTGGAAATGGGGCGGATAGAAAGGGCTGGGGAAGGGAAAGAAGGTACCAGGATGGGGCAAAGGGCTAGGTTTTCTGAGGTCTCATTTCACTGTAGTCATTTACTCACTACAACTAAACTTCTGCATCTCTAAACCTTCCTGTGTTGTCAGCACCCTTTGACTGGACCACATCGGGCAATGACTAGAAAGCATCTTGAATATGCAACATGCTCTATTAACTCTGAAGAAGTGGCCCCTTGTAATGAGGATACTAATTGTCTTATTATCTCGAAATAAATCTTTTATATACAGCTGGGTTGAAAGTTCAAGTCTTGTTTTAAAATTAAACAAACATTAATAGAGACAGGACTTACTGAGTTGCAGGAATGGACAAATGGACCTACTTGAACTAATTAAGTTTTTTTTGGCTTGACGTGTGCATATTCAGAAACTCCTTAAGCAGTTTCTTTTATGCTAGCACAACACCTGATGTAAGACAATGTAATCTGTTTATAATCTGCAGTCATTTTATTAAATCACTTTTAAACACCAATATCTTTGGCTCAAGCCATTCCATTTTAAACAAAGAGTATAGTTCAAATGGAGCAGGAAAACAACCCATACAATATAAAAGTGGTGCCATTTTCGAATCTCCTCAACCAGGTCTTACTTTGCTTTCAATATGAGTGTAGTGTTTGTTTTCAGTTTTCTCAAATAGTTAATAAAGGATTAAAGAGAAAATTAAGTTCTGTGCTGTGCCTCTTCGTGCCATCACAGTGGACAAGAGATTTTTGTTTCATAAAATCTACAAGTTTAATAACAGATTTCCTATGAGTGCACGTTACTCTCTAATAGGGATTTAATCACTCTAAGAGGTACATTCCCTCTTTCAGTGTCTGAGAGTCCCCATCTTTTCAAGGATACTCTTTTCTTCAGTGACTAAGTAGCAAGGACCTAAAATAAACAAAAAATCCATTTTTTTGAAAATTCTGATTTGTTAATAGGAAATCGTTCAAAGTGATACTAAGGTGGTATTTGTAATCACAAAATAGGGCATATTCATTTCAACTGCTTTGAAACTGAGACCCACTAGGAATGGGAATCTGTTTGCAGGACCACGTACTTACCTGCATGGATGTGAACTAATACCATTCCCTGTTCATTATACCATTATACGGAACACAATCAACTCCTAACAGAGTCTTTTAAAATGCCCATTTAATGAACTGTGCATTTTAATGGCCACATAGAACTTCTGAGTTAAGAGAGATCTTTGAGAAACTCTAGAAAATTTGGGGAAACTGAGGCTGAAACAGAGACATCAGGTGCACAGCATGCAGAAGCAGGGTCTGGTCAGGCACTCAGGCCTCCCGCTGTCAGTTCTGTATGCAATTACATTGATTCTATATTTATTTTTATATTCCATATTTAAGGTTAAAAAAAACTAAGTTCATAACTTTTGTTTGTGAGGTTTGTGCCTTAACTCTTCCTCCTCATGGGAAAGGTCTTGATAATCTTGATTTCACTCTAGCTTATGAAAGGGACAACTGGTGGGACCATTTGTATAACTAATAAGAACGCCACGTGAGACCACAATGGGAACGTCTATTTTTATTTTTATCTGGAGAAGTGATCTAGTTGGTCTGACTTACAATAGCCCTTGTATTCCTGATGGAGTCTCGTGGAAAACACTGAAAAACATCGGGAATGGAATCAGCCCCTGCCTCTGGGTGAATACTTAAGTCACAATGGCGCCCAGCATCCCTGTGGGTACATCAGACCA
Source organism: Manis javanica (assembly GCF_040802235.1). NCBI lineage: Eukaryota > Metazoa > Chordata > Mammalia > Pholidota > Manidae > Manis > Manis javanica. The sequence goes on along the minus strand of NC_133156.1, from coordinate 14,224,138 downwards.
TCACTTTTCTTTCTTGCTCTCTGCTAAAAATCACACCTGGCTTTACTGGAAAGTTAGGGTCTAAACTTTTTAAATGAATGTTGAAGATCAAAGGCTCCAAACGTATAAACTTGGGCTCCCATATGTAAATGACAGTGTTAAAGGGGTATCTGCGAGGCAGTGTGAAGTGACTTACTGACCATGTTCTTAACCGCAGGTTAAAAGATGGATTACCCGCGACTGAGAGATCTGCTCGCTATTTGGTTCATGGCTATTCGCTAATTATCAAAGATGTAACTGCAGAAGACGCCGGGGACTATACAACCTTGCTGGGCATAAAGCAGTCGAATGTGTTTAAAAACCTTACCACCACGTTAATTGTTAATGGTGAGTTTACTGTTCATACTTTCTTCCGGTTCTGACAGAGGTGAAATTAATGACATTTTATAAATGAAAAATCAGTATAACAACATCAGAAAACCAAAATTGTAAATAATTATTTTTAAAAACCACTTGTACCTCCATCATAACTATTTCATGTCTGCTCACTACCTTCCATAAGCAATGATTTTTTTATAACTGTAATCATAATATATATATACCATGAATTCATTTTTTTAATGTTCTCCAACACTTCCACTTTTATAAAGATTGCCATTATAATGACAAATAGGAGGGTGTTTCTGTTTTTGCTCATGCATTTGTTGCCCTGACATCAAAACCAGTGAGAATATGGCCTTTCACTTTGTGGCCAGGAGAAAGTCATTAGAACAGCCCTTGACTTCCTGTCCTGTTCTTTATCACCTTTCCAGTGAAGCCCCAGATTTATGAAAAGTCTGTGTCGTCATTTCCAGACCCAATTCTCTACCCACTGGGCAGCAGGCAAATCCTGACTTGTACCATTTATGGTATCCCTCAACCTACAGTCAAGTGGTTCTGGCATCCCTGTGACCGTACGCATCCCAAAGCAAGGTAGGGACTCGTTTTTTGAATAACTTGCAAATACTTTTTGACACTTGGATTCAGATTCTTTAACGGACATAGATGGGAGCTTGCCGATGGGATGTGCAGCATATTTGGGACCAAGGCTTTTCCTGATCTGGAGAGAGATAGGCAGTGATTATTATTCTTTACCCAGTTCTAACCATTCCAGAATTTTCTCTCTAGTTTATAGCTTTAGGAGCACAGAGACAGAATTGAGATCACCCTGTGAGCCATTCAGAACTCAGGTTGACAGTCCAGTCTCTTGTTTTCCAACTGGGGATCCCCACTCTGTGGCTGTACCACTATATCATTTGCACAGGTCTTCCCACTTCTTTGTGAACACTGGATATGACAGGAGGTCTTCCCAGCAGTGATGATGGCCTCCTTTCATAGGCTTTGCTCCTGCTCTTCCACCTGCCTCAAAGGCGCTTCAACCCATTTTCCATCTCCTAAGAAGTCCTTTATCCTGCAAGCCTCGGGTTATGTTACCTTCTCTGCAAGCCTACCTGACCGCCTCATTCAGACTCCTTCCTCCCTCCTCAGAATGAATGGCACTTGGTTTACACCATTGTTATGTCACCAGTTACGCATGCCTTTGTTTTTTCTCTACGCAGTGAGGCCATTGAGAGTAACCCTGTATCTGCAGGGCCTCAGGGCCTCGGCACACACAGCAGATGCTCGCTGTGCATTTGCTGAATGAATACATCCCTACCCTCTGCTAACTGTGCCATGTTTCCTTGCATCCTGTTGATGACGGAGCCCTGTTTGCTTTTCTTCCATTTTTGTTTAGTCTAGAGGAATGATACTAATGATGGCTCATGGGAGCTAATAGCAAGAACAGGAATAGAATTGATAAATGCAGCAATAAGATAGTATTGAGACTGCTCAAGAATTATTATGCCAGATATGTGCCTTACTGCTTTTAACTCCATCTGCTGTTTGAGAATTCAGAGAATTGCTACTTAAAACACAAAAACGTAGCTGATAAAAAGTAAATAAGACATGATTCTAGCATAAACAGGAGTGGCTCTTTGTTTTGTTTTTGGATTCTTCCTGCAGTTGCAATGCTTCATCATGTGTTTTAATCTTTTGTTTAAGGCATATTAATTTTTCTGTTAATGAAAGTTATTGGGGAATTTTGGAATTCCTAAGAAGTAGCTGTTTCCACATGTCTGATTTCTCATCTGAGTGTCATTTTCTAAGAATAGAAATAATGTAGAACTTTCAAATCTTGAGTACCACTTTACCATTGGGGATATTTAATTCAAAAGAAAGTGAGATGTACTGAGATTTGGGTATTATTTTGCTAATTTGGGCATAGGCATTCATATGTATGGACCCATCCCTTTAAGGCCTTGGTATTTGTGCTAAAGTAACATGCAAATAAATAATTTAAGCTATTAGATTTGGATAAAAGTATAGAGTTGAATTGTTTTGTGGAATAGCGTCACCTTTTGTAGATACCTTTATTGACAATATCAAATATAAAATTTCAATTCTATTCAGGACTAGAGCTAGTAACTATTCTAGAAAATAACAGTTATGAGTGATAGAACATAATATTATGAAGTTAGGTTTGAATAATTTTAATACCATATGGTTTGGGAAGGAGGTGAGCTGAGGTGGAAGTTTGTGAACATTAGCTCTCTTTTTCCAATATCTTTGTGGTATATGGGATCCTTCTCCCACGTTATGGAGTAAGCCTACAGAGGCGAGGAAAAATGTCTTTTTCCTTCTGGAACTCTTTTAAGACTCAGAGCAGTGCCTTCAATCTTCAGTAAATGTGTTTTGACAGTTTGACTTATTCTGTTTAAAGGTATTCATTATTTTTTAACCAATCACAAGCCAGATCTGAAAGGAAAGTTTACTTCTTTGGTGCTTTGTTAAAAAAGCATGTTGTTGCTTGCAATTGTCTTCTGAAAATGTGCATATCCATAAGAAGGCTCATGTATTGGTCAGCAATCTGATGGAGTAGCTTCTCTGGGTTTGGGCCAGATTTGGTGCTTGATGGTTAAATCAGGAAACTTAACTTAGAAGTATTTCAGAAAGATGTGGGGGACCTTTGTGCCCTAGGAAACAAGTAGAATAAAGAGTAACTATTGCACACTGTCAGTTAAAAGCTAAAACTGACAGGTATATAAAGCCCTCTTTAATTATTAAAATTTTTTAAAATCTTATTTTGAGTTACACAGTAACATATTTATTTGTATAACAGTATCTGTGCATGATCATCAAGAGATTAAGTGATTAGTATATACATGTTACTCTTGAATATGTAGACTAATTCTTGGTATTTAAATATTTTAGGCTCTAAAGGACACATCTATATATATGGACACAACCAGAGTATTAATTTAGTTTTGAGGTTAGAATTATTTAAGTAGCTCAAAATTATTAATTGGTTGAATAATACATTAATTGGTTAATGTATCTAAATGAAAGAGGTTCAGACTTAAACTGTACAGTTTTCAGGAGTTCAGTAAATACATGAATATATTTTGAAGTGGTCAGAATTACTGCTCAACTAGTTCATCTTTATGAATATTAAAAGCCATAAATAAAATTAACAGAAATTTCCTCTTTTTTAAAAAACAAATGCTGTAAAATGCTGAGCAATGTTTTAACTGAACAACTTGTGGTTTTTGATTCACCTAGAATTTTTTCTGATAAAACATTAAGGAATAAAAGAGGGGAAAGGGTGGTTACTTTTAAACTGATAAACTTAATAAACTGAGAGGAAATATAGCACAGTCTTTCCCCCTTTTACTTTTCTGCATATTTGGGTGGTAAAGTAGTAGGAGAATTAGAATATTTCTTTTGAATTTTTAATAACATTCAAGTAAGTTCATGCCACTAAATGCAGTGGAATTTTGGGTTTTTCTCATCCCCAGCAATTGGCAGAGACTTCTAAATAGATATTCCTAAACTTGCTCCAGATTAGCGTGGGCATAAATCTAGGGACTATACATAAGGATCTTAAGCTCATAGTTCCTTTCACATGTGTGTAGTTTACAGCTTTTGATCATGTAAAATAAAGATAATTATACTCGCTTCATAGGGAGAATATGAGGATCATGGTTTTAATGATTTCATTTCTCTAGTAAGGCTCCAAAAGTTTTAAGGAACTTGAAAAGAATTCTGCTATAGAGCAAATTTCACAACAGTCGAGAATTTTTACCTAACAGTTCTGAGAAGTGAACACACATTATGCACTGTAGAATGTAATTTTGCCAGGCTTTAGATACAGAATTCGGTAGGTCTGGCTTGAAGAATTGAGGAAAACATAACTGATGATTTTTCAGAAGAAGAAAAGTGAAAAAGAATAGAGATGAGTTAGGCAAAAGAAAGAAAAAGCACAAGTGTGTGATGAGGGAAAAGAGTGACTGTCCCAGTCGGTGTGACCTGTCCCGTTGGTTTCCCGTCATGGGAGGAAGTGGTTGGGACTTGTGGGTTGGCTAAGGCTGGGGTGTGGCAGAGTGGACGTGGGAGAGCTGACCCCCGCTCAGCATCCACATGGGGTTTCCAGAACTTCCCCTCCCCCTGGGCTTTGAAGAACGAGGTAGGACCCCCGCATCGCCCGTGCAGGGAGCCGGTCTTGCTCTCACGGTCCTCGGTGAGCTGTGACACAGCCCTGGGAGCCTCATAGGAAATGCTGTTTGGTTGAGATTGCCCTCTGCAAGGACTTCGGTCTCTAAAGGAACAAGTAATACTGGACAAAAGGGACGGGCACTCTTAGGAAGAATTCAAGGACCTCAGGAGGGAATGGGGAAAGGCCAGTCTTGGTATAATCTGTTTGTACTCCAGGTCACTAGTTACATTTTTCTCAGGAAGAATCTAGGATGTTCAAAGACTGCTTTAATTCATGGGCAGTTGAATACCAAGGAGCCCCTCAGGTACCTGGCTGCAGAACCTTGTGCCTAGGTGGGATCCCGGCCCCCTACCAACAGGAGGTGGGGAGTGGCGGCCGCCGGCTCACCCTTCCCAGGGGTCTCTGTTAACTCACATCCCCTCCCCATTGATGTCCAAAGTCTACCTGGTTGTTTCTGAGGAAGTCCTGTTTTGTTTTGTTTTTTTAAACTAAGCCCTGCCTTTAAAATGCTGAATGTGTTGGGTCTTCTCTTTAGGGAGGTTTCAGGCCTGCTTGTGTGACTGCGGTTCTGTTTTTAGAGCCCACATGCTTCAGGCCACAGACCGCTTTCATTCTCTCTTCCCGTGTAGCTGTCCTAATTATAATTTCAAGGTGATAGATAACTTTGACAGATATGACAGAGTTGCAGCACACACTCTTCTATTACCCTTTAATGGAAAATCATGTTAGATTGGATTCTTTGTGAAAATCTTCTTTTCTTTATCAGCTATCTTTGATGACCAATAAAAATACATAGAAACTTCTGCTACTTGTCTTGCATTAGCATTGCTCACATCTTACAAATTCATTTTGTACCTCACCAATATTCGATCTAAATATACTGTCAGTCATCTGCTTACTACACATATATTTATGGGGTACCAAACCATGGGCAAAATATAAAGATGTCTTTAGCACATATGGTTTAACGTTATGAGATCAAACACCATTGGTGATTTCTGATTCTATCTCTGTATGTACCTGTAGAATATCTACTCCACAGACTCAGCGACAGAGACCTGGGAATCAAGGAAGTGGGTTCTATTCTTGGCACAGTCCCTGACTTCTGGGTGACCTTGGCCAGCTATTTAATCTGTGCTTCAATTTCCCCTGCTGTAAATGGCAACTGCCGCCCTTCCCCTTTCTTAGCATGCACAGCTATTAATGAGTGAAATGAGAACGTCACTTAAAATTACTTCTGCATCTTTCAGAAAAGCTTGAAGTGATCCCTGACTTGTTGCACACGGATATTTCCCTTCTGCTGCTTACAAATTATAAAGCAGTTTGACCTGAGGATCAAAGCCAAATGAACAGAAAAAAAATCTATTTATGAAAGTAGGATGGTTATAAGACGTCTTACGCCTAAGCATGTATTTGTGGCTCAGAACTGACTCAGTAGTAACAATGTTACAGATCACCCCCTCAACAAAAGAACCCAGCAGCTCTCCACGTTGGCGGCAGTGCCAACCTGGACTACCTTCACCAGCCATGGTCCAGCCCATACACATGAAGGCATCATCATTCTTTGCTCTATTGTTTGCTTTATTTGGTCTTTTGCCAATGAGCTCCTTCAGAATGTGAAAAATGTAGCTGGATTCTCAACTCTTGGAAAGTGGAGGGAGTAGAGTATGCGTTATTACTTTCTTAGCTAAAATGGTAGGTTTTCTAAGAAAAAACTAATAAGCATACATGGAATCTCAAGGAACTGCTTCCAAACCTCTGAAGTGAGTCAGATTTGGAGTCTCAAATAAAGACATGCATTAGAGGTGTAGCAGAAGGTAATATTCCCTGCCACAAAATTTGATGTCCCGTTGCTGCAACATTTCATCTGCCCCAGCAGTAGAGTGCTGTGGGGAGTCTAGAGAAAGCTGGCTACTCCAGGACTAAGTGTGATTTACTGGGGATTTTTTTAGGTTAGGGGTTGGGGGGTGGGTGGCCTACAAACTAATGGAAGGCCCAGGCATCTAGGAGCTCTGAGAAGGGCCTGCCTAATTGCATTTCTCTATTGTTTACATCAGCAAATTGGCAAAGAAAGGACGGGCTGCATCATTAGGGACGTTAGGACTAGGTCATTTGGGAGAAACATAGTTTTGTGCATCAGAAGGGTATGTAAAAACAGGACAAACACAAAACAGTCGCTAATGGTCGTTAATTAGAACTGTACTCAAGGACCCACATTTAATTGACTGCCGGCATGAATGCCTATTGCTTTACACTGAAATAGTTTTATGTCTCATATTCTATTTTCTATCTAAAAAATGAAAGTTTCACCAATTTAAATACTGAAAAAGTCAACATTTAGTAGGGCTTAAATGTAGGTCAGATGTCTGAGAGATGCTATAATACAAGAAGGCCTATTCTTTTGGAAATCCAATTACATACTGCATGTTTTAATATGTATCACATTCCCCTCAAGTACTCATGCAATTTGTACCCATGTGTCTCTTGATGCGTGTTCTGTGCAGTGTGTGTAAGGGCCAGCAGGCCCAAGCCAGGCATGCCACAGAGAACTCTACGCTGCCATACACAAAACCCTGGATCAAAATGGGGACTGTAAAGGGTACCACTTCCCCAAAGGCCACCTTAGCAGGACTTTTAGCTTGAACAAACCACCAAATAAACCTGGCCATCTTATACAGTAGGCCTTTATCACAAGTGAAAAGCGAATGTTCATTTACTAATGAGGAACGTCTTGCTTTCTGTTATATAATTACTGGATGAGGACGTGCATGCTGCTTAATGTGAACGTTTGGACAACGGCCCTTATTAATATTTCATACAAAGTCTTGAGAACAGAGCATGAGTTCATTTGCCAAATGCCTCTTTTCTATGCTTTGGGAGATTTTCCTTTTTCCCCCACTCTTTATAATAATACAGTGAGTCTGATTAATAATTGTTTCTAATGAATTAACTGTCTCCTGTAATTGCTCTCAAATATTTCATTATGTGTCCAGATTAAACCAAAAGACTGTCATAGGAAGTCTACTCTGGGTGGTTTTTATAGGGATCTTTTGAGCAAAATTCAGTGTAATTTCCCAGAATTAAAAATACCAGTGGTGACACACAGTTTGGGAAGATTCCTTATGAGGACTGGTAAAACCTCTCCGATTTTCATTGACCATATTCACCTATTTTTAAAACTTGAATGGGCATTTTCATTCCTGAATCTAGAAATTAATATGCTGACACAAGATCCTTAGGTAATAGATAAATAGGACAAATCACATTTAAAACATCACCTGTTCTTAGAAGTCTACATTTTAGTTGTCTCTCCACTGACTTGGTAGACTGTTCCTTGAAGTACGGATTGTAGTCTGTGGTTTTAATGTAATTTCCCCACCCTTTAGGGGAAAAAGCAGAACCTGGTGGGTTGGGAAGATGGAGAGGGTGTGATGGGCTTAGACTGTGGCCCAGCTAGTGTCTCAGAATGGGCTTCACATCGCTAGGCCTTGTTTTCACACTTTCTCTAGAAGCCTCAGGGGATGGTTATCTATGTAGTAATAATAGCTGTATTGGATTTGAATGCAATTGTCTACTTAATAACAACTATAGTAGGTTTCATCAGTGACCCCTTTCTAGTGCCAAAGCTGCGTTTGTCCCTTAACATATATACCTTATCCCTAATCTGTGCAACAATTCTACATAAGGGACATAATTTCCCAGAAGGAAACAGAAGCTCAGAAAGCTATTTCTCAGGTGTTTTCAGATCATGGACTAGAGGAGGCTCGGCAGGCTGGCATTTCAGGTTACTTCTCTCCGGTGTCCCATTCCCACAGGACTCCTCGGTGCAGACCCTATGGGTACCAGAGGAAGGGGCAGAAAGCCTTAAGGGGACAGGTTGGGGAGAGGACTGGCCTAAGCTATTAGGATTACTTTTGTCACCAGTGATTCCATTCTCCCTGTTGAGTTAGAGTTGAACGAAGGGTGGTGAGAAGTTAGCAGCAGCTGGGAGAATTTGACTCAAATTTCACAATTTCTTTGGGGACTGTTGATGACCTACCCCTGGTTTGGGCCCCAGACCTGCAGTTGGGAAGAGACCCTTTGAGGGGGTGTAACCCCATGGGATGAGCAGCTCTCACTAAAACTAACCTCAGGAGGAAACAACTCAAGCAGCAAACCTGGCGGGTTGACTGCGGCCCTTGACCCCACTGGGACTGACCTTCTCCACAACTTTCACCCCATGCAGGGGTGTCTGATCTCCTGCAGGGAAGTCCCCATTCCCTTATTTCTTGTTCAGGGTTTATTTTCTGGATCAGGATTCAGCAAGCATTCAGCCCTCAGTGGGCCTCACAAAGCTCATAGATGTTCAGGCAAGGGACCCAGGAGAGTTTCTGAAGGGGATGAAGGAGGAGGAGGTCAAAAGAAAATGAGGGAGAAAGCACAAAGGTTTGCAGTTGATGAGCGAATGCAAGCAGGACTTGGAGGCTGCAGATTTCAGCTTCGGCGTACCTTGATCTGATCACTTTGAAGGATGAATTCATTTGGAATTAGGAATTTTGGAGATAAAAAAAAGAGTTTATTTTATAGATGAGAAATGGAGGCTCAAAGATAAATAGTTATGCTCATTCATAGCTGGTTAATGGCAAGCCCAGGACAGGACCCCAGCCTCTGATTTCCCAGGTATTATTCCTGCTCATGGTTAGTTCTATCCTAACACTGTATTGAGTCTCCCTGGGAAGTGCTGTAATCTGGTTGAATAAATGAACCAGCATGATTCCAGTGGATGGCAGACGGTGAGTACTGCAGTATAAAGGAAGCACCATGGACGTAAGATCTGAGCCCCAGAGATAATGGGTAGGTACTAGAACGTTAAATGGAAGGTCCCTCTCTCCTTCCGTAGGCAGAGTGTTATGGGGGTTGGAACGGGTTGAGGAGTTGCATAGGACATGCCTCAAGAGTAATTTGACTGGCTCATCAGATTTGGGTTGAGAAAAAATAAAAACCAAAATTAGAAAGGTAAGTTTGGACCTGACGTGGAATATCTTGAATGAGGGCTAAATAGTTGGGCCATCGGCTCAGCTTCCCTGGCTAATGCCCAGGTGTTTGGCTACCCACTTACCACAGGCCCACCTGGTACTCTTGTAGACTGATGGACCTTTACAGGCGCATGGCTGGCAGTCTTATTGCTGTGACATGTCTTCAGAATGTGTTACAGGCACTGTATCCCCCAAATTCTGCCTTCCATGGTCAAGGGCTTAGAATCCAAGAACTTGAATTTTCACTTGGGCTTTTTAGAAAGTCATATGGGTGCGTAATTATCCCATTTCTAAGGCCATTAATGTCCCATGTGCCTTGTCCTCATTGTTGAACATTATGTAAGATGATCACTGATTGCTACCTTATTAAGAAATCCCCTTGTGAGTACGAAAAAGTCTTTGGATAAGTAAGGTGGGGAAAATCAAAACAGGTATTTAGAGATGACGTCAAATAGAGACTAGCGCCAAATAGAAGATTATGGCTGGGGATTTCTATTTTCGTTTTCTTTATAGCTGAAAATTATTAAGCACTTATCTACAGTATGTTAAGTGCTTAACATGTGCTTTGTATACATTATCGCATTTAATTATTACAGAATTTCTATAAAGCAGATACCATGACTATTACCATTTTCTAGGTACAGCTCAGAGTTCAAGTACCTTGCTGGGAAACCAGCCTGGTTCACATGTCAGAGACTATAAATGAGTGGCCTTCTAGTACATCATCACCCAGGCACCTTACCTGGCACCACTGGGATTGGTTCTGTAACAATTACTTAGACAATAAAATGAGTAATTTTTGGTCAGAAGCTCATGATCCAGAAAGCAATACATTTTGATTGGCATGTGTGATGACATCAAGAGCCATTTTTGAAAGGTGTTAGGATGCAGAAGAGGAATATAATCTAGAGTTTAAGGACGTGGGCTCTGGAGCCTGGATCCTGGCTCTGCCACTTATACCATCTACCAGCTGTGTGACTGTGGGCTAAATACATCACCTCCCTGGGTCTGAGTTCCCTGAACTGTATACAATAGAGATCACCACACTGACATCTTAAGTTAAGACTGTTTGGGGAATTGAATGAGATAATACATATGAAGTATTTAGGCCAGAGTGCTAAGTTTGATGAAAGTTGTCCAGTATTTTTAGGTGCTCTGGGGCCACCCATTGCAAAGCAACCTCCCTCTGAAGTGGCGTCATATATCCACTAGTATCCTGTGAGAGTAGACAATAATCTGATAAAACAATCCATGCTGTCAGGTTAATGTTCTCCCAGGGAACATTCTCACACCTTCGGACAGGTCTTCTGACTATAGTGATTTACCCCAAAGAATTGAAGATGGTACCAAAAGTGGTAGAATTTTTGGAATATTTACGAAATTTGAGGACTTAAAATATCCTGGATCTACTCACATTTGTGGATTCTACTTCAGCCATTCCAGTATCTGTTGACTGAAGTCTCATCCAGCCTATAGTAGCATATGGACTCTTGACATTTAATTCGCTTCTGCTCAATTGTATTGTGATATTTTCCCATGGATTGGACTTGTCTCTTCAATAAATGTGTGTGTTCCTTAATAACAGAAGGGACTAAATCTTGTACTTCTTTCAGTGGACGTGATTTTATGTCTTAAACAGAAGGTGTGTGAGCAAATTATTTCCTATTTGAATGAAATGGCGCTAATAATCATGAACCCATATTTTTGTTTACCCTTGAAGAAAGGAGACCATTGCTGATTACTTTTCTATTTTCCATGAGGCCAGAAGATGCTTTCCTGCATGTCAGCATCACTACCCAAGTTGGAATTGTCCATGACAATCAGTGTGTCAGATACTGACACCGCCGTGCTGAGTTCGCCCCTGTCCCAGTCAGATCCCCTGAGTATCCTCATTAATACCGCTCACTGTGACTGGACAGCACTGCTGATGGTAACACAGTGCTTAGTTGAGGTGGGTGGGTGTGAGGTCATTTGAGGGTCAAGAGTGCCCCTTTTCTCAGCACGTTTGCAGTAAATGATGGATGGCAGGGTTGACACTGATATGAGGTTGAGTCCACATCTAGACAGGCCATTATCAGGATTCATGCTTATCAGGCAGTCGACTGAGCAGGAGACATATGTGCCCCTCTACTGCTCAGTAGGCACTGAGGTTGTAATGATGAATAAGACATAGTCCTGCTCTTAAGAAGCTCTCACTCTAGTCAGATCATAAAATGATAGTAACATTAATGATCGGTCTGCTGTGTGCCAGGCACTGTGCTAAGCATGTTGCACAAATTAACTCTTTTAGTACCACCCTAACATTTCCTGATGCAAAAGGATCTTCTTTAAATTATTTCTCTTCTGTTTGTTTTTTAACCCCTATAGTAAAACCAGTAAGACACGGTAACATGGGGTTGCTCCTTCAAGTTGACAATGTTAAGAACACATCCATTTCCCCAGAATTCAGGGTGGTCCGCACAAAGTACAATAAATAACAGAGCAAATCTAGATGAAAAGAGAAAACAGGATAAGACTAGTTAGAGATACAGCCGACAGGCTTTACTTTCTTACTGTCAAGAGAGAGTAAGAGAAATGAAATAGGTATAAGATGAAGCGGCCTGGAGGCTAAAAGCAAACCAAGAAAATCAGCAATACTACAGGTTTTGGAAAAAACAAGCCAAGAGAAGAAGAACCTTCCAGAGAACTGCGATCCAAGAAAAACAACGTTTCCTCTCAGACTCCGTGGGATGTAGTAGACAGACTCCTCAGCCACATGTCTACTGCAGTGAGGGTCACGGGGATGGTAATGTAACTTCCCTCCATGTTGACAAGTGGCAAACACCAAAGAATGTTTGAAAAGCAGGGCGTGGGCTGGTATATTCCAACAATTCAGAACTACCCAAAGGATTGAAAGACTGCAAGTCCTCTGAGCAGTTCTCTCTGAGGGGGATCCTCATAGATGGCCTTTTGCTACCCAGGGTTACTTAACGAAGTCGTCGTAAAACCATGACTTGAACCCAGGTCTGACTAGCTCTAGAATCTATGTTCCTTATGCTAAATTGTGAGTCGACACCCCGACCGGATGGTTTTCTAGACATCTCAGTATTGACCTCAGTATAACTCATCTGCTCTCTTCCTTTCGGTGAGAATAAAAGGTGACAATAGTTTGGAAGACTTAAGACTCCTTGAATGTGTTGGAGTAAAGGATATTATTTGTAGCCACTCCTAACATTTCCCCAAAGCTTTCTTATTTTATCAAATCACCCTTCCTCCGCTGACAAGTCTTTTACTAGGAGGAAAAGTGAGTGAACAAAATGGGTGCTCTCCCTAAGGCCCGTATCTAGACATTCACCAAGTAAGATACATGCTTTGAGCCTCCAGGCCACCCCGGTTAGCGCTGTAAAGACGCCTGGTGCAGATGCTGTAAAAGATAAAGGAAGAGTCAGTGTCAGGGGTAGAGGGGCCGCTGGAGCACTTGGTGGAAGCAGCGGTTGGGAAGACAGGCCTCGTTCTGAGTGTGAATGGGCTGGGAGGCCCTCGAGAGCAGGAAGCCGTGCAGGGGCCAAGACGCTCACGGAAAAGCTCTTATCTAAACAGAGGTGGCCAGGACGCTGGATCACCTCCACCATTGTCCAAGACGCTGACCCAAAGCCTTCAATCCCTGCAAATGTCTTCTCCACTCCCCCGTCTCCATTCAAACAAGAAGTAATTTTCAGCATGGGCTCCAAGGCGTCACGAGGTCTCCCAGTGCACGAGTGTCACCTCCAGAACCCCCTCAGCCTGACCCTGTGACCACCCTGCAGGCCCAGGCCCTTTTCCTGGAGCAGAAGAAGCAGGAACCATTCTATCTAAACACTCCTTCCAACGCTGCACCTTTTCTGCCAGCATCCTCTCCTCTATATTGTTTTATTTGTTTGGAGAGAATGTGAGAGGAGGGGAAAAGATAGTGTTGGCAGATTCTATTAATCTGATGGCTCGGACGCGCTGTCACTAATGTTTTGACACAACACCCACAGTAGCAGAGGAAAGTTCACATCAGCCCTTCAACAGGATGGTGCACCCTGATGGGGAGCCGGCCCTGGTTGTGCCCTCTGGCAAGCTGCCAGGTGGTCTCTTTTTTCCTTTCTGTTTTTTTTTTTTTAAAGACATTTTACAGCCTAGATTCGCTCTTTGTTACCGCTCTACCCCTTTGTTTCTTAACTTGACATGATTCAATATTCTTTACAGATTCTAATCACGGTTAGCACGTGCACTCACATCCCATTAAACAGAGAAGCCGCGTCCCCGCAAGGAGTCCTCAGATTTCATCACCTGAGAAAGAAGAAGAGAGAGAGGGAGATTCTTCTGTCTTGGGCCTTTGTAGAGCTTTCTAGAGCGTCTTTTTCTCCTACTTAAATGTGCTTTAATGATACATTAACAAATACATGCATTCCTAGGCAATGGCTCAGGCTCAAACAGGCAGCCCTTATCCCCTCCCCAGAAGCCCAGCTTGAAGTTCACTGCCTGCCCAGAAAATGTTGGGAAGCAAGGAGATGAAAGGAAGTTACCAGGGAGGGAAAAGGATGGTGATAAATGCTGGGTATTTTATTTTGTTGCAAGATTTTTTTTTTAATGTTAAAAATGATCAGCCAGCAGAAGGCCGAGAGTTCCTATAATTGTAGCGTCAAAACATTTTTATGGCCAAAATGAACTAGGATATATGTCAGAAATGTGATTATAAAGTATTCTCCAGCCCTTTCCCTTTCCACCAAAGGGAAGGGATTAATCTGATGGCTTCCTCTCCCTCTTGGAAGCTAGCATTTCTTTTCTCTTGATGTCTGACATTGTACCAGTGTGATTCAGAGGATCCCAGGAGTTTTCTTACCACATGCCTCGAGGGCAGCCAGAGTCACCCTGTGAAGCTTGGTGGTAAAGGTTTTGAGAGTTTCCTTGGGAATAGAATTTATCCTGTGTGACGGGCTGGGCTCTGGGGTGGTGGGAGGAGTTAGGGCTATCTGGGTTCTAATCGCTGGTCTGCAACTTTCCCTGTGTATCTGAACAAAGTGTTTGATTCTGCAGAGCCTCCATTTCCTTATTGGTAAAAGGATTTGTGAAGTGGAGATCATAATGCCCCATTGCACTGGGAGCCCATGAGAATCCATTGGCCCTAAAGGTGTGCGGCGCGTAGCCTGGGCCTGGCCCGTTATTAGCAGCTTAGTGACAATGAGTTTCCCTTCGGCCAGCCAAAAGTCAGGACTCCACAGAATGGGGATTTTGAAAGGAAGGTCAGCTTATTATCATTTATTATAGGATGAAAAGGGATTCTAAACAAACAAAACAAAACATAACTCTTTATCTTAAGGTTCAGGCTGTAGAGTAGACCTTCGACAGTTGGTATGAAACTTGTTAGAAATCATTTATGAAATGAGAATTTGGTACTGGACACCTGTAGGACTCTCGGTGCCAGAGCAGGCACTAAACAGAGGGGCAATCTCTAGAAAGGCTAAATGAAGGGTGGAAACTTCCCACCTACCTCTTCAGAGTCTATCATTTTCTCATGGAAAAGAGCCGCTTCAAAGAAAACAGATACCAACCATTGGTGGCTAAGGCTCACCTAGCTGGACTGTCCCTTCTGATTCCGCCAGATGTAAGAATCCATTTTCTAGAGAAAAGCAAGTGCTAGCTCCGTGTTTTAGGTAGGGGGAAGGGAAAAGAGAGGCAGGAGGAAAAAAAATCAGAAAATCAGAATTTTGCAAAGGCAGCATCTAAGAAAAGCCCAGGGGAACACAGATGGGGACCTATGGGTGCACGCAGTGGGCATTGTTGCCTGCACTACGTTTGTAAAGGAGAGTGGGAACTGAGGTCAGACACTGTGGGATGACTGTGTGATGGACAACTACACAATAAATTGGAATTGTAATAAATTGATATGAACCATGCACACATTTGGCACGCAATACATTTTGGCTCTGTGCAGTGTGAACTGGCCAAATTTTGAGAAGAAGCTGACCATATTATGCATATGCAAAAAGGGCTAAAAGAGAAATTAACCCTCCCATGTAATAATGGTATCTGTGCAGTGACTATTTTTTTATTTTGTTACCATTAATCTATAATTACATGAAGAACATTATGTTTACTAGGCTCCTCCCTTCATCAAATCCGCCCCCACACCCCCTTACAGTCACTGTCCATCAGCATAGTAAGATGCTATAGAGCCACTACTTGTCTTCTCTGTGTTGCACAGCCCTCCCCATGCCCCTCCCCCATATCATACATGCTAATTGTAATGCCCCCTTTCTTTTTCCCCCGCCCTTATTCCTCCCTTCCCACCTATCTTTCCCAGTCCCTTTCCCTTTGGTAACTGTTAGTCCATTCTTGGGTTCTGTGATTCTAAGCAGTGACTATTTGAGGAAACGTTTCTTCAGACAGACAAAGCAGCACTCAAGTGTGACAATTTTCCTGTTATATGATGACAGCACATGTCTAATTATGTTACATGTGATGTAAGGGTTAAGTGCACAGATTCTGGGGTGAGCCCGAAATGATTACAGGTTTTGCCTGGGTCCCATACTAGCTGTTCAGCCTCGGGGGATTTACTTCTCCAAGCCTCAATTTCCTTTCCATTAAATGGGGATTAGTATCTACGTTTTAGGATGTTGTACAGATTAATGAGATAGTGAATGTGAATCATTTAACACGGTGCCGAGCATGTAGAGACGATCCTTAGTAGTGTATAATACTGCGTAGTGTCTATTATAATCATTAGAGCCCATGGTTACGATGCCTGTTCGGGCCAGCCGTCCACTTTGTCAAGGTGGTAGGTTTGAGCCCAGTGTTGGTTTGGCCTTTGTGGCCTCAGACTGCCTTCACCTGTCTGGTCACAGAGGAGCCAGGTATTGATGAACATGAAGGGAACAGGGCAAATCCATCACCTCTACAGGAAAATCAGCCCAGAGCCTGTGGGTCAGTAATGTCACCCTGATCTGTGGGCGCTGGTGTTTTCCCAGTCTGTGTGCAGAGGAGCCTGGTAACATAAACCAGGTGGGAAAGCCCATAGATGGCCCCTACTTGGAGTTACACAGACTGACGTGCCACATTGGAGGGTCCCAGCTCCATGTGCTGGGTCTGTAACTGGCTACTTTCTCATAATTTATTTCCATCAATCTCTAGTCCAAAACTTCATGTGTTTCTACTCCAGGGCAATCGATGAGATGACATGGAGTACATACCCTCTTACCCCGGAAATTTTTTTTCCTCCCAATGGTTATAAATACCTGATGCTATTGTACTTGGCATGCTGTATGCAAATGGAGGTAGGAGTCCTAACGCTCATTAGGGAAGGAACGGAGGCCTGGAGCATGGCGAGGGCAGCGTGGAGCTGAAGCTGATAACAGCGGCCTTGTCCAGAATAGTGCATGGGAGCTTTCTTATCTCCTTTTGGCAGGAGGTGCTGGAGGCTTCCTGTGCGAAATCAGGAGCGAACCCTGCTTTCCTCTTGTTGTTCAGCTTCCTCCCCCCTCAAGACGGTTCCCAGCACCGTGATTATCTTTGCATCTTCAAACATGGCACAATCTACTTCCTTAAGGGCTAGATGTATTCTTAAGGCTTAGGCCAATTCCCCTCCCCCTCAATCTCTTTTCAAGTGCTGTTATGTAGTCAGGCTCCTAAATGACGTTCTATTTTTATGGTTCCAATTACAAAGAGGGAAAAAGAACAGTCCCCCAGTTAGAAAATAGCCACAGAATCTGCCCTTCCCATGCGGAGGACCTTGCCGTGAGGCTAGCCTGTAGTTTCCAAACCAGGCCCAGGCCGTCGGTAACCACCCGGGGCCGGGGGCAGAGGTTGGCAGCCCACAGTGAACTCTGTGGGCAGACTGCATTTCCCTCGGGAAACGCCTAGACTTGCTCTACTAGAACATGTTTCTTTGCATTTCCTGAAGACCAAGCGTATGAAATTACGATCTTTGTCTAAGGCTTTCCCTTATCTTTTCAATGTCTTTGGGGAAAATAGACTGAAATTCAAGGCTTCGTCTCTTCCCAGTACAGTAGAATGTCACCTGTTCCATACAAGTCCACATGCACATGTCTGATGTAGATGTACATACATGTAGTAACCCCCATGTACATGCTCTATATATATATATACATTACAGATACTCATATGTACTGAGTATGTAGGAAAGTGTGAGGCTGCATAGTGGGGCAAGGTGTGCATGTGATGGTCTAGAAAATGCAGAACACTGAAAGGAAAACTAGGGCAGCGTGACCACTGCATCACTGAAGTGTTCCCAGTAAAGAGCAAAGTGTCTGGTTTCTTCTGCTCATCAGTGAAAGTTAAAATGTTCACTTATTTTACCTGCAGATTATAAGAACGAGCTATTAGAAAGCACAGAAATTCCTTAAGGAATGCTCAGTCCCTATTATTTCCTTTTTATTTCAAATCCTATAACCTAACTGTAAAATCAGACATTTTAAAAACATTTGGAGAAATCTGATACATGAACCAGATACAAACAAGACCCTAGAATTATTGTGAATTCTAGTAACTGTAATTAGGGCATTCTTATATTAGAACACGTGCATGTTTTTTTAGAGATACGTACAGAAATATTTAAGGCTTGAATGACACAATCTCTGGGTTTTGCTTTACAATACTTCAAAAAAGAAAACAAAAAGGAAAAGAAATAAAGGATAGATGAAACAAATGTGGCCAAGTCTTGGTAATTGTTAGTCTGGGCGATGGGTATATGGGGGTTTATTAAACTATGTCTCTACTTAACGGTACATTTAAAACTACTCAACGATTAAAACAAAAAAACTCTTACTAGAAACAATGTATCAGTGCCTCATGCCTGTTTGTATGTTTACAAATGTTTATGGAGTGCCAAGTACATGCTAGGCCCTTGCTTAACTCTGAGGACGGAGTGAATAAGCAGATGTGGCCCCTGTTTCCCTGTAGCTGCCCGCCCCGTGGGGCCTCAGAGCAGCAAATGGAAACTTAGCAAGTGACGAATGCTCTGCAGGGGTCACTTGGGCCAGTGTGCCCCAGGAGGGGAGACCAGCCCGGAAGGCTCAGTAGGTTAACACTCAGGAATACTTTCTCAGCTCAAGGACAGAGGGGTCTGTTCACCACAATCCCTTCTGTCTGATCTGTTCTTGCTTATTTTATCCTCTCCCTTGTACCTTCTTAAGTGACTGCAGCCCTTGGCTACTAAGTCAGATCAACCACCCATTCTTTCTGGAAATTGAGCTTTCTAGTTCCTCCTGGTTTGAAATCTCCAGAATCTGCCCAAGACATGTACAAATTAGAGCCCAGCAAGCTCCTGCTCACCACAAATTCTAGTCCAGAAGGTGAGAATACCGAACAAGTCAATGAAATGTTCACAGTGTAAGTAATCACAATACAACCACTTCCTGGCACTTAAGGGAGTGCTCGCTCTGTAGGAGGGGAGGTGGGGGGGACTGCAGCAAGGAGGGAAATGGGGAAATAAACAGCATCCACCCTGATGGTGGTCGGGAGGCAGAAGAGATGGCCAAGGGTTGTTGTGGGTATTAGGCAGGTTCTTCATCTCTCCTTTCCCTCGTAGGCTGGCAAAGCGATGCAAACCTCGGGAGCCCACAGATATTTTTTTGAGTCACCTAAAATACCTCTTTGTATATTTGCATTGCATCCCAAATAAATCCATATTTTAATCTCATAAGGCTGCTTTTAAGGAATCAGTATTCATTTCATAATAAAGGGGAGAAAGCATGCCCTGTGCAGAGTTTGTATCCTGGGCACCTGCATTCTGACCTGTGTGGGACAATGCGAGGTTCTGAGCAGGGCATGGAAATATAAATTACAGTACCAATTAAAGTGGGCTTGCTGTAGGCCCGTGGAGTGGTTCTGACCGTGAGAGCCACGTGAGGCTCACAGTGGTCAGGTAAACTGCTTAGACATCAGGTGGCAGGTGGTGAGGGGGCTCTAGTCATTGGTAACTGCCTGGGTGAAGGTGAAGGGGTCAGGGTGCATATGCACACACCCCATGAGACAGTAAGAATAATTCCTGACTTTTCTATGGTGTCTTTCATTTAAAAACCCCTCTGAGTAAATCAATTTAATGCTTGCATAATCCCATAAGATCGACAAGGCAGATATATTTTAATTCTGATATTTTCAGGTGAGAAAATCTGTCATGCAGCTAGAAGCCAGGTGTCCTGACTCCTGGCCCAGTGCTCTCTGAAGTAACCAAACCAAACTGCGATTTGACTAAAACCAAAGGTTCCCATTGGGGTAAATTCAGAAAAGCAGGTAGGGGCTGAACTGTGCTTGGCCTTGAGTGTCAGACAAGGAGGCCTGGGATTGTCTTCAGTACAGTGGAAGCTTTTGGAGCAAAAAAGGATTCCACTAGATAACAGAACATGGGGGGGGCGGTGTGGCAGCAGGTTGTGTGGCTGTCAGAAAGGGGAAAGCCTGCTCCAACAGGCTGGCTAAGATGTTTCGGCTCTGGCCAGGTGAGGGTGGACATCACAGGCTTTTTTCTTGTTTGGATTTTTTATTCATATGGGCCTAGGATACATAAAGTATAATAAATGGTCAGTAAATATTTACCAGTGATTTTGAGTAGTAAACCTACTCAGAAGGTTACCTATAATAACATGTGTTTGCAAGAACATGCTAACTTCAGATGTAGGTCAAAGTCGCTCTTTAAAATTGTACTCTTCTAGCTAGTTTAATAAGAGAGAGATTTCATGGCCTCCTAGAAACAAAAAAGATCTTAAAGGTAAACAACTTCAACACCCTTACTTTATAATGAAACACTTGAGGTTTGAGAAGTTACAGGGCTTGTCATGATAGACCAAAACTTGAAAAGAAAAAGACCGAACTGAATGACTGCCCAGGGATGTGTGTTTCCATATACACTTAATTATCCCTGGAAAAAACTAGCTGTATAATGGAATACTGATTGAAAGCCAATTTGATAGATGTGAAATGCTGTAATTTCCTTGAGCTTTCCATTCATTAACATAACTCCATTTTTTTTCTCTGTGCATGTTTTCTCTACTAGGAACTAATTAAAATCTAGATGTTAAATTTCCCAATTTATGCATTTGTACTTAACATTTAACATTTAGAACAGAACAGGAAGATGTAGGGACATGCCTGAGGTATGGGTATTTTTCAGATCAGGCTAAATATATTTGCTATTTTTAAGTTTTGAGGATGGTTATTGGGAAAAAAATTTAAGGAAAAGAAGAAAATGTATGACTTGGGTACCTGAGGACTCACCCAGTGATTTTCCTTTCACCTGTCACTATGGGCTGGACCATGCCACAAAGCAACACAGTGATGACTTACTTTTTTTAAAAATAGGTATGACTTTTGCTCCAATAATGAAGAGTCCTTTATCCTGGATCCTGACAGCAACATAGGAAACAGAATTGAGAGCATCAGTCAGCGCACGGCAATAATAGAAGGAAAGAATAAGGTATTGTTTATAAAAATAAGCATCATATTATTTATTTTAAAAGCATGCACTCAGCTCCTAGTTTTGGGTTGATCAGAGCCAAAAGTAATTTAAATGTTCAAACAAAAATTCAGAGAAGAAAGACAATATCTGAGATCTGTCTTCATGAATTGATGCGTGAATGAACTGCTGTGTGCTCACAAAGTAATGAGTGCTTGGCGGCACTAACGGCAGAGTTGGCAGTATGCCTTGAACATCAAACTGGTCCCTCTCAGTGGTTCTCAACCCTGCTTGAATATTAGAATGTTCTACTAGTTACTGCACTTGAATCTCTGGAGTACAGCCCAGAATTCATAAAAGCCTCCTGGGAAATTCTAGCATAGAACCAGGACAGAGAATCACCGACATACATAAAGTGGGATGTCAGTAAGCAAAAGCTAGTCCAAGATTTAAGGCCAAAAGTGAATAAATCCATTTCACATGATATCTTGTTTTTCCCTCTCTTTATAAGGGCAAAGCCTGACTAAGTTTGGGTATATAAATACACACAGTATATCATGATTACCTTGACTTAAGAAATGCAAATGCCACTACAATGAGTTATCACCTCACACCAGTCAGAATGGCTAGTATCAAGAAGACAAGAAATAATGGGGGTTGGTAAGGATAAGGAGAAAAGGGAGCCCTGGTATACTGTTGGTGGGAATGCAAATTGGTACAGTCACTGTGGAAACCAGTATGGAGGTTCCTCAAAAAATTAAAAACAGCATTACCATATGATCCTGAAATTCTACTCCTGGGTGTTTACCTGAAGATAATGAAAACACTAACTCAAAAAGACATGTGTACCCCCATGATCACTGCATTACTTATGATAGCCAGCATGCAGAAGCAGCCTAAGTATCCATCAATGGATGAATGGATTTAAGAAATGTTTTATATATACAATGGAATATTATTCAGCCATAAAAAAAGAATGAGATCTTACTATTTGTGACAAAATGGATGGACCTTGAGGGCATTATGCTAAATGAAAGAAGAAAGGCAAATACCATATGATCTCTCTTATATGTGGAATCTGAAACAAGCAAGCCCATAGACACACAGAATAGATTGGTGGGTGCCAGAGGTAGGAGGTGGGGGATGGGCAGAATGGATAAAGGGAGTCAAAGGTACATGCTACCAGTTATAAAATAAATAAGTCATGGAGGAATGTGCAGCATGGTGACTATAGTTAGTGATACTATTTTGTATATTTAAAAGTTGCTTAGAGAGTAGACTTTGGAAGTTCTCATCACAAGAAAAAAAATAATTATATATGGTGAGGGATAGTAATCAGACTTATTGTGGTGATCATTTTGCAATATATACAAATACTGAATCGTGTACACATGAAACTAATACAATGTTACAGGTCAGTTACACTTCAATTGAAAAAAAGAGAGACACACAAACTTAAAAAAATCCGGACTTAATCCAGATTTATCGGGCATCTTTTCTGCCTCTCTTGTACCATCCATTCTCTACTCACCTAACCTTAGCCTCAGCACTAGCCAACACCTGTGCACCAGGCAAATCTTGGTGAACCTCAGAGCTGGTGTCTTTTTTTCTGCTTAATTAGTGAGAGATATACTTAAAAATATTTTATCAGGTACAGGGGTAGTGATGCTTTTAAAAAAGGAAAAAAACATCAAATAACCCTTTGTGGAAATGTCTATTTATCCTTGCATATCTTGATTTGGCAGTCATTAACATGGATGCTGCCTGCTTGAGTGTGCTTATGTATGTATTTGTTCAGCTGTATTATTTGCATTTGAAGGCAATAATGTAGATGGCACCATTCTCCATGGTAAGCTTTAACAATAAGAATAAATAATATCTGAAGTCTTCATTATGAAAAACTTTTTTTGTTGTAGAAAAGCAAGTTGTCACCAAATACTAGAAAATTCCAAGATGCCATTGATGGTGTCAGTTCATTTTGCCTTCTCATGAACATGTCAGGTAGATGTAGTGTTAACTGCTGGATATTAAGACAAGAATTTACGAGCTTAATTTCAGTGACAACTTTCAGAGTTCTATTTTGGTACCATATGGCCAAAAATATACAACATTTTTTTGATATATGCACATGTCAGCATCAGTTGTTGGCAGGCCAGAATGGTTATCTCCAATTTAAAGATAACAACAATTGGGTGACAAGATGACTAACACAAAACCTCACAGCCTAGAAGTGGCAAATGAGAAACTCAAACCAAAGTCTTCCTATCCCAAAACCTAGTGCTCTGTTAACCCAGCCAGTACAGAAATGAGTTAAAATGGTGATGGTTTGCATGAAAATATCGATAATCACTTGTCAAGGATTTAGGAAAAGTTTTTATAACTACCGCAGTAACTCTGAAAAAGAACTCCAATTCTTTTTCTCTAATAGAAATGAATAGTAGTTTAAAACGTTCCATGGTGTGTAGCTCTTGATGAAAGAGCACCTGAATAAAATACGTAGAAAAACCTGAAAGTTTGAGTGACACTACATTTCTTTAAAAAGGAAATTGCCTAGGCTTGAGATGGATTAATGATTGTGCATTGAGCATTGACCCCCCTATACAGAATTTTATTGTTGTTAACAACCATTTGATCAATAAATATGAGAGATGCCCTCTCAAAAAAAAAACAAACACACACACACCAAAAAGAAAAAACACAAAAAAAAGGAAATTGCCTTTGAGTAGAAAGCCAGTTGTCACCAAATACTAGAAAATTCCACGATGCCATTGATGGTGTCAGTTCATTTTGCCTTTTCATGAACATGTCAGGTAGATGTAGTGTTAACTGCTGGATATTAAGACAAGAATTTATGAGCTTAATTTCAGTGACAACTTGGAGTCCTATTTTGGTACCATATGCCCAAAAATATACATCAGAAAAGAAAATGGGAAATGAAAAAGCTAGGTGAGGTTCCTTATTAGCCTGAACCATGATGTAGCAACCTGACTCCGTGTAGTTAGAATTCCAGTAAAGACTGTGGGCATGGAGCAAGCAAGCCTGAGTGACATAAAGGAACTGCTTTGATTTGTTTCCATGTGGGCCTGAAATAAAAGTACTCCCTTGTAATTTTGTAGTTGTGCAGAGGTTTTAAATAGAGACTTCCAGACAGTTGGCATTTGTGCCATCCCGCCATGACCCAGGAGTCAAGCTTGACCTGTGGGGTCATCGCTGCCACTTTTTATCTTGGATAATCATGTGCAAATCAGTTCACCTCTCTGAACCTGAGTTCTCGCCACCAAAAAATGGAGCTAACGATATTTGCCCTACCTAGTGTGCTCATTGTTACGGAGATGACTGCCACGTGATGCATTTCCAAAACTGATTGTGACCATATGCAATGAAGACTATTTGCTAAACAGTTTTTGCATTGAAAAAATGAGTAATCTTTCTAAACAAAAGCCGACACACATATATGGATATGCACATATATGTCATATCCTGTTAACAGCATGACTGTAGCGCATTAGGTTTTAAGCAAATTATTAATTTCATGTCCTAAATTTAGAAGAATTTACTACTTTTACTGTAATGTATCTTTTTGTGTGAAAAAATTTACCTTTCATATGATGACAAATGGCAGCTTTGCTATTTCAGAATTATTTGCTATGGTCTCTCCTTTGCAATTAAAACCACTTCTATTTTCTGCACATTTCAGAAAGTGAAGTCCCAGTGTTGACTATAAAAGTCCTTTTACCAGGAGTCCTAGAGCTACATGCCCATAATACCACTCCACAGATCAGTGGATTGCAGGTCCCACTGGAGCACCTGTTAGATTTCAGGGCCTTGCTTTTTGCTTTCTTCTTTGTTTTCTTTTTGTTTGTTTGTTTAACTGAAGGAAGGGTGCAGAGGACAATAAAATTCAGTTTCCTTGTTGGCAAGTTTTAGCCTAGATTTGTGAAAAGTGAGTCATCAATTAGGGTTGCCAATAGCAAATGCGGAGTTTTAGTATTGTTTAAGTGGGGCTGCCAGACTATCGGGTTTGCAAATATAGAGTAGGAAGTAGAAGAACCCTGTTTTTAAAAACACACACACACAGGAAATACACTATTACAGTATTAATTCCGTGAGGATAGAGAATCGTGCAACTTTAATATTTTAGCAACATGTCCACTGAAAGCATTTTGAAGTTACATTGAGACATATGCGTACAAGTCCATGACGGAAGTATTACTATCCAATCACAGAGTTACAGCTTTTTGTTTCATTTCCTACACATGCCCCAGTTTTTTTCTAATTCGCACCTCTTATTTTCCCATCATTTGGCTCAATTGTGCCACTACAAGTTAATTTTAGATTCTTCCATGACCTTCACCTATCTTTTATTTCTCCCTGAAACACTTAAAAGGAAACTATATAAAAAAAAAATCCCAAGATTAAAGTCACAGTTCCAGATTTAGATTTTTTTAAAACAAGTGCTGGAAATTAGTCCGAATTATACATCATCCCGTCTATTCTATTCCGTGAGGTTCAAACCACATCGGTGAATTACTAACACTTAGCAAAAGGGAAGGAAGGGAGAACTATGAGTAACTTCCAGAATAACTGCACCTGACAACGGTTTTCGTCAGCATTCCCGGGTCATAAAGAAGAACTCAGGGAATGCACTTTCCAAGGGTCTGTTTCTAATATCTAAATCCTTGAAGGGCTGTCAGGGCAGGTAGAGACATCCCAAAGAGTGGGTTCAAAGGTGAAAATAAAATAGTGGCAGATGAAAACTAGCTGTAGAACCCATGCAAGCAGACATCCTTGAGAATTTCTTACTGTGTACCTTATAAAATAAATGATTGTAACTTCAAACACATGTCACAATTCAAATTCTTGGCACTTGCTCTTTTAAAGCACTAAGATGATATGTGGTGTTCCCACCATTATGCATACTATTTCATTTTTCCCCCCTTGAAAGGGTAGTATTGGGTTACAAGTACTGGGGAACAGATTTGTCCCTTTAACTTGAAAGCTTCCTGGTTGAGACTTACTGTCCTAGGAGAGCTGCTGTCTTCTGTCCAGACAAGCGACACTCACCTACAATTCTCACTCAACCTCCTTTTTCTGACTTTCTACAGTTTATACGTCAGTGGACACATTATTTTTTTTTCATGAAAATATGTTTTCATTTATAATTTAAAAATATATTCTCTGGAAAAAGAGAAGTATTCTAGAAATCAGATGATTTTCACTCATGTTGATCTTAGGATACAAGTTTCGTCTTATTTTAAAACTTTCTCCTTGAATTTTAACTTCTTCATTCATCAATCATATTTTCAAGCCGTATCATATTTTCAGCTATCTCCGTTGAAAAGGAGCTTGCAGCTTATATAAAATACCAAGAAAGAAATTAGTATTTCTATACATAATAGCGTTTAGTTTATGTGACCCATCTCTGCTGATTAACAGACATATTCCGAGGGAAAAATCCAATTCAAAGAGAAACAGAGCTCTCCATGAGATCTGTGCCACCAATAGATCTGTGTTATTAAATTATGGTTTCAAGGCAAGCGGCAGCTTTGTGTAGCGATTAAGAGCATAGGCACTGGAGTCAGACAAACCTGGACCCAAGTCTGCCCAAGTCTGGCTGCTGTACTGTGTGTCTTTGGAAGAAACAGTTGACCTCTCTGACTAAAGTCACCTCTTCTGTAGCACAGGGTGGTACAGCCACCTCACAGGCCTTTAGGGAAGGATAAATGAGATAAAGTTTTGCACGTGTGTGGCACACAGCAAGGTCTACGTAAAGGTACCCAGAAACAAAGAAATAATGTGAGCTCCCATCAGCGTCATCTCTAGTTCAATTTTAACAAACTTCAGAGAAGTGAGTTAAGGTGTCTGTTTTGGAAGAGGTCATTCAGGGAGAATAAGAGAGACTCAGATGCATTCGTATTTTCCATGGTTCATCCTATGACCTGGATTCACTTCACCTCTGGGTACCTTAATTTTCTTCTCTCATTATACAACAATTCTGAGCTACCTGTTTGTGGAATCTTGAAAAGTGCCTGCAGCCATTCGCAGATTACCTGCCCATTAGATAAACAGTGGAGGAGTAACTTCAAGAGAAAAGTAGTGTCTGAGCTGAGAGGCAAGCAGGGAGTGCAGGCTGTGGGCCCTCTGCGTTCCCTGTGTCTGAACCTGCAGCATGTAGCTTCCAAGCATCGCAGCCTGAATTTCCCCCAAGTACAGGAATCAGTCTTACTTGATGGTCTCCATTGTCCTTCCAGTTGCCACCAACTAACACTTCCTTTCACACTGCCGCCTACAAGCATCTCTTCTAACTACTTCCACTTTCTTCCATGACTCCTAAGTGGTCTCTGCAATAATTATAAGGAAATGGCTATCCAGTTTTAAAAAATTTTCCACCTCTATATAAAGATGAATAATCAGAATAGGGAAAGTCACCTCTTCTGCTCTGAATATTTACCTTCATGTGAGTGTTGCTTGCAAAAGAGAGAATAATATATATATATTTGATCTTCAAGTAGGGAAATTCTTCACTACTGCCTTCAAGAGGTCCTTCAAGGTTAAGAACGGGGACTGTGTCATGTTGATCACTGTCTCCCTGCAGCATCTGGGCAATGCCTTGATGAACATTCCGTAAGTGGCTGCTAAAATGAATGAAAAATGCCACATACTGCAGACACTTTCCTTTCCAATAATTTGAATAATATACAGAGGATGTATGAGTAGCTGTAATTAGACAGATTCCAACAAACATAAGAGGAAGCGTCACCTAATATTTGCTACACCATAGTGAAAAGTTACAGAGAATTTGGAGCAGTGAGCTTGCTAGCTAAAAAAAGCAATATATTTTTTAATCTTCTTTATCTGTTGATTAAAGACAGAAAGACCTTAATTGATCAGATGGGCTATGAGAACCTAAGTGCCTAACACATTACTTAGCAACTTAGAAAAATGTTAAGACCCCTTGTAAAATTTGTGTTCACTACCTTAGAAAGTCCACTGCTATATTTCAGCCTGTATATTACTTTAGCCTGTAAGTCACTTGATCTTAGCTAGGACACCGCATTAGTCTGGAAGCATCAGCACAGCCTCAATTTAAAAGCCTGCGATCAGCTATTTGCGTCCTAGGAGATAGGTCACAATGATTCATAAGTAACTGAATCAACCCTTTTTTGGTAATTTTAAGTATGAAAAATTTAACTATCATTTTCCTTTTGTTCACATAGAGATGCATTAGTGTTTTTGCAAGGTGGCGTTAAATTTTAAATCTCTTAATTTGTTTCTTTTTACTAGTTTTTATCTTTAAAAGCAGCAGCAGAGTAAGTCTTTAAACTGTGTAAATCTGTGCCTTATTACTGTTCCACTACTTGTTGAGACATCACAGCTTGGAAAGGGCTTTCAAATTCACAAAGATTTGACCACTAGTGTTACTGTAAGGGCTAAAATAGGAGCACTAGAATTGGATGAAATGATCATCTAACTATATCTTCATTTTCCAGATTAGGAATTGACAGGGAAACCAAGTAATTCACAAACACAGCAACAGTCTTAGCGAACTTTGCAACCTCTCCTTTGGTACCACTGGGGCCGCAGTGCCACATTCTCTGAGCACATAAAAGAAACGGGACAGCCAACCTTTCCCTTCTGTCCTGTTCACTTGGCATGACTATTACAGAGCAGCAAAGAAGGCTCCTGTTACCAAATGGCATCCATGATCTCAGGCCATCCAGACAAAAGGGAAGGCCTCGGCCTCACCTGTTCCTCTCATTGATGTGGAACTGACCACCTCATGGGGTAGGACGTGCAGTCCCTCATCTCGGCTTTGGGTCTGTAATTGTTACACCAGCAGCACGAGATAAATAAGTCTGAAACCCTTATACGAGTCGGATGTGATAGCCCCCGGTCTCCTGAGGACCTGCTTTCCTGTTATTTTTCCATTCATGCTGGGGCTCAGCAAGGGGAAAGCCTTCTGGTAACCACCCCTCATGCAATACTACCTTTAGGAAATGAACGGAAGGGCTGGATCATTTCACCCCTCGGAGGCATCTTAGAGATAGTCAAGCAGTTCTTCGTCCTGCTGCTAGCTAACGTCTCCTCTTCTTCTGCAGACCGCTAGCACCTTGGTTGTGGCCGACTCAAGGTTTTCTGGAATCTACAGTTGCATGGCTTCCAATAAAGTAGGGATTGTGGAAAGAAACATGAGCTTTTATATCACAGGTAAGCCATACATCCAATCCTCACAAAGACAGCCTAGTGGCCTCAGTCTCTCTCCATATCTTGTTTATTTTTGGTGCCCTTAGAGCTTGAGTTTTATTTTTAAAAGAATTCCACAGAATTGTCCCACTTTGAGTACCTTTATCCTTGCTCTCAGGAATATTCTGCAGTATCCCTGGAGCCCCTAAGGAGTGAGTTCCTGGATTGCCCTTTCAGAGCCACTTGTGTACGTCTCCCTCCCAGGCCGGACTGTGAACTTGGGATCTTCTCACGTTCATTTTTTTAACTCCCTTCAGCACCAAGCACAGGGTCCAGAACACAGCAGCTGTTCAATAACAAGCAAGGAAACCAATTATAATGCATGGGATGACATTTTTTTTTCTAACCAAGAAGCTAACTGTTTCACAATTTAAGTAATTTCAACTTTTTGGGAACGAGGCTCTCCTATAGAAATCTGAAATTGAGCTTTGCTGACGATAATTAATGTGCTATTTTGGAGGGAGCATTTAAGAACTTTTAGCCTTAAATATGATGTTCTCTGCAAATCTTAAAACCTCCAAGGTACACAAATGGTCCTCCCCATGTCCCTCCATGGGTACAGGAAGGAAGGAAGTAACTCAAAGTATAAAAACAATTGCCTGGCTCCACACTCCCCCAATTTTCTGAGGAAACCGGGCAGTTTGCCAGCTCTCTGGAAACTTCACAGTGCGTGGGGCAAGCTGTAGCAGTTGCCTAGAGTTCTCTAGAAATAGGTAGGTCTGGTTACAGATTGTCAGATCACAGGGAGTCTCTGGCAAGTCAACAACCCCAGCGAAGCTGCGTTATAGGAGAAATCCTTGATTGAGTAGATTCTCACTGAATGTCAGAGTGGGAAGGCTATTCAGCAATGTAGCCCCCAAATTTTCCAAATGAGGAAATGGGACTTGGGGAGGTGAAGCGCAGCACAGCAGATTGGAAGGGAAATCGTCTTTGCATCCGTTCCAAGTAGGGAAAGTTCTTTCTGAGAGAAGATTCAGACACCAGTTTCACACATACTGGTTCTCTGATCAATCGCAGATGATTTGGACTAATTAAGGGCAAAGGTTTGTATTGTCCTTTATGATGGGCTGGAAACAAGTTACTGTCCAAACCCACAGCCGCTGTAGGTATGATTTAGAGTACAAAATACTGAGCAATTCTTGTTCTGTTCTGAACACTTAACAAGTCTATACAAGTTTAATGAACACCGACTATTGAAGAGTACAGTTTAACTTTGTACTGAGCACTGGAAGGGTTATCAGTGCAGCCCTGACTTCATAGGAAGACAGCTTTAACACTGAGGAAATGGAGAGATGTTACATTATATGTGTCTGAATATCAAAAGGTATACAGAAGTAATATGACAGATGGCTTTACCAGTACTAAGCCTATGCCCTCCAACAGAAATACAATGTAGGCCACATGTGGAATTCCAAATTTTCTAGTAACCACATTTTTAAAAAGAAAAAAAAGTGAGATTGATTTTATTTAATCTAATACATCCAAAATGTTATTTCGACATGTAATCAATATTTTAAAAAATATTATACTGCTTCAGTTTTTAAAATTTAAATGGATTGAATAAAAAATTCAGTTCTTCAGTCATACTAGCCACATTTTAAGTGCTCCATAGCCACATGTGGCCAGTGGGAGTGAATTGAACAGTGGAACTCCAGGCCTCTGAGAAGCAAGCAGGCCTGGAGGGGGGCTCTGCAGGAAAGGGTAGGGAGAGGATTCGTCCAGGTAGGAAGAAGAGAACAGGCTTTACCCTGACGTTCCCACAGCCACGGGGAGAGTACCTGTGGAGGCCCACAAACTGTAATTCTAACCACTTACAAGGTCTAAATCAAGTGAACAAGCTGTTAAATATGTTTCTGCCTGTGGTGGACAAATACATTTCATAATGACCTAAAAGGTCAGGTACAAATTTAGAATCCTTGGACTACTCAGAGGTGCACAGTAGAACATGGCAGTGCCTGGCAGTACAAATGGAGCTGCCCACCCGGCTCACCGCCTTCTCTTTCCAACCCCTGGCTCTGTCCCACACTGCCAGGGGCCCTGCACCCATATGTATGGTCTCCCCAGCCCATACATCCAAATTCTGTCCACACCCCTCCCAGTCTTCCCTGGGGTCTGCAGGCGGGCACGCTGACAAGCAGTCTGACCTCAGGAGGGCAAGCCAAGGGGACAGGCAGACTGGAAGAGGCCTCGCCTCATCTCTACAGGGAATGCTGGCATCCCAGGGGCTCAGAGTAAGATAGAGAAGTGCAGGTGGCACAAGCTCTGAGTGGGCATGCCCGCTTAGCCTCACAGACTGTTTACATTGTGGGGAGAGGTACCCCCAGAATAGAGCCGTCTGAAGGCCCAGGCCAGGGAGCCCTCTTGCCTGGGTCTGATGGCAGTACTGGGGAGGACGTACCAAAGTAGAAGAGAACTTAATGCTCATTTCCATCCTATTCAGAGTCCCTGAGGAAGGTTAATTGATGCCCAGCATTAACTACAGCAACCACATCTGGTCCCTCCTCCATAGAGTTTTTCACTCCAGCCTCATGTAGACACAGGGTATGGTTGCTGAAAGGGCCCCAGCTGATAAAGCTGATCATCTGTTTAATTCAGACAGATTCTCTCCCACCTCCAACCACAATTATATAATTTATAACCATGGAATGGTGGAAAGCTTTTCTAGACCCCAAGATTGGCCCGTAGGAAGGTGTGATGAGGATTCAGTTTGAACTTACCTCCTTAAAACTCATGTGTCCTCTAGAAATTCAAGAGCTTCCAGCTTAAAACGGAGCATGAATTCAGCCACTCAAGCCCCACTGTCTGGAATGTAATTTCCCTGAATCCATTTCTACTCGTCCCAAAAAGTTTTAGTTTTAATTGGTGATAACATCGATTTACTTACATTCATTTTTAAATTAATTATTATCTTTTTCTTACTAAAATCTTTGTCAAGAGACTTGATTCTCACTAGAGAAGAAATATACTCTTGGGAATGTTGCACCTTATGTGTCTATTTTCTGAAGGATGAATGCATATTTGTTCAGTGTTTATACTTGACCTAGTGTGGATAATGCTTTAAAAGATACTACGCCTAAAACGTAGATGCTCTCAATCGAAAGACGTAGATTTGGATCTTCACTGGGCCTCGTTCCAATCATGCTGCCCCTTCCTTCTAATATAATAACTCAGAGTAGCCTTCCAAACTGCTGAAAACTGGTTAGCTGTGGCTGTTAGAATCCTCCCCTGTCCACTCTGACCTGTGCCATTCACTTGAACATGGTATCTGTTTGAAACAAGCAAAACCTTCTAGTAACCACTTACTCTCCGTTTAGAGAATGTTATTTTTATTTCTCAGAAGAAGTAAAGCCTTCTTTATTTCCACCTGACGAATGAGATCCTTTCATCCTTTACAAGTTCCATGCTAGTCTTTCCCATGAACTTAATTCACACATTTTATCCAATCAAGAAAAAACATTGATTCGCACCTCTGCAAATAGGTGACTCTTGCACCTGACCCTAGGGTGACTGTGGCTTCTGAGCAAAGGTTGATTCTCCTCCATGATGCCTCATGTAACATCACGAAGTGACAGGTGGTAAAAGGATGAGGACAACTGTGCAGTCTGCAGCAGATACTGAAGTGTGGGAAGATTTTTTGTTTTCACTTAGTTAGAAGGCAATTCTTTCTCGGGTCTGTTTTTGTACTCAGGCTAAAAAAAATCAACATGAATTAAGGGGAAAACTCCCTCTGGATTCATCAACCAGTTTTAGGACATTTTATTTATCATCTCCCATGGATCCAAAGAGAATACTAAAGGAGTCATACAGAGAAATAGATCATCATTGCTAAGAGGCTGTCTGATAACAGAAACCAACTTAGCTTCAGTAACAGTGTCCCCCGTACGAGAAACAGACCTCAAAACCCATTTGGTTCTGTTCTTTCCCTATGTGGGTTTTGTTGGGGTATTTTTTTTCTGTTTTGTTGGCACTGAGCGTGACTGTGGGTGTGTCAGCAATTACTGAGGGTGAAACAGGAACAACGCTGCCTTATCTCCCAGGTTTCCCAATGTCACTAAATGCATTTTATTTTGAGATTCCTGGTGGTGCCTGGCAAAGATAAACAAAATCTTCCATCAGGAAACCTGTGAGCTATTTCCACAGGAAGTTTCAAATCACTAAAGTAAATAGAGACTGTACATGATCTCCACGGTGTTACTTCGGCTCACTTGGGCTCTAACTACCAGGATGAGACCTCATAAATGGAAAGTCTGTGGTCTGGTAAGAAGTGATTTGGTTGCAACCAGTGCCCAGGGCTCTGTTCTACTTTCTGTGTAAAAGTTGATGTTTTACTCTTCATGCTTGGAAAATGTCCCAAGTTATAAAAAAGATGCTGAATTAGATGGGCTATTTCTGACACCTTATTGTTAGGTTAAAAATGACTGTCAGCGGCTTCTGCATCTTCTGGCACCTTCTTAGATTTTCATTTTAAAAGCAGGAAAGCCTCCGCCGGTCTCCTCTCTCCAACCCCTGACAGCTACATAAGCCACCGTTACCCCCCAACTCCCAGGTTTCAAATGAATACTTTGGCATTTCTTCAGACGTGACACTTTATAATAAAGCCAAAGCCCAGAAAAATCAGAAAAACAAGCAAAGTGAGATTTAGGAAAGAGTTGATACAATATCTAATTTTGGACTATTGTCCCCTTAAGGTTTAAAGGTTTCTTTAGAGCTTTGTGTGTAACGGATAATAATAATAATAGCATAACATAGTGCTTTTCATCTTCAAAGTACTTTGTAAAATGTTGGCCCCAATTCTTTGCTCAAGTACAGATGTGCCACCAGTAACAAGCGTTTTGAGAGCAGGTCAGGGCCAGCAACCAATGAATTTTTTAAATCTTCTGGTGAGATGGTCCACAGTCAGACAAGGGCACTCAGTGCAAAAGGTCACTGACCACTGGAGAAACTGAGGAAGGTAGGGAGACTGAAGAGCAGAGCTCGTGAGGTGGAGAACAGGGCTTTAAAACACAGTCACTTTCATAAAACGCTTAATGTGTCATTGCGAGTAAATGTAATGTTTAAAATCTGGTGCGTTTCCCAATTAGTTGTCTGCATTTTCGGAAGAAATCTTTGTTCTTTGAAGTCTGAACAGAACAATCACCAAAGAAGGGCGACAGGAGTAAGTCACCTGGTTCTTCTCCGCCCCAACTGTGCCCACAAAGGGCAGGGCAAGTCATGGACCAGCAGCAGGAGGCAGATACTCTCGAGCCAGTAGAGGGCAGTTAGGAAATAGGGGTTTTTACTCAAGAAGTTTAGGATTAAAGTGGCGTTGGCAGGCATGACTGAAAGCCCCCTCGCATGCACCTGAGGCTTGTTTTGGGTACGTTGAGCATTCTGAGGGAATGGACTTGGTTGGCAGATCTTCCACGCTGCATCAGGTACCCTAAAATGAAAGGGCATGTGCTTATCCTTTCAGTGCTGATGCTGAAAGAACATGTGTAGGAACAGTTCCTAAGATCTCTGAAGGCCCACGATGAGATACTGTGTCAGTCTGAGACACTGATTCTTCTACCAACTCAAGTTCTCTATTCTCATTTTATAGATGTGCCAAATGGGTTTCATGTTACCTTGGAAAAAATGCCTACCGAGGGAGAGGACCTGAAACTGTCTTGCACGGTGAACAAGTTCTTGTACAGAGACATTACTTGGATCTTGCTGCGGACAGTGAACAACCGAACAATGCACCACAGTATCAGCAAGCAAAACACGGCCGTCACGAAAGAGTACTCCGTTACCCTCAACCTGACCGTCAAGAACGCCTCGCGGGAAGACTCAGGCACCTACGCCTGCAGAGCCAGGAACATAGACACGGGGGAAGAAATCCTTCAGAAGAAAGAAGTGACCATTAGAGGTGAGCACTGCAACAAAAAGGCTGTTTTCTCTCGGATCTCCAAATTTAAAAGCACAAGGAATGATTGTACCACACCAGATAATGTAAAACATTAAAGGACTCATTGAAAAGTAACAGTTGTCTCATATCATCTTGATTTATTGTCACTGTTGCTAACTTTCCGGCTCAGAGGACATGCTCCTCCCAAAATGAGTTTGGAGATGATAGGAGTCATAATGAGACCCCCCCAGGCCCCGCTCTGGGCCCCGGGAAGGCCGAGGGCTCCGCCCTCCGGGGCCCACGTGGTGCGCGTTTGCGTTTGGATTTGGAGGATCCCTGCAGTGCGCTCTCTGTGTTCTCTGCTCTTTGCTGTCTTCTCCTGCCTGGTAAAAAAACAACAGCCTGGGACTGATCCTTTCCTTCCATTTTGATGCCAACCTCTTCTTGTCTGTTAAGTTCCGAAGCTGCACAAACTGATCAAGTTAAACAAAGCGGGTTTCTGCCCAAGATGGACATGAGTTAAGTTAATTTTCCAGCTCAGAATGAGCACGGTTGAATCTGAGATCCTGTCGGACCGCTGCCTGGTTTTATTTTGTACTATTTCATCTGCTCTTGATTTGTAAATAGCACCTGAATAACAAGTTATATAATGCTTATTTATTTGAAAATGCTTTTGTTTTTTTCTTTTTTACATGAAGCACGTGAATCTTAAACTGGAGCTTCTAAAATGGGTCCCAGGGGTGTAAGATGGTATAATTCAGAGGTGTGAAAGCTGTGTCACAGGATGAATGGTGCAAGTCCACGCAAACGAAGCCCAATCCCCTCTCAGGCCATTCCAGAGAGCTAGCCAACTCAGTCCGGCGAGGGCTCTCCTCGCTGCCTCTGTGCGGGCTCTACCACTGCTGGCAGCACCTGAGACAAAGTGGATCACAAGGTCATTTTAAATGGAATTGTCCCCTGGTTATTCTTTTAAAGAACTGTATCCTCTTTAATTGATCGCATTCGAAGGTATAACGCAATTTATCAAGAAAATAAAGGCTATTGTGACCACAGGTTTAATGCATTGTTCTAAATGTAAATCTACAAGCTGCCCATTAAAAAAAGGCCCACTTTCCCCATACGCACATGTTAACAGGATTTTTTAAAGGGGATTAAGACATGGCAAAACGGAAGCAGAATCGGCCATTCAAAATTACACACCATTTGTAAATCAAGAGAGATCGTTCTCTCTTACTTGAAGCCTGCATTTGAGGGGAAAGTGACTTTTTCACCAATTTAATGTGCATTGTTTTCTTGTTTTCATTTATGATTGATCATGACATGTGACTTGCATAAACTATTGGAAAACAATCTGTAATGACCAAAATAACCACTGCTGGGAATGCAGTGGCTGGGCAGTTCAATAGGAGGTGACGATGTGACAGCTTCTCAGGCTTGGGAACTCAGCAAACTGTTTCCTCCTTTAGGTAACAGACTGTGTCCCACGGCTAAACTTGTCTTTCACGTGGGAATTGCTTTTGTCAAGTGTGAAAGAGTAAACAATAGCATTTCCCCCCCATGCTAGTTTTATGGAGCCCCAAATGCTCTGAAAACAATTAGTAACCTGGAAGCTGTCAGCCCAGAGGAAAGAATAATCAATTGTATCTTGAAATTTTACCTATGGCTCTTTTGCCTGGGGTCTTTGTTCATTATTAGTCAGTTGTGTTCCTTCAGGAAGCAATGCCTTCATAATCACAAAACTTGGGGCCTCCATTTTTACTAAAGCTGAAAAAGCAAGTGGAATGGTTCAGGGATTGCTTCTGAAAGAATGCTCAGTGGACATGCAGTATCTATCATTTCCTTCCCCTTAAAATTACAGTTGCAACTTGTGTGGGGAGGAGGTTGTTAGTATTTACAGGTGATTTTAAGTACTTCCAGGAGATGGTTTTAAGAGTTCCATAGAGTAAGTACTTGTTCACTGTGTAATCAATCCTTCCAGAGAGTTTCAGAAAGAAAAGAACTGGGTGGA
Source organism: Manis javanica (assembly GCF_040802235.1). NCBI lineage: Eukaryota > Metazoa > Chordata > Mammalia > Pholidota > Manidae > Manis > Manis javanica. The sequence goes on along the minus strand of NC_133156.1, from coordinate 14,187,043 downwards.
TTTGGGTTTTTATTAGTTACTCCTCAGGTGCGGAGTTAAGGGGAGGATAATGGGTAAGGAGAGAGCGAGATTACTGTGGCCAGTGACTGCAATGGAGCAGAGGGCACGAGGCTGGCTCCTTAGTCCCCACTCCAAGTGGAGAACAGAAATTATGTATTTATGGGACCTGGCAGATCTCTGGGGCTGTAACACTGAAAAGTAAAAGAACCTGGCGGAGAACTATCTTTGGCTATTGATAACCAGCAGAAATATTCTGTTAATTCTGATTTTCTCGGTTTGAAGGGATCAGCTCCACATTGTTAAATTTTGGAAAGCAGCTACCTACTACCAGCAAATAACTTAGGTTTAGAATATGGGTTCAGTGTACCCTTTTTATTTAAAATGCCCAAACAGATGACTCTAAAGTGGGAGTTGATCAAATGATTCCTTAGTTAATTGGCCATTTAGAAACTAGTCAAAAAATGAGACTTTTCAAGTAGGCAGAACATTGTCTCAGAAATGGGTACAAAGAAAACAATTGTCATACTGTATGTTTCAGACGTGTTTATATGAACTGTGTATTTAATAGAGTCCTGTTTGTCGTGCAGCCCTTTGCTGCTTCTCTTTAACTTGGGGAGTTCTTCCTGACATTGATGTTGAAATAAACCATTCTCTTTTATAGAAGTGTTATTTTCCAATACACCCGTTAGGGAAGCCAAATCTTGTTTGTGTTGACAATGTTACCATTTGTAGTTATGAAAATAATTTGGGTCTTATAGGCCCTGTATTCAGATTTCCATTTTATAACAAGGCCTATGGGCAATGATAGATTATTTTATCATGTTTAATGCATGGGAAACAGTAAATGAACCTAAGGGAAGCTATTAAAAGTATAACTTAGTGAACTGGGTGTGAGTTTTAAATGAAACATGTCAAACTTGGCTTGCCACTGTTAAAGATACCACATAGTAATATACCACTGTTCTTTATTATCTTGTCATGTTTCACTGTATGTTGGGGGTTCTTACTGTGTAAAAATGCCAAAATTGTAATGGTCGACCATAAAAAAGTTATCAAAATTGCAGATTTTGAAACATGGCTGCATTTTCAATTCAGAAAAGCTGTTTGACAGATTGTACAGAATACAGACATAGAAATATTAAAATGGTTCTGCCTGGCGGGGCAAGACATTTCTAGGAATGTTAACTGAAACAAGCAAAAAGATCTTTCACACTTTGAAGATTTTCTAAATCAAAGCACTTCCTTCAACACTCTTTTTTGCCTTCAGATTTCATGTTGCGTAAAATGAGAAAAGACTAGTGATGAGCAATGGAAATACAAATTCAATGAGAAATCTGTTTCTCCTAACAGATAGTAACCCTACCATGTTACACTACGTCAACATGTTATAATAGTTATATGATAATACACTTTTTAACCTGAGATCTCCAAACTGCTTTAATGAATGCTAATCCTGAGAGTTTCCCTGCAGGAGTAAAAAGAGAAAGGTCTGGGGACTTGGCAGAATCCTGCAGGGACACAGAATCAGAGCCATTGCAGTGTGTCATCTCTTATAGCACTGTAACCACTCTTAAGCCGTAGTCACAGTTTTAGTTCAATAAGATGAGGAAATCAAAAATGGTCAGAGAAAGCTCATACTGTTTAATTGAAACCAGTGACATAGAATGTGTAAGTTATGTCAAAACTCTTCTGATTTCTGCTCCAGGATTTGCAACTAGGTGGGGGGAAAGGATGATTTGGGAGGGTGGGAAAGACATGAGGAGTTACCTTTATTCCTCTACCTTGGAAGCTTGAGCCCCGTCTAACTAGAATGTATATGCATCAGCAGGGCTGACCGACTACTTCATTAAATAGAGACACTGTGCCTATTGGGGTTCTTGGGGGTACTGCCATTCCTATGTGGGATTTTAATGTTGTAATGTATTGCATCCTAATGTATTAAATTCATGTTGTTGTACTATATTGGTTGGCATTTTATTAAAATAAATTGTATCATATTTGTATGTTCCAAGAGAAAATAATATAAAATACAATATTTGTACTATTATATAGTGCAAAAACTACAAATCTGTGCCTCTGCCTCTTGAATGAATCTTGGTTGCTTGCATTTGGGAAGGGAATGGAGGAAGGAAGTCAATAAAGCTTTCAAAGTTCAAGAAATTCTCCTGTTTGGTCTGCTGCCTTACAATGCAGGTTCCTGACAGCTGGGTAATGCAAACATGCCCTCGCAAACACATCACTAAAAATACATACGGAATTATTTAGCTCACCACTACAATACCATCTATTTATGTAAAAACTCATTACATGCCTATTTCCAAAATCATGTGTTTCCTTTTTAGTTCCTACAATATCATGCAAAATCTCTAGGTTTTAAAAGCTTCTTTCAAAAAAAAGGAAGAAAACTAGTTGGCCAGGCCAAAACCTTGAGATTGAAATCTCACAATATACAGATCTTGATTTTACTCCAGTCTAACAAATCTCAATTTATTGTAGCAATTTAATAAAGAGTAAACAGGTTCAAAGCAGAGAGCTCTAGGGAACAAAATACGAATGAAACCTTATAGTTGAGTTCTGCTGTTTCTACAGATATTTAAAATGTTGATATGCATATACAATAAGAGGACAAGCCTGACAAGTAATCAAATCCCCTTTCTTTCTTTGCTAGATCCGGAAGCCCCGTCCCTTCTGCGGAACCTCAGCGATCACACGGTGGCTGTCAGCAGCTCCACCACTTTAGACTGCCACGCCAGCGGGGTCCCAGAGCCTCAGATAACCTGGTTTAAAAACAACCACAAAATACAGCAAGAACCCGGTAAGAGATTTTCTTCCTTCATTTACTCTTTGTCAGCATCCCCTTCTTCCCCTGACATTCCTACCACCAACTTCCAGGACATCCGGACCACTCGCTGAGAGAGCTGCAAAAACCTGGGCTCTGGGTCATGCTCACATCCCTTCAAATGAACACTACTGGAGCCAGCTCCTGTGCAGACCATACTACTAACCCTGTAGAAAGACCCTTGCAGAACCTGCTGTATACTGCATTCAGAGAGATATCATAAGAACCACTTAGGAAATGTTTCAGCTCACCTTGACAACAGGGCGAGTGACAAGTTAGTCCCAGGAGGCTTGAGGTAGAGCAAAGCTTTGGTCACCTATCATGTATGACGTTCAGAGTAGGTTTATAATTTTAACTCACCTACACCAATTTTAATGATTTGGCAAACAGAAAGCTATTTTAAATTGCACTTTATAATACTGGTAAAAAAATTAATGGCTATGTGTTAACTGTCTTAAGGCAAAAAATATATTTAAAAATAACTAGACTTAAAACAGTAAGTAAACTCTATTACCTGCATCATAATTCTATGGTTAATTAAGATTAAAATAAACGTATTTAAAATTCTGATTAAGTACATATTTAAAAAATAAAATTGTCATTTATTTGCAATATCCCAACAATGTGAATCAAAGAACTGGCAATAAGGGGTGGTCTGGAGTGGTCCTTAAATGTGAGTCCTCTGCACAAAATGAAATCCCTACCTGAGTGTAATGCTCAGAAAAGGGTTGTGGTATAACATCTCTAATTTTAAGGTATCTACTATGAAAGGCCCTACACTAAGCAGGTCCAAAAATAGCTCACTTCACATCCTCTGCTACTGACATATACTTCCTCATCCAAACTAGAGGTGGTGAGGACCTACTTCTCTAATCAGCCACCAGGCTGAGCCCATTGTACCGAATGCTAAACGTTTTTCAAAGCCATCCTTTCCTCTGCTTTCCTACTATTACTCTTTTAGTTCAGGTGCTCATTATGTAGCCCCTGAACAGCTGCAGTGGTCTCTGAACTGGCCCCCTCCCCGCCTCATTTCTCTCTTTGCACCTGTTTTCTACACGGCTGTATAAAACGCAGCTGTGAACAGGTCACTTTCCTGTTTCAAGTCTTCCGCTGTCCGCATCACAGGAGCAAGTTCAAGCATCTGACAGAGAAGGCACCTACAGCTGGCCCTGCCCCTACAACTCCAGGCTCACTCTCCCCTGCCTTGAACTTTACATTCAGCTACTACCAAACTCTTGTAGACCCCTGCACACGTTAGGCTGCTTCAAGCCCCCATGCTTTGGCTGTCATTGTGTTCCCTCCGCCTAGAGTGCCTTCACTTCCTCTAATGCCTACCCATCCCCTAAGACCCAGATCGGATGTTCTCCCTCCAGAAAGCCTTACTCAACTCCTGCAAAGAGGAGGCAGGTCTTCATGAGCCTTTATTATTGATAAATATCTCTACTCTTACTGAGTTGTTTTATAATCATCAATTCATTATGTGTCCATTATCTTTGCATATTTCTGCTGCCATCACCCTATATTGTCTCATCAGTTCATGCGTGTGCTCTGTTACTGTATGTGTATCATCATATCATGCCCTCATTCTCAGGGAAGACAACATATCTTTGTCTCATTTGTACCTTACTTGTCTTTTTATCCTCAGAATCTGGCATAATATTTGGCAATCAATGAGTCTATCATTGGTTCATTCATTCAGGAGTGGTTTTCAGAAAATCTTACTCTATCCTTAGCAAGTTCATTTGGTAGCACAAATGCCTAGACTTGGAGGGAGGAGATATGTCATAGAATTTTTAAAGTTAAGGGATCTTTGGATCATCTTTAGTACTATTTGTAAAACAGAAAATTTAGGCCCAAAGAGGTAAAGTGATTTGCCCAAGATGACACATTGTTAAGATGGGTTGTTTCTTAGAAGACTAATCCCTTGAGGTATTCTACCAAAATAAGAGGATGACTGAATACATGAATAAATAAATAGCCCATGAAACAATGCTTGGAATAGTCTCCTCTTAGCAATTCAGACTTCACATTAGTATATTGAAGACCCAAAGAAGTCCTGTACTAAAGGTGTCAGGTAAACTATGGTTTTAAGTCCTGTATTCCCCAAATTTACTTGATTACAATATGTATTTTATGAAATGTTGATGTGAGATGCTGGTGGTTCTCTGAAAGAAGTAAATTTGACTTAAGTTGTTTTCATACTTTGGATGTGGGTTGAAGAATTAGAATTGAGTCTAATTTTGAAAGCTCAAGACCCTTCTGGAACTAGAGGATAGATAAGGCCAGAGATGTGCCAAGTCAGTCACTACAAGTGGGAAAAGACTCCGAGGTGGTCGGCAGGACCTGAGGCCTCACATTGCCCTCACGGGTCAGAGGGTTTGGGCAACCCACTTGTCCGTACTCTCTGAGCCTCTAGTCCCTTATTTATAAATCGGATAACGCTGACCACACCAGAAATGGGGTGAGGCTTAAAAGAGTTAATATAACAAAGCTGGCCCAGAGTCCTGGCTTAGAATTTACTGACAGGTATCAGATAATTAATAAGTCAGCCCAAATGTCAAACAACTCTAAATCCAATAAAGGTGTCTTCTTTCCTGCTTTCTTTAATCTTCTGAGAGCCAAAAGAAAGAATATCTAAAAGGAGTCTTATATAATATCATTTAGAAATATCATTCTAATATGCTACTATTAGCATTTATCGAGTTCAACTATATTAAGTTGTTGATTTTTTTTCTGTCTCTTTCCTCCCTTTATTGACTCTTTGAAACTGCTATAGCCTTTGGAAAGGGATGTCTTAATTTTCTGGAAACTATCTCACATGTATATAATACTTATAAAGCTGCAGAAGTAAGATCCCCATTTGAGGCAGCAAATTCAGCAGCCAAAATGCAAAATACTCTATGACTATGACCATTATATTCATGAATGTAGATATCTTTTCTGGTTATTTCTTATGAGAAACCTATAAGTAAAGATTACAGGGAACCAAAGTGATAATCCTTGACTGACTGGTTGTTCCAAAGCTGAAATGGAAAAATATCAAGATCACAACTTGAAAAGGACTGCAAACTAGTTCACTATATACTAAAGCTTTGGAAAGCAAGACTGAGTTTTAAAACCCTGAGAATAAACTGTGCATCCTTCAGAGAGTTAAGATCCTTTTTTATGAAGCCTGTTAACTCAAAAAGAATTTATATACTGAGAGTATGTTAGTGCCCTGGGATGAGTGATAGGGTCCAGCCCACTATCATCGCTGTTTGTTAAATGATGACTTAATCTATTCAAAGAAAAATATGAGAGTGGAAGCAGGGGACACATGAGAGCTCATGCTCTACACCGGCGTCCATAGAATGCCACAGAGAGAACTGACGGGCGTAGAGCTTCTTGCTTCTCCTCATTTCCCATCAGGAAAACCCTGCCGAGGGGCCCTGCTTTTCTACAGAAGAAAGGCAATTTCAAGAAAGTGTTGGGAAAGCTGAGTGCAAACTCTTGGGCCAAAGGGCATCTAGCGGGAACAAAAGGGACCCTTAGCAGGCAGACCCAGGACTGTGCACACAGGGACGAGGCAGTCCACTCCGGGGCACCCTAGAAGCCGTGCCTCCTGAGCCCCCACGGGTGGGCTCTCTGCCAGCCCCACAGTGCCAGCCCGGCCCAGGCTGGCCAGGGCCTCGGTGCCTGGCCCCACCCTCCTAACTACAGTTCACCCCCACCACTCACTCCCATACAGTGTTTGCTCTGCCCTTCTCCCCTCAGCCTCTGGGCCCCAGAACGGCTTTCCCCAGGGAGCCTTTGTTCGCATCCTGGTACACAGTGACCTTTCCTCTTCTCTGATGTCGGGTTTATATTCTGTTCATGTCATAGAGCGCATCACCGAGTGGTTCCCCGGTTTTATGTGTGTTTATTTTTAAAGGCTTGGAGGATACAGTATCTTAATATGTCTTCCTTATTAATATCTCTTACCTTATAAAAGTAATAATAAAGACTGATGAGCATTCACCAGGTACCAAGGCACCTGTTAGGAGTATTGTAAATATCTCGTTTACTTCTTGCGACTCTCATCAGAGGTAGGTACTATTATTAGGTGCATTTCACACAACTAACAAGCACTACCAGAGGCCAGTACTATTCTATATACTCTACCAACCTTACTTTGCCCCTCATAACACTTCTCTGAGTTCGTTCAATTACTATGCTTGTTCTGCAGGCTAAAGGATGAGGAAACAGACAGAAAGAGAAGAAATACTGGTTCTAGGTCACAGAGTTAATGCGTAGGTTCGAAGGTTCAAACCAGAAGAGTGAGTCTGGAGCCGTGCTCTGCAACCCTGAGCATGCAGAGCTCAGCACAAGCTCACGTCCCTCACAAGAGAGCAAATAGGCACTAGTTTTAAAAGACCTCTTGGCATTAACAAACATGTATTTTAAGCAATGAATATTTTCTTATTTCTAACCTTTAAAGATTAAACTTCCTAAAGACTATAGTTTATTTAAATTTTTTACTTAAAAAATTTAAAGCACATTGAAATATTTAAGGCAATTTTTAAAAAGGAGACATGTTGTATACAAAATGAAAATTATTTGACGAGTTACTTTTAAGTTTTAAATCCAGGTGTATTCTTGAGATTTAAAAGGTCCAGAATTCATTCCGTATCAGCCCAACACTCTTGTACTCATTCAGCAAACATTTAAAAGACACTACTTTGAGTTTGATGCTGTGTTAGGCTCTGCATATCCAGCAGGGAGCAGGAAAATTAACATCTGAATAACCAAATATCTAAATTAATGAACTGGAATATGTGTGTAAACATTGAACACAGGTTCTTCAAGCAGCAACCACACGTGTCTCAACTTACTATCACCATGTCAATTGAGCAGCAGAATTAACTTGTCTAAAAGTGGAAAAAGGTGAATAAATGGGATGAGTGTAAAATATTGTGGCTCAGTCACAGGATTAAAGTATTTTAACCATATTAGATAATTCAAAAAATACAGCCTTTGTGCTTTTCCTACCTTGATGCATGCCTACATACAGTACAACGGGTTCTCAGCCATTCACTGCTAGCTGAATACACAGAATGGAAGAGAGAGAAGAAGGAAAGAAAAGAAAATATGCACAAAGTAATTAAGGTATGATAACTTCCAAATTAGAGCGGCGTAAAGAAGCAACTGGGAACTATCAGCAGGGACTGGTAAGGAGCCAAGTGTTGAAAGAGGAAAGTAACTTGAGACATTTGACTTGGAAGGGACAAGTGATAAGAGGACTGCTAAAGTGAGTACAGATAAAGGGCCAGACATGAAAGGAAAACCCAGTGAAAGGACCAGTACCATGAAAGCACTGCCTAAGAGCTCTAAGTTGGAGATGAATTCTATTTGGCAGTGGCTGCTTTGAGTGTGATTTGATTCTTAGGGGTATAGAGACAGCAAAGCTCCTTTAAGAAACATTGATCTCTGTTAGGCTAAAAATCCAAAGTCTTCTCCAAGACTTGGAACAACATTAACTTCACCCTGGAGAAGGCACAACTCCTCCAAGTGTCTTATTCTTCTCCAGTTACCTGCTGCAAGGGACTGGCAGTTCCTCCAAAATGATCAGAAAGACCCCTTTTTACCTCACCCTCTTCCAGATTCTCCAGTGAGGTCCTAAAAATGTTTAAAGCATGGGGCTGTTGACAACTGACTTCATGGTGGGACTAAGGCAGCAAGACATGTTTGCAAAGCAGATATGGCTGAAGGCCTATCTACCTAGCTTAGTTTTATACTGAAAATATCACAAACCGTCTCACCAAAGACTGTGCAGGGAAAATGGGATTTCTGAAAATGTCTTTAAAATGCTGGAAAAAATAACAAACTCTCCTTCTCTGAAAATAAGAGAACAGAAGGCAATATTGATCTGAGATGTTTTAGTAAAGCCTGGCTGAATTGAGAAACCATCATCAAACTATTATTTAAACTGAATTTCTATGACAGCAGAACATTTTCAGAATCTTTTAAGATTAAAGCAGTAGAATTGGAACAACAAATAATTTAGATAAAATATATTCTGTCTTAGATTGAGGATGGAGCAGGAGAGAATCACTCTAACCCACTGACCAACATTCCTTCTATAATGAACTCTTGATCCCTAGGGTCACTGACCTAATGAGCTAAAAGAGAAATCTTTCCTGTTGCCGCTGACACCAAATATCTGCACCCATAAGCGTATACTCAGATCAAGGTGAGCTACTGTCCTAGTACCTGGGGGGACAGAATTACATGTGAAGTGTACACTGGTTTTCAGAGATCTAGGAAAGATCTTAAATAAGGTAGAAGAGAGAGATGAATGAAGACATCTATGCTTAGGGATGATAAACTGACTATCTCTTTCCCTCAGGCTATTAGAATCAGCAGCTCTGCTTGATTTCTTACCAATAATAAACTACAGAAAAGTCAGTTATTTTTGCAAAATTTGAGTAGTGATTGCCTTTCCTTCCCCATCAAATCTACCCTTAAGGTACCTAATGAGTTAAGAAATATTGCAGAAAGAAAGACTGCAGGTACACATGGGGCCATGGATGGGAAGGGGAGCTGGCTGCTCTATCACCCCAGTGAGCCCGTCAGTCCGCTGACGTGACTGGCTAAGCAACTGTTCCTACCGTTTCTTCCCTCCAAGAGGCATCTTTAAGGGAGTCTCTGTATAAAGAAGGGCCAACCTTCTCTAGTGATTCTAGCCGGAGATTCTAGCCGGAATCTCCAAACAAGTTATCAAGGTTTATCTCTCCCTCGGAAAACAATGTAAGCATGAGGGGCATCCTGAACTGAGCTAAGGCTCAGCGCTCTCCCAAGGATAAACCGCTACTTAGAGAATGAGGAGAAAGGAGTGGAGCACCTGCAGGCAAACCATTTCGGCACTGCCAGAATTCAGGCTACAAGCCCGACCCCGGGCAAAAGAGGAGCCCTGGCTTCAATCACAACCCTAACGTGGTGGAAAAAAAATAGTTATTTTATGCACTTTTTGCAATTCTGTCATTACTTGTTAATGCTTAGCTGATTCACTGAGACCGACAAGTACAGCTTTAGAGTTTTATGGTTTGTATAAAGTAACCCATTTTATATTGGAAATCAACGAAAATTATTCATAGAGAATCAATCTTAACCTCCAAATCTCTCTTTATTGTCAAGTTCCAGCTTACTTACATTTTGCACATACATGCACACCTAGCATCATATCCTATATCCAAGCGCTTTGCCCAAAGAAAATTTCTCCGTTACATTTTCCAGCATAGCTTCCTCATCTCCATTCAGCCCAGAAAAGCCTCCTGCCAGCTGTGAGCCAGGGCAAGAACCCACTGAGGGATCACACATTAGCCCGCACAAACCCATCCATATAAACAGCAGGACCCCCTGCTAGTGCTTTCTGTTTGGTTGTGTGCCTTTTTAAAAGTCCTCTTGAATTTTCAAATGCAAAAATGTAGAACATAAGAAATGTGGATATTTTTAGAAAGAGTCTCTCCCCCTATTTTTTTCTCCACTGTGGCAGAATAGACGCAACATAAGTGTTACTATTTCAACTAACATTTAAAGTGTACAATTCAGTGACAGTAAGTATATTCATACTGTTGTGCAACCCTCACCACTATGTAGTTTCAGAACTTCTTCATCATCTCAAACGGAAACCTCATACCCATTAAAGTTTCTCCCTTTTGACTGTGAATTAACCTCCTCTTTTGATTTTTTTCTGTGACCTCTTGCAACACATGGAACTGTAGTCTGGGGATGGCCAAGATCAGCAGCTTGTTTTGTCTGAAGCACAATGTTTGAGGGACCAGTAACAGAGAAAAAGAAATGGGTAATGAAGAAAAACAAAAAGAAGAGAAACAAAAAAATATGGGGATCTGATGGGGAGGACAGGGTTGACTCTCCAGTCACCCCAGAGACCTCAGGGACTGCACCCTATCCCAAGTCACTAACCCCAAAACTAAGAGCCACTGTCTGGGCTCTTAGAGTGGGAGACAGCCTCAGTCCCCAATCCTGCTTACACTGAAGACTGGTGACTAAATGAGAAAACTCATATGCTACCTTAGGTAAGTTTTTTCTTTTAGCAAAATAATTGGATGAAGTTTCTCTATATCAAATATCCAGAAATTGCATGGCAACCTTTCTCCGCACAAATACAAACTTGAAACAGTTTAACCAGGACCTAAAGTGACATACAGCAATGCAGTTGCACTCACCACTATGCCCAACCCAATTAAGGAAAATAAACAAACCAGTATATTCTCAGATAACCTATTCAGTGAACTCAGCCCATCACTTGAATGACTAACTGGAGAAAAAATAAAATCAAGAAAGTTCATTCCTCCTCCATCCTACATTCAAGTGATAAACTTGATTTTTGCATATTTCTTGCTACTAAGGAGCCTTGAACAGTAAGATGATATATATATATATTAGTTTAAGTAGCCATTTTATTCAACTTGGTCATAAGAAAACTGACTTACTGAAAAAATAAACTAAAACACAGAAAACATAATGATTATCATGCTCCCACTCCCGCCCCCACAACACACACAAAGTTGGGGACTAGTCTTCGATGGAAGGGGTTTTGGTTTGTCCTTTTTTTATTGCTTTAATCCAAAATCGTCAATTGTTGTGAAGTACAAATCTACTTTTCTTGCCTCAAAAGTATTTCATTGTTCTGTACACAGTCAATAGTATAAAGTTTTGCAAATGTTTAAGTATTTGGCTCTATATATCTTTTAGACTTTCATTCAATAGTTCTGATTTTTCTTGTTATATGATTTTTTTGTCAGTGATTTTTTTCATTTTTTTGCCTGTATATGTGCATATATACAAATGTGGGACATATATATATATATATGTATACATATACATACACACACAGGCACATGTACATGTGGAGCAAATGATAAATGGGATTCAGTCATTCATTCATCCAACAGCTGGGAACAACATAGGGACTGTGAATTTACATTTTAATAGAAAAATACAGATAATACATTTAACAAACAAAAAAACAAAGCATATAGCATACAACCGGAAGTAGTAACTGCTCTGATGAATAAAACAAGATAATGGATCACAGCAAGTGACCAGTAGTGGGGTTGTATGAGAGAGTCAGCATCAGTAAGATAAAATTCCGTTGTGATCAGACTGTGTTTTGTTTTAAGATTCATTTTTTCCCAGTATGTCTTAGAGGTGTTTTTGTGTCAGCACATATTGTTCTGCCTCGTTCTTTTCAGCAGTCATACCCTATATAATATGGTATGTATTCCTACAATTTATTTAGCTATTCTTCTGATGAAAAGCTCTCTCTTGACTTTAACTTCTTATGCAATGCAGTACTATTTCCCTGTCTTAAAATGGTCATAGAAACACTATTTCTCTATACACAGAAAGGCCACTTGAGGTGGATGGCTCTATCCTGCAGTATAAATCCTTCTAACCTCATGGAGGGAACATGGTAAATCTGAACATACCACAAGAATTTACTGGGGCAGGAATGAGTGCATGTGTGTATATATATGTGTACATGTACATGTGTGTATGTTTACAATGATAGATATACATAATTGATAGCTAAGTTTTACATCTAATAATCATAGAGCTCGTACCACTAGCTCTATTTTTTAAGTGCCTGAACCATCTTGAAATACTCCATTAGAAGCAAAGCAAAGTTCATAGTGAAAGGGTTCTCATTTTTAAATGTTTAGAAATACATGTGTTTTGGCACAGTTTCAAGGTGCTCACTTCAACCATAGCACCTTCAAGTCAACGAGTTTACAATTTCTTGAGAGCTTTTGGAAACTATTCTGTTATCAAAACTCAATTTTGTCTAAGTTAAACTAGTGAAGTAATAGACATTATTATCTCAAATGAGAGAAATGAAAGAAATGTTGTTTATCTTTTCCCTTATGCATAGTTACATGGAAAGGAATATTGTAGGGCTCCTTTCACCAATCTTATTCTTTTCTAAGAGCTCTTCGTCCTCTGCCATTTTCATGGCTAAACAGCACATAGTCTCATAAGGGACCACACTGCCCATCAGGTCTGCTTAGTCCATATGTTTTAAGTATCTAATAATTCTCTTCCAATTTAACATGTTATTATAAGGCTGCTTTTCACTATGTCTCAGAATGTTCCACACTTCTTCACCAACTCTTTTCTTTTTATCTGGAAAGTCTTTGTCACAGGGCTTGACTTTAGGGCAAAATTCTCAATAGAGCAGGAAGAAGCCACCTGGTGACCATTTGAAAACATTGTAATCATTCATCTTTTGAGTGCCATGTAATAAGTGCATCATCCTTCATTTCCCAATTTTGTCAGTCTTTGCAATTTACTAAATTTGGATTTCTCTTCTCCAGACATAGTTTTCCAAACCTCCAAACTTTGACTGGATATATAAAATCTCCTTTGTGCACTTTGTGGGAAGTCAATCAGATACCCTGTCTCTAGTTTTCTTGGGTTACTTTCAGCTATCAGGATATCTATATTTTGGTTCTTCGATTCCTCAGTTCAGGTATAGCTTTTAGGTAATCAATTCTTTTAAGAGCTACTAATCTAAATATATGATTATCTATTATGTATCTAGAATGTATATAGCATTGTCATTATAGCTACCATTTATTGAAAGTGTATCATGTAAAAAGACAAGGATGCCCACTCTTTCCACTTTCACTCAACATAGTACTGGAGTCCTAACCAGAGCAATCAGACAAGAAATAAGAGACATTCAGATAGGTAAGGAAAGGTAAAAATGTCACTATTTGCAGATGACCTGATATTATACATAGAAAACCTTAAAGACTCCACCAAAAAACTTACAGAACTAATAAATTATTTCAATAGAGTTTCAGGATACAAAATCAATATATAGTTGTCTTTCTATATACTAATGACAAACTAGCAGGAAGAGAAGTTAAGAAAATAATCCAATTTATAATGGCATCAAAAAGAATAAAACACCTAGGAATACATTTCACCAAAGAGGTGAAAGACCTTTTCTCTGAAAACTGTAAGATGTTGGTGAAAGAAATTGACGACAACACAAAGATATGGAAAGATATACTATGCTCATGAATTAGAAGAATTAATATTGTTAAAATGTCCGTACTAACCATAGCAATCTACAGATTCAGTGGAATCCCTATCAAAATGCCAATGGCATTTTTTACAGAACTAGAACAAATAATCCTAAAATTATACAAAAACACGAAAGATCCCAAATAGTTAAAGCAATCCTGAAAAAGAACAAAGGTGGAGGCATCATGCTCCCTGATTTCAACCTATACTACAAAGCTATAGGAATCAAAACAGTATGGTACTGGCACAAAAACAGACTCACAGCTCAATGGAAGAGAATAGAAAGCCCAGAAATAACCCATGCTTATATGGTCCATTAATCTATGACAATGGAGGCAAAAATATACAATGGGTAAAAGTCTTTTCAATAAATGGCATTGGGAAAACTGACAGTTAACATGCAAAAGAATGAGATTAAACCACTTCGTTACACCATACATACATAAACATAAACTCAAAATGGATTACATACCTAAATGTAAGACCTCAAACCATAAAACCCCTAGAAGAAAACATAGACAGTAGGCTCTTGGACATCAGCATTAGCAATATGGTTTTGGATATGTCTCCTCAGGCAGGGAAAACAGAAGCAAAAATGAACAAGTAGGACTACATCAAACTAAAAAGCTTCTGCACAGTGAAGGAAACATCAACAAAATGAAAAGGCAACCTATCAAATGGGAGAAGATAGTCATAAATGATAGGCATGAATTCCAAAGTATATAAAGAACTCACATAACTCAACAGCAAAGAACAAATAATCTGATTACATAATGAGCAGAGGATCTGAGCAGACACTTCTCCAAAGACAGCACACAGATGGTCGACAGACACATGGAAAGATGCTCAACATCACTAATCATCAGGGAAATGCAAATCAAAGCCAGAATGAGATACCACCTCATACTGGCCAGAATGGCTAGTATCAAAAAGACAAGAAATAAAAAATGTTTGCAAGGATGTGGAGAAAAGGTAATCCCCATGCACTGTTGGTAGGAATATAAAATGGTTCAGCCACTATAGAAAACAGTATGGAGGTTCTTCAAAATATTAGAAATAGAAATACTATATGACCCAGTAATTCCACTCCTGGGTATTTCTCCAAAGAAAAAAAAAACCACTGATTGAGAATGTTCCCCTATGTTTATTGCAGCATTATTTACAATAGGAAAGATATGGAAGCAACCTGCATGTCCATTGATAGATGAATGAATAAAGAAGAGGTGGTACATATACGCAATGGAACATTACTCGGCCATAAAAAAGAATGCAATCTTGCCATTTACAGCAACATGGATGGGCCTAGAGGATATTATGCTAAGTGAAATAAGTCAAACAGATAAAGACAAATACCATATGACTTCATGATATCTAAATGGTATCTTATATGTAGAATCTGAAAAACAAATGAACCAATGAGCAAAAGAGAAGAATCGGTTGTTTTCAAAGGGGCAGGGTGTGAGGCATGGGAGAAATAGGTGAAGGGGATAAAGGAAAGAAAGAAAATAAAGAAAATATATCATATGCTAACTTAAAAGAATTTATCATTTACTTGGAGAGCCAAGACTATCATAACAAACAAAATTTACTTGTTTTGTTAAATCTAACAAACATATATTAATTACCTATGATGAGCTAGGCATTTTGTTATATTCTGGAGAAAATGAAAATGAACAAAACTTACACCTTTGAAAAACTTACACATAATAGATACTAAGTCAATTCATAAACATGCAACATGAATGGTATAAAATTCCATCAGATACAAATTAGCACTTCTGACTGTGGTGGTCAGGAGACGGTTCATAAAGGTGTCATTCGAATTGGACTTTGTTGGGTGAAGAAGACAATTTTAACAATGACAATTAATGTGGCCAAACTGGATGGGCATAATATTCTGTAAGTCAGAAGACAGGTAATCAACTGAACAATAGAACAAGTGTCACTGGTCAGACTAGCGAGCCAACTTAGGAAAGCAACATGGCAGGTTTTTGGGTAAAGAACAGGAAGCAAACACATAGTGTGGCCTTAATCAAATAGGTGAATCTACAGATTTATTGACTTAGTGATGATTTGGATTAAAGTTCTGTGCTCTTCCCTGGGTAATATGATGTTTATATATAAAATGCCAAGACTGTCCTTCTCCTCATGGTATGATGGAAAGAAATACAATTATTTACAAAGTCTCTTGAAAATACTAAAAACTGAAAGGGTTGGACATGTGTTTGAAATTTAGACTGCATTCCATGGGTAAATGTATAGACCAACATCGTCACGAACTCTGATCCACAATCCCCATAAGCAACCAACACAACTGATGTTTCACATCTATGCTGAGTCGTCATCAGATTCCTTGGAGGACGTTACAAATTCCTGCAAAAACAACTCAGGGTAAAGTTTTGCTTGGCTCACTGAAGCTAAAATTTTAAGCAGACCTATGAAATGACTTGAGTTTTCATTTTTCAGCTGTAGGAACTGGAGCTCTTTGAATCTTAAGATGTAAAATTAACTGACATACACTTTTACAGATGCAGAAAAGAGCTTGGGCATGTGCAGGTCCTAGGTCAATATTATTGCATAGGGAGTTAGCCTCAATTCCTCCTACCTTAGCTTCATAATATTCAGTAAACATCACAGAGCTCACACCTTTCCTCACTCCCTAAATTCCATTTTCCATTGTCTTGGTTTATTTGGACATTTCCTCAGTTACTGAGTGTCTGCTGACTGTTGGCATAGCACTAGACACTGAGAACTCCTTAATGAGCAAGGCAGAGCTACTTCAGAGCCCACAGTGGATTGGGCAAGTAAGAAAGTCAGAAAATTTACTATAAAATGGTAAATGCCAGAGTTAGAGGCATGCACAAGGTGATAAAAGAATAACAGAGAAGGGGCCCAAGCATCAGAGGATGCTTTCCAGAATAGCTAATCCTTGAGCTAAATTTAATATTTAAAATATTAATAACAAGTAAATGTTAATCAAGTGACCAGGTCTTGAAAGTAACATGTGCAAAGTCACTGAGGCTGATCCAGAAATGCCAATAGACCAATAAGGCTCATACCAAGGACACATTAAGAGAGAAAACAGGAACAGAAGCTGGAAAGATAGGCAAGGACCAGATCATGGGGGTCTGTGCTTAATAAAAATATAATAACATACACCCATGTACATCCTCTAAGTCAAAATTGTGTTTATTTACCCAGCACATACACATTTTTATGGGCCCTCATAGCAAATTTATGTAAGATGACTTGGTGCCAACATTTAAAAAAACATTAAAAAATTTAACATGAAAAATCCAGATTTCTTATCTTCTGTTTAAGATGCAGAAGACAATACTGGACCCAAATTTCAGTAGGGTTGGAGCTAAATTAATACTTCCACTTTAAATGGGAGACAGGCCTTCTATGCTTCATAGACCCAGTCCCCCTCCCATTATCTCATCCCCAACTCATTTAGGCTGTGTGCTTGGCCTGTGAAGACATCTCCATTCATAAATTCTGCTCTGTGCCCTGTTGGTCCAAAGTGATACAGCTTCGTCCAGTAAAGGGAAATCAATCATAAGTTTCCATGGGAATTGGTATGTTTTCAGTGGTTGAAAATTACTTAGGCTATCCCTGTAAAAGGAAGCAGGCCTACAATTAAATTAAACAACACAAAGTCGAGCAACATGTTTCTAAGTGAGTTCTCCGTGTTAGTTCTATGACTAAGCCCCAAAGGGGAAATGGAAAATTCAGAGAGTGACTCTTCAAAAAACCCGATACCATATTACGTGACAAAAATCACAACATATCTAGGAATAAATATAACTGAAAAGCAAGATACATAAAAAACAGTAAGACTATCAAATGACAGACATAAAAGAAGACCTAAATAACTCCAAGATATCTAATGTTCTTAGATGGGAATATTTATTAAGTGGAGCCATTTTCAAGCCACTTTTGTAGGTGAAAATATTGGTAGTGTCATTTGTTTCAACAAAAATATAAATACAACTTTCCCCAAATCTATAAATTTAGTGGAATTCACATCAATATCCCAACAATGCTTTTTACAGGGTTTGACAAGCTAAATCTGAAATTCAGATTGAAGTATACAGGGCCAAGACAATTTGAAGAAGAAGGGATTGTGCCGTACCAGTTGTATTATTGAGCCATCTTAACTTCTGTGGGATAAACAGGTCATTAAGAATGAAGAGCCTAATTAGCACTCACAATATAGGTAGGTCACGGGGTAGGTCACGGGGAAGGCAGGACAGCATGGAGAAGACAAGTAATGACTTTATAGCATCTTACTATGCTGATGCTGATAGACAGTGACTGCAATAGAGAGGGTGAGGATTTGACAATATGGGTGAATGTTGAAACCACTGTGTTGTTTATGTGAAACCATCATAAGACTGTATATCAATGATACTTTAATAAAAAAAATGAATAGCCTAAAAACAGAATCACAAATATATGGAAACTTAGTATCAGACAGAACTGGCACCACAACTCTGTGGGAAAAGAATAGACTATTCAGTAAATGATGCTGGCTATTTATACGACAAAAATTAGATTCTTACCTCAGAACATTACACATACCCCTCCCCCAAAGAAAATCTAGATGGCTTAAAGACCTAAATGAGAAAGGGCAAAATGCTAAATAAACATTTTAAACAATTTTTTAGAAGAAAGTGTGTAAGGGGAATGCTTTATGATGTATGATAACAGAGTAGGAAAGATTTTTTTTAGACAAGTAAGAAAAGGGAAAAAGATAGCAGAAAATAATGATAAATTACACTACCTCAGAATTTTTAGATCTTTTGCATTAAAAATTCACCGTAAACAAAGTTTAAAAACTGTTCATAGAATGGGGGAAGACTTGCAACATACTTAACCAACAAAGGCTCAGTATCCAAAGCATATAAAGAACGCTAAAATTATCCAGAAAAAGACAAACCAGCTAATAGAAAAATGGGCAAAGGACATGAACAGGCAATTCACGGTAAAAGAAGTCTGAATGGCCAATAAAAATGGAAAAAGGTATTCCACCTCACTAGTAATCAGAAAAACATAGTTTAGAACCACAACAAGATGCCATTTCACACCCATCACTTTTGCCATCAATTAAGACATCTGGTAAGACTGGTATTGGTAAGTATATGGAGAAAGGGGAGTTCCCACTCATCACTGGTTAAGGTTTAAATTGGTTTGTTTTGGAAGACAGTTTTGTAATACTTGGTGGAGTTAAAAATGGGTGCACCCAGCAGAAGGAGAGGTGTGCATAACAATGTACATATAGTTGTATCAAAATGCCTTGTAGCCTTCTTTGTAAATAGCAAAGAAGTGAAAATCTTCTACTGTCCTATAGTAGAGAAGTGGATTTTTTTAAATCTGTGGCTTTTTAATGTAATGGAATGTTACACATTAGTTCAAAAATGAACCCCACCTACATGTATCAACAAGGAAAATATTCAAACATTATTGAATAGGAAAAAAACACAAGTGAAAAAGGACACATCCTGTATGACACCATCATTTAGAATTTTTAAACCCACAAAACAATACCATATATTTTACAGAGATACATGCCTATGTAGGAAAAGCACAAAAACATGCATGAGAATGATAATATTGGGATAGTGGACCCTCTAGAGAGAAAGGGTGAAGGGAGGGATAAAGTAGATATTTTATTCATAGAAAAGGGGTCAGGATGCTAAAGCAAATATGACAAAATGTTGACATCTGATTATCTTAAGGGTGGGTCCACTGGTTGTACTTTCTTGCTCTCCACTTCCTTTCCCACCATCGAGACATGGATCCTCATCATTCCTTGCCTGAATTACAATTGGTGAGCTGGGCTTACAGATGCCGCTTTTTCCTCATTCCAGGCCATCCTGCATTCTCTCTCTAGGCTAAACTTCCTTCCACATTGCTTTCATTATGTCATTTCCATGTCCTTGTGGTCCTCTTTCCTTCTGCAGTGAATGGAAACTCCTCAGCCAGCCAGGATTTCTAAACTCTCCTAAATCTGAACTCACCTTTCCTAGTCAACTACTCAAAACAACAGGCACTTTAAAATACAAATGGCTAACAAACTTATGAAAGAATACTCATGAATGCAAATTAAAACAAGTCATTTGCAGCTGTCAGTCAGCAAGGTTTTGTGTTGTGTATTTTTTAGGTGCTACTGCTCAGGAGTGACAGGAGAGTAATAAATTTGTCTCTTATTCTCTGCTGGCAGAAGTCTTAATCGGTGTCATCTTTTTGGAAGGCAATCTGGTGACATGAATTAAGAGCTTATGACATAATGAATCTGTTTCTGGAAATGTAAAGGAAATAATCTGAAATAAGGAAAAATCTTTATCCATAACTGTTATTTATAGTTACAAGCAATTAGGTATAACCTAATGCCAATTGATAGGATGCATGCACACAATGAAGGATT
Organism: Manis javanica; assembly: GCF_040802235.1. Taxonomy (NCBI): domain Eukaryota; kingdom Metazoa; phylum Chordata; class Mammalia; order Pholidota; family Manidae; genus Manis; species Manis javanica. Next base: position 14,166,701 of record NC_133156.1, on the reverse strand, counting down.
ATGTTAAAAATATGTAAAAACATGGGGGAATACTTACACTTTCATATTGGTGGGGGTGAGTCAGTATTTAAAGCTGTATGACCATTAAGAGAAATCTTATATTTTACTACTGAGTTCGTTTTCTTTCTCTCCCAGCATGCCATTTCACATTTTTTTCTCTTCAAACCTCCAAAATTCCTTCTTCCCTCCTCTATTTATACATGTGAGTACCTCTTATTTATTAAGAAAATTCATCACTAAATTGTCCCATTTACCTATCCCTTCATATTCTGCCATCCTTCCTGTTAAAATCAATTAACTTTTCCTATCTCCAAGTCCAATTTGGCCACTACGTTTCAAGCCCTCTCACTTCCTCAGTGATTCTACTCCTGGCATTATCCCTTCTGTCTCCTGCAACATCAATTTCTCCTCTCTCTCGCCGCAAAACCACTGATTCTTCCCATTTCCAACATAGTCACTCCAGGATAAAGCCATCAAATCTTTCACTGGGTAACTTCCAACACTAGCTAACCGCTCTTCCTATTTCCTCCCTTATCCCCATGCAGTCTTATAACCTTCCAACGGCTTTCTTCTGTGCTTATAATAAAATCCTAAATCTTTACCATGGCCTGTGGGGTCACACATGATCTGGGCCCTGCCTAGCTCCCATCTCTCTGCCCCCAGAGACTTGATATTTGCTACTCCCTCTGCCTAAACTACACTTTTCCTGATCTTTAAATGGGTCACCCTTCCCCATCTTTCACAACTCTGCTCAAATATCACCTCCTCAGAGAGCCTTCCCTAAACACCTTATCTCGAATGACTTCCCTTCTTCAATAAACGGTGTTGGGAAAACTGGGCAGTGACAGACAAAAGAATGAAACTGGATCCCTTTCTTACACCATACATAAAAATAAACTCAAAATGCATTAAAGACCTAAATGTAAGACCTCAAACTTGAAAACTCCTAGAAGAAAACATATGCAGTAAACTCTTAGATATCAGCATTGGCTGATTTTTCTACCATGTCTCCCTAGGCAAGGGAAACAAAAACAAAAATAAACAAATGGGACTATATCAAACTAAAAAGCTTCTACACAGTGAAGGAAACCATCAACAAAATTAAAAAGCAACCTACCGAATGGGAGAAGATATTTGCAAATAATAAGGGGTTAATATCCAAAATATATAAAAAAAACTCATGCGCCTCAACACCAAAACAAACAAATAAATAAATAACACAATTATAAAATGGGCAGCGGACCTGAGTAGACAGTTCTTTCTCTAAAGATGACATGCAGATGGTCAACAGACACATGAAATGATGCTCAGCATAGCTAATCATCAGGGAAATGCAAACCAAAACCACAATGAGGTATCATCCCACACCAGTCGGAATGGCTAGTATCAGAAAGACAAGAAATAAGACAAGTGTTGGCAGGGATGTAGAGAAAAGGGAAGCCTCATGCATTGTTAGTGGGAATGTAAGTTGGTACAGCCATTAAGGAAAACAGTAAGGAGGTTCCTCAAAAAATTAAAAATAAAAGTACCATATGACCTAGTAATTCTATTTTTGGCTATTTACCCAAAGAAAACAAAACCACTAATTTGCAAGAATATATATACCCTATCTTTACTGCAGCATTATTTACAATAGGCAAGATATGGGAGTAACCTACGTGTCCACTGATAGATGAATGGATAAAGAAGGTATTGTACATATATACAATGGAATACTATTCAGCCATCAAAAAGAAAGAAACCTTGCCTTTCTTGACAACATGCGTGAAATTAGAAGGTATTACTATAAGTGAAATAAGTCAGACATAAATGCCATATGATTTCACTTATATATGGCATCTGAAAAACACAACAAACGAACAAATAGACTCATAAAAGCAGAGAACTGGTGGTTGCCATAGGGGAGGGGATGCAGGGATGGGCAAAATAGGGGAAGGAGATTAAGAGGTACAAACTTCCAGTTATAAAATAAATGAGTCATGGGGATGAAAAGGACAGCATGGGAAATACAGTCAATAATATTGTAATAACTTTGATGGTGACAGATGATAATTAGGCTTAGCTTACTGCGGTGAGCGTTGCATAATGTATATAATTGCTGAGTCACTATGTTGTACACCTGAAACTAACATAATACTCTATGTCAACTATATTTCAATTTAAAAAAACAGCTCCTGCATCCTCCTTAGCCTGGCTTGTTTTCTTCACAGACCTCATTGCCACTTGAAATGACAGTGTTTATTTATAATTCCCCATAGCTGTAATTAAAGCCCATTGTAGGCAAGGATTTATTTGCCTTGCTTATTATTGTATCACCAGCATCTAGAATAGTGTCTAGTATATGGTAGAAGCTAAAAAATATTTATTATGTGAATGAACTAAAATAAATCTACTTTGAAAAGACTAAAAGAAAATTATCTGGGAGGTAAGATTATAGGTTTGTTTCCACTTTCTTGATGCTTTCCACTATTGATTAAATTTTCTACATTGAATATATCTTTTATAACAAAGAAGAATACAACTACTTAAACTAACAAAAAAGAGCCTTTACTCTGGCCAGGCCCATTTTATCACTTCAGAACAAGCACTCGATGCATGTTCATTTCATCGTCACACCTTTTCTCGTGCCTTCTTTTCTCCCTTTACGTCTGATAACCCTCTTAAACCTGAGCTCATGGCCCACCTTCTCCATGCCACCTTTCCAGGATATTCCCATCCTCAGGGACTCCCTCCTGCCAAGACTTTGCAGGTAACTGGGTGTGGTGTGCTTCATTTACTCATTCTCATTCACTAAGCGTTTTCTGTTTGCTGTTGAATGTGTGTGTCTGTGAGAGAGAGGATACATATATACGTATGCTTAGTATGAGCTGATTTTCTCTTTTCAGCAGATACCGTGTCTTAGCCTTCTCCACTGGTCTCTACATAAAACTGATGGCAAAGTAAGGGCCCAGTAAATACTTGGTGTGGAAGCTACTGGGTCTTGAAGCCAGGGTCTGGAAATTCATGTGCTCCTCCCATTATCCCATGCTCCACAGTATCAGAAGCTGCTATTTACTGAACACCTACTGTGTGCTGTGTCCTTGCCATCCATTTTCCCTCTCAGCAAGTAGGAACTGCTTTTATTTTCATTTTAAGATTGAGGAAACTGAAACTTGGAAAGGTTAAGTAACTTGCCTGAAATGACAAAGCGTGAAGTGGTAAGGCCTGGATTGACAGAGCCTGAGCTCTTTGCCACTGTGACAACCGAAGGCTGATCTCCACTCACCCACTCGCCACAAGTGTGCTTTACGTCGAGCCGCATGCCCATGGTCAAGTTACTTAACCTCGCCAAGTCTCGGTTTCCGCATTTGTTAAATGGAGACAAAACCACCTTACAGGGTGGTTGTAAACATCAAGATACGAGTAGTGTCTTGTGTAGTGCCCAGCGCAGAGCACACCCTGAGTCAATGGTAATTATTATTATGTGCTCTGCCACCTCCTTGGCGCTTGCGCTTTAAAGTTGGGTGTGGCAGCCCCGTCTCGTTCCTTTCTGCACAGTGACGGGCCGTGGGCAGGTCTGCATCTCCAAAGCCAGGGCTCGGAGCTCTGTGGCAGTGGAGAAGGTGCTGTCTGAAAAGCCTGGGCAGCAAGAACGCAAATAAGCAGCCCCAGCCCAGGTTCATGAGAGCTCGGATTTCCTTGGCTGAGTGTGTAATTATAGGAAGAAGGTTGTGTTTTTGTTTGTCATCCTGGCCCACTGATCTAAACATCTCTCGCTCCTCAGGAATTATTTTAGGACCAGGAAGCAGCACTCTGTTTATTGAAAGAGTCACAGAAGAGGATGAAGGCGTCTATCACTGCAAAGCTACCAACCAGAAGGGGTCCGTGGAAAGTTCAGCATACCTCACTGTTCAAGGTAAACAGCTGCTTCAGAAAGCAACCAGAAACTGTTCAGACGTCTATTTCCCTGTTTGTTTGACTTGCCACCTCCCAGTCTCCTGCTGCGCCCCGGTCTGTTCCTTTCCCTGACCTCCCCCACTCCGGTCCCTGTGGGAACGGCCTGTCTGGTTCCTCCGGGCAAGGCAGAAGGTGGCCACCCTGAGAGCCTGCCATGTGAACACAGTCTCTGCAGGGGAAGTAGGTCCCGGAGGAGAGGAAAGCCAGGGGCTGCCAGGTGATGACGCTGACCAGCACAGAATGACGGGGGTGACCGCACCTGGGAGAAGGAACTCCAGAAGGGAAGGAGACAGGTGGAGATGGAGGAGACAGCCCACGCACTGGAAACTGCTCATTCTTTTCCCCTTTCCAATTCCCACGAGTTAGGCATATGCTGCTCTTCCAAATGTTTTCATCAGCTGCTTCTTAACAGGGAGTACACTGCAAAATATTATCGGAGAGAAACAGCACATAATAAAGAGACCACTTCTAAAACATATGCCAAGGGCTTCCTCTTTATAAGCCTCAGATAGTCTGTTGAGCAGCAAAATTCCACAGTGGCCTAATCCTACCCTGGGCTAATGGCCATGTGGCTTCCATTTAGAAAATCGTGTAGACCTCAATTCCAGTTCTCGAATGCCAAGAATCATCCAAAACCTAATGTTTATAACGGCATGAAATATCAAATTGGCACCCCGTAGATGTAAATATCTATGCCACACTGAGGTTTGACACAATAGATGTAATTTGTTCAGTAGCTCATTACCAAACATTCCCTGGGAGATTTCAGAGTATCTAAGTATTTCCAGGAGAGGCACCAGGGAGAAGGCAACATAATGAGCTCTTCCGGCCTGGAAACTTACCCTGCCTCAAGAATGTAGCTGAATTTGGACCCCTTTAAAACAAAACATCACCCCCATTCATTTGTAAGGAGATGATTTAAGAGAGGCTCCTGAGAAATCTGAAACTTATGCAACCACAAGTTTATACTTCCAGAAAAGGTTGAGGGTAGCATTGCCCAAACACTTTGGGTAAGGGTTCTGTTTGTCTCCCAAGTAATCCTTGTTTTAAAGTAGACTTTCAGCTCTTCTGTCTACATATGGAGAAAACAGTTGATTAAGTGCGTATCACTCTTTAACACTTCCTTCTTCAAAGGATTGTTCATTTATCTTTTAACAAGGACTCCCCTGCGTGGCCAGGGAGGGACCTGGATCTGAGAGGGCTACAGCAGACACCAAGGAGGATGCGCTGATCCTCAGGCTGCAGGTGTATTTCCCCATAACAGCCCTGTAAGAGCCACAGAGCAGTTATTATGAAACCCCAGCGAAGAAGGAAAGGACTAACCTAAATCTACAGCCAGGGAATGGCCGACCTGCAGACAATACCAGGCTGTCTCCTCAGATTCTCTCAACCCACCTTCCCTGCCACAGGTCTGTTCCCACTCTCCTCTGCTAGGAAATGGGGTTGGCAATGGCTGGCATCTGGCAGCTTGGGAAAGGCCCTTGCCTGAAGCAGATATTTATGCAAATTTGTAGGTCTCCCCAGCCTCCCGTCTTCTGCCGGGTTGACCTGGGTTTCCTGGAAGTTACACTGCTTGAAGGCATCTGTGAGTTTCTTCTGCCCCCCAACCATGACCCCCACCCTTCCGTTTGCCACAAGGCTGCTTTCCGGGAGGCCTGCTGGTATCCCTGTGCTGTCTGTGGCTGGGGCAGTGGCACTGGGGAGCCTCCCAGACTGCGCTGGAGCCAGTACTCTGACCATCAGGACCATGACTCCCTACATCGGGCTAAGCATGGCCTTTGGTCACTGTGTTAACGCAGCCGGAATGTCTTTTGTCCCTGGTCCCCCCCCTGGCTTCAGCCAAATCCTCTTTATCTTCTAAGGCCAGTTTAGATGCTTTCCATTCTCTAATGTCCTCCAGGACAAACAGCTGAGTCAGATACCCATTCTCTTCTCTGCTCTCCTACAGCACGGTTCTTGGATCTTAAGTCAGTATTCACTTTATTCTGCCTTTTGTTATTATTTAGGCATTGATAAGCTTGTCTTCCCTACTGAATCGTAAACTTCTTGAGGCAGGAACTGTACCTAACATAACTTTGTATCCCATACCCATGCCTAGCACTTAGTAGGAAACTGACTTTTATTAGTGCCTCTCTGTGCAGGCACAGCGCTCCACACGTGCCATTCTTAAGCCCATTAACTTCAGAAGAATCCCAACAAGTAAGTAGTATTACCTTCAGTCTACAGATGGGAAGATGGAGACCCAAAGAGGTTAAATGACCTGCCCGAAGTCACACAAGGAATACTGGGTGAGGCTGAGACTTGAGTCCATGTCTTTGGAAATGGCGGCGTTTCCATCCTTCCTCCATTCGTCTCATTCCTGAAGTACCTTGGGAACTTGTCCAAAAGGCCTTAGCCCAGAACTGAGCTTTTAGTCTCTTTCAGTTATCCTGTTATTTGGTTTTCTCTCTACCTGCTTCCACACTTCCTACGCCAATTCCTTTCCCCATTAATGTGCTTTTCTGAAAAGTCAGACAACGTAAGGAGTACTATCACTGATAATTTCTAGAAGTTTCTATCCTACTCTATCATTTGCTTTGAGGAAACGGGAGATAATTTTCACTGAAGGGCCATTGCAGATGTTCTGACCCCTATCATCTCTTGGCCTCCCAAACAACCTACCTACTTCTCCTCTCACCCTCTTCCAATCCACTCCCAGATTTAGAGTGATCCTTTTAAATGACTAGGCTTATGACATGTCACCTCCCTGCTTCAAAAATCTTGCAGTGGCTCCTCATGCCTATTTCCCTCATCCAGGCCACACAGGGTCCTCCACGGGCCACTGCTCCAGCCCTCCTCATACCCTTCCCACACGACCCAGCACTCCAGCTGCACTAAACCACTGTGGCCCCTGAACACACACTGTGTTCCTCCGACTTTCCTGTCTTTACACCTCATTTTTTTTTTGTTTGTCTGAACAGCCTTCCTCCTGAAATCGTTCTCCCTCCGGACAATCCTACTCATCCCTGAAAATTCACTTTTGCTCTCATGTCATTTTCTGTGCACCAGACCTCTTGTCTTCCCATCATTTTCCATCATCTCCCTTCTGTGCTCCCCCAGAACTTGATGTGTGCGTTTAAGGCAATGTTTATCATTGTTTATTATTCACTGTTCTAGCCCAAAGCACTCAAGAAATGTTTGTCGGATTAATCTATTTAGAAAACCGCCACTGAAGCGAAGGTCTGAGAAAAGAAATACATCAATATATGGTTTAGGGCAATAGAGATAAGCCAAATTCAATGAGTTGTTAGCACCTTATTTGTCCAGGACTAGGCAGTCGATGGACAGGTAATCCAAGAGCCCTAACCTCAGTGCGCTTTGAAAACCTCGATGGGAGGAGATTTGGGAACCCCTGAAATGACAGAACCACATCAGAAAACAGTTATCCTCCTATGGATAAAGGACAAACACTAGTTTGTACAAAACAGATTACTAAATGCTGCTAATAAGAGCTCAGGGGCTTCAGAGAGAGAAAGGAGGGCATGGAGGGTGACCTGACCCCTAAAGGAGGCCTTATAGGATGTCTGATTGGCAAGATGATGATGAGGCAGGAAAGACAGCGAGTTATGAGACAACTTTGGACCTTCTACACTGGTAAAGCCCTTGGTAATAACAGTAGGTAATTCTAAGTATTTCCTATGGCCAGTCCACTGAATTTTCTGAAGAACTGGTACTTTTGATTCATTACCTGTTTTCTCTCATGTGGCATTAATCTTCCACATCCCTTAGAGAAATGGTATGGTCTGCAAGGTGGCTGCAAAAACTCCATACATATGGCTCCTTTTTTCCCATTTATTATCCCCAACTGCCATGCTTTTTGAGTTGTGTCTGATTTCTATGGTTTTATGCTTTCTCCCTCACTCCCTTTTGAAAGTTCTTTTTCTGCTTTCAGAGTGATAGCTATTTCCAAACTTTCTGCTTAAAAACTGTGGTTGGCTGAGAAAACAGATCACCCACTCTGCAATCATGAAACCACCTCTGAAATACTGTTCCCATTTATAAGAGAAGCATAAATAAAATGGAGCCCTGTCCTGGCACTAGGGTAATGTTAGAATAGTACAAGGAAATGGAGAGAGTTAGTAACAGAAGAGAGACAACTTGGGCGGGGACATGATGGTTTTCTTCAAATATTTAAGGAGCTTTTAGACTGAAGTGACATTCAAGTCATTCTTTGACACAGCAGAAAAGATAACTGGAACCAAGGAGGGGACATGGTGGTGAAGTTTCAAGGAAGTGGATTTCAGCTCTGTGTAAGGATGTACTTTCAAATAGGAAGAATTTTGGAAAGTTGATATTACGTGGATCTTATGAGGTAGATACAGTATCGTTAATGGAAGCATTCTGGGCTCACTGAAGAAAAATCTGATCCCTGGATACTATTTAGAACAGATGAATGCAGCACCTGCTTAGTAATTTTATCACTGAGTTAGATGCTTGCTCCACAGCCTGAATCAGTCACACTTCTCACTCTAGTGTCTCTGGAATGTTCCCTGGCTTTAGGCTCCATCCCTCGGTACGTGCATACAGGCCCTTCACACTGACCTATCTTGTCAGGTTGAGTCTAGGAAATGTAACCAGGCAAATGAGTTGTGTCTGTGGCTATGTTTAACAGATTTAAAGAGGTACATGAATTTGCCAGGAAGGAAACTGTCTGCTTTTTTTATTTCCTTTGAAAAGGGATTCTTATACTCATAGATAAAACAATGTGTTATTTTTGTATCTGAAAAGGATGAGCGGACTGGGGAGTCAAAGTCCCTTCTTTAAATAATCACAGGTCTTGTTTGGTTTGGACTGCACACGAGCACATGAGCACACGTGGAGCCCTCCGAGGGGAAGTTCTAATATTAAAACAACAACAAAGCTGCTACTAACTAAAATAATTTCTGAAATCAACAGAGCACTCCTAGCCCACGGAACTCAATGAGACAGTCACAATGAAAGTAGGCACATTTGCAACCAAGGACTGAAAATAAACTATTATTTTATCATTATGATTGCAAGTAAATAACCATAGCCTGCATAGATAAAAATCTTGGAATAGATTTAGGCCTTGCTATGGGAATACTATTTCAATAGAATTTATAATTACACAGGAGAAAACAACTTAGAGAATAACTACCATTTTGAACATTCTTTTTGAGGATGACCAATGGATGCAAAAATCGTGGTATGCACAGAAAGATAGCTTCAGGATCCTGCAGTGTAAATGCTTGAGATGGCATTGTAGGCATGGTTTGTAAACTTTGTGCCAAAGAAATTGCACATTAACACATTTCAGGAAAGGGCTCATGCAGCAGGAAGTATGCGCTATGTTGTTTTTTTTTAAATGAAATTCCAAAAGTGAAGAATAGGAAAAGCTCAAAATAGAACCGTCTTGGATATCCAGCTACTTCTCTTCATCACCCTGGCTGGCTCGCCATTTTCATTTCTCCTTTTTGACCCTCGGGGGTGCTGGCAATACAGAAGGGCTTCTCAAGGAGAGAACAGTGCTCAAAACAGTGAAATGAAGTGGCTGCTCACTAATTTCACCCAGGGGGCTGGGGGATGACTATGACTGCCTTTGTACTTCAAATCTGAACAACAACATAAAGGTGGCCTTGATCAAGAATTCAAAAGACAGGGATGGAATTCAGTTATAAATATTGTATGTTCACTGAACATTCAGTGCACTGTTTTAAGCACATATCCTGCATTAATCTACTTAACTTTTGCAAGAATCCAATGAGGATTTTTTTCTATTTACAAATGAGAACCTGGGGCAGAGAGGCTTAGGACTGTGTCCAAGGTTACAAAGCTAGGAAGTGGCAGAGCTGAGGACTGGACCCAGGTCCAACCACTGCTCTATAGCCTCTCAGTTCTCAGCAGCAGAGTCCCCGGGAGGAGATGAGGCGTAGGTGCCTCACTGCTCATGAGCGTGTCCCTTGGGCAAATGACTTACCTTCCCACTGCTTCAGTTCACTCATTTAGAAAGTGGAGGATGACAATGGTATACGACCTCATAGCATGGCAACAGTATCTGGCATATAACAGAAACCTTTTCAGCATCAGCTAATATTATTGTTTGTTAGTACGATCACCCAAATTCCATTTCAGCAAAGCTTTCTGTATTAGTTTTCTACTCAGCTAGTGAGTCAACCAAAGGCATTCCAAATCACAAAGTTCCTGTTTGACCTAAGGATCTAACTTGTTCTCATAAAAATGCATTATAGAACCGATGGCACATAACAGCAGTTTTAAATATCTTTACCTGTAATTACCCTTGAAAATGTACTTCTAATTTAATCTGAATACAGTATTTCCATACCTCACTGTCCTTAAGAAGGGCTCCAAACTGGTGTACACAGATTCCTAAAAAGTACACAAATAGTATGGAGGCCAATTTTAATACTCACTAAGCCATAGAGAATTGACCTCATAAGGTTACCTGGGTTACTGGCTACTGGGTTTTAGATGTAGGTGGCCCTGTTGACTGGCTTGTGGGGTCAGTCAGGTCCAGGTGTATCTGATTAAGTTCCTTTTCATCCATATGTAAGTATATATGGAGGCCTCCCTCGGGCCAGCGCTGGAGATGCAGAATGAATGCACACTCTCCTTCTGAGTAGCTGAATGGGCAATAAAGCCACATAAACAGTTACATCAAATTAAACCGATGGTAGAGCCAGGGAATAACACCAAAGCCGTCCTGCGGTGCTGGGCACACTCCTCAGGGAACAGAATGACTCTGTGTCTGTAGAAATGATCTGTACTTCGGCCAAAGTCATTAGTTTTAGAAAGAAAAGACAAATTGTGATATATGCAATCTGTTGGGAGGGAAAAAAAATTATTTGTACTTGAAATCCAAAAAAATAAAAAAAAGGAAAGGGAGATGGGGTAGGGAGAGGAAGTCTCGAAGATGACAGCTTTCTCCAGGTTTAGGCACCCCTCCCGAGAGGGCAGGGCCATTGTCTCGGCTGCATGTGGAGGGTGAGGAAGCCAGGGCCCTGAGTCCTTCCCTGGTGAAACGGGAGCTCAGTCTCAGAAGCCCTTGGCTCCGGGGCCAGGGCCGCTCTTCTGTGGAGGCCCCCGCACGTTGTGGGAAGCGCCCCCAGTGAGACTGCCTGAGCCGCGCTGCCTGCTGATTCCAGCAGCGTGGTGCCCGGTGCGATGCCACCGCCTCACAGCCCAGGCCTGGGCAGCGGGGGCTGCATCACCCACACAAAGGCTCCGCGCAGGGCGGCACGACACTGCATGGGGTACAGACTCTACACATAATATCGCCCTTCAGAAGTCAGTCATCCCTGTGTGGCACCAGCCCTTCCTATTCCAGGAGAGATGGTTTGAAGTCTGGGAGGGCAAATGACACAGAAAGCTGTGGAGAACAGGGTCAGCAATCTGTAATAAAGGTACAACTACCCTAACTCTTCAAACTGGCCTTCTTCTTGTCACTATCCCATATAAAAATAACTTTGTCCCATGTCCCGATGCTGGCCTTCCACACACATTGCAGGGCAGTAATGTCCCTGAGCCCCAGGGAGAACCAGTTATTGTCAAATCCCACCCATGTTTCCGCTGGCCTCCTTCCCACTGCCACACACAGCTGGGCTATTTCATGGATTGAGCACATCAGCTGTCACCAGCCAGTTGAAGCTGGGTCTAGTCAGGCCAGTGGGTGGATGTTTGACCTCTGAGAAAACATCCAAGAGCTGCATAAGAAGAGATGCTACTGACTTAAATCAGCCTGCCCAGCAGAAGGCTACCCTGAGGGTTACTTTCCAAATAAAGACAGGGGTGGAGCTACCAAATGAGATAGAGATGGAGCAAAGATACTACATTCTATCTTGTAAATCCTTATTTCAGTTTTAAGCAAGCAGTCACAGAATATTAAATATGTCTTTCCCTGCTGGTAAATGGTCATCTTGAAGATGTTTTATAATGAGTTGATTCTTTAAATGTGTAAGTGCACACAAACACATTTGGCCCCACTGAAAGGAATTTTGCCTGAGTAAGGACTATGGAATTACTTTGGGGGTCAACTCCCTGCCCTGGGGAATGCAGTGGGGAAAGTTCCCACACCAGGAGGGGGCCTCCCCCAGGGCAGTCCGTGCAGGAGCATCTGCAGAGGTTTGCTGTGGGCAGTGCCATGTCTCAAGATGCTGTCAGCATCTCCAACAGCCAAAGGCCATGGTCCCCAGAGCAAGTGGCAATCAGAGTCCACAAAACTTATTTGCAGCATTAGCAAAGGTGTGTGTGTGTGTGTGTGCGCGCGCGCGTGCATGGACACAGCAAAGAAACACCAGACCACTCACTCTGGGGGAGGAAGTCCAAACTCATGGTTACTTGAACTTATAACATTCCCATCAAGAAGATGCATACTGAGAGAAAAGGTTGTCATATTTAGAAAGTTCTTCTAGGACCGTGTTCTCAATCAATCCCATGAGGTGCAGGGAAACAACCACAAGCTCACAAAGCAGTGTGAACATACTCCTCGGTTTGGATCTGAATGCCGGACTGGGAGTTCCAGACCATGCCCTTTCATTTACCACTACATACCAGCACCAAGAACAGAGCCTGGGACATAGGTGGTGTTCCATATACTTACTGGATTAATACACATGAGGAGGATTTTGACCCTGAAGCCTTGGAAATGTTTATGATGCAATTTGGAGACAAAACAAAACACAATTTATCCACTAATTCACCCATATAAAGATGAATAAGATGGTGCCTCAGCCTCCAGGAGGCTTATATGCTGGTAGAGAAACAGCAAAGGCCAAAGCATAGAGGTACAGGAGGGGTGGGGCATGGAAGACCTAAGGACTTGGAGTTTTATTCTGACAGTGACAAAGGGTAGGAAGGGCAGTGATGGAATTTAGGCAGAGGAGTCATAGGATTAAATCTGTGGCTCAGAAGATCTCTCAGGCTACAACGTGGAGGAGAGACTGGGAGTCAAGGTTGGTTAGGAAGCCAGCACCCTAAGTCGTCCAGGAGAGAACTGATGAGGCCCTGGTTCAGGCAGTGATAGCGGGCAGGACAGGGGGTGATCGTTTCATGAGTCATGGAAGAATGGTCAGGACTCTGTGATGGAGCAGATACAGAGAAAAAGTCAGTTTTCCCTCTAGATTAAACAATATGCTGTGGTGGGGCGTATGGCCTGCAGGAAGGGGCCATGTGTCCTTGGTGGCTGAATGGATAACAGAAGAGGAAGGGACTCCTGTTTCTAGCTTGCGTATTTGCTATTATTCAGGGCAGAGGGCTTTCACTGACTCCAACTGCCTGAAGTGTTTAGTTTAAACGCTTCACAGTTGCTCAGAATTCTCTAGGGTCTGGTCCTGTCCCCTCCCTTGCGTTAACTGCCGTCGGTGCCCTGTCATTTCCCAGTCCTGTTCCCTCTGCTTGTAATGCCCTTCCCCGCCTTCATCTCCATAGGTCAAAATCCATTTCAAATGTCACCTCTTCCAAACGGTATTATTCCCTCAACCCCCAAACTCTTTATCTAATTCCTTTGTACTGGCCTTGAAGTCTCTTGGTTGGGTTGTGAGTGAGCGCCTTGAGAGGGACTGCCTTCCCTCATTTATGTCCCTCTCCTCCAACCTCGAACCTTGCCTGTCGCAGGACTCAACACATCTTTGTTGAATCGAAACAAAGAGCCCACACGAGGAACCCATGAGATGGGGATATTACTGCCTCCTACTTTCATCTACTTCATAGGGTGGTGTGAGGGCTTGGCTCCTAGGAAATGCTCAATAAATGCTCTCATCCACATCATTATCTCTAAGAAGAGTAAGTTTCACCTGTTCCTGGACTAACAATACTAAGCCTCTGTCTCCTGTTACTGAAGTTAAAGGATAGCGGCATCCCTTTAGGATTCTTGGGAGACTGTCCGCTGGAATCGGTGAGCAGGGACCCACCGTTGGGGCCCCCGGGGGCATTCCTTTACGAATTCCACAGAGTTTACTCTGCAGAGGCTTCCCTTGAGTACTTCAGGCCTTCTCTTTTTGGTCATGGAGAAATGGTGCCCAGCTTTTGAGCTCTGTGATTCTGGGAAACGCAGTGACTGGGAAGAATCCCACCCCAGCAGCTACCGCTTCTCCTCCCCTCGGCCCCAGCAGTCCTACAAGGTCAGAAATAGAGGCAGCCCTGGATGCGGGGAGAGGATGTGGCTAGTCTGGCCTGCTGTTCCAAAAGGAGTGAGCAGACAATTATGATAGACCTTGAGTTTTATTTTTATTTTTAAAATCTACTTTGAAGAATTTTGTGAGTCCCAAAGGAGCCCTTTTATGTCACTTTTTTTTTTCTTTTTCTTTAGAATTTCCCTTAAAACCCATTAGGAAGATCTCACATATGCCGAATTTAGCATTTTAATGGGCTTTTGTTCCTGCCTTATATTTTTTTCCCATTTTTAAGTTCCCCTCTGATTCCCAATTAGCTCTTTCTGGGTGACAACACTCGCAAACTCAACAGCAGGATTTCTGGAAAGTCTTTTCATTTATGTCTGACTTTATGATGATAATATTGTGGACCCTGCCTGAGTTAGCAGAGACTAATTCGTGCGCCACAGATTTCACTTGCCGTGAGGAACCATAGAAGGACAGTGAACCTCTTTTATAAAATCACAGAGACGCTACATTTGAGAATTGCTCTTTAGCACCACCATGGTATTTTTCTCTCTCCAGGAACCTCGGACAAGTCTAATCTGGAGCTGATCACTCTGACATGTACCTGTGTGGCTGCAACCCTCTTCTGGCTCCTGTTAACTCTCTTTATCCGAAAACTGAAAAGGGTAAGAATATTTGACATCAAGTCCCATGCTCCTTTTTACGTAGTAGTCTGCAATATCTGTCTGATGTCTACAGCAGGCACGAAACAAATGTTAGACCCTCTACTTCCCCTTCCCTCTCTTTCTAATCTCTGACCTGGTGAACACTGAAAATAAATCATTAAATGTCTCTCAACCATAAAGTAGGGTATTCAACAGAAAAGCTAGAGCACTAAACAGATGAATATTTCCCAGAAACAGAAGGAATCTTTTTTTACAGTACCTAAAATGAAATGCACAAACCTGAGTGTATACAGCTTGATGCATTGTGAGTATACACTCATGCAACCGTCACCCTGATCAAGACACCAAATTTTCTCATTATTTTTTCTCTTCACCTATTTCACCCATTCCCCTCGCCCTCCCCTATAAAAAAAAAAAGTATGTGATAAAGTCTTTAACTTAAACTCAGCCTGAGACCTACGAAGCCTTCGTTTTCTTAACCTCAGTCTCTGCTAAGAGACAAAAAGGGAAAAGCAAAATAAAGACTTGCCTGTAACTTCTCTCTCAAAACGTTATGGAAACACAGACAAAACAAGCCCTCCTGTTTCATACCCTCTGAGCCCCACAGGAAGATTAAGTCCTTCAGAGTGTGAGGTGCAGGTTGGAATTCACGACGTCAGATTTCTACAGTTCGGCCTATAGCGGGACTTGTTTCTCTGAAACTCGGTAGAGAAAAAGCCATCCTTCCTTCCTTCCTTCCTTGATGCCTCTCATGTTTATTGTGTGCCTGCTCAATGCAGAGTGCCAGGCGCTGTAAAGAGCAGGTGCTAGAGTGTGCAGTCTGGAGAGGAGACCAGCTTTAACCAGCTGCGAAGACAAATTAGAGGTAGCTGACTAAAAGACACGTAGGGGGGGTGGTCAGGCAAAGAAGGGAAGGACAGTGTTGCCAGTGGAGAAGAGCATGTATGCGGCTGGTGCAGGGTAGAGGGAACACCGCGAGAAGAGGGCCTGGCAAGAGGCCGGCATGGCTGCAGTGGTGGGCACAAGGTATGAGGTGAGGAAGGAGAGGAGAAGCTGCAAAGCCCAGCCAGGCAGAGCCTCGGAGGTAAAGCATTGAGTCTGTATTCTGGGGGTAATAGGAAGCCTGGGGGTGGGGCAGAAGTTGGTGAGCAAAGGTAGGCAATTAATTGTCAGTGTTAAAGATTTGTATCTGGGAAGATTTTTTTGGCTGCTGTGAGAATGGACCAGTGGGGTAAGACTGAACAGGGAGGAAGCTACTAGAAGACTTTCCAGAAACAATGGTAGCTTAGTCTAAATGATTAAGAGTTAAAAGATACTTAGGAGATAAAACCAACAGGACTTCAGAAGTGTCAAGAAGCCATTCTCAATTTATAGAGATGTGTTAGCCCTTATTAATGGCCAGGTCTTATGGGAAGCTCTGTATGTAGTATCTCAGTTAACCCTTGCAAAAATGCAAAGGTAATGCAAAAATGCAAAAATGCAAAAAATGCAAATGTATTAGATACCGTTTTGTAGAGAGGGAAACTGAGCTCAGAGAGGTAAAGTAACTTGTCCAAAGTCACACAGGTGGTTAAAGTTGGAGCTGAGTTTTGAACCCAGGTTGTTCAACCACAGACTTCATTTTAATACTCAAAACCAGAAAGGTGTGCTTTATAGTGTTGTTGTGAGAGGCGAGGCTAACAGCCATCCTCACCAAGGAACATGTGACGGCAAGCTTTTGCTATAGAGTGTGACTGCTTTTGAGCCAGGGCAATGAAGGCCACTGCTTTGGAAGGAACAAAGGTCAAATGGTGGCATTTTGAAAGGGGAGACACATTGCATAGGGAAAGAGACCTAACAAAAGGAAAACTTGCCAAATCTGTAAGGGAGATGCAGGGGCTATAGGAGTTCAAAGGAGGAGAAGGGAGAAAACACTTCAGGGAAAGCAAGCAAAGTTCACAGACAGACTTTGAAGGTTGTGGAGGGAAGAAAAGCAGCAGAAAAACAAAGCCCACCTTACTCCTTCCCACTCCCCAGATATGGGAGTTAGTTTGCATATCAAGCCTAGTGGAAATGAAACGGGAAATGTAAACGGCACTAAATTGAAGAGGTCCCTTGTATTTCTAAAAATCCATGAAATGAGAAAAGACGAGAGCAAGAGATTCTTTTCTCAATGATAGAATGCCTATAAAACTTAAACAGTGATTGGTGGTGGAAGGCAAAGAGGAACATGGTATCAAAAAATATTTCTATGTGGTTTCCATGTAAACCCCTCACTGGTAAAAACTGTATTTCGTATTTTTATCCCCACCCCGCCTAGGCCAGTGTTACCATTTCAGCTAATATTTATTGATGCTTCCTTCCTATATACCAAGCTGCCCCATTCTAACAGCATTACATGGATTATTTCATTTAATATTCACAACAACCCTGTGAGATAAGCACCATTGTTATCACTCTTTCACAGATAAGGAAATTAGGCTTAGAAAGGTTAAGCAACTTGCCAAAGTTATGTGCTGGTCAGAAGCTGAACTGTGATTCAGAGCCAGGCAATCAGCCTCAATGCCTGGGCTCTGGAGTGCTTAGCTGTGCAACTTCCACGCCAAGCACCTAGTAGCTGCTCAGTGTTAATGTCAATTGAAAGAATAAATATTTGTCAACTAAGATTCTACTATCACACTCTCCTCAGAGCCCTTACTTAACATTTATTTAGTGTTTCCTCTCATCTGCCTTATTGAGATAAACCATAAAATTCCTTAGGTGTCACATGGGGAGATTTTCATTGCCTGCCCTCCTGCCTCTATCAACACCTCTGCCAACCTCCCCATGCATTCTGCAGAGAACCCCAGATGCCCCTTGCCCATGGGCAGCTATCTATGCTCTTTGAGGATTGGAGATTGCTTCTCATGGCCTTGACCATACTGGACATCGAAAAGATTAGTCACAAAACCTATTCCAACAGCTTCTCTACTGAACACTCAAGTACCCAGCGTGAGAATTGATATGCCTCTCTAGTCTTAGAGACTCCCCCGAGTGTCTGACTGGGGACAGGCTGGGCCCTTAGTCTAACACCAGCCGTAAATGCAGTTCGTGACAAACGTGCTCCGTATCTTTCTGCTTTCCATTCTTTGTGGAGGCCAGGCGAATCTGCTTTGAGCTATTTGTCACAGGTTTTAGTGATAATTTTTGTGAAAAGGAGACCGATTGCAAGTGATGGATGAGGTGAGCTGTGACTGCCCAGAACAGGGTGAGTCAGGGCTGAAGAATGTGGGTGGGTGTGAAATGGTGTGAGTGGAGAGGTTGTCTTCCCTAGTGAACTCTGATCCTGTTTAGGGAAAGGCAATGAAAGGAAAGGCCCCAAAACTCATTTAAGTGAAGTTTACATAACTTCTAGGCTAGAGTTATCAAAAACCCCCTTACGTGGGCAAGCATATTTTTTTCGAGTCTTGTCCGCAGAAATGCAATCATCAATTCTACATTTAAGTAACATGAAATAGATCCACTGACACGACTCTACGACACTAAATGTAAATCCAGTTATCTCTGATCTGAAATAAAGGGTATTTTCTGGGCTTGAGGTGCATTACCAAAATATAGTGAGCACTTCAAGGTAGATGCCTGATCTCCTATCAATGACCAAACAGCCAAGAATGTGCTGGAGGTCTTAGACCTGTTTATTTATTCCTTGGCCTTTGAAATAATCAATTCCAATTTCTTACTGAAGGTGAATCGCATTCTAATCTCACTAATGGACCCCATAGTCCGTTCAGGTAGCTGCAGCAGCTAAGAGGCCAGAACGGCTGAGTATATTTAAACGCTTCACATGAAGTGTGCCTCTCCACTGTCCCAGGGAATCCTGGCCCCACTTTTGCCACCTCCAGCCTTTCTTACAAATGTAGAAAAGCCACAATCATGGACCCCGCTGTCAGCCCGTCTGTGATATATGTTCCTGCTTGTACAGAATGGCCACAGAAAGGTATTTACAGCCACTGTTTGGAAGGATTTTACAAAACTGCTTTGCATCTTTTAGAGAAGGACCGTCATCGGATAACTGTTTAAGAACAAGCAATAGGGTCACTGGACAATCTGAGCACATCTTATCAGAGCTAGGACAGCGGAGCTGGTACTGCAGGAGTGCAGTGTGGGAACGAACAGTAAGAGGTTGCTGCATGGAAATTGTACGCTCCGGTACGAGGTGCTTATTGATACGCAGAGGGGTATTTTATACTCAATCACACGATCTCAACCAAAATAGCAGATGTTGCCAAGTATTGTCTTAAACTGCATATCGGGTGTTTTTTGTTATTTTTTTTAAAGTATCATTGTTGGTGACTTTGCGATCTCTTTATTTCTTAGTCTTCTTCTGAAATAAAGACTGACTACCTGTCAATCATAATGGACCCCGATGAGGTTCCCCTGGATGAGCAATGTGAGCGGCTCCCTTACGATGCCAGCAAGTGGGAGTTTGCCCGGGAGAGACTTAAACTGGGTAATGTATTTGTTCAACAAATTCCTAAACCCATGCTGAGCATCTACTACATGCAAAACACTGTGCTTTGAGGGATGTAGAGGTGAGCTAGGGATCCTACCCTCTGGCTGGTCACAAACTAGCACGGGAGATGGGCACAGAGGTAACTATTCTAACAGAATGCTGAGAGGCAATGCAAGGCGGCGAGCACCTGTTGCTTCTTTCAACAATTATCAGGCACCTTCTCTGAGCAGCGGACACCCCTCTAAGCCCTGGGGATATGAAGGTTTGAGGCTCTTCCCTCAAACGGTGGGGGAGATAGTCACAGAAGCACATAAGTGAAGGGGAAGTAGGGAGATGATCTCTGCCAGGAAACTTACAAGTATAGGCACTCTAAAATAATGAAATTTTTGAGGAATCAGAAATTTGTGACCTAAAGTCTAATTCAGGATGGCAAGGAGCAATAAAAGCCAAACATTTGGCGAAAGAACAGATTCTCTTCAAGGCTATGGATCAAAAAACCCTTCTGCACAAACCCACTGCCTACACACTCTGAATTTCCCTGAGTGTTCGAAATGTCCAGACAGAATAGAAAGTCCTAGAGGGTCATTTCAGTTTTGTTTTTGAAGAGCAAAGGCTGTTGTTTTCCAGGAAACTCAGAAGCTGTAAACACCAGGCAAGCACACTTTCTCCCGGCTTACCCCCAAGTTCCTCCAGCTCAGACATCACAATGCAAACTAATCTCCAGTCCTGGTGCTACAAAACAACAGAAGACTCAATTACCCTGGCCCAGAATATTTGGATTGTGGCTTCTGAAAGTTTTCCACGCACTCCTGTGCTTGCCAGAATCATTAGCAGTTGGAACCAGGAAAAGAGATCATAGATCCAGTGTTCCTGGATCTTCTCACTCTCAGTGTCAAGAGCGTGCTGTTCCAAATTCAGCTGCATGGCCTCCCCTTCCCCTGCCCACGCAGAGGGGTGAGGAGACAGAGAGGGAGAAATGGCTTCTCTTCTTGTTCTCTTAGGCCTTGAAATGATTCCACTTGCATCTCTTCCTACATGAGAAAGAATACTTGGCCCCAAGAGTATGTTCTGTTTGGCTTGGGAAAGAAAATTGGAAATCAGTAAAAAAGCTGGAGACAGGCAAAAGTCTGCAATGGCTGACAGCAGGAAAAAAAAAAAAAGGAAAAGAAAAAAGAAAACAACTAAATTTAGAGTAGTTAAGGGCAGGTGGCACATGAGACGAGTTCCTTCTGCAAGTCTAAATTATATGGCAGCTAGCCCAGCCCTTCAGTGACCTTGTCAGGGAACATGGGATAATTTTCCCACAACCATGAGCCGTTCTCAGGCCACACTGCTTTTCAGAGTAATCAGTCACAATCAAACATCCTTTCTCCAGCACAGGACATGTGAGCTTCTGTCCCATCTCTTCATGCCTAAGCCTACCATCACTGTGATCCATGTCCTACCAGGGACATTGCTCATTCCTCCACTAGAATTCCCCTGGGGAGCTATGGTTTAGATAACCCACAGGAGACTCTTCTTGTTGAAGATCTTGGTATGTTCTTTTCCTTCCTGGAGTTGCCAGATGCCGATCTGGCTGAAGTTCATGTGAGTGTCTTTGACGGTAAGAGAAAGTGTGTCAAGTCAGCTAACTGTGTGTTTCCACGCACACTGTGGTTGCAGGGGCCAGACAAATGCTCCTCTTACTAACGTAGGAATAAGAGGCCCAAGATTTGTTTTTTATGCCAAGTAAATGACAGAAAGCAAGCTGAAGTAATGTCTAGCACATGAAAGTAACCAAGATGATGTCTGGATGGAGAGAAAAAGCTGCTTTGATGGGCAGGGTTACAATGGGGCTATAAATGCAGAGAATGTGCAGACCAAGTCGCAAGTGAATTCAGCTGTATGTCCTCTATTGGTTACTATTTGCAGCCCTGGTGAGAGAAGTCAGAATTTATGGGCCTGATAGGTACAGTTGGACCTGGGGTCAAAGGTGTCACTACTACTGAAATTCCTAAAATCCAGGAACTAAACAAAACCTGGTAGTAATTCCTCACTAAACCTGGGGACAGTTCAGCTCCTATAAATTTATCACAGAAGTTGGGATACTGCCTGACATTGCATCTTTCCATTTGAAAATAAAGTCAGAATTACCTAACGTGGGAAACAAATGGAGTCTCAGAATTCGGCAAGGGGTGGTGCCTGGGCTGCTGCTGCCTCCTTTGAGTCCAACCGTGGGTGCCAGAGAGGGCTCAGCCCTGTGCTGCTGTGCATTCCCCCCAGGCATCCCAGGGACCCTGGCCAGCCGAGGACGATTTTGGAGGAGATTCCAGTATCATTTCGTTGTATGACAGTGACCTAGCATTTTTCCAAGCTCGTGAGTGGCATGTGGGTAACCCCAAGGAGGATTTTAAGGGAAAAGAGGGATCAGGCAAGGTCAAGTCCAGTGTGACTGGGCTCCCCTGAAACTCCAACTGTGGGTCTGCTGAAGGATTCCAAAGCTTCAGGAGACTGAAGAGCCCGTAATGGCTTCATGCTGTTTTATGACGCAGAGCTCAGCTTCCCAGGGAGCATGTGAAAGGACTGCGGGGTGGGGGTGGGGGGGCAAGTGAGGAGGAGCTTCAGGGAATGAAGTCCCCAAACACTTGTTAAAATAAAGTGTCATGGCTGAGAAGGGATGCCTGGGGTTTGAAGCCATGGGTAGGAAAGGATTCTGCCTGCCCCCCATGAGCACACCTCTTCGGAGCATGTGGACCAGACCGGTGGCCCAAGATAGAGATTGTCTTTATTTGTCAGGCTCAGAACATGTTTTAAACTAGTGGTAGAAGGCCCTACAGAAGAAAAGCATTCTTTTGCCTTAAAAAAGCAAGGAATAAGCTTCCGACCCAAATGCACCCATTGTTAGAGGAGTCTGGAGAACGTGTCTGTAAGTGGTCTTGCCACACAGGGTTTCCATGCCCAGCACCGTCAGGGTCTACTGGAGGCACTCTGATTGAGACCATGAGTCCCTATTCATGCTGGTCTCTTTCTTGGACAATTTTATCTGAAGAAGGAAGCAGACGTTACCTGTGCCTATAGTGCACACTCTGTGGAATCGTCTCTATCAGTCACTATAGCATAGGTGCACCTTTGACCTGGGGAAAGGCATGCCATTTGACCCTTGTCCCCTGCTAATGCAGTGCATCCCTGTTCAGTGGAAGCACAGGGAGAGCTACAGAGAGGCTCTGTGATTACAGGGGTAGCTGAGCTTTCCCATGTCCCAGCTGGACACCTCGGGTGGGTGGCAGTGGGTGGGTGATACTAAGCAGCGGCAGGGTAAAAACGTCTTTGCTAAGGAGGAGTCATGCATAAAAGGATAAAAGCTCTAAGGATGAGGAAGCAGGAAATCTTCATGACAAACTTTACAAGTATCTTTAAAAAAACAACAAAAAACCATGTCCTTTGGGGGAAGGGACTGGAGTATGAAGACGGAAGGAAGGAAGGAAGGTTAATAACTAACTGAAGCACATTCTCAGAACAGTCCGAGGAAAAGGACTTGGGAGAGGAGGCGCTGTGTGACATTAACACTCTAACCACCAGGACCCACTTTTGACCTGAGGCTTTTGGTTGTCCGTTTCCCCCCCGCCACCTGAAGAAACAGAAGAGTGCTTTCTTTGGCTCATTCTTCCTTTTACCGTACCGCATTTGACGTGCCGTGTTTCTCTAGGTTCTGTTTAGCTACCTGTTTCCCGATGGTGCAACAGGAAGTCCTTGATATCAAAGGCAGCTGAGGTGTTCTGGGGGCATCCCCTTCACAGGGCACCCCTCCTAAGCTCTCCATGTCACGGGCCCCTTTAGTCAGCCATGACCATGTGAGACTCGCTTAGAGCATCCCCCAAATTCCCAAATGCCTCTATGTGGCAGGCCCTGGGCTAGGTCCTGGGAAGAGTCTGACATGGCCGTTGCCCCTCTGTCTCAAGCAAGGGTGAGGAAAGACGCATGCTCACAGCCATTACAGCGTAACATAGCAGGTACCATGAAAGCAATCTAGCTTTGTTATTGCATCTGGCAACCACTTCTCTGTGGCTGAAACCAATTAGTACCAGTGGTTGATAGGCTTATGTGCTGAATCATGAAGATCTGTAATCATCATGTAAAGACATGTTGGAAATACTGAGAATATTTTGCCTGGCAAGGAAATCTGAGAAATGGCTTAGTGATTATTTTTTTTAGCTTTGAAGCATTATGATAACCAACAGCAGTAAACACCATTCTCAGTTTCTTCCTTTCTGCTGACAACAGATCCGAAAGAAATAGCCTGAAATGACAAGAAAAGGAGTTTAGGTCAACCACAGGGAAATTTTCTTTCCTGTGTAATAACAGTATTAAACAATGAAAGAGACCAGAGAAGATTTGGTAGCCTCTCCAGTCCAGTAGGATCTGTGAAGACAAAACTGGTCCTGCACCCGTCTGGCTGTGAAGGATGAGGGCACCTAGGATCACAGTAAAGAGGGGGAAGGAAGACACCCCAGGAATGTGTCCCTTACTTGGGTTCTTTTGGGGTCACTTTATTGGGGATTCCATTTAAAGCTACATGCCTCACATACACCCATAGGAAAAAAGGCACTTCTTTCCTGAAAAAGCCTTAAATTCACCCAGTTGGTGTGGCCAACAAACCAAAGTGTTCTTTTCATTGCAGGCAAATCACTTGGAAGAGGGGCTTTTGGAAAAGTGGTTCAAGCATCTGCATTTGGCATTAAAAAATCACCCACGTGCCGGACTGTGGCTGTAAAAATGTTAAAAGGTACAGATCCTGTCTTTTCGCTTTCAGCTGGCCCACCACATTCCCTAAACACTGGTACAAGTTGGACACGGTCTAGGAACAGACACAAGCTATTTCTGCTCTAGCCACATAACTTTTTTCTACTACTGGAAGCCCTTTCACTTTAAGGGAGTTCTTGATTAGGCCAGCAAGAGCTCAGAACACAGCTTGTAAATGAAACAATTTAGCACTGTCCACGAGAAAACGATTCCATCCGCAAAGATCATTCTCCCTTCACATGTCAGACCCTGGACTACCAGGGACATAAGCCCACTGTAATGACATGCTCAAAATTTTGGAGTGACCTACCATGACATAATGGGAAATCAGCTGTACATCATAAATCCCAAAGGCTTAGGCAGGCTTGACCTCACTATGAAGTGAAACTATGAAGCTAGAACTCACTGAGGTGATCAGAACTCTAAACTATTTTATACTATCAGTTCCCAACCCTGAAACATTTCCTCTTTAGAAATTAAAAAAAAAAAATTATGTTCTAGTGTTGAAAGATACTCCCACTCTGTGGAGCACTGGAGACAGACCCAGTTCACACCACAATTGTCGACCACCGCCCTCAGACAGATGGCAAACGACCATCAGTGCAAAGTGTGCAAACCAAACATCTCAAAGCCTCACGTGTCCTTTAAAGTATAAACCATACCTCATTTCCTAATACACAGTGGAATTTTTGTGTTACTTCTGCCCATTTTAAGGTTCCCAAACTAGAAAGAAACAAGGCCTGAACACCCAAAGGGCAGCTTTCAGCTTTCCAAACTCTCTAAGATATTGCTGAGGGTTTTGAGGCACAGGAAACTGCAGCCAGCTAAGCAGGGACCGAGCAAAAAGTCCAAAAAAGGGCCATTTGCTTAGGAAGATTTTAGAGCGATTCGTTTTCTTCTAGCACTGATAGCATCATTACAAAAGCCCCATGTAATGCTATTTCCCACCTAAAAGCCTGTCAGGTGAAGGCTCTGATAAAATCTACAAACAACCTGATAGTTCTATGCTCAAAAGTAGCCAGGAAAGGAGCTTTGGATCCTTTTACATCCACGAGTCAGGACTTTAGTGCATGGTGGCTGCACTTCGGTGAGAATACCCACCTTCCACCCACCTGGATTCTGAACAGAGGAGGCATCAACACACCTTCTCTGTAAGCAAGCACCCAAACAGGGACTTCACTGTGTTAGGCTGAGCCACATGAAGTCACCACTTGTCTTCCTCTCTCCAGTCTTGTGAGGTAGATACTATTTTTCCCATTTGCAGACAAGGAAACATCGCCCACAAGGGTTACATGGCCCCGCAAGGCCCCACAGCTCATGGGTGCAGAAGGAAGGGTTTGAGTACAAGTCTTCCAGCTCTGGGTGCAGTGGTCTTCCCCCCGCACCACGGTGTTACAGGAGAGGGGCTGCAGAGACCCAGCCTCTTGGAAATGAAATCCAAATCCTGAAAATGATCCTGGCCTGCACTTTGCATGCGATCTAGCAACCAACCTTCAGACGAGTTGAAATGAAATCTGGAAGCACCTGCTTCCTCAGCTAGTCCCGTGTCCCTGCTGACTGCCACAGGCCGTGTGCAGGCGAGGCAGGCCTGCTGTCCGTGCTTGTCTATTGTGGATCCAAGATAATACCTATGGCTCTACCTAGAAATGGAACAATCTAAGCAAAAGAGCCCGGATTTTTCTGATGTGCCAAAGGGCCATAAGCACACGGAGAAACTGATGAGTTTGAGGGGGGACAATCTGACTTGAAATTTCTTTAAAGGCCCAAAGAATCTATTATGGAAAACTGTGTGTGCAATATTTTTATCAATGCTTATCTTTATTTTTTAAGCCATCAGCCTTGACTAAAAAAGATTACCAAACCATCCACTATATAAAATGCCTAAAAAACCATTTCCATTCAGCTTTCTTGCTAAAATTGGCTGGCCATATGTTTCTAGAAGAAACCGAAAAGGCAAAATGTCAAACAAAGTCCGTGAGTCAGAAGCTCTTTCAGAGCGTCCTTGAGCAAAACCTTTAACCTTCCTGGGCCTTAAGCCCGCGTCTGAAATGAGAACAGTAATCATGTTGTTTATTTATCTACCAAACATTTGTTGAGCATCTACCGTGAGCCAATCCCAACTCCACTGGGAGGCTTCTAGGGTTTATCTGGTTATTATTAAAAAATGATTTGTGCTTATGAAATAGCATGTTGGGATCCACCACAATGTTAAGTGCACATCCTCTGACCCGCTTCCTGAACCACCCTACAAAAATACTTGAATATGTGTACAAAGATTACACAGGGGCTATATATTGCAGTGTTATTTGTTAAGGCAAAAAAAACCCTGCAGACAGTGTCAGTGTCAAGAATGCCATTAATCAATTAAAAGAATGGAAAAAGTCTCTGGCATATTAAAAAGGGGGGGAAAGCAAAATTTTAAAAAATATGTATATACTTATATATGTATGATCCCATTTATATAAACAAAGAAAACTTTGATTAAGTATACCTATTTACAAATACACAGAAAAACATCTGAAACTCCAAATGGTTAATAAGGAAGGTCAGTGGCTTGGGATGTCTTTCCACTTTTTACTCTACATATACATCATATTTTGGGAATATTTTATAGCAAGATTATATGACTTTTTTATTTCTAAAAATACTTTAATATGTTAAAATGCCTTGGAAATTAACCAGTAAGAACAAACAAACTTAATTTAAGCTTTAGTTTCTGCTAATTCTTAGACTGATGTTGTTTATCTCTGAGAATGAAGTTAAAGGCAGATGCTTAGGGGTCCTCACAACTCAAGATAACCCTGTGGGCTCTGGGGAGGTAAAGGTTATAGGGAGGAAAGAACACATCGCAAAGATGTTTACAGAAGTGGCCACTGCGCCCTCGCAGGCCCCTTGTACTCCTTCTTTGTAACTCTTCAAAGAGGGGAAAGTGAGAAAAAGAGGGGAGGTGTGGGCTCCTCCCTGTCTGGGAGGTTCTGGCTGTGCCCGCTCCTGACAAGGGAAGCCTCTGAGGTGCCGTCCTGAGGCGCTCGGCTCCGAGTCAGCACGTTGCTGAACAGGCCTGGGTCCACCAAGAGGAAAGGCCCAGAGACTGACTAACCCCACCACTGCTCTGGGCCTCCCTGTAATCAAAAGGATGTTGGCTCAGGAGGGTGGGGGGAAGGAGAACAGTCTGCAGACTTGGCCCTTCTGCAGAACGCGGGGAAGTAAATGAAGAAGGCGGCTGCTGAGCCCTGACAGAGGTGGAGGGCAGGAATGCCGCCATGGGAGGAAAGGGCCCCATCGTCCTGCCACCTTGACTTGTCCCTGCTTTCCACACAGAGGGGGCGACAGCCAGTGAGTACAAAGCTCTGATGACTGAGCTCAAGATCCTGACCCACATCGGCCACCATCTGAATGTGGTCAACCTGCTGGGAGCCTGTACCAAGCATGGAGGTAACTGAGGGGGAAGGGCCCCTCTCCTCCCCTCCCCTCCCCTCCCCTCCCCTGCTCCTCCTCGCCTCCTGGGACACAGCCTCTCAATGGGTCCAGAAGAAACCACTTGGCCACTTATAGACGGGTGCTCCCATCCTAGAAAAGCCTTCCCTGGACACTTAAAGACCTGAAGAGAAGGACTCCCTTTTAGATCTCTTTCCACAAGCTCTAGGTCAAGGGGAGGGCAGTGTTCTCTCAGGATGACTTGGAAGGAGTGTGATCAGACCCAAAGTAAATGGAGGGAAGTTTGAGCACCCCTGTGAAGCTTCAGCTACAGCAGTGAATCAGTACTGGTTGAATCCCAGGAGGAGGTGACGTGGAGGACAACCAGGCGGGTCTTTCCCTTCAGACGGGCTGCACCCGCTGGGGCAAATGGCACGGACAGGGCTGTGGTTATGACTGAGATTCCTGAGTGTTCTCGGATAGCTTTCTCTCTTCCCCTACGGCAAGGCTGATACTTGGGTATAGATGCGTGATCTCTGCCTAAACCAGAATGAAAGGTGCAAAGGACTGTGCAATATACGTGTTTTCCAAGCACAACAAAGGTAGAGAGATAAAGGGTAGTTGGGGAGATCTCTCTGCTAGGAGTGGCAGCGGGGAGAGAAAGAAGCTAAGGGCTGGGGAAGCCAGAACTAGAGTCCTAGGGACCTAGACACAACCTACCTGCTTCTGCATTAGCCTGGCCTCTCTGCCCGTAATAAGCTGGGCGCTTTCAAGTTCTCTGTCTCGGCAACATCATTCTGTTTGCCTCAACTTTGCATAAAGCTGACTGGAGCTAAACCCAGAACCCACCTCCGTCCGTGCCTCTCAGCTCCGTGTAGTTAGTTGGCTTTAACGACTGAAGCCCCTCCTGAGGGCAGGGGCTGCTGGACCCCAGACCCGCCGAAACCCCTTCGGTGGGAAAGAGGTATAACCTCTTAAAGCAACTTCCTGTTCTGCTCCCCTGAGGGTAAAGGAAGTGATGTCAGAATTCTAACATACACTTTAAAACCAGTGAGTCCCGATGGAGGCAGAACACCTCTGTACAGGGAAGCGCCTGGCCTCTACGAGCCTGGGAAACGAGGGCGCCCCTGCCTGCCTTCTGCACAAGCACTCCGGACACCCGGCCTGCATGCTCCCAGAATGCTCTAGGGCCGGAGCCCTCTGGAGCAGTTCCGGGGTCACTCGCACTTTGACCCGGAACCGGAAGCTCTCCATCCCTGCAGGTCTCCTGTCCGAAACGGGCCCGTGATGTGGACTGCTAGGTGCCAATTAAGGCAAAAGCTGCCTGCAGGGCACCCCCCTGGATCCACAGTGTCCATCCTTCCCTCCACCTGACCCCTTGCTTCCTTTGTTGACCGTTTTAAATAGCTGACAGGGGAAGGGGCAATCAAAAGAATTACATTTTTATGACATGTGGAAATTATATGAAATTTAAATGTATGTGTTATATGATTTTTTTGGAGCATAGTCACTCATTTGGTTGTATTGTCTATGACTGCTTTCATGCTACAGAGGCAGAATTGCATAGTCTTCTGGCCTACAAAGCCTAAAATATTTACTATCTGTTTCTTTACTGAAATGTTTGCTGATCCTGCTTTAGACCTTCTTACAACCCCCAAGGCAAACTATGGGCAGACACCCCCAGATAGTCCTGCAGCAGGGGAGGAAGAGGCCTTTCAGAACCGGCGGTTCTCAGCACTAGGAGGAGCTGGATGGGACAGTGTCTCTGGGGTCTCGCTAACAAGTGGATGGGTGGCTAGCAGTTCAGAGGTAGAGCTCTGGCTTTGACCCCTCCCCTCCCCAATATTCTTTCTCTTTTTGTCCTTCTACTCTTTTCTTTTTTCTGTTTTTTCCCCCACCCTCTCAATTGCCCTCTATTCCTTTCGTATTTTTAAAACCCGCCTAAAGATACATTTTTTAAAAATTGCCCCCCTAAGTTGCATCCCTCGGCCCCACCGATACAAAGACTTGGGTTTGAGGTTTCTCAGGCTCACCAAAGGCTGACAGATGGCTAACTGGCTTGGTGTGGCTGAGCATGTGCTGTTTTGGCTGCAGGGCCTCTGATGGTGATCGTTGAATATTGCAAATACGGAAATCTGTCCAACTACCTCAAGAGCAAGCGAGACCTATTCTTTCTCAACAAGGTAAGGAACTTAGAGGTTGGAGGTTTTTAAAGATGGCAGTGAGTTTCCATTTAGGCTTTAGCAGTATGAAACAAAAGAAACCTGTGTATTTCCATTAGTGGTTAAGCTTAAAACTAAATTTCTGCTTTTCACTCCTTTGTCATTTTTTCTTCCATTCTAATATGTAACAGTCTTTTGTGGACAGCACAGAGAATATTTGATCCCAGTGTATGCAGTGATAATTAGAGGTTAGCATTTCTGGCCATCTACCTACATACCTAGCAAATCATCTTGATAATTTTACTTACCTTTCTCTCTTTCTCCATATGTACACACACACACACACACACACACACACACACACACACACACACACACACACAAATCCCTTAGTCACTTGTTTCTTTAAAGATAGCAAATATAATTGTCTCCATTTCTTAGATTAGAGAAATCAAGGACTTTATCAACTAACTTTGCAGTCAACAATAGGCCAGTGATGGAACCAAATAAATCATTTTCTTCCCTTTGTACTGCCCTTTTTTCCACTTACCAACTGTGTCACCCCCACACACACACTGAGCCAGACTTGCCCACTAAATAAAACTGTAACAAAAGGAACACATGGGTCCGGGTTCTGAATTATTGAATGAAGGAGAAAGAGTTTAATAACTGCCCATGTGACCCATCTCACCCATGCTGGGTCCT
Source organism: Manis javanica (assembly GCF_040802235.1). Lineage (NCBI taxonomy): Eukaryota > Metazoa > Chordata > Mammalia > Pholidota > Manidae > Manis > Manis javanica. The sequence goes on along the minus strand of NC_133156.1, from coordinate 14,136,433 downwards.
TCCCTGAACTAGAGAAATTCTGGGGACAGTGACTCAACATTATTAACTGATAACTAGCAATTTTGGTCATGAATCCATGTAGGGTGGTGATTAAGCACTCAAAATCAGACTTCCTCGATTTCAGTCCTGTCTCTACCACTCATAATCTGGGACCTTGGGCAAGCTATTTAATCTCTTTTAAATTTCAGTTCCCTCACTTATTAAATCAGGTAATAATAGAACCTAACTCCTGAGATTGTGAGAGAATCAGATTCAGTTAATCACTCAAATGTTAACTATCACCATCATCATTATTGACCCACTGCACAAGACTCCGCACGCCCCATCTGCATATTCCCAGAATGCTCTAGGGCCAGAGCCCTCTGGCGCAGCTCCGGGGTCACTCCCACTTTGACCCGGAACCGGAAGCTCTCCATCCCTGCAGGTCTCCTGTCCGGAATGGGCACATGGTGTGGACTGCGAATGAGATACACTGGGGGAGTCCAACTTAATGCCTCTGACCTATATTATCTGTATAATGAATAAAGGGTTCAACATCTGAAAACAATGCCCATCTCTATCGTGTGAGCAAGAGTCCTCACGTAGCACAAAAATAAGAACCACTGGACAAGTGGCCCATTCTCTCACCTCTCAAACTTCTATCCAACCAAAAACACAAGTGTTCTAACCAGCAACATATATGCAAGAACACGTTTCTCCAATTTTAAACCATGCCCTCTAATAATCAGAATCTTGAAGCTTAAAGGGATCTTTGTGATCACCTAGTTCACACTCGTACATTCTAGATGTGCTCAGAAAACTCAAGTGATTGGCTTAAGGATACACACCTACCAAGAGGTGAAGTTGGGGGAAAGGACCCGGCTCCACTGACTCCCGTTCCAGTGCTTTTTCTGTGCATGACACTGGATAAGGAGGGGAGAAGAACACAGAAAAAGTGAAAAGTGGTGCCCTGGGCTCAGAGCAGTGCAAATCCCCTTCAGTCCTGAAACGCTGGTCTGGCCTCAGGAAGAAGTCAGCCCGCTGGGTACCCTAGGGATCTGGGCAGGATGGAACGTTTGGGTTCATGCGTCCTTTGTTTTGAAGAGTTTGCTTCCTTCTCTGGCTATATTTAATGATTCACCTCCCTGTTGGTGAAGCTTCGCGTTTTCATGGAAAACACATGACTGTATTCATATATGGGGCCTAAAAGAATAAAAAGAGAAGGTGAAGGAAAAGCCCAAAGGCTAAATGGAAATGGCCTATTTCATTTTCCCAGTGAATTTGCCAGGATCTTAAAATAGTTTTGGTAGTAAATTCACTGTATTTTGTCAGTCCCTAAAGTTCTGTACATCAATCTTCCTTTCACAGCGATGGTTCCCAATAAGCAACGCTGAATATCCCATTGATGAGGAGTCGGGAAGTTATGGTCCTCAGACACATGTCCCAGGCTGTGACTTGGGGGATGCAGGGGTGGGGGAAAAGGCTTTAAATATTTTTTAGAAATATTTGGCTCTTCCACAGCCTTGCCCGCACTCTTCTTCCCCTGCTGCCTTCTGTCCTGGGAAGGGTCTTGGGAAAAAAATTACAGTCTGAGCAGAATCCAATCTGTGTCAGGGAGACACAGTGATAAAGAGCTACCTGCGTCACCTGTGCTCAGCGAGGTCCCCTGGGGCGGCAGGGGGGCGGCCTCTGAGGCCTGCCTCCCCCTCCGGGGCTCCCGCCTCTGTCCGCTGCCTGCTCCCACTCTGCCCTCTAGTGGGCGGATCACTCCGACTCTGACATTTCTAGGACAAGCCCAGGAAGGAAGGTGAGCCTGGTTAGGGGCAGTGCCGCCACACGGGGCCCAGCGGAACCGGCCCGTTTCAGTGATGCCGTCCAGCAGATCGGAGCCTAGGGGCACGGCCCAGTCATGAAGCCTTGGGAGTGCTAAGTAATTAGATAAATTACTAAAGGTGATAGGAATCTTTTCTGGTTCCACATGAACACCCACAACCAACAACTCCTTTCCTGTGAGTCGAACATAAGAGGACGATAGAGGTTTCCAGTTAAGGGAAACAAAACCCAGGAAAGTAGAGTGATTTGTGCAAGACCCCATGGTTAATGGCAAAGTCAGTTTTAGCACTAGGGCTTAGATACCCAGATTAAGGGATCTAAGGCCTTTTCTACCCTTGTTAGGATCAAACTGTAGCTTTGTTTTGAATGGAGGGGAGGAAAAGGAACGTTCATTCCCCCCTTCCCAGGGAATCCGGAGAACTGGATGACTCCAGCCTTCTGTCACTACCCCTCATAGGGACTGCACAATGAAGGCCCAAGTTCACTGGAGATCCTTTTCCGTCGTTCCTATCGTCTTTCACAAGGTGGCGTGTGGTGTAGGCAGGTGGTTAAGGGCACCGATTGGAGTTGGCCAGATGTAGACCAAGGTTCACCATTTACTGGCTGCAGGTGACTTGTACTACCCGACTTCTCTAAACCCGTGTCTTCATGTTTGAGCAAGACCTTCATAAAATGGAATGGAAAGATTAAATGACTTAGTGTACCGAAAAGCCTTCATATACTGGCTCACACAGAGCAAGTTCTCAGTAAATACCAGCTACTGTTACTATTTCTTGATCTGACCTAAGTAAGGTGCTGTCTGGAAGCCCAGTCGAGACTCCACAGCCCCTGGGGGTGGCCAGGTGTCTGGTCACCATAGGGCCTTGCTGCTCATTCACGACCCATTTTGTGGAAAGACGTTCTCCCAGCTTAAGGGCCCTGTTTTCCCCATTGCCCTTTCCAGAGCAACGTTTCATCTGTGTGCTTCTTGGTCTGTTCAAAGGACGCAGCTTTACACACGGAGCCTAAGAAAGAAAAACTGGAGCCAGACCTGGAACAAGGCAAGAAACAAAGAGTAGATAGTGTCACCAGCAGTGAGAGCTTCGCAAGCTCCGGGTTTCAGGAAGATAAAAGTCTGAGTGATGTGGAGGAAGAGGAGGGTAGGTATTAATTCCTTCCTGCCCTACAGTCTGAGATATTTTTACAACATATTGTGCATCTCTGAAATTTTTTTCTTATTTATCACCCTAATAAACATCCGTGGGAGCCTTGAAGGGTAATGTCCTGAGGAGATAAGATTTGAATTAAGATTATTTACAGAGTTACTAATTTTGCCAGGGAACCGTACAATTGTGTCCCCTCAGGCCTTTTTGTCTTAGCAGATCATCCCCTCCCCCCACGCTTGGGTGAAATGGGCTGGAGGCCTGGAAAAATCTCTGATACTCATGTTGAAACTCAAATGCTCTTGAAAATGAACTCTGATCTACTTGTTGGTTAGTTTTATGTTTTGCTAACATTGTTCCAATAAACTGGGATTTGGTGCAATAACAAGAGCCGTCACAAACAGTTACTGGTTTAATGTTTTCCAGATTCTGACGATTTCTACAAGCAACCCATCACCATGGAAGATCTTATTTCTTACAGTTTTCAAGTGGCCAGAGGCATGGAGTTTTTGTCTTCCAGAAAGGTCAGCCTTGCTTTTTGCTGTTTTTCCTCTTTGCCAGGCCCGGATGTGCAGACATGCGTACGGACAGACATACACCTTTGCTATAAATCTGCTTTTCCAAGTATTTGCTTATATGTCTGTTCTTAAATGTAGAATAAACATGGCAACAAAGGCCTCTCAATTTGTCCTGATCTGAGTGAGGAATTTTGAGAATGACGAGTCTTCGTACCAATGGGTAGAACTTAATTCTAGGGGAAAACCTCACCGGCTTTCAGACTAGACAAATCTGGCAGCCGTTCTCCACATTGCCCTCTGGCATATTTTCAAAACTGGCCAGAGCCTCAGAATACACAGCTTTGCAGGAGAGCTTCTGTGAATACATCCATGAGGCGGCCTCCCACGAAATGGCAGCTGGTTTGCGACCCATCCCAGCAGCTTAGGGTGGAGGGTCGTGGGGAAGAGATACTAGCGGATCTTTGTTTACCGTGATGCTGGCCTGCGAAACGGTAGCAGAAAGGACTCAGGGTGATTTTTACCGTTGGGCCTCAGGGAGCCTGCGGTGGTAAAAAAGTGCTTCGTGCGTATGGAACTCCACAGGTGTTCGGAGTTGCCTCTGTCAGGCCAAGGAAGCATTTGAAACGGACCCTCTAAGAAGAGGAATGACGCTGAGAAGGCGCTGGGGTTCAGTTGCTTAGGTTAAGGAAACGCATTGATCATGCAACTGTTTTATTACAGTGCATTCATCGGGACCTGGCAGCGCGAAATATTCTTTTATCTGAGAACAATGTGGTGAAGATTTGCGACTTTGGCCTTGCGCGGGATATTTATAAGAACCCCGATTATGTGAGAAAAGGAGACGTAAGTCAGTTTAACGTTTATTTGACTCATTTATACCCCATGGTTTTTAAACCACAGGTCGAAGGCCTTGGTAAATATTTACACTTCCTCGGCAGTGGTTCCTGCAAACCATCACGTGCTTTCTGTGAAGACCAGCAGCCCAGAGGGGCTGGGTCCCGGAGAGCCTTCGATGGGGCTCAGCAAGGCCATATGTCCTGGCTCCGTGCCCCTGCTGCTGCGGTGTGCCATCTGTCCCTCGGGCAGCAGCGTCGGAGGGGGCTAACCTGACAGGTGTCTAGTGGGCACCTGTGAGACCCTATCCTCACCTCCCCTTAACTCCTGTGGGAGTTCCCTGTACCCCTGGAAAGAACAGCCTGGACTCTTTCCCTCGAGTAAACCCGGACAATTGATGCAGCAGGTGTAATAGCTCAGGAAAGGGCGGGCCGGGCAGCCGCGTTATCTCGGTGGGCAGGAAACCAGTCACCTCCGGTGTCTGCCTGCCTCGCCTCCCATCTGCCTGCTGGCTCACACAGGCTTCTCTTCCCTGCTTGTTGCGGACAGCGTGTTATTTTCCACTTTTGTGGGCGACCTCCTGCGTCCTGTCTGCTCCAGCCTGTACCCGAGGGCTTACGCCTGCGTCTGGGCTTTGCAGATCCCTCCGCAGTAGAGGTTTTCACACTGTCGCTGGCAGACAAGTCACTTAGAGGGCTTATTAAACTGCAGTTTACTGGGCCTCACCCCCCAGAGAGTCCCATTCAGCGTGTGGTTGGGGGGAACGGTGTTGGGGGTGCGGGGCTGAGAACGTGTCTTTCCAGTAAGTTTCTAGGTGCTGCTGACACAGCTGGTTCCAGGATATTTAGACAGTTTGAGAATTACACCTCCACAGTCTCTTTTATAAAATGAAAACAACAGAACTTTCCAGGGAACCCTTCTTTGCCAAATGGCACCCACCCACACGTCCCTTTCTGTCCGTCGATGTCTCTCAGCTTTGGCCTGCCCCATCCCTTCTCTGTGTCTCCCTTAGCCTGGGCGCCCTGCCAATTCCCACCCATCTGAAGGGGCATGGCCTAAGTCGCTGGGATTCCTGCTGTCTAGCAGAGAGAGAAGATGTGTCTGTACACTGGGAAGCCAGCCATGTGGCCTCCTAAACACTGGCACCTCCCTCTTCCCCATGCCTTTGCCGGGCCCCCTTTCATGACTTCAAATCCTACCTATTTTCACAGGGGTGCCTTTCAAAATCCTCCTCCCTAAAGAAAGTTCCTGGAAATGATCATTTTCAGGATGTCGTCTAATCCAGATCGCTCTCCCTGGTCACTATGGAGTGTAGGCTTTTTCTGGGAGAAGAATTTCTTAGAGTGACAGAGTTGGGACCTGCTGGGCACATAGGAGGGACTTCCTAAACTTTGGCTGCTGTCGCACACGGCGCTCTTAGTGTCACCCTGCACGTTAGAAGACCAGAGCTGCTTGAGGAGATGATTTACGGGCCAAGTGTTATCTGGGAAGTGACCCCATGGGCTCTTGCATTGGATGTGCTTTGTTTTCCATGTCCTTCTGCTCAAGGCCCCCTTTGCCCTTTTCTAGACTCGACTTCCTCTGAAATGGATGGCTCCTGAATCTATCTTTGACAAGATCTACAGCACCCAGAGCGATGTGTGGTCTTACGGAGTCCTGCTGTGGGAAATCTTCTCCTTAGGTAAATCTGTGGGGGAAAAAAGATCAGATGGCCCAGAGTCACCGGTCTGCATCCTCCACTGAGTGTCGTTTGGAGAGACACAGCCTTTGTGTCTCTCTCAGTTTTGGCCTGCCCCATCCCTTCTCTGTCTCTCCCTGCTCACGGGCTGCCCCCATCCACACCAGTCAGCCTAGCTCTGGAGCCAAGAGAGCTGAAAACCCGTGCAGAGGCGTGGGTCCATGCAGCATCTCACGTGAGAAACTGTGTCCCGCACTGTAAGGATGCTTTGTATGAAATGAACAACATCACACTAGTGGAAAATCTGACGTTAGGTTGATCTCCAGCCAGTCCCACTACTAGTCCTTTCTGTCCTTTGCCCCCTTCTGATTCCTCATACACCCCAATTCCTAATGCCCTTCCCTCCTTCCTTTGCTGCATCCTTCCCCCCGAGAATTTCTCAGGAGAGGCCCCAGCAAGCACGGCCCCACCAGTTAGGAACAGGAGGCCTTTCTAGCGCCTCTGATGCACAGCCAGCCCTGGACACTGGTTTGTGCAGGGTGAGCAGAAGGAACACTAGTTACATTTATCGTGCTTCCAGCAACATCCCCTGTGGGTGGCTAGCAGCCTTGCTCAAGGGCCCAGGTGCACAGATGCACACAGAGCACACATCTGCTTGCAGTCACACGTGGATGCTCTGAGCCTTCTGAAAGTGGGGTCTAGCCAAGAGTCTTTCAGACTTTGCCAAAAATTTGCCTTTCAGAGCAAATAAAAGTCACTCAGTAACATCCCTGGTTTCCTGTAATGTGTGAAAATCATTCCCCTGCTTTCAATGGCAGGCACCTGTTGCTTCCAGTCTTTGAAAGCAGCTTGGCGGCCACAGTGTCCCCACAGTGACACAGTGCCAGCACTGCGTGCTCCCCAGCTGCTTCCTAGCAGCAGCAATCACTAGAAAGCGCAGACAACTAGAAAGTGCGACACCGAGATAGACTAGGTTCTAGGTCTGGGGCAGAGCAGGCTGGGAGACCTTGCTCACCCCTACCTCCCAGCCAAGCATCCCCCTAAAAGGACAGGTGACATGGGCATCCTGGGCAGTAAAGTTGGCAAAAAGCAGAGTCTAGGCTCCTCTGGTACCCTGTGGTCTGCAGCGTCCTGCCCATGGGCCGCCCCCATCCACACCAGTCAGCTTAGTTCTGGGGCTCAGGGCCCCTCTTTCCCTCAGGCCCGTTCCAGGAACTTGTCCCCCACCGATGTGGGACATTTCCTAAAAGTAGGAATGACTCACTCTCACTGAGGTGTGGATGCTTTACAAGTAACCTATTCCCGAAGTCCATTGATTCTTTTTAAAAGAAGCTCATTAACCCAAAGCATGAGTCTTTAATGATGGGCTTGCTTTAGAGTTCCTCGTGGGGAGAGGACAAGGATGCTTCGATGACACCCCTTCCCTGACCACGCAGAGCAGAGCAGCCATAGGCACGGCCTGGGGGCAGCAGACACCCACCCGGCAGCACAGGGCCAACCTACCAAGGGCGTGTCACCAGCAGGGATTTGCCGAGCCTCTGGGAGGGTCGCACTGTGCCTTGAGATGCGTTGTGCCGCTAAAGGGAGGAAACAGACACCGAATTGCCCCTTGTGGTCTTTTGTCCCCTGAAGCCATAACCCACCCTGTGCTTCCCTCGGTGTGCCGTGCAGGTGGGTCGCCGTACCCCGGAGTGCAGATGGACGAGGACTTCTGCAGCCGCCTGAAGGAAGGCGTGAGGATGCGGGCTCCTGAACACGCCACTCCTGAAATGTGAGCCCTCAGTTCCCTCCCCTGCGCATCCCCAGGGACACCTCAGAAAGAGGGTGCTCTGCTGACGTTGAGAACCCTGGTCCTGCACAGCCCCACCATCAGGCCCAGCTGTGCTGGGAGTGTTTCCCAGCAGTGGGGCACCCTGTCCTTGATCCGTCCCTACCTGCTTCCTCTCTTGACCACTGACATGGCTTTTCAGGGCCCCTAGCTGGGAATCAGAAATTCAGTTTCTAGGCACGAGTCTGGGCAGAAGTCCAGGTTACCCAGGGACTGAAGGCGAGGCCTTGTCCTCACAGAGCAGGAGCCCACGAGCTAGGCAGCCATGTGGACAAAGGGCCAGAGGCCACCACTGAGCAGACCCCCAACCACACTGAAGCCTGATGAGGTTCGGTCGGAAGGCAGGGGATGAGGCCTAGGGAGGAAAAGGGCCATTTCCTGGCCACGGTGGTAATTACGCTCCGCAGAAGGCCACACCAACAACCAGCTCATTTTAGGAGTCATCTGGGCCACTGTCTGGAGCTGCTGCTTGCGGCGGCTTCCTGCTGTGCCTGCCGCCCTGTGACCCAGGAGGCCTCCTCTGCTGTGCAGTCGCTTGCCTGCCTCCCTTCGTCACCTTTTTCTCCTGAAGCATCGTGAATGTTTTGCCCTCAGAGGCCCGAGCAGGAATGTGATGACGCGGGCAATTCTGTCGGGCTGCTGACAAGGACTTGGGCCTCCCCGAGGCGGCACCAGCTTTCCTGAGCTGGCAGGCCCTCCGCGTCCCACCCACACTCCGGGGTCCTGTCAGGAGCCCTGGGCCAGCCTTCCGGGAGGAGTCAGAGGGAGCCAAGGAAGTGTGGGCTTGGCCAGAATGCAGGGTCACTGTCTCCTCCCTTCACGGGCTGGGGGCAAGGCTGGGCCAGACCCAGAAAAACAGGGAGGAGAACAGGGCGCACAGGCCGCTGAGGCAGGGCCTGGGGGCGCCCAGGAGCGGAGGGGGGCGCCCCACTTGGTGCCCTGTCAGGGAAGAGCAGAGAGCTGGAGGCAAGGCCCTTTCTGGGGGGCTGGGGTCTGGGCCCGATGAGCCGCTAGGAGGCCAGGTTGGCTGTAGAATGTGGAAGGCACTGAGAGTTTTCAGTCACTTGCCCCCCGTTACTTGGCCGGGCCGATCAAACACCATGAGATGTGGTTTAAAATGAGATTACTTTGCATTTTATGGCTTTTAAGTGTTTCCCCACACACAGTCTCACTTGAAGTTCCCAGCAACCCAAGGCAGAGCAGGCAGGCAGACACGAGAATCTGAGTCCTACGAGGGATGGAACTAGGCCTCTGAAAGCCACGTGTCCCCCGTCAGCTGAGCAGCAGAGGAGACAGACTCAGAAGCCAGGCAGTCCTTCGGCCTGATCTCCCCAGGCCACAGGACGGTCAGGTTAGGTATATACCCCGCACTCCTTAGGAGAACTATTTCTCTAATATGTCCACTCATGCTGTGAATCAAATATTTCCTTCCACTTAAGCGTTAAGTTCTCAATTACTAACAGTAATAGTAACTGCAGTCATTATTAGATAACATTTAATAAATATTTGTTAACCAGTTTAGTGCACAAGTGCCAGACACTGTTATAAGCACTTTTAATGTATATTAATTCACATAATGCTCATAACAGCCCTATAAAAGTAGGTACTACTATTGTCTCCATTTTACACGAGAAAAGTGAGGCACAGAACATTTGTGATCTGCCACATGGCTAATAAGTTATGTAAACGCTGTCTGAGCCACACCGACCATGTTACAATCCTTACCTCGGTTCTGGTCCGCATTAACTCCCGAGGTACAAAGTCACATCAACTTTGGAGCGAAAACTCCACTGGACTTTGTCAAACCTCTGAGTCTTTATATAAGCCTCTCCCCAGCAGCTCTCGTACCGCATGCAGCCCACAGAGAGGTCAGTTCCTCAGTGCTGGGCTGTGCATCTTAGAAACTGTAAACGTAAGCAGCAGCTCTGTAAAATGCGTGTTCAGAAGGCCAGATTTCAAACCTCCAGCCGTGTTCAAGCCTGTGAAAGCGGACGGAGCAAGGTCCTCCCTGTCTGTCCCAACTGCGGGAAGGCCCGGGTGAGGGGGAAGCGCAGCCCCCGGAGCGGGTCTCGTGTGACCTGAGCTTGGCCCGAAGTGGCGGGCACATTCAGAGCTCGGGTGACAGCTGGGATGGAAGCTCTTCTCACAGCCCCTCAGCCCAGGCTTGTTTCAAGAAGGGCAGTTGGATTGAATGCAACTGGTGTCTCTTTACTTCATTAAACCTATTTACTTAGGGATGTAAAACCGTTCAACACTTGAGTCCTTGGTTCCTCGCCCAGAGCTTGTTTAATCAGATGTCTTTCAATAAGGGAATAAGCAACACATGTTTTGATTTTTTTTTCTTTTCTTTGGTGTTTGCTGAGATGATTTGCACTGGATTTTAGGCAAGAGGAATGGAAACTAGAAATCGGAAACCAAGGGTCAGAATCACAAACAGCAAGTAGGTGAAGGTGGTCCTTTGGCTGGTGTCACAGAGCCCAGGGAGAGCGCTGCTCCCTCCTCCCTGCAGCTGCCAGCGGCCAGCGATGCTGCTGATTGGATAAGCGGGGCCTCTGCAGGACTGCAAACTCCCTGCTCTCAGGGCCCGTCTTTGCTTGCCTGGTTCAAGCCTTCTTGCCTTAGCTACCTTTCATAGATCATATGTAATGTTCTCCAGACAGCCTCTGAGAACCCGTTTGTTGCTGGAGATAATGCGGCGGTGGGCAACGAGGCCGGAACGTGGCATAGTGGGGGTGCGCCAGCCCCCGCCACAGCCGGAGCGCCCTGGAGTGAGGGGGGTTGCAGGCTTCTGTCTAGTGACCGCCTATCTCCAGGGTATACATTTTTGCACCTATGTCAGTCATTAGTAAAATGTATAAACTTACCTTAAAACAAGATCCATACAGGATTGTGCAGACTGTCTGTCTGATGCCACGCAGACCTTTGGGCTGCTAGCAGCCGGCCAGGATCGCTCTCAGAGGCCCTGCCGGCTGAGGACAGTTAGGGACCTTGGTCACTGCAGCCCTGTTCCATGTCTCCCAGAGAGTAGGGACAACAGCCCCAGGTTAGATCCCCGTCCCCGTTGTCACTGTCCTCCGTGTCTGCGAGCTGAGCCCCAGGGCAGCGGCACCTGGCAGTGGCCTGCACATCACCCTCACCACAGGGCCCTCGCAGCTGGTGGAACCAGCCCCCCCACCCCCACCCCCCGGGCATTAGCTCTGGTAGGTTCAGTAGATGAAATACAGGTGTGGGAGGGAGCTGGCTTCATCTTCTGGGCACAGTCTTAACCCACAGGTTTGGACAAAGGTAGGAAGAATATGTGATTCAGGTAAGTGACCTTTATGAGCTCTTGTCGCTTAACCAGAGACTTAGGATATCTGCTCCCTGGGTGCTCAGCAGAAAGTAGAATCTTTATTTTACCACCAAACCATTAGGTGAGCTTGCTTTTGAGGACCAGTGCCCACGGAGGTTCTCAGAGGCCACCTGGTGCCACCGCTCCTCCGAGTACCTAGCATTCTGTCCATGAGTTAAATCAGAACCTTAGGACACACACCCCTGGACCGCACAGTTGTGCCCCTTAGAATTTTCACTGAATGGCATTTTTGCTGTTCAGGTTTGGCCCACATTGAAGGACATGTAAAATGTCAGAGGAGAAGCACAGAGGAACCCTGTTGGCATTTAAACCGCAGGACAAGATTTGGCGTCTGTAATACTAAGAAAAACACCGTTTCTATATCCAGAAGCTTGGCCTGTACTGTTTCGCCTTGAGTGGTGTGGGAGGCCAGTTTATAAGGATGCTGGGAGGGGAAAACATCAGCCACGTGCAAGAAACTTATACACAGTCCAAGGAACTACTTACACTCCATGTGGACTTCCACCATTCGGAAGGGACGGGTCCTGGACACGTGGCCACCTTCACCACCCTCCACTGCCCAGCCCAATAAGGGAACAGTGAGGACCTGGAAGCGCCACATGCTTCTTAAGACGCCCAAGCCAACCTTTGTTACAGCCTGTGAATGTCACAAGTACAGCAAACCACTCACACTGGTACCTGTGTGTGTGTTAGCTTTGTACCTGTACGGATACTGTCCGGCTTTTGACAGCAAAGGGAGCGGCACTACACTGCACGGAGCAGTGGAGGCTCCTTTCCAAACAGCTCTGCTTTACTCAAAGAATTCATGCCTGCTGCTCTGCAGAGACCACAGGCACCCCAGAGACCCTGGGTGGTGATGTGCTTTGCAGGGTTGGGTTGTTAGTCTGCCTTTGTCGCACATGTTTCCAGGGCCAGCAGGCCTGGCCCAAACGGCCTTTGCTGGGGTGGCACTGCACACCCAGACCTAGCAGTGCGGGCAGATACCACGTACTACAAACAGCACGATCTGTGTGTGTGTGACCACCCCCACCGCTGTGCTGGTCTCTGTGACCACCGCTGCTCTCCAGCTGCTTCTGTCGTGCTCTCCCCCAACAGCTACCAGATCATGTTGGACTGCTGGCACAAAGACCCAAAAGAGAGGCCAAGATTTGCAGAACTTGTGGAAAAACTAGGCGATTTGCTTCAAGCAAATGTACAACAGGTAAAGTCAAATGCATCTAGAGTATCAGAAGGCCAGATGCCTTTTAAGTCAAGAGGGTGTTTCACCTGTTTTAATAGCTGATGCTAGCTGTAAAAAAAAGTGTGTGTGTGTGTCTGTGTGTGTCTGTGTCTGTATGCAAGAATTATCTTCCCAAAACACAGCTAAGATTGTGGAAATGATATAATTGAAGCTGCCATGTTTCACAGAAATAGGTTGAGGTAAACATTTATGCAATTAGAGCTGTATCTTTGATATTTTAGGATGGTAAAGACTATATCCCACTAAACGCCATACTGACAGGAAATAGTGGGTTTACGTACTCAACTCCTGCCTTCGCTGAGGACTTCTTCAAGGAAGATATTTCAGCTCTGAAGTTTAACTCAGGAAGTTCCGATAATGTCAGGTAAGAATTCATCTTTCCTAACTTTATATCACAAAATTTTCAAACATACCAAAAGAAAAGACAAAGCCCCCAAAATTCAGCTATAGTTAACATTTTGCCCGCGTGTGTATTTACATACACACTCTCTACATGTATTTTTCTTTTTGTTGAACCATTTGAAAGAGGGCTTAAGGCACTATGACACTTTACCCCTAAATACTTTGATATACATCTTGTAAGAAGGACATTTTCCTGTCCATCTACACCAAAATTCCGACAGCGAAGAAACTGATAATTCCTTAGTATTTTTAAATATTCAAATTTCCATAATTTTCCCAGAAGTCTTTAATACTTCTTTAAAAAGAAGGATCCAATCAAGAATAACAGATGGCATTTTTTTCTTTTTTAGTTTCTTTGGTCTGTCTTTTTCTAGAATAATTCCTCCATCACTTTTTTTCTTAATGACACTGATTTTCATGAGACCTTAGATAAAACTAAACAAACTAACATACCTCTCGTTACCGCAGAGGAAATCAGAGAAGGGCTGTGGGAAAAAATATTTATGAGTGCCTTCACTGGGCACTGGGTGGGGGTCAGGGTTTCAGTGCCAGTGGTGACACAGGTGTCACACATGTCCAGTGCTGACAGTTACACGTGTATCACACACACCATTACAACGGTTAGATGTATATCATACATGAGTACTAACAGACATGTATCACACGCATCATTACTAATGTCACACACGTGTCGTACACATCCAGTACTAATGGCTACATGGGTGTGCATGCTGTGTGTGGTCTGGCACTGAGCTAGGCTCTTTGCATGCAATTCCTTTAATGCTCAAAATAACCCTAGGAAGTAGATATTATTATTCCTGTCTCAAAAATGGGGACATTAAAGCTCCACGGATGATAGCTTGTCAAAATTGTGTAGCCAGAAGGGAACAGAATAAAGTTTCTAAACCAGGTATCCCAATACTCCCTCCCTGTTCCCATGCAGTCAGAACTCTTTCTAGAACTTTGAGACTATTATGTGGGCCTTCGAGCATCTTTGTCTGCAGTAGACACAACCCTAGGGCTTTTTTTTTAAATTTTTTTTTTTTATTAAGGTATCATTGATATACAATCTTATGCTCAGGTTTCACATGAGCAACATTGTGGTTACTAGATTTTCCCCCATTATCAAGTCCCCACCACATACCCCATTACAGTCACTGTCCATCAGCATAGTAAGATGCTATAGAGTCACTACTTGTCTTCTCTGTGCTGTACTGCCTTCCCCATGCCCCCCCTACATTATGTGTGCTAATCATAATGCCCCTTAATCCCCTTATCCCTCCCTTCCCACCTGCCCTCCCCAGCCCCTTCCCCTTTGGTAACCACTAGTTCATTCATGGACAGTCCTAGGGCTTTGACCTCAATTCAGCTAAACTTGGCAGGTGACCAGGGGAGGCATGGGGAAGGGCTATAATAGTGTGAAAAGACTGATAGCCATCTATGACAGGCCTAGAAGCCCACAGGTAAGCCCATATTTGTATTAACGGGTTACACATCCCTGACAGTGTTCATACTTCACAACCAGCCTGAAAGGCTGAGAAAAACGAATCACCTATTTTTTAAAGAGGAGAAAACTAACTTGGATTAAATAAATCAGCAGGGCTGATTGGGTCAGAGATGGGGAGGGAAGGGTCAGCATTATTTGGGCCCTTCTCGGATACTGCCCAGCCTCAGCCCCAGTGAGAAGCTTGCCTAAGAAATGGGCCTTTTGGATGGTGAGAGGGTATCAGACTAAGGAACTCAGGATGCGAGCTTGCCTTCTGGGTAACCGTGTGTGCTTATCTCTGATGATCCTCCCCAATAGATCATCAATAAAAGATCAGCAGGTGGTTACAGGGAAATCGCACAGATACTGCCCATTTCTCCCAATCTGTAATCACAGAAGTTACAGGACGAGCCGTAGTAGTTAACTACGCCAATAAATAGGCTGTTTCATTTGTCTCCTCACTTCCTTTCAGAAGTAGGCAGCTGTATGTGACAGAGTCCAGTCACTTCTCCAGCCATCATTTCTTTCCTTCGTAAGGTGCAACGTGTTTAGACCAGTTGACGACTCAGGGTTTTTCTAGGTCTGACAGCTTTTCCGATTCCACAAGTGACCAGAGGCCTACCCACTACTCAGTCACTCAAGGGTCCATCTGGGGTTTTGCTCAAACCTGTGCAATGTGGATTAACCACCATGGAGCAGATGGCATCTCTGTCAGGATTCCCAGGGGACCACAGCAGAATTTCAGCCTCAGGAGTGAGGGCTCTTGGTATTTTGGTTCATCCTAGCTGGGATACAGAGCCGATGGTTTCCTGACAAATAAAAGCTACATGCATTTTCCCATCTTGATTATTCTTTCTGTTTCTTCATCAGATATGTAAATGCTTTCAACTTCATGAGCCTGGAAAGAATCAAAACCTTTGGAGAACTTTCACCAAATGCCATCTCCATGCTTGATGTAAGTACTGGGATTAACCTACAGAATGCACGCTGGCAAGTCCTTGCCATGCTCCATCTGAACACAAACAAACTCCTGTGGTCTGGTGGCTCTTGGTCACTGGGGACCAGTTACAGTAGTGGCTGACATGACAATTTCAAGGGGACTGACAACAAGACTTACTACATAGAGCTGCTTTGAATGCAGGTAATTCCATATTTTGAAGATGACCCAGAATTCACCCCAGGGCCCATGTGCTTGCCGGGTGGTAACTTAGTCCCATAGGAAACTTCGTCATGTGTTCCTAAGCCTCTCGGCTATCGGTGATGGAGCTTGGCTTCCCAGTAATAGAGGAACTCCAATTGTGTGAGTGGTCGGGCCTTTGTGATGTAACAGAGAGCCCTCTCTTAAGAGTAGCCTTGAGCTCCTGGAATAAAGCTACCTGGGCCTTACACTCGTTCCCACTAAGGTTCCAGAGATTGAACAGCCATGTTCCTACACAGCCACCCTGGGAAAACAAGAGGCCTCAACCAGCTTGTCTCCTTAAAGCTCTGGGATGTGGGGCTGAGAGAACAGGAGGGGAGAAGGCAGGCCGGGCACAGGCCCCTACCCTCACAGCGTCATCTCCAGGCAAGCAGCGTTGCCACGCGGTGGGCCAGCAATGCCAGCTCTCAGGAGCAATGCCAGCTCTCAGGAGCCCCCACCCCGCTCTCCGAGTCCTCTGCCTTGTCACAAGATCCCCAGGGGACTTATGTGCACAGGAAAGCGTGAGAAGTGCTGGCAGTGCCAGGGTAACCAAGTACAGTGTGAAGGTGGCGGCTGCCAAATGTGGCCTTGGCACATGGCACAGTCGTCCTGGAAAGGCACCAAAACCTTTTTTTTAATATGTCAGGCAAAGAAGAAAGGACGATTTAAATATTTAAAAACATTACAAATAAGGAGCAGAATATAAAGTAATGTAGCTGGAAGTTTTGTTTGGTACTTGATTTCAAATCCCAGGACACTATGCTGAGCAAAACCTGGAAGATTTCACTGAACTTTAGCTCTCCCCACCCTAGTCCAGGCGGGCGACTACAGCTTCTTTGCTTGCTTAGGCTTGATGCCTGTTAATTAAGGACATGAACACAGCCTAGTAAGAGACCCAAAGGGAGGCCGGAACAAAGTGCGGGACCCACTTATGGAAATGCTGCATTAACAGCGTAATGGAGAGTCTGCATAAAACTCGAGGCTACAGATGAACTAGTGAGAAAATGGAAGCACTGGAAGCCATGACCAAGGAGGGCCTGAAAATCCAATGGAATCTTCAAGAACAAAAAATCAAACCATATCTTTACAATTTCTCAGAATGTTTGCATATCATGGCCACCAAAAAACAGCATATCATTATCTTGCCAACGGGTTTCAGCCCCAGGCAAGTTCACTATGGATTCAATGTGACCAAAGAAATGACCGTAGAACGTTCTCGGAGCGAGAGGGTTTATTACCCGGCTTGTTCTCCCGGTAGAAGGTGAAGCACGAGCATCTCTGCCTCCACCCAGAGCACTGGGCCGAGCTCTTTAGCTAGTGAATCAGTCAATAATAGCTCATTGCCTGTGCGTGTGGAAGCAGTAGCCTAGCAACAGGCCAGTTACATCATCAAGTGGTTTAGGTTCAGTGAAGATCCTGGCCATAGGAGCCCCAACTTCCCCCACACTCCACCCCTCCAGGATTCTCACCTCACAATCTACAGGCTCTCAGCCTTCCTCAATGGTCCGTGTGCGAGAAAGCTGGAGCACTGTAACCAGATTCCACAACAGCAACAAAGGATAAAACAACTTAGAGATAATAACAAAAATTAAGATACAACAAGATTTTGATACAGGTAACAAAAATTATAATAATCCTCAAGCCAGAGGAAATTCCCAATCCACAAAAACCTTAGGGGCGATAAGACACATGTTTTAATGACACCAACATAGGCAAGTCTTGTCCATCAGGCAGGAAGCATGCAAGAGAGTGGTCCTGTGATAGGACTGTAGCAGGAAGGGGGTCCCATCAAGGTCTAGTATACTATATCTTTACCCCTCTCCCCATGGGGGTTACTGAGGGGTCTATAAACAGTGCCGCTGGAGGTGCATGCACTGGCCATAATGATGAAACAAAACTCCCCAGTAAGATGCTCCTACCTTTTGGCCGTTCAGGATATACTACTGTGATCTTTGGGGGCCACTCTGCTGTTACTCCAGGAATACACAGGAGGCCAGCTTCCAGGCCTTGTCCCCAAGGTGACAGGAGAACAAGCTATGGTTGGTCCATGTGTCAAAAGGTCCAAGGCCACATCCACTCAATGGAGTCTCCAGGGTTTAGTGCCGTTGGTGCTGGCAACAAGATATTATTCTGGTGGCCAAACCTCGGCTTCAACAATTCTTCCTTGGTTTGTATTTGCAGTTGTATAGGGGAGGCAGCCATATGTATTGACATGTCTGCAGGGCTCAGGGCTCCCTTTTGGAGTCTCTCGTTCAAACGCCGTAGCACAGTCCATAAGGGGACTGACCATCTCTGCAGACTACTGGTATCTGACTTCACTCCAGATTTTAACAAGCCACTGTGCCTCTCTTGTCATGCCTGCTGCGGTAGGATTGTATGGCACATGAAACTTCCACTTGATTCCCAGCTGTCGCACCCATTCTTGCAGTGTGTATCCAGTAAAATGGGTGCCCTGATCACTCTCAATCACCTGTGGTTGGCCATAGGCAGCAAAGAGACACTCTAGGCCTCTTTTGGTCATCTGCTGGTCTGTACAACATGTAGGAAAAGTAACCAGAAGTCCACACAAGTCATGGCTTACCGCTATCCTTCTGACACAGGTAGAGGCCCAATATAGTCTATCTGCCACCTGACGAGGGGTATAGGCCCCTTAACTGTTGTCCTATGTTGCTGTGGAACTTGGTGTAAGTCCCTTTTGGAGCACAGGACACACTCCTGCCGGACTCTACTAACTTCTTCAAAGGTCCAAGCAAGCCCCATTGACAAGCTACAGCTCACATTGTCTTTTGCCCCACATGAAACAAATGCTGATGTAACCATTGGGCTTCATCAGAGGCAGGCTTTCCTTCTAACCAACATATCTGGGCCAATTTATCTGCTTCATCATTTCCTGGGGATGCCAGTGGCAAATGACCTGTCACGTGGTACACTGTAATTATTTTAGGCTGACCACAGGCCCATAAGCCTTGCCACAATTCTTGCCCCCAAAGGGGTCAGTGACCAACCAACCAGTTGCCATGGTACTAGGTTGGTAGCTGCAGGGTCAAGCCCCGATAGACAGCCCAGCTGTCAGTGCAGACGACTATAGGGGAGGGCTCCTGGCTGATCACAAGCCACACTGCCCACAGTTCTGCCCATTGGCTGCTGGCTGCTCTTCCTCTCTCCATCTTCCATCCATATTGTCTCAGTCTTAGGATGGACAGTAATGGCCCTCCATTTTGGGGGCTGCCCACAGCTGGAGCTGTCTGTATACCATGCATCTTCAGGTAGAGGGGCTCTTCCCTCCCAATAAGGACTCTCTGCTACTAATGGTTCAAAAGCAAGTTCTTTCTGCTTTTCACTAGTATATGTCACTGGCCCCAATAAGCATTGGAGTTCTTCACTCAGAGGGCTTCTAGAGAGGGCACTACTCTGCTGTAGGTAAGCACCCCACTTGGCCAGTGTAGGCATTTGTGCTACACCAACTCCTTGGCTTCTGGGTCCAGTCTTATACCCACCCCAAGATGAGATAGGTGGTTGTTACCTTTATCAGGGCCATTCCAGTGATGGGTTCTGAAATTGACTGACAAACCAGGTCCCTGAACCTTGGTACTGTTCACAGCCCATCCTTTCTCCTGTAGATGTTGCAGCAGTCTAGGTGCTGCACCTTCTAGATCTGAAAGAGAATTGGACGTGAGCATAATATCATCAATGGTACAGCCGCACCATTGGCGGTTTCTCCCATGTAGCCAAGTCCTGGGCTACAAGTCCATGACAGACGGCAGGGCTGTGGAGGTATCCCTGTGGGAGGACTGTGAAAGTCCACTGCCATCCTTCCCACGTGAAGGCAAACTGTTCCTGACTTTCCTGCTCAACGTCAGTGGAAAAGAAGGCATTAGCAAAATCTACCACATAATGGTATGCTCCTAGTTCATGGCTGAGGGTATCCATCAGTCCTGCAACAGAGGGGACAGCAGCATGCATAGGGGGTATGACTTTACTCAATTCTCTGTAATCCACAGTCACACGCCAGAAGCCATCCAGCTATTTTACTGGCCACACTGGGGAATTGAAAAGGACTATGGGTGGGCTTTATAATACCCACTTTTTCCAGTTCCTGGAGGGTTTCTCCAATTTTTTTATGCCCTCCAGGCAGTTTGTATTGGTTGGTATTAGTCACCTGCCAAGGCACAGGCAAAGCTATGGGCGGGTGCCTAGCATGTCCCCTCAGAACTGCCTTCACCATACGTACTCTCAGTCTGAACTCACCTGCAGTGGTCTGCAGCCACAGTCCCTGCAGGATATCAATCCCCCAAATATATTCAGGGATGGGAGAGATATACACAGCATACTCTTTTGGGGGTAGACACCCTATTCTCAAAGGGATTTGGGCTTGTTTCACTCTGATAGCCTTCCCCCCCGTATCCATCTATGATAGTGGGGGTCCCGGGAAACCGCTCAGTGTTACCATGAATCAGTGAACATTCAGCTCCTGTGTCCACCAGAGCCAGGACACGTATGTTCACTGGGCACCAATGGATAGCTATTTCAACATGTGGCCTCCGGTCCCCGCCGGTCCCTCAGAGCAGATACCTCGACCTTCCCCTCAGTCAAACCATGTTCCCCAGTCACCTTCCTGTGTGGGCTCGAGTGAGGTTGGCTCCCTCCCAGCAGGAAGTCTTGCAAACACACAGGCCAGACTCGTGGCTCTGTCTCTGGCCTCTGCCTCTTTGGTCTGAATGGCTGGAACTGCTGCTCTGGTTTCAGCTGTTGCCATAGCTTCAGTAAGATCCTATTGGGCTTTCCATCTAATTTCCTTCCATCTGCTCCTGTCCATATTAAATCAACCCACATCTGAGTCCAAAATTAGTTTTAATATAACCATGCAATAGTTCGCATAAAGGTTTACCATGAAAAATGCTCACCTGTTACCCCCAGTTTTTCCTTCAATTTACATTTATTTTCTTCACCTTTAAGGCAGAAGGGCCTCATAGGCACTGGAAATGGGCATTTCTCGCAACTGACAATGTTTAGACTTGCCAACATGGAGAAAATGCTTTGTCTTAATAGGTGGGGATGTGGCAGGAGAGGCCAGAGGCTCACATGGTCACCCCCATGGCACCCCCAGGCTGGGCATGGACCCCTCTGGGCCATGCGAGAAGTGTGACCTGTGCCCTTTCTCCCCACAGGACTACCAGGTGGACGGCAGCCCCCTCCTGGCCTCCCCCTTGCTGAAGCGCTTCACCTGGGCTGAGAGCAAACCGAAGACCTCGCTGAAGATTGAGTAAGAAAGTTGGAATGGGGATCTCTGGGGGCTTCTTACCCTCCTGAACCTTAGTGTCCAGGTGCTGCAGAAGAACACTTGTTTTTTTTCCCAGAAGGGCAAGAAGAGGGCATAGAATCAGACAAATGAGCACCAACCTCTGGGGTTTAAGAAAAGAAAACATGCAGAAAACTCCTGCAAAGACAGGCAGTCCAAACACATGAAGCCTGGTGGCCCAGGTGAAAGGAATCTGATATGCCGGACTGTGAACAGTACAGAAATCAGATGGACACATGCCGGGGGGTGTGGGGGGATGCTCACCTATTCTTTCCCCCATGCTGCCCATGTCTGTACAAGAAGGGTCACAGTGTGCTTCCCAGTCCTGAGACCTGCTGTCCTGAGAACCCAGCGCTTCTAGATGTAGGCTTGTGTCCTGTTGAGCCTGGCACAGTGGCCATCAGAAACCATGGCCAGTTACTCAGGCTCATGCTTTCTACCCTGCTGGCCCTGTGTAGAACTTCGGCTTCTCTCTGCTGGTCTCAACCTAGGAGCAGTGCCAGGTGGGCAAAGGCTGGGCCTATCAGGCGTCCCTTCCTTTCCTGGTTCAAATGCCTGCCCGTGTCTCACCCAACGGCAGAACCAGCTCCTCTTTCATCTAAATCAGCCATCAGCAGACTTTTTCCTAAAGAGCCTGTTAGTCAATAGCTAGTCAACTCTGCCCCTGTAGTACAGAAGCAGCCGTCAGCAATATGTAAACAAGGAGGTGTGGCTGTGTCCCAGTTACCTTTATTTACAAAAACAGGTGGCTGTGGCCAACGAACACAAGAAAAGATGGTCATCAGGGAAGTGAAAGCCCAAACCACAGCGAGATACCACTTCATACCCCCTAGTATGGCTAGAATCAAAAGTCAGTGTTGGTGAGCATGTGGAGAAGTAAGAACCCTTGTACACTGCTGGTGGGACTGGAAAATGGTGCGGCTACTTTGGGAGACAGTCTATCAGTTCCTCAAGAGGTTGAGAAGAGTCAGTCTATGACCCAGCAATTCCACTCCTTAGGTATACACTCAGCAGAAACAAAAACTTACGTCTACACAAACACTTGTACCCAGAATCTCCTAACAGCATTGTTCATAGCAACCAAAGCAGGAACAGCCCAAATATCTGTAATCGATGAATGGATAAATAAAATGCAGTATATTCATACAGTAGAATATTATTTTTTAATCAGCAGTATGAGAGACTGATAACATGCTACAACATGAACCTTGAAAACATTGTTAAATAAAAGGAACCAGTCATGTGGTTTTAAAACAGCACATAAAATGGATATTCCATTTGTACGAGATGCCCAGAGGAGGTCAGTGGTCGCCTAGGGTTGGGGTGGGGGGCTAAGAGGAGGGACCAGGTGTACTAATGGGTGCAGGTTGGGGGGGACAAAGAGAAGGATCTAGAGCTGGCTATGGTGCTGGTCACACTGTCTGTGGGTACACTAAGAACTACTCACTGTGTACACGGTGAACCGTATGGTATGTAAATTATCTCTCAGTGAAGGTGTCATTTAAGAAAACCAAACAGGGAGCCACCCACAGGCTGTAGTTTGCTGACCCTGATGTGCATCAACAGATGGCAACTAATGCCTCTGAGTGACACAGTGACACAATGCATCAACTACCAGTGAATCCAAAGGACGGAGCACTGCCAGCCGACCCTCTGCATACCCGATTCCTTCCACACAAGCCCAGACGTCAGCAGAGCTGAGGGGCGAGCGCTTGTGGGCAGTGAGTGGGTGGGGGAGAAGCAGGCCAGGCTCTTCTGCTGCTTATTCAGGAATACTTCAGAAAATGGCTGGCCACTTTATCTAGATCTTTGTGAAGAAAGAAAAACAATACATTGCATCTTCTGCTCTGAGACTGAGTACCGAACGTGGATCAAGCGCTTGAGGAGCGCGCTGGCCCAGAACCGCTCCCATAGTGGCGCGCGGGTTTCCTCATTCTCATCCCAGCTACTCAAAGAAAATCAAAGTCTGAAAGACAAGCTTTTCTTCCTTGACTGTCTGTCTGTCTGAGGTTGGCTCTAATGTGCAGAACCCAGAGGCAAGTTTCTTCACTTCCGAGCCTTTCTGGTGATACACGGTCCCCCTAACTTAGGTTTTCTAGGATGCACGACGGGGCGACAACGGCACTAACCTTTCTGTAGGAAGCTCTGTTGGTTTCTTGAGGCTGTCGTAGCTCAAACAAGAAGTTTCTTCTGCAGCGCTGGAGGCCAGAAGCCCCAAAGCCAGGCATTGGTAGGCCTGTGCCCCCTTGGGAGACCCCTGGGGGAGCCCTTCGTTGCTTCTTCCCTCTGCGGGTCTCCCGGCTTCCTTGGCTCTCCTTGGCTCATGGCCCCCGTTCTCTCCTCCGCCTTCACCAGGCCTCCTCCCACGTCTCTTATGAGGCTACGTGGGATTGTGCTTAGGGCCCACTTAGATTAATTCAGGATAAGCTCCTCCTCCAAAAATCCTTAGCTTAAGCGCATCTCCTGCCATGTACGGTAATGCCAGGCTTCTGCCACATGAGGTGCTGTTCACGGGTTCCACGGACTGGCAGTGCGTGACGAGATGCATGAGGAGACAGTGCAGATCCGTTCTTCCAGGCAGATTTGACATCAGTCCATCTCGGGGTAGGAGCGTTTGTCAGCATGCAGCTCTGGGCAGTCCATCTGACCGGAGGTGGAGATGAGCTTGGATACCCACTAATGCCAGGACAGTTCTGAACAACTGACGCACGAGGAGAGGGTAGACATTGGTGTTTGTGTTCAAGGATCCAATTTTGTTCATTTGCTTTTTTTTCTTCTCTTTCTTTAGCTTGAGAGTGACCAGTAGAAGTAAGGAATCGGGGCTTTCTGACCTCGCCAGGCCCACTTTCTGCCATTCCAGCTGTGGGCACATCAACAAAGGCAAGCGCAGATTTACATACGACAACTCAGAGCTGGAAAGGAAGATGTCATGCTGCTCTCCGCCGCCGGACTACAACTCGGTGGTCTTATATTCCACCCCGCCTGTGTAAAGTTCGGCACACAGCCTGACTTCTAGAACCACATGCGTATTTATACCCCCAGAAAACTAGCTTTTGCCAGTATTATACATATATAAATTTACACCTTTACCTTTCCACAGGAGCCGGCTGCTTTTTGTGATTTTTAATAGTGCTTTTTCTTTTGACTAACAAGAATGTAACCCCAGAAAGAGTAATAGTGACAAGTGAAGAGCGCTACTAAATCCTCACATTACTAGACAAGTGTGTGTTAGGGACCCTTGCCAAGCCCCGCGACTGACTGGCTCCTACCCCCAAGACCTCAGGGCGCAGGCCTTTGGGTGAGTCGGGAGATACACCGATGAACTGATCAGGCGATGCCCCAGGACCCCACCGGGTCAGCCACCGGAGCCCCACAGCCAGGAGGCAGCTGGCCTGACCCGTGTCTCTGGGGTCCTCTAGCAGACAGACACGTGGGGAGAAACAAAGGGAGAAGGGATGGGAGAGAAAACAGGAGAGGGCAGGAGAAAGGATTTGCACTGCACCATCTGGGAAGGGACGAGGTCTATCAGCAGTGCCACGTCAGTGGCTTCCAGAACCCTGACCTAACCTGTTCCTCATCTGAGAACCAGGGAGCGGGCAGGACAGAGGGATGAGGGGACATTTTCTAGGTTCTGGGAGGCTAGGAAAGGACAAACATTTTTTGGAACTGCAAACAAATTTTAAAACTTTAGCTATGGGACTGGCACTATGTCCATTCCCATAGAGGGCACATTGATTCCTAGCACAGGGTGGTGCTCAAATTTGAGCCCACACTGCTGGCCTAGCCCTTTAGCAAGACACACTGCCGGCTCCACGGCATGACAGCATGCTACTCCTAGTAGGCTAATGGGAGGGAGTTGGCTTTGCAAAGGATATCTTTTGGGAGTAAAGCCACATTTTGAAAAACACTGTCACATTCTATTTTGAGTATTAATGCATAGGCAAGACGTGTAACTCAATGTTTTGTATTAACCTGTTTTGTATAGTTAGCTATAAAAGGAAGCTGAGAAGGAAAATGTAGTCTTGTGAAGGGTTTTCTCGATGTCACAACTAGGACAAATGGAATAAAGATAAGGCGAAGTGAAACCCCAACTGCTACCAACCAAAGCAACTCCCTGAAGCAGTTGGGACTCAAAGGATAGGACGTCAGTCATGTTTTCTTTTTATTGAATGGGGGTTCCACTATCTCATGCTAGTCTCTTAGGAAGATATTCAAGAGCATTAACCAATGTTTATTAAAGCACTTTATGCTCCTTGAGAAAAAAGGTGGTATGTAATTTATGCAAGATATCTCTAGAATTGGGACTCAGGATATTAATGAGCCGTCAATAGGAGAAAAGCTTCTTTTCATCTGCTTTGGACCTTGCCTTGGGTCTGATGATGATGGAAGCAGGGAGACAGGGTACAAAGGGTGCCTGGCCTCCAGGGTCTCACAACCCTGGGTCTCTCAGCAGGCTCTGTCTGATGCTATGTATTTAGGACGTATGTACCTCCTGAAGCCAGTCAGAGCTGGGCAGGCAACAGTGGATTGCTGCTTCTGGTAGAGGACAGTAAGCTTCCCTTCATGCTTGAAACTTAACTCTAGGACCTGAAATATAATAGAAGAATCTTTGCATCCTTTCCTGTGTGTCACATGCTGGTTTCAAGGTTCTTTGCATGAAGAGATGGGAGAGTCGGCACGTCCCTGGTGACAGTGGTGCACCGATGGTGGCTCTGCTGAAGGAGCCTCCAGCCAACAGCCAGGTCCAAACAAATTTAGGCCAGGGCTAGAAGGAGGGAAAAGCTTTGTTCTTCCTCTTCTTTACATGCACAAAAACACCCGTGACCACTGGCATCAGGACAAAGCAGGTAACCAGGAGATTAGATAGGGAAAATAAAAGAAGACCTTAATCCTCTCGTTTTTTCAAACAGATAAAGATCCAGCAATTCGTAAAAACAAAGAAAAACCTTAGCTTGACATATAATATCTTGATTTCAGTAATCTAATTAACCATTAAGAGAATTTAGTAATACCATCTTTCCAAAAGAAAAAAAAAAATCTGTTAGAACCATGTTAATTCAGCCTCTTCAAAGACTCCAGTTTGTAGCCTACACGAGTCCTCGTCACAAAATGGTTCCACCTGGAGTCTTAACCTAGCACAACGGAAGCCTGCAGCCAGAGAGGACATCTCGTTGCAAGTGCTTGCCATAACCTGGTTCATTAGAACAGCAGTGAAAATCAAAACACTCATTAACTGATGGTATTATTAGAACCATTTGTCAGTTCTAACAAAAATGGTTGGCACTAACGAACTATTAAAAAAGAAGCATTTCCTTTCAGGATTTGTGAAATAATGTACGTGTAACTGTGTGGGTGGAATGGACTGAAACCACACAAGTCTGTATCTAGGTAGTCTAAGAAATGATGCTCAGACCTTAGTTTCAGCCCATGGAGTTAATCTGTCCAAATCCTGAAAATTGTTACTCAGATCTTCTAGCTGTGCCATTTCCCAGCCCATAAGAATGTCAAACATGAAAAATACTTGCCAATCCCTTTTAACTGATTAAAGGAGGAGCACATCTTTGACTGACAGTGGTAGTGGTTGTATGTGTATATATTACGTGTATGTGTGTGTGTTGTGCGCAACTATTTAAGGAAACTGGAATTTTAAAGTTACTTTTATACAAACCAAGAATATATGCTGCAGATATAAGTAAGACATAATTTGGTCCTACGGCTCTAGTCACTATGAATGTATTTTGTATGCTATCTTCATATAATAAAGTTAACTTCCAAAATCATCTATGTATTTTCTCCCTGATTTACTTCAAAATGAAAAAAGGGGTCATAGGTTTCCCTGGAGTTGGGAACAGTATTCAGGGAGATCGCATTACATACCAATTACTAAACACAGCACAGTAACGACACAGCAAGCAGTGCTACAGAGAGGGCAGAGGGTCTTCTAGCAACACTACGAGAGGGCCGCTCAGCAACAAGGACGCTGCAAATAGTCAGTAACAAACAGCCCAAAATAGGCAGACTGCCCAGAAAACTAAACACTAAATGAACAAGACCCCAAATAAAATGTGCAGGCTGAGTGTGATGGTGGCTGCAGATGAAAGGGCCTCAATTAAAAAGAGGCAGGCTTTCCCAAACACTGATTCTCAGTTACTAATTACTGTAATTACAGGGTATGAGTGAGTATTAGAGGCAGTTGTGTGCAGGAAACCATACAAATAATTAGGCAAAAGCCTAGGACACAAGAGCTTCCCTAAGAAAAGTGTTTTCTCTAAGAAAACACTAACTTCTACTAGTTAAGTATTCTTCAATTTTGTTTTGTGGAGTATGTCCCAGGAAGGGAATTCAGGTAATCACTAAGACAGAGAGTAAGAGACCAGCACATTTTCTTAGCAAGGGCCCATACCATCACCTTCCTAGTGTAACATCCTGCAGAAACTAGACGGCTGAGACAAAATGAGCCTTTTTGGGGAAAAAGGCAAGAAAAAGGAATACATGACTAATCTCAGCAAATTGTGTGTAACTGAAGAGGGCAAGCAGCATTTTTTATCTTCAAGAATCTGAAATCCTTTCAACTTCATAACATAAGAGTAAAGTCACTCATTTAGGCAAATGATTTGAAGAATGCTCAAGGAATTGGTGTCACATCATAGTTTAGAAATTTTCTCATGACTCTGGAAACTTAACAGTAGTACATTTGGGAATTGATTTTTTTCTTCCCTCCAGCTAGGTTTACTGGACTCTTTGATGTTAAACATACTACCTGATTTTTGGGTTTTATAGGCCAGGAAATTCTTCAGGAGAGTCCTAGGTCCCAACACAGGGATGCCTAGCCTTCTAATGTTTGAACTAAGGACATTTTAAGGGAGAAAAAAATGAAACCAACCAACCAACCAACCAAAAAAAACACTTGATACTATTAATGTTCTATTTGTTGATCTGGGTATGATACATAGGTATGCCCATTTTGTGATAATTCACTGAGCTATACACTTGTTTGCACAAGTATATGTATACTATTCTTCAATGAAAGATAATTAAAAGAAAAAACCTACCATTTACTACAACTTTGCATAGAAGAAAAAGTCATTTTCAAAAGAGTAAGGGCTTAATGTCAGACTGAAATATTAATATATTTCAGACCGAAATATATATGAATTCAACTCTGGGTGACAGAAGCTAGTCTAAGTGCTTTGGAGGAATAAATAACCTTCAAAGCTATGCAATGTGATAGGTACTATTGGTGTATCCTCACATCAAAGGGAAAATTGAAGTTGAGAGAACCATCACACCTACCCACCCACCACCACCTGTACTCAGGTACTCCTCCTTCCCAACTAGATGGCCAGGTCCACACACACTGGCGCACGGATCCCGTCCTCCCACCCACTCAAGGACATTGCTCCGGCAGTTCCCCACCCAGCTGGCCGTTCCTACTGGATCATACAAACACACTATTCTCTCTCCCATGTTACAAACCAAAACCAAAAAAAAAAAAAAAAAAACCATCCCCATTTCGCCCTCCGGCCACCACCCTACTTCTCTTTACAGCCAGTCCCTCAGGTAGTTATACTCGGTTTCAGTCCTCTCTTCCCAAGGACTCTGAAACCCCTTGAACTTTCACTCACATTCCCTGAAACCGCCCTTGGTAAAGTTACTCGGGGGGACCTGGTGTTGCTACACCTAGTGGCCAATTTTCAGTCTCAAGCTTTCTTGACTCATCAACAATTTGACCCTTAGTCCTGAAAGCACCTTTCCTGGGATTCCAGGACATCACGCATTTTGCTTCCTATTTCACTGACCATTTCTAAGTGGTTTTCTTTTCTCTGACCTTTCAACATTGTTTCAGCTACCCCAGGGCTCTGCCTGTGGACCTTTCCACTTCTGAATGCATGCTCACTCATTTCAACCAATCTCAGGGCTGTAAAAGACATCTTCTGTGATGATGACTTGCCAATGGCATGTACAGACCAGATCTCTCCCCTAAGCTCCAAATTCATATATATATGCAACTACTAAACGGACATCTCCTTTTGATGCTGTGGCTGACTCTATTTCCCCCCAAGAGCTGCAACAACTGTCATCCCACAAGACCTTTGGTAATGTGCCCTGGCCACTTCCCCGTCAAATTCTTGTAAGCAACAGAATGTGGCAGAAATGACACTGCATGGCTCCAAGGCCAAGTCAGAAAAGAGAATGCACTTTCTGAGTCTTTTGGGACATTTATTCTCCAAAAACTCCCACTAGAGACCCAGTCACCATGCTTGCTGTAGCCTCAGCCACACGGAGAGGCCATGTGCAGGTGCTTCCATTGTCAGTCCCCGGCTGAGTGAGCCCAGCCTTCAAGTCATTCGGTTCAGGTGCCAGACCAGGTGATTTCAGCCCCTTGTCACTGTCATTTTCCCAGCTGAGGCCCCAAACATACCAGAGGCAAGTCATCCCGGTTGCGCCCTGTGCAAATCCCTGACCCATAGAATCCCTGAGGGTAATAAAATGGTTTTTGTTTTATGCCATTAAGTGTGATGTCACTTGTTAGAAAATAATAAATAACCAGATCAAGTGTGCGCTAAACATCTCAGACTTAATAGGCCCCAAAACTGCCTATCGCCTTTCCTCTCTTTGAATTCTGTAGAATCCTCTATCCTGTCAGTACTGGGCCAAAACCTTAACAGCTGTTTGACTTCTTTCTTCCTCCACATCTAATAAATCAGGACATCTGTTGGCTCTACCTTCCAAATATGCCCAGAATCCCATCAATTCACACCAACTCTGTTGCTATCACCCCAATCCAAATTCCCATGATCTTTCAGTTGAAATTCTGCAAGAGCTTCCTCTTAGTAGCCAAAGTGATCCTTTTAAAATTGTATATTATTATTCGGCTCAAAATCCTCCTGTAGTTTCTACTTTCAACACTAGCAAACATCCAAATGATCTTAAAATGGTCCACAAGACACCACCACCCCTTCCCTGTTACCTTTATGGAGTCACTTCCTGCTTATTCCACTGTAGCCGCATCCGCCTCCCTGTCATTCCTCAAACATTCCTGGCACATTTGCTAACCTGGAATTCTTTTCCCTTAGACATCTGCATGGCTGGCTTCTCTACTTCGGGTCCTTGCTCCAATACCACCACTCAGTGGGGCCTATTACCCAGATCATCCCATTTGAAATTCTATCACCCTACCATACTCCCCACACCTAGTTATGTGATGAAATACAGGATTGTTCATTAAATTTGAATTTCAGATAAATAATATTCTAACATAAACATGTTCCATGAAACACTTGAGACATACTTAACCATCTTGTTAAATAAATGTACTCCAAAAAAGACAAACTTCTCTCTGTAATTCTTTATTAAAAATACTGCTGTACATAAAGACTGAAAACAGGATTAAAGATGAATAACCCAGACTGGGATCATGACATTAGAACTTAACATACTGGTGTTTTTTAGGGAAGCTGTTGACATCCAAATCACAGAACCAAGGTCAAAAGCAAAATACAAAGGTACCCTCAAAAATATTTACAATGAAGTAAATATACTAACAGAATTTAAAAGAGGTACAAAAAATTGAAATGACCAACGTTGTATGATTTCTGGGTTGTTCTTTCTGTGCTTTTATCTGTTGTAACAGGAAGTTTATATCCTTAACCTGATGATTCTCAGATAGTAAACTCTTCCTACGAATTAAACAAGACTTTTTTAGACAACCTCTGAAATGGAATTACACTATGGAAAAGAGGGCTCCCCCAAAAAACACCCAAGCAGAACTAAGAGGTCTATTGAAAACCATTCCCAATAAAAACTAAATGAAAAATAAATATAAAACAAAGCTTTAAAAAAATACCTGACACCAACTGTTTTCTGGCGGACAATATTTACTCATGAAAATGCATCAGCTGTCTACCTTTGATATTCAAACCAGGTCCTGAGGTCACCAGGGGCTGAAGCAAACTAGCGCTTAGGATGCAAACATTCTTGGGTCTGTGATCTGAGCCTGCTTTGCAGAGGGAAGGGTGCTGGTCTATACAGAATGAGTCGATTCAAGCCCTATTTCACCCCTGCCCTTCCTTAGCTTTCACAAAACATTGGTCCACAAATTAGAATTTTCAAAAAGGTCCCAAACCCCAAAACTAAAATAGATGATCCCCTTTCATTTTCAAAGAAAACAGTATTGGAAAAAATCTCCAGCCCGCTTATAAATTAAGCATTTCATATTTCTTCTAGAATACAAGTAGTTCTTTTTTGTACAAAAGAATTACAATATGATTTGTCAAAAAACATATAAAAAGACAGCTGCTCTTCCTCAAATACAGGAGCTAATGATAAAAGACTTTTGCATGGTAATGTCTCCAGGTTCTTGTTCTTTTACATAAAATAGAACATTACGGTGGCATATGTTAATCAGCCTTTGAATATTGAACATCATGTTCTTTTAAAAATCCATCCAGATCAAATGCAATAATTGATTTTCTTTTTAACTCAACAACTGATGTCACCAAACGTGGACTCAAACACACTTGTTAAAACGTGTGAAGTGTGGTCTCTAGTCTTCAAAGCTTTCAGGCGAAGAGAGGTGTTTTTTTCTTGATGCAAATCTCAAGGCAGAGAAATCATTTTAAAGCTTATAAAAAGTGGACAGAGAAATATTAAAAACTTCTCTGAAAACTACAAATATGTATCGTTATTAAAATTGAAGACTGTAACATCAGCTGTAAGTGCTTGGAAGTCTTTCCTGACCTTGTGAGTTTCCCCATTTTCTTCAGAGTTGCATGGTGAGCACCCAGTGCTAGTAAAACCTTCAGTGCTGGGAAAGAAGATACAGTCTTCAGTACTGCTTTTTGTGAAAGAGAATTCCTATGTGTTTGGCAGTCTTCAGTATCAAAGTATAGTTATTTCATTAACTAGAAATTCAGTGAATATCCAAGTTTGGCGACAACTTGCAAGTCCAAATATTAAGAAAGTTAAAGAGGAGGAAAATTCCAAGCTTTTGAGACTAACTTATTCAGGAATATCCCACATAGTTATTATCAAAAGTACTATTACTTTGGGCTAAGCAGTGACTGCAAAGGCACAGCAGATTGTTATCCCTCCAGATTCAGGCTGTCAAACTTCAGGAAGCTCTTGATGCCAGACCACTGCTGTGTTTAGTTCATCTTCTGAACAGTGTCTCTGTGTATCCAGTGTAAAGTACCATAAATAAAGCTGTGGTTCAAAGGACAGAACTTAATACAAAAAGCAAAGTGGAAATAACCTAAAGCAAAATACTCCTGAGCTTCAGGCCTTTAATACAATTTCTTAATTTTTTTTTCTATTAAAAAATACCCAAAATTATCACTGTAAATGTATCTGACTAGCCAAGAAGTGCCTTTTTAAAAAAAAGGCTGTGGCTGAATTTGGAGCAGAGCTCTAAGAGGGCTCCTTCAGTTACTATTTGTCCAATCTTTATTCAGAAAGGGTTTAAATCAACTAACAGGGGAATTCATATTGAACAATCCATTGATATCTCTTTGTGTGCTTTTAAAAATAAAACAAAACCTAAGACTCTCAATTTGTCCTAACAGTGGGTGGCATACAGAGCTTGCATACAACACTCTTACAAGAATTATGCACTACACTGTACTTCTGTGAAATCATTTACCTGGTCTGTCACACTATTCAGGGCAACCCATCCCCAAAAGAGCAACTTCTGTGACCCTCAGTGACAAAAATGCTACCCAGCATTTTTTACCCCGAAACATCCTTGCAAATAGTTTCTCTTAATAAGTATACAATGTGGCAAAAGTTCAAAGATCAGAAAGAAGCCTTTAAAAAAACAAATTAAAATTAGTGCATACACAAGTGGAAAAAACAAAAGCTGGAGCATCATTCACCTAATGGTGCTCCTTGATCTAAAATAAACTCTTCACAGATGCGGCCCCGAGGGCAGCCACAGCTCCCGGGTGAGTGTGACCTCCTTCCTCTCAAGCAGCAGTGTCCCTGACTGAAGTGCAAGCGGCCCTGCTCATCTCCTGCTTGTTCCCCAAATGTGAGATGAGATGACAAAAACAGTTCAGCTGTAGTGCAATTTGCTGTTGGGTACGTTCCTCAGCCATGTCCTGTGCGGGTGTTTTTTTTAGCAGATACTACAACTGACCATTTGCAGCTGCAATCAGTTCTTGAAAAGTATTTTCAAAGCAGCGCTTCAAGTCACTGTAAGTCACCACAAGTACACTCTTCTCATCTCTGGAAATGAGGCTTATTTTTTCTGGCACACCAGCATCTAACTGAAACACAGACACAAAATATGTCACACCACGCAGAAGACAATCCACTTCATCTATTTTAAGGACAATATTTCCAACAATGATAAATGAAATATTTAAAATTTTTTTGTCACATTCTTTTCGAAATACACATATTTTACAGCACAAATCAGAACAAACTTTTCAACTCAGATGTTTTTCAAATGCTGCCCCATATTTCTACCTATCTTTTATGTGTAACACTTGTTTGCATTATATTCCATCCAGTTGATACTCCATAATTTTATTATTTCCCCCAATATCTTCCAGGTTTTTTGTATCAAGAATAATAGTACATCTACTAAATTTTTTTCTTCTGTAGAATTTCTTCCTTAGGAGAAATACTTAGAAGTATCAATAACTGCATCAAAAAGTATGAGTAATTTTATAGCTGAGTATATATAGCCAAATTGCTTCCCAAAGGACATCAGACACCATTGATTTCTGAGTAGTATCAATTTATCAGCAACTCTGTATCAAACAAGTGCCCTGCTATTTTAATTTAGACTTTTGATTTATGTTTTCACTAAATGTTTCCATACATTTACTTTTGCTATTTCCACTTGCATGAATGCCAGTTTATGATCTTTACCCACTTACAAGCATTTGACAATCACATTTTAATGAGGTCTTCATAAAGCCCAAGTACCAATCCATAGCCCATCAAATAATTTATCTGGTTATGGTTTTCACTTTATTTTTGTTAGTTTTCAATGTACACTTTTCCTACTTTTCCATTCATTCATTAAAATGTTTAAAACTAATTCTGAAGGCTTGGACTTTCAAATAATTTTACCAGTTAATTTCTGTCATCATTTCTACCAAAATAAGCTATGTAGCATTTTAATCTCTGTATCATCAATATGGCCATCCATTCCTTTTATTACATTCTTTCCAAACTTAGAAAACTGTCTACTTTCAGACTTGAGATTAATTTTACTAATAGCTATTTTATGAAATAGGATTTCATCAAATTTTCAATTATCCTGATATTCATTAAATAATCTTCACTTAAAATATCAGTCCATGGCTTATTCCACAGGGTCTACCTGTCAGCGTTTATAGTAGTTCTACATACTATGGATTCTCTTTTCCAAAATCTGGTAGAATTATTTTCTACAGATTCACCTCAAGAAAAATGTTTTCCCCTTAAAGGAGTATGAATATATAAATCATAATGGATTAGTTCAATGATATATGCAGTTTTATACTGTCTTAACGTAGGTTATTTAATATAGGTAGTTACTCTGACCTTAAGGAGTTTTAATTTAATTCAAACAAGGCAAAGTAGGGCTTGAAAACACTATCACCACATTGCCCCTGAAAGGTTACTATTAGCACACTCTGCATTAATTCTAAATCGTGTACAACAGTAGATATTTTTCTTCACTACTAATTGTAATTTAGGGACAGTTTAGACCAGTGGTCAGCAAATATTTTCTGTAAAGGGCCAGAGAGTAATATTTTAAATTTCAGGGTCTCTGTCAAATATTCTTGGTTTTGTTTTTAAAATCTTTAACAAATATAAAAACTATTCTTAGCTTGCAGGCTCTACAAAAACAGGCCATAAAATGGATTTGGTGCAATAGGCCACAGTTTGATGACTCACATTTAGATATAAACCTCTGCATTTAGATATAAATCTATACAAAAAAAAAAAAGATTTACTTCTGGAGACCCCTTCTAAATTCTGCAATTCCAAGTAATTCATAAAAAAAATGTGTTCCTTCCTCTGTAAGTTTTCTCTCTCCTGGCCTTTCAAAAACACAAAGCTCACCTTTAAAAGCTTGCCTATAAATTTATGGTATGTCTCTACTTAATTCATCTAATCACCCAATTCCCCATTTATAACTGCTGGGCCTACCGATTTTAACAGTACTATGTTTTTACTATTGTTACACTGGACTAGTATACCCACAGTTAACAGTAAATGAACTGATAACATGAGGGATATACAACATGACTCACAATGATGTAGAAGAAAGGATTCAGCTTTTTAAAAATATTTAATCACAAAATTATTTTTTTTCCTTTTCCTACCACTGTTGTAACATTTTATCACAAAAAAATGATGAAGAATTCTGAAATTATTCAGGTAGGTGTTAAAAGAAATACACCTAATGCTGACTAATAAAATGGCTTGTAAATTAGAGTACGTCTTCATTTCTCAAGTCTCTAGGTGTCTGTAGAAGATGCAACTCTACAAATTGTTGATATACATTATGATCTTTTAAAACCCAGATACAAATTACCTTGTTAAGACAAGAAATGATATGACTGAGGTCAATCCAAGGAGCACCTGCTTCTGTCACCTGATGAAAAAGATGATCCCTAAAGAGTTTCAACAGGTAACGGTCTCCAGTCTCTGACCAGGTAGGATCCTTCTGAAACCTGGGGAAGGTAATATCTGACCTCAATAACTCATGCTGTATGCCACATGCCACATGGCCATATATTTATTCTTCAGACTCAAACCTAATTTAATTTTATTGTTTTCTCCAACAAATAAGTAAGTAGGATTTTTCTGGTCTGTGTGTAGTATCCTTTTTATTTTTTAATCCTCTAGAATTTACAGGGAGGTTAAAAAAATTTACTTTTCAAATTTTATGTCTAGATTGTTGATAATGAACTCACTTAACATTAAAGTACATTGAATACTAGTTTCCAATTCTCAAGGGCAAACACCCCTTGCACACGCCTACTTTACAAACACTTCCTTATACCTAGTCCCGTTAGATAAAAATGACGAAGCAAGAAAACATCTTTAGGTATCTTTGAAATAGGCTGAGATTATCCTTTTCTTTCTTTCACCTTAGGTTACAAGAGTAGAGAGAGATGGTCAGGTATGCGTTCTACTTTACTGGTGAGCATAAAAGTGTTTAGTAAAAAAAAGGGGGTGTATTTTGGTTTTCTACCATCACATGATGTGGTGAGAGGGAGCTGAAAAGAACTTGAGAACTGACCAGATAACCTGTTAGTTTTCAATGACCCTTGGAGCTCACAGTCTAATGGGGACAACATTCAAATAACCAAAGACTTGTAATTGTACTGTACTACAGTTGCACTACAATGCAATCGTCGTAACTGCATGTTTAGACAATGCTGTTGAGGAAAAGGGATGTGGCACAGGACAGAAACATGAATCAATCTGGCAAGGCAGGGAAGGCCTTCCGGAGGAAGTCCTGGATGCTCTTCCCCAAAGGAAGGATGCTCCTTAAGAGGCGTTTGTTTTTGCAAATGAAAGAGCCTGCAGCACTAAAGAAAGGTCAGTGTAGCTGGGCGGGGCTGGGGGAGAGAAGAGGAAAGAGTACAAGGGGAGGGCTAGCGAGTAAGAACAAGGAGGAGAAAAGATGAGGGCAAGAGGGGAAGAGAAAATTAATTGGAAGAAAGAGGCTGATCTGCAGCAAGCATAAGAACAAAGATCAGACTATGCAGTCTTAAATTGTGTTAAAATACTAGATTTGTATTCTAAGTACAAGGAAATAAACCACCACAGTTTAAACACAATCACCTGTGCTGTGCAACAGATCACTCCTTGGACTTCCAATTCAAATGCTAATTAAACACACCCATTTATCTTTGTTCCTTTTCAAAACCCCACCAAATTGACAATAAGTGTCTAAAAAACGGTATAAATACCCAAGGACAAAGGAAACAAAAAAATATTCACAAAAGTGTGGAAGGTGCAAAGCGATAAGACTTGGCCGACCTGAAAAAACTAAGCTCGGATGCTACCGGGGGCGTGACGCGGGGGAGCACAGCAGCAGACACACCAGCGAGGCTCAATGACTGGAGTCATTAGCAGGTGATGCCCCTGAGGTACAGGTACTGCAGAGGCTAGAAGGCCGGACCTGACGAAGGCTGCATACACAGCCAACAGCCCATGGCTCCCGCTTCCACTTCTGCCTGGCAGAAATCTGCCTGGTAGGTACCAGAAATCTTTCTCGACAGGGTGAAAAGAGAAGCTCCAGCCTCCGGGATGCCAAGGAGAGCAGGAGATGAGAGGCTGAGGAGTGGTGAGTGAGGCTATTCAATACTTTCCCACTACTTGGCTACCCAAAGCTTGGCTATGGGTGCCAACTACACACAGAAGATTGGCAGATTCTTTTCTGGAGATGCTGACCTGTTGAAGACAAATACATTTGGGAGTCTACCAAAAAAAGACAAAAATCGTAACAGTAACACACTGCTTTATCACCCATCTCTAATCCCTGCCCCTACGAGGGGCTTCTCGTCAGCATTTCAGGACACCATTTTTAATATGAATGGACAGCCAAGGATCAGAAATCCTTTGCAGTATAAAACAAAGCAAAGCAAACTCCTGTTTCCTAGGAGATATTGCAGGGAACAGGACACATAACCAAAAACCTTTAACTGACAGCCTCAGAGAAACAAGAATTAGATGCTCTAAGACAGTAACATTTAGAGAGCACAAAGTTCTTGAAAATTAAGAATATGATAGCAGAAAACTTAAAAAGTCAAAGGATTAGAAAATAACTTTAAAGTTAGACAAAATAAGTTGAGGTAATGCCTAGAAAGTAGAGCAAGAAGATAACAATACAGAAAATAGACAAATACATTAGAAAACAAACTGCAAAGGTCTAATGGCTGAACAATGGGAATTCCAGAAAAGAGAGAAAAGTTATTAAATAATGAAGACAACTTCCCAGAACTGAAGGGCATAAATTTCCACGATTAAAAGGGCCGACCTGTTTACTGCAGCATTATTTACAATAGCCAAGATATGGAAGCGACCTACAAAGCCACTGGTAGATGAATGGATAAAGATGCTATTGTACATACACACAATGGAATATTACACAGCCATAAGAAAAGGAAATCTTGCCACCATCTGCAATAACATGGGTGGACATAGAGGTATTATGCTAAGGGAAATAAATCAGACAGATAAAGACAAATACCTATGACTTCACTTACACATGGAATCTAAAAAACAAAACAAACGAACGAACAAAAGTAGACTCATACACACAGAGAACAAACTGGTGGTTGCCACAGGGGGATGGACAGAATAGATGAAGGGGAATAGAGGCATAAACCTCCAGTTATAAAATAAGTAAGTCATGGGAATGAAAAGCACAGTATGGGTAATAAAGTCAGTAATACTGTAATAACTCAGTATAGTGACAGATGGTAACTATACTTACCATGGTGAGCATTCAGTAATGTATGTAACTGTCAAATCACTATGTTGTATACCTGAAACTAACTATTGTATGCCAACCATTTTTCAATAAAACACTTTAAATAAACAAACAACAAATAAATAAATGGGCCCACCTTTGAGTCATCAGAATGAATCAAAAACTCACACCAAGGCACAGCACTGAATCTCTGAATATTAGTAAAAAAAGCCTTAGAAGCATGGGGGGAAGGGAAGGATTTGGATAGAAAATGGCTTTGAATCTGTCTGGAAGTTAAAAACAATGGTGCAATGCTTCACATTCTCCAAGAAACTCTTATCACTATTACTTAACCATGGACTAGAAGTACTAGCTAAACACCATCACTCAAGAGAAATTGGAAGTATAGAAAATAGGAAGAAATGTAACTGTCCTTATTTGAAGAATGACCATACACT
This sequence comes from Manis javanica, assembly GCF_040802235.1. Classification (NCBI taxonomy): domain Eukaryota; kingdom Metazoa; phylum Chordata; class Mammalia; order Pholidota; family Manidae; genus Manis; species Manis javanica. The sequence goes on along the minus strand of NC_133156.1, from coordinate 14,097,776 downwards.
TTGGATACCCAAGCAAATCTACTGAAAAACCATCCAAACACTAAGTATTGGGGTACAAAATTTAAAGAAATCATTAATTTTCATGTACATCAATAATAAGCCATCTGAGAAGACAAAAGGGGGGCCCACACTCCCATTTACGAGAGCAACAAGAAAAACAAAACCTAATAAACTGAGTGTGGTACAATTATGTAAAAAACAACTTAAACAGTGAAGAATACTTAAGTGGATAACAAGTACAATTATACATCATTATCTTGGTTAAGATGACTCTATATCTAAAAACAGAAATGCTCAAGTTTATTCATAAACATAACATGTTATCTTCTCCATAAAAGTATTATTGGGTTTGTTGATTTTTTTAACTAAACAAGGTGATTCTAGAATTTATATAGAAAATTAAACAGTTTTAGGAAAACCAAAAGCACAATGAAATGAACATAAGAAAGACATTATTAGATTTTAAAGAGCCAATCATTAAAGAAATGTCAAAGAGGTGCTAGATTAAATCCATGGGGAAAAGCTAGACTATTCAACAGTTTTGGGGCCACTGGGGATCTTCTGGGGGCAAAAAAGTTGGATTCAAACCTTACATCTTTAATAAATTCTAAATACATAAAAAATTTTAATATGAAAAAAAATGAAAGCATAAGTATTCCAGAAGAAACCATGAGATAATTCCTTCAAAATCTTGGCACAGATAAGGTCTTTCTGTGACTTTCTAACTATGACTCAAAATCCAAAAGCATAAAAGTTTGAACTACATATGTAAATGTCTACGTGGGAAAAAATTAAGCAAAGTCAAAAGAAAAGTGACAAACTTAAAGAAAAGTGATCATAAAGGGTAAATCTCTAGTTTCTATACATTAAAATAAAAATGGGCACAGGATATGAACAGAAAAGAAAGGCAACAGAAACGGATCAAAAGCATAAAAAAAGATAGGCAACACGCTCATTAAGAGTAAATATAAAATAAAACTACATTGAGATTCAATTTCTCATTTACTAGCTTGACAAAAATTCAAAAGCTTGAAAAAAGTATTACTGGTGAAAGACTTCCATGCGTCCTTCACGGGTGAGCCCTTCTGTAACAGCTGCCAAGTTAGAGACATACTCTAACTTGGGCCTGTATTTATGCACACACAAAATTAAGTGCATAAATCAGTCTCTGCACACTATTTACACTAGCACCAGACTGAAAACTCAAATACCCATCAATAAGGAATTGGAGAAATAAATTACAGTGTATCCGGCAGGATGGACTACTGTATGGCCATCACTTATGAGGAGGCATAGCATACTGGCTAGAGCATAGCCTCTGGGGCCCTACCTAGTACCTGGATTCGAATCCTGGCTCATATACTTACTAACTGTGTGACCATGGAAAAGGTTTTTAACCTCTCTGTGCCTCAATTTCTCTGTTAAATGGGCATACTAACAGTACCCATATCACAGCATTGTTATGAGGATTAAGTTAGATCATGTTTGTAAACTACTAAGAATAATGTTTGGCATACACTAAACATATCTAAACAGAAAAACTTACAAAATACATTGTTATAAGGAAAAAGCAACATACACTGTACATGGTTTACAATTTGTGTATCTTAAAAAGCAAGGTGGGTTAGCCAGAAATGGGTAAGATTCCTCAAGGGAGGAACAAAAAAAAAAAAGCAAGGTGGGAGGGATAAGAATATATAGTTGTAAGTGGGGGATAATGCACAACAGACTAAGACTGGTTGGGAGGAACTAGGGAGATTGAGGATGTCAGGTATGAAAGAGATTTCATTTTTTTCACTTTTGCAATGAAAAAACCCCTTTTTACTTAAAAAAAATTGGCTCATATATAATTTAAAGATTTAATTAGTAAAAGAATTTTCTGAGGCCAATCTAGAATTTTATGCCCAATCATATCATCAGTAAAGTGTAAAAGTAGAATAAAGATATTTTTAGACTTGGAAAGACTCAAAAAACTCACCTTTCTCAGGAAGCTACAGGAGGATGCGTTCCATTTAATCAAAAGAATAAACCAAGGAAAAAAAGCAAGAAACATGGTATCCAACACAAAGGGACAAACAATGAGAATTCCCAGGATAATAGTGAAGGGAAGCTCCAGTCCTAAAGTGTGAGTGTGAGTAGGCTTAAAGCGCAACCAGCCCAGAGAGGAACAGAAGGACAGAGGCTCCAGGGACAAGCTCTCTAAGAGGGAGACAAAAAAGGAACTGATAGATTACCTATTTTTGACCCTATGGAAAGGTGTTTTATAACTCTAGCAGAGAGTTTGGAATGAACTGGTGGTAAATTTTTTCATTTGCTTAGTTTTCTATATAACATTATTATTAACTCCAGCAAAACAAAAATCAACATACAAAATATAAACAAAAGGAACTACCATCATAATTTGCTGTGTGGTGCAGCTATGAGCCACATTCACCTTGTTATAATAATGTCAATAGTGAATAAAGATTTAACTAAACATTATAGGTTAAGTGGTAGAATGTAAATGTGTGTGTGTGTTGGTGTCTGAGTAAGGGAAAGAAGGGGATATGAAAGATAAAGCTTCATCTTCCATAGGACAAAGTCATTAGCTGAATAAAATATCGAAAAAAAATCAAGAAATAGCACTATAAGCATGTATTTTTAAATAGAGACAAATACCAGAAGAAACAGTTAAAAGTTTTAAAAAATGGCTCAACATGTAGTCACGTTCTCTTCATTTGGAAAAATTACTAGGGAAAATACTAATTGAGTCGTTTAACTTTGAAGAAAGGTAAGTGAACATGAATTCTGTGGGTCAAAAAAAAAAAAATCCTTCAGGCAATCTTTTCTCTTTATTAGCAGGGGTAACACTCCTGAAATGTGACTTGTACTATAGTCACCACAGGAACAATACCGTCTACCTGTCAGTAGGTGGTACAAACATCGACTTCTGCTTCCTTCTTGAACATATGGTTGACTTTAACTTACAAACTGTCACTTTATGTGACAAGTTTTCTCTTTTTCCAAATAGAAACAGAAAGAATAAGGTATACTCCTTCTTGTTCTGCAAAATAGTGCCCTTGATTGAAAACAAATTGTAAAATACTGTAAATCCTTACTCCGGCCTCTCATTGATTGTTCCCAATTTTGCTAGAAGTCTAAACAGTCTTCCATTTTGAACCTCCTATAAAACATTTTAAAAAGAGAGAGAATATTAATCTTCCAGATAACTGAATATCAAAGCAAAAATTTACAAAACTGGTATCCTGAACCAATTCTACTTTCAAACAATAAATCCTAATATCCCCATCTTTTGGTTATATTTTTAAATACAACACGTCTGTTTCATTCGATAGTAACACTCAAGATTATGCAGCCATTTTTAAGAACTATAAAGTAACTCACATGGGGGTCAGGGGGGAATCAATATTGTGTCATGTGACTATAGCAAAGCCAAGAACAGAAAGAAAACAAATGTCCAGAGGACATAAGAAATTAAAATACTTAACATTAAGTTTGGACCAAAATATCTGCAAACAATCTTAACCAATTATATACTATATTTAGCATAATTATTACTGTTTTATATTTATTTATATACATAGATGCAAGTATATGTATACTCTTATTACATTGTACCTTTGCAAGATCTTCTTCTATGACATCATTTCTCATTTGAGCAGCGTCCAACTGAGTATAAAATCGAGCACCAATCATGGGCATGATGTCATTTACACTCCGCATCCTGTTTTGGTCAGTCAACAAGTACCTAACCAAAGTAAAGAAGAATCACTTGAATGCCAAACATGCAATTTAAAAACGACATAACCCACAAGCACAGTAATTGCTGTGACCTTCATGTTTGTGTATTCAATTTTGAAAACACTTTTTCATGCAAGTCAAGCTCACTTTTAAAGCTTAACGATTGTATTTCTTTTCTCTGGAAAGTTTAATAACCAGTGAAAAAAATTATAAACATGTCTCTTTCTCTATACTTACACTATTATGAAAATAAGAAAGGAGAGTTGAGCAGGGTTACATTTATCATTTCCATTCTCAAACAGTTCTTTACAATAATGGGAGATGGTAAGATTGCTACAACCACTTTTGGAGGGGTGAAATAAAGGGTGGTTGTAGGTGGGGAGATTTTTCCATTGCTCTTCAAAATAAATTTTGAGGTTAAAACTGTGTGTTCCATTTGGATATATCAAACAAGCCTCGGCTCTTTAGGAGGATGTCCTCTGCTCTGTGACTTTATTTAACAGCTGCCATGGCCTATTTATGTCCAAGAAATCTTCATGCTCTAACAGACATCAGAGGAGATAAATTCAATTTCTTTTATTACTATAACTAAGGCAGAAAAATATTACATGTTTCAAAGGGCTACCTACTAGAACACAATCGTTATCGATCACCTATTATTGCCTATTCTGATAGGTAAGCCATTCCTATTCATGCTCATTAAAGCAGCATCCCACTCTTTGACTCTGCTTATAATTCTATCCTATTTTCTTCACAGGACTTATCACTATCTGCAAACATCTTACTTGTTTACATATTTATTAGCCTCTCCACATTTAGGGTGGAAGCTCCAGAAGACAGAGAATTTTGTTTGTTTTTGTTCAAAGTGTCTTCAGCACCTGGCATATAGCAGGCATTCTTTTGTTGAACAAATGAATGGTTATACTTATGTAAATAATCTATATCTTAGCTATACATCCAAAATTACTGACACATTTATACCTACTCATGCTCAAAGTTATTACAAGCTATGCAACTTCGGCAAGTTACCTCTCTATGCCTAAGTTTTGTCATCTCAAAAATGGAGTTAATAATGGAACCTAATATACAGGGTTATTGGGAGAATTAAGTGACTTAATTTTCATCCATCAGTTCAAAAGTACCTGATACATGATTTATCGCCCTATAAATTTCCAATTATTGGTTAGTGTCAAAGTATGACTTTTTTGTTTATTCACTTTTTATTAAGGAAAACTTCAAACATTTATATAAGTACAGAGAATAGTATTATGAGTTGCCATGTACTATCATGATTTCAGTAATTATTATGTATAGCCAATTTTGTTACATTCTTATCCTCAATTCTTATTTTTTATAAAGGAAAACTTGGAGATTATAACTTGAAAGTATTTGAAACATCCTAGGTGTTCCTAACTAAGGCTAGGAATCAGAGTTGTGATAATACAGTAAACAAATATTTTCTCTTAATAGAGAAATCATCTTATTTGATTATTAGTAAGAACCAGGCAACTGGTTTCCAGTGCTCGGTCACAAGCAGGACACTGATGCCAATGTAACAAAGCACAGGTAGGGAGCCCCACCCTCCACCCCTCAATTCCACACCCTAGGGCTAGTCCAAAAAGGAACCGAATCATCCAGGGCTACACAGAAAGATCAGAAGCAACAGCTGGAAGCCAAAAGAGACTGAAAAGGATCGATAAGCTCTAACTGCTTCTACAACATAATAGGAAAAGCTTCAAGAGTCCTCCTAGCACATGTCCTCTAGAATACCTTATAATTTTAGTAAGTACATGGCTCTCCACCCTCTGGAATTCCCCAATATTAGATGTATCTTCCTGTGGTGACAGCAGTTCACAGTGGATTTCTCTTATCAAACTTACACTCAAGGATTCCCTGGAGTCTCCAGATACTAGAGTAGAAGCATAGGAACTTTTACATACATGCTTTCTAGATCGGGTATTTTGGTCACAGAGTATATAACTGGATTGAATGTGAGGTTTACGTACGTTAGCTTTCACAAATATAACGGTCACTCTCTACAGCAGCACTGTATAATAGAACTTTCTGAGATGATGGAAATGTTCTTTGTCCAATATACTAGCCAGAAGCTGTAAGTGGCTTCTGAGCTCTCAAAATGTTGTTAGTGCAACTGAATAGCTGAATTTTTAATTTTAATGAATTTAAACTTAGAAGGTTGTATGCAGCTAGCAGACACCAATGCAGCTTTAGAGAATTTCCATTGGCCAAACATTTAAAACATCAATAACTAATTTAAACACACAGGTCTATGAATTTATTCCAAGAAATATATAGTTAGCAATAAAAATTTTAAATTTATAAGTTGTTTGTATCTTGCCTGATTTTAAATAGTAGGAACTAAAATAATCACTGTTAAAAGGCCCTTATCAAAAGCTCAGTCTTCATTATATACATTTAATCGTATGTGAAAACTCACAAAATCAGATTCTTCAGGTCAGAGGAGTAGTTGATTGTCACCAGTTCCATGGCTTTCTGTAAATTCTCTCGCTGAATTCCTGCCAAAGAGTTGCAAGCCAAAGCCAACACAACTTTTCCTAATGATATCAGATCTGCTTGCTGACATGAAAGAATAAATATAACTTTTAATTTTTGTACAAATCGAATACACTGACACTACTGCCTGCATGGAAAAAGCACCTCCCAAAGGAGCCGCAGAACTCAGCACAGGGTTCTCGAATGTCGGTGCTCATCAGAATCACCTGAGAGCTTCTTAAGGCAATTTTGGAGCCTCTCCACCAGAGATTCTGAAGGAGAATCTCTGGGAACAAACGGGCCCAACATTTTTTAAGTGCCCAGGTAATTCTGATGAAGGTAGTTCTAGGGTTATTCTTTAGGTAACATTACTCTAAGTAATTCACATGGCAACTACAGAATTGCTTCTTTAATTAAAAAAATTTTTTTCATGTAAATACAGCTGATATACTTACTATTACAAGAAATTTAAGGCTGTTCCTGTACACTTGCTTTACTTTTACTATGATCATTACAATTTAAATTTACTTTTCTTACTTTCCATGATGCTCCAAATACAGTGGGAGTTCAAAAATTATTTGAAGAAAACTTATTCCATTATTCCCAACACAGTATCAGCACTACCTCATTTCAGAGTATGTTCTCTAGAACACTGGAAAATGGAGCAAACCACAATACCATCCCATTTTTGTTTCCAAATAGACAATTTTTACTCACACTATAAACAGATCTTTGAGCTCTGTAACCACCGGGTTTCCTTTTTGTGAAGATTTACTACTCTGAGGTTTTCCTTCTAAAATGATTCTCAAAAGACAGATGGCTGAATTGAGGTAAACTCTTCTATAACCTATTGTAACTCCAAGAAACAGCATGGTCACCCCAGTGGCCCTGGTTGGCAGGTAACTATTAATAATCATAAATAATCATATGCCTAGAAGAACGGAATAACTCAGAGTTAAATGAAATCATCTGAAGTAATTTCTACAGAAAGCTTCTGCAAATTTTCAAAATCTGAGATCTCATCTGAATTACTGGATATATGTTCATTTACTAAACACTGGTTGAGCATAAGAAATATTCAAACCTAGATACATTAAAATGCCCCAAAGAGTTTAAAAAACAAACAAACCATCCAGTGGCCATCCCTTCACCACAATTCTGGTGTTCATAGTCTTTGGTAAGATCTAGGTGTTGATATTTTTGTAATATTCTACAAGAGATTCTGATATGCAGCAAGCGTTCAGAATCACTTGTTTTGTGGAATGTTTAAAAATGGTATACTCGCAAAATTGGCTGAATATTTCGAGGCAGTCACTAAAGAAACTTTAGCACTGTATAGCTATCCTTAACAACATTCTATCCCAATAATAAAGAATAAGAGAAGGCCAAACTCTATTACTAAAAATGACATTAAAAAGTTCAAATTTAAGAATTTACCCAAACCTAGCATTTGAGAATCTGACACTTTGAACATGAGATCCTGCAGTCAGTGGAAAAACTGGTTAGATAAATAGACTGAACCTATCTGGACACGGCATGCCAAGGATTCATGCCAAAGAGCTTTTTCTAGTAGTACAGAGTGAGGGGCCCGGACTGGCAGGAGGCAGGGGCCCAGCCCCGCTGCCGCTCACTGTCTTCTGCAGGCACTGCCATGAGCGAGCTCGAGGATTCCCTTCAGTCATTCTCAGGATCAAGTAAAATAGTCCAAGTTAGAGGAATGAAATCAAATGTTGGTCCAGAGAAATCAGTGTATATAAATGACAAACGTAAATTTTTACAAGTGTTTCAATCCAATGTCATCAGCATATCAAACTGAAGGCTGTTATTATTTATCAGTATTTGAGCAGCGTGTACACTCAGCATCCCAACCCTTACAGCAGTAAACTTCTCAGTTTAGCTCCATCCTGAATAAATGCCATTATCTAAGCCTCCCACTTAGAACATTCCATGACTCACTATTATAAGATAACAGAAGTACAAGATGGCCAAAAGACTGGATGAGTTTGAAAAATAAGAACATCTAATTTTGAGTACATCCCACCACCTTTCTAAAGCTGACTTCAGGTGGGAATACTCATTTTCAGAAGTAAAGTATACATGTCACATAATTTAGGTTAAGTTAGAACTGATTTTTTCCTTAATTAGAGAGGTTAATGAAGTCCTGCTTAATTAAGAGAGTTTAACGTCATAAAAACTCAGTAACTCTCCTTTCCTTGTTTCCCAGCTAAGTAATTTTTCATTTGTTATCTTGCTTCTTACCTCCATCTGGTTTTTCCCCCCATTTGTTGAATTCTGGAGATTTTCCCCCCAACTCATTTTCAGTTTCCTCCTGATTCTTGATTTCTTGATTTTTCTCTGATTCTATCTATGGCTCTACTTATGTCCATTTTACTGAAAGTCAGTCTCTATTCACGTGTCTGAAACAAACTATGAAAAACAGACTACAAGAAGCAATGCACTCCTTTCTCGTGTACCTTTGTCTCTGTGAAAATCACAATTCCCCCATTTGGGACTACCTCTAATTCTCTTCTTACCTTATTACAAACTATATGAAAAATCTTCCATACATTTTATACCCACCCCTCCAAAAAAAAAGAAAGGAAGAAAAGAAAGAAAAGAAAATCTGATATATCTTTAACTACAATAAAGGGAAGGTGACAAATGGTGGAAATTAGCCTGAGTTTAGGAATGAAGGCAGTTCCTAACGTACCAACCAGTTGCCCCAAATGCTTACTTAAAATTAGTTGTTTGGAACTTTGGGATTATTTTTTCTTATGAAGAGTTATTTTTCAGGGTAACTACACAATCCATAACATAACTGAAATAATGTATATTTGCAAAGAAAAAATTGAAAATAATACTGCTAATAATAATGATACAGAAAAACAAAAGCTAACTAGACTCATTTATACCAGTAATTATTTAAAAAAGAACTCTATTCAGAATAGAGAATGAGGAGATATTGTAAGACTGTGAAAACCAAATTTAAGGTCTTCTGTTTTTCAATGGGGATATAGGGTTTCCAGATACCTAAAACTGAGGTTGATGGCACTGGTTCTAAATAGTGCTTAATTTCTCTTTAAAAATTCAGTATTATTTTCCTGGATATATGAATATCACTAGTATATTCGGTCAATTTTGGAAACACAAAGATCATGAAGAAAAATGTTCAGGGCCAATTAGGCACTAAGTATAACACTGAAAAGAAGGAAAGCAAAGAACCCACACACTAAAGAAAGAGGGCGCAAATCCCCTCAGGCAGAAGCAAGCAGCTGCTGGGGAGAAAAAGTAGTTTTTACCCCCACACAATGCCCACTAGATGGTGCTACCGACCAGGACAGCCTGGCTGCTGCTGCAGTTGGATGGGCCCCGGCGGAGGGGAAGCAAGATGGGCAGTGTGCCTGCGACTGCACGTGAAGAGTGGCTCTCCCATCTCAGGGACTGCACCGCCTTGTGGTTCAGGAGCAAAGGAAGACGACTACGCACGCACAGGGATACTACCTGCTGCTTAGACTCCTCTCTCCTTTCTGTTCTGAAAGTTGTTTTACAGTAATAAAGTGGCCTGAAATCTTTCAAAGATTTAAACAAAAGAAGTTGAAATGAGAAGGGCAACGGAAAGGTAGGGTATTCTTTTCCATGTTTCTCCATGTGAGATTTCTGCCATTTATCAAACCTCTGAAAGTTAATAAATAATGTTCAGAAATACTGAAAACTTCCTACACAAAAAGTTTTAAAATGATAGTTGAATATCCTCCAAAAAAAATGGGAAGCATTATAATACAACTGAATGATATGAAATATTTAAAAAGCCATGTTACTTGCGCAGAGCAATCAAGGCAAAAGCAACTATATATTTAATGCTCCTTGCAGAGATATGCACTTAGTCTCCTGTACCTTATGTTAATCAAGGTGTAAGAAATAAAATAATGGGGCCTAAATCTATACTATCATTATGACATGAGACTATATAGCCAAATTCTGATACTGTACAAGAACTGAGTGATAGATAGGCTTTGATTTAGCAAAAGAAAAATATTACTTAGAAAATGGCAATACCACAATAATCCTTTGAAAATATTTCTAAAATTGTCAGATAGGTAGTGGACCAACTGTTCTAAAAGCGAAAATAACAGGTATACTTTTAACACGTTAAAATAAGTAGAAAAAAGGAAAACGTCATTTAATATAATTCATTCACCTAATTAATCTATTTTAATCTATGCTGAGGACAAACTTCCTAATCACACAAATACTTTTCACTTGAACAACTAGTGACTCTGACAATGTCAGTAACTCTGCATATTCCAACTTAAAAAAAGACTAAATACATCAGTGATTAAGAAGTACACGTTCAAAGTTTGCATGGAGACCACACCCACAATAAACTGAAATCGAGACTTAAAACCCTGAAATACTTTAAAATGAACATAACTTGACTTTTAAAAAATTAAGCCTTATTATTAAGTTATCAAGTTATTAAGTTTCCATGTTAATTCTTACTCACCTGGTATTGAGCCATTAAAGCCAGTGGATTATTATTCTGACTGTTATCAAATGTTAAGACATCAAAAACTCCAACACAATTTACTCGTAACCTTTAAAGACCAGCAAATTTAAAGAAAATAATTAGATTTTTTTTTTCTATATACCAGTGGAAATTTAGCATTTCTTGTAATATTAGGAAGGATCTCAGAATATTATCTAGTTTAACCTCCTGCCCTACCCCCATGTAACCTCTGTCAACCACCATTTTAGAGATGGGGAAAGATATCAAAGTGATAAACCTAGAGTTGTAAGAGTCAGTAACTGATAATGCCAGGACTATAAACTCACATCTTTTGACTACACAGCCAGTGCCCTTTTCCCATATCAAGCTGCTGCTTTATTAATTATTCACAAGAAGAGAACTAGTTGCTTCCTAACACTTGTTGAAGAAGTACTAGACACCATTCAACACATTTTACATATACTAACTCATTCAACTCTCTCCATAATCTTAAGAGACGTAAAAAACAGAGATTATAGCACCTGTCTCATAAAGCTGTTGAACACATGTTAAGTAGCTTGTTCAGGGTCATCTAGATAGTCACTAACAGAACCAGGATAGGAACCCAGTAACCTGGTACTAGTCCTTGAGCTCTTAATGCTATGCTGGCCCAGGACAATTCTCAAAATTACAGCAACTCAAATAAAACTCTGCTGAGTCGAGGTCTGTATTACTTAACTCTCTATTCAGTGGTTCTCAAACCAGGAGATCCAATCAGAAGCAACGACATGACCCAGGAACTTGCTAGAAATGCACATTTTCAGGCCCCATTCCGAATTTATTGACTGAGAAATCTAGGGATGGAGCCCAAGCAGTCTGCTTAATAAACCCTCCAGGGGATTCTGATTCCTGCTAAGATCTGAGACCACAGTTGTACCGCAGAAAAGTTATATTGACACTACTTCTATATCCCCCCCAACCCTAAACCAAAATCCCTCCAAGCCCTTACAAGATTATTAGTTAGTAACCAGGCATTTTATTAAGAATTCAACATTTTTTTTAAAAACTCACAAATGGACTCAAAGTCACAGCAGTTCTTCTGGATGGGACATATGAAAAGGTAGAATTAAAACAAATCATCAAGCTTTGTTTACTAAGCTGCCATAAGTTAGATGCTCAATAAAGAAGCTAAAACTCATAATGCTAGTACCTCGTTTTGCCAGTTACCAGAATCTTCGTTGGGTCCATAACTCGACAAGCCAAACCTGTCGTATGAATGGTTCGCAGTGCAGAACTCAACTGGACAATGTACGCCCAAATGAGAGATTCTGGCAATAACCCAGCATGCTGTCTGGGCAATGGGCCATCAAGGTGACCTGCAAAGCAAATACACTTAAAAAATGACATCTTCCTTTGAGTAATCAACTAGAAGACTAAAACATTCAAACTAAAGTTAGCAAAGAAAAGTCATGAATATTCATGATACAACTTGTCAATTTATATATATATATATATATATATATATGTGTGTGTGTGTGTGTGTGTGTGTGTGTGTGTGTGTGTGTATAGCTAAATTTAGTCTATTAGTAAGCATTTAAGAGACAAACCTAAAATTTACTATTTATGAGATTATACCATGGTGTAAACAGAGCTCTCACTGAATTGCTCTTTTCTTTGACCATTATAATTACTGAATGAACAACAATTGAAATGAGAATGTATGCTTGTGAACTAAATAAATGTCAATTCTGATTAAAGACAGGAACTGTACAGATTGTTATTTTACTTAAAATGTGGATAATCCTAGACTATATTATTGTTCAGGCATGTGAGAACTACTCATACTGTGGCTTGAAGGAAATTAAAGTCTCTACCACCATTTATGTTGAATGTTTCTTATTCTGCTTATATTGCTCAGCCTCCTCTACATCAGTGATGTCACTTGGGTAAGACGATATCCAATTCACAAAAATATAAAACTGAATATCCTTTATGTGTCTTGGTAAAACACAAATAATCTGGTCTACCATGAAAAGTAATCCTTTTGATTCTACCGACTTTTGTAAATGTTTCTTAATACTGTTTTCTGAGTTACTGTTAATCATTCAATGAACAGAAAAGGACCCATATAAATTTAATTCAGATTTCAGGAAATACGACCTTTTAAAGTCCAAGTGTTTGTAACGTTATCAACAAACTTTTTGGGAATCAGGTATAAAAGCAACACAGTTAAATGATTAATTGTAGAGATGATAAATAGCATTTATGTAGTTATGGCTTGTAGTTATGGCATTATGTAGTTATGGCTTGACATACAATACAATACAAAATTAAAAAACTGCTGTCCCTCAATTTAGACAGAACTGAAGAAAATACAATCTGGAAACAGTGCTAGGGACTCAAAAAAATGGCTCTAGTGATAAATGCCACAACATCAAAGATGATTTATGAGGAGTTTAAGGTTTTTAACAGATATGGTAATAAGGGAGTATTTATAGCAAACCCAGTGCTTACTTACTGGGTGCCAGATTCTGTCTACTTACTTATCCCTTTATACGGTATGGTATAATGATTATTTCCATTTTTGAAATTAGTCTATTTCTTGTAATATGAAATTTTTTAGTTTGTGCTGGTTAAAATATTAAGCAGTGTAAGAAAACAACATTAGACTTCTCATATATATCTCTCCAGGTTTATACAAACATTGGCCTTTTTCTTCTTCTCTTTTTAATATTGACATAGAGAAAACAGACTTGATTGCCTTGTATCAGAAGTTGTTATAAATTAAAGTATGTATGGTATGTTTAGGAAAGCTACTACCATTCAAATATTACTTTCAAGAATTAGAAAAAGGACTGATTCCTGTGAAAATGTATACAATGTATCAAATCATCAGTCAACAGAAAAAACAATTATTTTTTTAAAACTAGAAAGGTGTGCTACTAATCAGTGGTTCTCAGCAGGGGTTGATTTTGCCCCAGAGAGTCTGTTTGGCAATGTCTGTAAACATTTTTGGGGTCACACCTGGGGGAGGGGGTTGCTATTGGCATACAGTGGGTAGAGACCAGGGAGGCCGCTAAACATCTTGCCATGCACAGGACAGTCCCCACAAAAATAATTATCCAGCCCCAAATGTCAGCGGTGCTGAAGTTGAGAAACCCGGCTATAAATTAAGCCAACAGTCATTTCACAGGTGCTATTACTAAAATAAACTTGAACAACTACAGCTATATTCATCTATAGGAAAAGTTATACCACATCCCCTTCAACAATATTATGTATGTGTCTACAGATGACATGGTAAAGGGGGAAAAAATGACCACACTGTATGCCCAGATTTTAAAATGTGAAACAGCCATGTAACCACAGCTTTCTTCTTTCAACTGTCAGAAAGTAAAATTATAAGAAAAGTGAGGTATTTTTATCCATAATTAGAGTTCTTAAAGGAGTCACAACCACAAAGATACTATAATGTGGACTGAAATCTTTCTCCCTCCTTAATTTTTCAGTATGCATAGATTACAAACCACAGTAAAGAATGCAATGTCTCTTTCCTGTCCACAAGAAAATGATACATACATTTTCCTTTCCCAAATACATAAACTGACGCCTCAAAAGGAATTTAGTTTTGCTCTGAAGTGACTTATCCTTTAAAAAACATACATTAGAACATAATTAAGATATTATGCTTCTTTGCAGTACTTGAACTGTAAAAATTTTTTAAAGTAAATATTAGAAAGGAACAAAAAAAAAAAAAAATATTTCCCATTTAAGCAAAAGTTACCTGAAAATTTGTGAGAACTCATTCCTTAACTAACATGGAATCCTACCTTTAAACAAAAGCAACTGTTTAGGAAAATAATTTCATAAATGATACACGGTCACAATTAACTATGAGGGAGTCATTACATTCAGAAAATATAAAAATTAGGGAGAAAATACTTAAAATAAATGAAAGATGCAATATGACATGAAATGATAAAACAGTAAGAAAAAATGCAGGAAGCCAAAAAGCAAAACAACAACAAAAACCAGGACTGAAAAGAAATATACCAGGAGATTCATAATGGTTGTGTTTTGAGTGGCTAAACTAGAGGGATTATTTTTAAATTTACTTAATTTTCCAAACCACCTTTATTCAGAAAGTATTATATTTTTAAAAGAAAAAAAATTTTAAGAGGGGAAAAAGCTTTTCATATTCTCAGTATTCACACAAGTCTTTCACACCCCATCTTCATTTCAGTCTTTACACATAATACAGTATTTTCTACCTTGTTACAGATAGATTCCACTTCTTTAAGTTATTTCTTTTTAAAATGCAATAGTCTTTAAAGTGAATGATTACAGGGATACAATTTCATGTATTTTAAGATAGAAAACTATTCTTCCACAAAGCAAAAAGTATTTGTAAAAATATAGCTTTCTTGTATCTTTTTCTTACCCCACTTTCTCTTTGTGAAATAGGCATCAGCATTAGGGTCATTAAAGTGTCTGCTCATCATTGTTTCTCCTCCAGCATGAAAATCATATGCAAACACAAGAGCTTAAAATAAAACACAAATATTCATTATTGCAATCTGGCTTCCAATAATAAAGGCCATCAGCAGAAAGACAATTACAAATTACTCACAAGGCTCTGCAAATGCTTTAGTGGTGAACACTTCACGCAACGTTACAATATTTGAGTGCTGAATTTTTTTCCACATATCAACCAACACCATGCACTTTGTGTTAACAAGACGGAAACCTGAAAAAAAAATTTTTTCTACTAAATGACATCTCCCCCTTATTCCATCATAAACGTGAAAAGCCATGTCATCTACCACTTACAGGATGTAAGTGAAATAATA
Source organism: Manis javanica (assembly GCF_040802235.1). NCBI lineage: Eukaryota > Metazoa > Chordata > Mammalia > Pholidota > Manidae > Manis > Manis javanica. Next base: position 14,082,188 of record NC_133156.1, on the reverse strand, counting down.
AATTCATTTATTATTCTTTAAATACATATTATTAAGTAAATAAACATATTCAGGAATGTTTGAATAATCTTAGCTTCAATAATACCTTTCTAAAAGAGGGTATTTCTTCCTTACCATGTATCCTCCGAAGGCAATATGGCAGATCATCTTTGCTATTTACAGCTTTGTAGCAAGATGTGATATATCCAAAATTACTTGATTTCTGTATCCGGTTGGGTGGTGGCAGTGGTTCTAGAGGGAACAGGCTATGGTAGCTGTCCACTTCTGTAGGGACTGCTAGAGTAATTCACAGGAAGACGACTTTAACTTGCAGACATTCATAAAGCTCTCAGAGTAATAAATAAGAAATCAAATCTACTATAAACCAATAGTATCAAAACATACTTTTGTATTCTAGGACATAAAATATTCTAGGACAATAGAATATTCATAAAAATTCTATCAAACAAATTGGTTTCACTATCAATGAAAATAGTCATTACAAAACAACCAAAGAACTAGATGTCACACACACACACATATTTATCTTTTAGAGCGCAACTTTTTTCTCAGCTATTAAGAACAATTTGGTATCACTTAGAGATCCGAAACATTTCTGATTCTATGATGGTGAATAAAAATCACAATATATTGTTTCTGTAAACATTTTATTTTGTACAAAATAAACATAGACAATGGTATTAAGCATATGAACTGTTTTTAAAACATAAAGAAATTCAAAACAAATAACATTATTGGAGAATGTGTGTATGTAGTAAAGTCTGTGTGTCTATGTAATGTGTTAAGTATGGCTAACTGTATCAAAACTCTCAAACCATTCAGTGGAACAGCAGTTTTAATCCCTAGTGAAATACAAAAGAAAAAAAAAAACTAAAGCAACTTTACCACCATGCCTGCCATGTTGCTCAAAGAAAAAGAAAATATGTTTAAGGATATATAATGCACTGGGATTTGTTCATAATACTCTGTTAGGCATTAAAAACGGTTTATCTTGAATCCCAATGCATTGTTTCTTATAAAATCTAGAAAGCTGTACACTAAAATGTATTCTGTTGTTGGTTTTCCTACTGAGTACAGGCAATTTATTTTGCCCTCTTTATTGTTCCCTACTTTCTAAAACAAATACATATTAGTTTTACAATTCAAAAAGACAAGTAGTTTTATAATGCTTCAAATACAATCAATTACATTTTCCAATTGGACAGCTTCCATTTTTGTTAAATGTCTTGAAAGACATAGGAATGCTCATATTTCAAGTGAAAAGCAGGTAAGTGAACATGCAGAATATGCACAAAAACCATCTAGAAAGGAAAACAGTAAAGCTTTAACAATGGTACCTCTGAGTTTTAAGATTTTTATTCTCTTTACGCTATTCTATATTTGCCAAACATTTTACAACAAACATGTTTAACACTATTTTCAAAACATGGCAATAAATCTTTCTTCATTAAAAAAAAAAAAACACAAAAAACTCATAAACAAACAGCTGATGATTTTGACCTTAACTGTTAAGAAATACAGATGACACCCTATTAGGAAAACTAATTCTGGAAGACAGGTTCAAAATGACTTCTGTCTTTGCCAAATACTTAACACATTCATTATTCTTAGTTCTTGAAAGGATTCTATGAGAGAGGATTCTCTACTTCATCAATAAGGAAAATAAGGATTATATCTCCAGGGGGAGCTGGGATGCAAACCCAGTACTTTGATTCTGTGCTCCTGGGCTCTTAATCCGCAGACGGTATTTTTGCAAAACAGATACTGACTCAATGTAGGACTACTGAAATAAAGATCATAAAAGTGAAGTATATGCACAAGTGAATATAGTTGTAACTTTTGCCCATTTACCATTTGAAAGATCAGTGTAATTTCTACAAAGAAACAAATGATGAATAAATTTTGTTTCCAGTTATTTCAGAGCAATAAACAAGGGAAGTTAATTTCAAATTAGTAAAAATATAGTACTACTATGTATCAGTGAACCCATATTAATGAAGTAAGGGTTTTTATCAAGAGACTTAGAGAAAAATAAAGGATAGAAATTTATATAAAACACAGTAAAAAGCAAAATAGCTATTTAAAAAGTACAATTCTCCACAGCACTGGTTCTTAGATGTTAGCACCCTTTAGAATGACTAAGAGTCTTGTTAAAACAGTTTGCTGTGTCCAGAGGTTTTGACTCAGTAGGTCTCGAGTAAGGTCCAAGAATCTGCAATTCTAACAAGTTCCCAGGTGATGATGAAAAGATGCTGCTGCATCAAGGGATCACTTTGGGCACCACTACACATGGACATACAGAGAAGGGAGCCACTCCCGAGGATACTGGGAAGATCTTACAGAAGATGTGTCATGTTTACTACAAAATGAAGGATGAGACTGCTTTCAATGAGCTAAAGCAAGTGGAAAGAGTGCTTTTTGGTGACAGAGTAAACAGAACAAAAACAAACCAGGCTTGGATGTGTACACTCTGTTCAGGAACAGAGAAATCTCATGTGGCAGGAGAACAGGGCATAGGGGAGAAAAGGCTAAAAGATGAAAAGGGTTGGAATTAGATCACAGGGAGATTTAAATTCTGTAACAAGGACTGGAAATTTACCATGCCAAGCAATGCTACTCATAGGACCGTTGTGACAAAAAGACTGAGTGAGAGACACAATCAACTGAAGTGTTATGCTTTTAAATGCTTTATCCCTGTTTCTACTTTCAAGAAAGTCACACTGAATTCTACACATTGCAGGAAAAAAATAGTGCTTCAATGGAAAACTGCATTACCAAAAAGATAACCCCCAGTGTCTGATTCTGATTCTAAGGAAGGTATTTTACTCCTCTGTAAATCGCTGAAAACAGTTAGCACTGCAAAATAATTACTGTCTGCAGATATGTATATCCTGTTCTGTCTGGTGGAGAGTCAAATGACTTCCCTCCGCCCCTGTGGAAAATCCAGTTTGCACATTCATTTCAATATTCCTGATCTATAGTAGGTCTTGTTACATGAGATTAGCCCCCTTATGACTTAAATAAAATCTTCAATGTGGGCTCATGTTTGCATCTGTGCATCATGATTTTACCTTTTTTCAGAAAGCCATCCTTTAGCACGCTTTCCAACACTATACTACCCTGAAATAATCATATGTAGCCTATTAACTTAAAAACAAAATGTTTCCACTAATAGGAAGATTCATTGCTGTTCTAGTCTTCATTTCCATATGTATTTCCAGTTCAACTTGACAAATGCGCAAAACTAAATATGAATAAAAGGAATAGGGGTATCTCAATCATTGCTGGGCATCAAAAGATTGAAGTAAAAAAAATAAACTTGGAAGATTATAGACAGAGCTGCATTATTCAGTTTAGCCCCAGTTTTTGGTCTGGAACCCAGTTCCACCAAATAATATTAAAAATAATGATTAAAAAAAAGAAAATATTAGTTTATTTCCTCTCTCCAATCCTATTTCCCATCAAAGAACATGAAGAAAAATAGGCTGGATCTAAGACACTGAATGTCTGAGATTCACTATGGTAAATCTACAGCAATTTCTCAACCTCGGCAATAACTGACATATTAGAACAGATAATCCTTTGTCATTGGGGGGCTGCCTTGGGTCTGTAAGGTGTTTCCAGCTTCCACCCACAAGCAGCCAGTAGCACCCCACTGCCAGCTGTGACCCCGAGAAATGTTCCAGACATTGCCAAATGACCCATGAGGGGTAAAATCTTTCATGACTCAGAACCACTGATCCACAGGAAATAAATTATTTCAGAGTTGAGAAGCACTAACTTGATAGAAGGATAAAGTATGGGATGGAAAGGGAAAGTAAAAAGTCAGAAATAACAAAGACTAGTAAGAGTAAACATAAAACAAAGGGTAATAGTAAAAATGAGACATGAAAAAGATTAGTTAGAACAAGGAAAGAAAAAAAAACATTTATTAAGCCTCGTTTGAACACAGAATTAACCATTAACTAAAGACTGTGACACTCAAATCACCAGTTCATGTCTATGCATGGTCTGCTTTTACTTAATTATTCTTTATAATAAAGCATCTGCAAACTCCATATGCAAAATAAACATCAGCTCCTGACTCTGATTTACATCTAAATAAATGTTTCTCTATATATTTAGAGAAACCTCTGCCTTCCTTTTTTCTCTTCCTTCCCTTCTTATATATAGTTTTCTTATATATAAGATGTACACACATTTACAAAAATGCAAACATATATATTTAACTTTAAAGAACTTTTACATGCTTTATGTAGTCTCTTGCAACACTTTTCTCTCAATATTACATTAGTAGGATTCTCTGTATTTCGGCATGCCGCTGAACTTCATGTAAACTGCTGCATGATATTCTATTGTCTGACACTATTACAGTTAATTCATCTACTGTCCTTCAGATGGGCATTTGGGTTGATTAAGGTTTCAGCCATTATGAGCAGTGATGTTAGGGATACTTTATAAACACTTTCCTGTTGAAGAAGTTAACTTGTATCTGGAAGCAGAACTGCTGGATCATAGCGTATGTAGATATTCAACTTGAGGAGTTTTCCAAAGTGATAAAAGGTTTACCAATTTATACTACCAAAAGTAATGCACTGGGGAACCTGTAGATCCATATCTTAACACTTTATATATGGTCAGGCTTTAAAATAGTATCTCCTCCCACCCCACGGCAGCTAAAATAATATCCTTATTTGTATTTCCTTATCACCAGTGATGTTCTGATTTCTTCATGTGTCTATTGGTCATATGAATTTCCTCGTTCTTGAAATACCTATTCTATCATTTGGCCATTTTTCTATTGAGTTCTTCAGACTCTTACTGATTTGTTTTTATTATTCTTTGTCAACTGTGTTAGTATCTTCTTTAAAGTTTTTTCTTTACTATAGGTATCCTTGGATTGTGTTCAACTTTAATTTAGTCAAACTTACCAGTATTTTCTTTAAGAGTCAACAGTCTTTGTCTCCTGTATAGAAAATCTTTCGCTACTAAAATGTTAAATTATTCATATTTTATGATAAAAATTTCAAAGTTTTGTCTTAGACATTTAAGTTCTTAAACTATTTCAAGCTTTTGAATTGGTTTCAGATAATGATCCTATCTTATGTTTTACTGTAAAAAACACAATTTTGAAGTGTCTCCATTCCCTACTGATATGCAACCTCCACCACAGAATATGTCTGGTCTCTCCGTGATCCACTCCATTAATCAACTTGTCTAACACAGTAACATTACGTGGTTTTGGTTACTACAAATTCAAACCAAGTGTCCCAGTAGACCCCAGTAAACCCAGAGTCCTCATCAGAATCTTCAAGGTATCTTGGGGTAGTCTTGGACCTTTACTCGTTAATATATTTTATCCTATATTATGAATACATTATTATGCTATAATAACAAAATAAAGACCAAACCTTATTAGAAGCCTGTCAGCCCTACCCTTAAACTTCCATGGAAGGGAAAGGGGCTGGAGACTGAGTTAATCACCAATAGCCAAAGAGTTAATTACCATGTCTATACAACATCCATAAAAATTCCTAAATAGCAGATTCAGACAATTTACAAATTGGTGAACACGCTTAAGTGCTAGGAGAGCGGCACATCTAGAGAGGGCATGGCAGTCCCCGCCCAACCTTCCCTCGGATACCTCGCCCTATACACCTCTTCCATTTGCCTGTTCATGACTGTATCCTTTATATAAACAAGTAACACTACGTAAAGTGCTTTTCTGAGTTGTGAGTCATTCTAGAAAAGTACCAAACCTTAGGGGAGGGGGTTATAGAAACCCCAAATTTATAGTTGGCCACACATAAGAGTGGATAGCCTAACTACCCCATTTCAGCTGACATGTGAAGTGGGAATAATCTTGAGGGACTGACTCCTTAATAATTAAAACTGTTTAAGACACAAATTAGGTGTCAGATGTATTGTGAGGAAAAATAGGTCATATGTTTTGACTGGAATTATAAGGAATCAGTAGATGAGTTTAGAAAAACTGACATCTTAGTCATGTCTTCCTATTCATGAATACAGTACTTCAATCTATTTATTTATTTTATTTAATAACTCTTAATAAATATACCCCACTGAGATCTTACACATCTTTTGCTAATTCATTCCTAGGTAAGGATATTTAGAAACCACTGTCAATATCATCATCTCTTTTAATTGTATCTTGAAGTTATTGGCTACTGGTCTATAAAAACACAACTGACATGTATTAATCAGCTACTTCCTGAACTCTACCATAGTTTCAAATGATGTCTAACCTACAGTCATGATTTATACATGACTTGAGTCATAGACTGGGAAGGCAAACATAAACCTTTTTTTTTTCTTTTACCCTAACTAAAGCATTTTAATTAGCAACGTGTCTAGAACACCACAGTCTCAAAAAATAATAATAATAATTACCTTCCCCCTCTGCTTAAGTACCTATACTTCATCACGTTTCAGAAGACAGTACTATTCCAGTGCACAGTGAAGTAAATGAATTCTAAAGGTAATTTTTCTGATGAACTAAAATATTGTCATACATAGACTTAATTGAAATAAACTATACGATCAGTGACTTCCTGGAACTCTTAAGTAGATTTCAAATGAATATATTCATAAAATAGTAATTAGCTGGTTTAAGGCATTAAGCATGTAGGACTAAAATAAGGATTGTAATATCCTTTAAAAGGAAGGATGAATCAACTCGCATTTTACCTGGCATATCTGCTTGATCAATTTGAGCCATTGTTATTAAATGTCTGTTTATCAGCTCCTAAGAAAAGAAAACAAGTATATTTACGTCTAAACACAGCTTCTAAAATCTGGATTTTCTATTAAAACTAAATAACGTAAGTTATTTAAATATATTAATCTATTTTTGGGTTTTGGTATGTCTACTTTTTAATGTTGCTATCATGAAGTAACATTTCTGGTAATGGTAAAATTTTGACATTCCAGTCCAAGATAGACATGCCCATAATTAAGGTTGGGTTTAAGAAGCTGTGCTATATGTAACCCAAAGCAAGTAACTAACTCTGTGGCTGAAAACTCAAGGCCTACCCTAAGCTCGTCAAAAATTCACTCTACGAACATAATACTGATACAACTTACTTCTGTGAAAAAGAAAGTATTTCTGAGAATCTGAATAAAAAAGTGAAACCCCTACACATCAAATAATACCTACCTGTTTATCAAAAAACAAAACTATATTTTTCATAAAGCCTACTTTATAGAAAACATTGAGCTCTCTTAAAATAATGTTTATTTCTGGGTCAAACTACTTATTCCCAACCTATAGATATTAGCATAATGTCTGAAAGAAACCATTTTAGTTAATTTACTTACGTATTTCAAAGAGACTTTTTAATGCATAGGATATGAAATGCAGAAAGGTGGCCAATTAAATGGCTCTCCTACGTCTTATGTCCTAACACACAATGACTTGCAATTTTCTTCAGAACAGATTTCCTTAAATCATATATCAATTAGAACTCATAAATTCTAAATTCTGTTTTAGTACGGCATTCAGGCATACTTCAGAGATACTGCAGGTTTGGTTCCAGACCACGGCAATAAAGTATTGCATCACAATAAAGTGTCGAATGAATTTTTTGGCTTCCCAGCGCATATAAAAATTACATTTACACTACTCTGCAGTCTACTGTGTGCAACAGCATTGTCTAAAAAACCAATACACATACCTTAATTAAAAAAATACTTAGACAAAAAATGCTAACCATCATCTGAGCATTCAATGAGTTGTAATCATTAACCAAAGGTCACCACAGCAAATACATTAATAATGAAAAAGTTTAAAATATTGTGGGATTTCCCAAAATGTGACAGACACACAAAGCGAGCAAATGCTGTTGGAAAACTGGCGCTGAAAGACTTGCTTGACACGGGGTTGCACAAACCTTCAATTTGTAAAAAACAGTGTCTGCAAAGCACAAGAAAACAAAGCGCAATAAAACGGGCAAGGTACACCTGCATTTGGTTAAGTAATATGATTGGAAAAGAGCTCTCTGTTCTTTCTCCAGTTCTTTGCTAAAGCGTGACAGATATTAAGTACATTTCTACTATGGATTCTGAAAGCATACCTGTCGGAGTTCATCGGCCATGAAGAAGGAAGGTGCATTTGCTTTTGGTTGCATATAAGCAACATGAGGTGCAGTTGGAGGGTAAATATGATAATTTGGAAATACCTAAAAAGGCAGGGAGGAGGAAATGTAAAGACCAATTTTTTTTGCAATTGACTAAGCTTTATCATTGTTTTGATAAAGACTGAATCTTACAATAACAGTGATAAATTGATACCATTTTTAATCTTTAAATGATAAACACCTCAGAGAATAGCTGTTATTAATACACTTTCTGAATGAATGCATTTTAAAAACATCCTTATATTGTAATAATCAGTTTTTTAAATCTAATGAGAAAGAAACATTTCTTCAGATACAGTAAAAGTTAAGCTCCAATGAGAGGCAAAAGTAGCTCTTTGGAAGAGAGAACACAGTTTTCAAGTATTTGTTAAAGCAAATCGGAGAGAGGAAGAAAGCAGATATTAAAGGTGTCTGGGTACAGTCAAGTAATGAAATAACAGTGCCCTGGCATCCCAAAGAACTGCCCTCTAAAGGGCTTTTGGCGGCCAACCTAAAGTGTTGTACACTTGTTAAACACTTCGAACTGCATGGTAAAGAGGACCAACCGACTCTGGGTCAGCAGCTTAAGTCAACAGGAGGGTGCTTGCTTACCTTCTAAGCAAACTACAACAAAGTTACTAAATCTGCTTCCAGCTGCTTGTCTTTCATTATTTTAATTGGATTCTTTCCACTACCCTGCTTGCTTCTCTTTTTCCTCTGTCTCTTCTTCCCTTCACTGGTCTGTGCTATAAAATCAAACTACATTCTAAAATACTTTTCCTTGTGTTTTATTTCACTTTAAAAATTAAAACAAACATTTTTTTTTGCTTTAAAAAATGACTAGCTGATTTCTATTGCCCTCAAATGATTGTTCTGCTCTCAACCAGGAAGTGGCTTTGCCACACTGGCAAGGTGTCTCTGACCTCTACCTGGAGAGAGGACAGTACCTCCTCTGCCTTGCCCTGGTGTCCTCACATCAGATACACAGTTTGGCTTCACTACCTCGTTTACCATGAGCATATTTTTAAGAGTGGTTTCAAGGGTAAAAACATTATAAAAAGGTGCCATATATATAATCTCTACAAAAACAGCCTGAGACAGTTCTGTGACAAAAGAACCTCTTTATAGATTTATTTCTACAAGTATGATAAAATATAATAAAACATAAATAATTATAAAATAAACCCCCAAAAGGTAAAACATTGATGGAATTCTTACTTGAAAGAACCAAGGAAAGTCTCTACTCTACCTCAATTATTTGACCTTCTGTTCGGCAAGCTGTTCTGTGATAATTTTTGAAAGATCTCTGACCAAAAACAAAACAAAACAAAATAGAAACTATTAGCTATTTTATTATTTTTCAAAAACATTTTACATGACTTATAAGTACTTCTATAAATGTTTTCGCACTTATTTCTCATAATCCCCATTTATAACTGGTGAAACGGTCTCAGAGGTACTAAGATTCAAGAGTCACAAAACACGGCAGGACTGGGACTCTTAAAACTAAGAAACAAGAGAAATCTGTTGTCTGTTACTCAAATTGTCTTTTAGTAAAATATTCATTTTATTCAGTATAAATCAGTGCAACTTGAAAAATCAAAATCTGCTTACTAAATTCCACACATACTTTGTATCTAAGCCTATCATCTACGATTAGGTCACATGTCTACAGCTTAGATCAGCTTTCATATTTTAATGGAATTTGGTTTTGTAATTCATGAACTCTTCATCTACTACTTATTTTTCTATAGTTAAAAAAAATACCTTTAACATGGACAAAATAATGAAGCTAGAAATGCAGAATTTATGGAACATGACGCTTCCCTCTCCCCCCTACCCGCTCTCCCCTCTCTTGACACTCCTTTGATGCTCTTCCGTCGTCCACAATCCTCCCTCCTCCTTACCAGTGACCCATACTGGAGGCCTCTTCCCACTGTGTCCTCCACTGTCCACAGATCTAGACACTAAATCACTGCTTCACCTGAGGCAAGCGTTACATCAGTTTGCTTTCAGAAAGTACAGTAAGAAATTTTCTTTTTAGAGGTAAATCTATACTTATAAACAAACGTCAGCAAATACCAACTCCAGCTAGCACAAGCACGAGGTAAACCCATGAACAGAATATGCCATGAAGTACTAAACTGGAGCTTGAATTTCTGATTAAAACCAGATTTTTCCCAAGCTAGAGTTATTATTAATGCAGAAAAAGATTACTTTGAAGATAAGAGAATGATCATCTAAATTAGGAAATTAAATACTCATTTTTTCAAATCACAGTAAAAATATGCAAGAGAGCATAAACCTCCTCAATCTCATTAACAAGAAGGAACTGTTCTAAGAAAGAGGATTATCTTTTCTCCTTTAATGTGGACCTACCATTCCAGTCAGGGGTGCTGGGGTTGTGTCTGTATAGAAGTAAGTTGTCCCACCAACGGTTTCCTTTTGGATCACCTGACCGGAAGACGGAGTCTGGGAAACAGGATTATTGACAGGTGCAGACGCACTAGAAGGCACCAGGTAATTTGCTGGGTTTGGAGTGTGACTTCTTCTTCTGGGAGCAGGAGAAGTGTGCGGAGTGATCTTGGGAGAATGAAGAGGGGAAGATCCGGCTGACAGTGACATTCCTGAGGAAGATGGAAAAACATTTCTTAGAAAGTAAAAATTGGTTTTAGAGAAAAAAACATCTGGAAAATAAAATGCAAACATTCATTTGGAAGAAACATCATCTTTAGCAAACTCTTTAAAGCAAGGCTAAGAGATAATTTTATCTTGTTTTGTTTTAGAGAAAACTCTGATTAAAGTAAATGAAAAGTTTCTTTTTTCAAATATATCCAATTCTAAATAAGTAAACAAATTTTTTACAATAATTGTCTCCTCCATATCAAGGTTTACATGAGAAAATTCAACAGTTAAGAATTGCCAATAAGTTAATTTAATGGAAAAATGAAAAACTGGGGCTCTTTAAAATTCTGCCTTTTATAAAAGCTTTTCCTTTATAAAAAGCGTAAAATTCCTTTTTTGTTAAGAATCACTTAAAACTATGGCTATTAACAATACAAATATCACATTCCCCTGAAGTATAGTATTAAAAATTAGATTACTTAATGAAACTTATTAGATTTTTTTTGGACCAAATACAATAGCTTGAAACGGGAAAAAAAAATAGATCCAGTCTTAGTTGAACTATATGGCAACTTAAACACTGTAATTTTAAAATCAAGTAGTACATACTGTTTTGATGCCTTTTGTATTTAAATAGGCATACACTAAAACTGAAAATTTCTGTAGATGCATATTTTGAAAATTAGCCCAACTGATGCCACTATGTTGTAGTTTTACCTAAATACAACCATTAAAGAAACCATTACATGCAGAGCATCCTCTCATCTGCTGTGAGGAAAGGGACAGGACAATTGTCTTTGCCCCTCAGGAGATTCCAAGCTGGCTGGGAAAACAAGCTCGGATCACACGTAAAAGACATAAGATGACTTACAAAGACACTCAAATATAAATTAGTACACTGCAAACTACATGCATAAACGCAGATGGATGCAAATTAAATAACAGGGAGTTAGTCAAAGACTTAATGGAAGTGATCAGTTCTGAGCAGAGATTGAAAAGAGTTTGCAGAGCTACAGTTCTACTTTCTGAAAAAGATTCAGGACCTGCTTTCTGGCTGTTAGAGGAATGACAGGAAACCTTAGCTTTTAAAGTAATATGCCCTCTCACAGTTCAAGAAAAAAGTTACCAAACTGCCTCTGGGTCATAGAAGTAGGTTAACAGGGCTATAAATTTCAATTTCTAAGAACTCAAAAAACACTAGCATTGTTTCTTGAAAAGACTTAAGTGACCAAAGACAACACTAAGATAACACTTATCTTTGTGTACCTCTCTGAACTTTCTAAAGAGTTTTGACATACTATTTCACCTAGTTTTCCAAGCAACTAAGTGGATAGGTAGGTGAGGTAAGTCAAGTTACAAGCACCTCAATGTACATCAGAATTTAGACATAGGGAGGTTTTGTTATTTGACCAAGGACATATGTGCAAAGTCAACAAACAGCAAAGTCAGGACTCACACTCAAGTCTCCAAACTCCCAACCTAACATTCCTACTGCTGTAACAAATGTCTACTGCACTGACATTAAAATAAGCCAAGAGTTCTCAAGTTCTCAAATTTAAGAGAAACTTTAAAAAGCTAAAACCTGTTTTAAAAAAACACGAGATAAAAGCCTACTTTTTTTTAAACTGTTCCCAGAGTTCCTGGTGTTTTTCAAACTCTACATTATACATTTAATTGCAGGTTAATCCATACAGCAAAAAAAGGCAGGATTATTAAACTATTTTCAAAGGATAAATACTCCCCATTTATCTAATATGAAATGTATTTAGATAGCCTCCCTACAGCTAGCCTCCAGGTCTTTCTAGGATAACACTGGCTATGTCACCAAAGATGAGTATATTTGTTTACCACCTTTAAATTAAGTAACAACAACAAGTATATTTACCAATTCTTAAACACTTTCCATGTGTCAGGTACTAATAAAAGTACTTCACATCCATCAGTCAACGCCATCCTCACAACAACCCTGTGAGGTAGGTATACAACATGACCTCAGAGAGAAGAAAAACTCAGTTTAAAACACTTACTGTATGTAGATTAATGATAACAAAAAAAAAAAGAAAGAAAAGAGGGATTACTCCCTGATAGGATAAAACTAACTGCAAATCACCGATTAAAGCATGCTTTAAATATCCTTAATTTTGATCATTTAAAGGGTGTCAGATGATCAGCTATGGAGGTACATTTTTCTGATAATATTCCTTTCTCTTAACAAAAAAAAAAAAAAAAAAAAAAGCAGTTCCTGTGTGGTGATCTCCAATAAGTTCTTCACAATGGTATAAAGGGCATATCAAAGTGTGGGCAAAGGGTTAGTTTGTGTTTATACAGAGGATCAAAGCCTAATTTGGCTACCCAGAAAACGAATTAAGATACGATATGAAGAAGAACTTCCAACATCAGCACTCTCTGGAAGAGTCATTCCAGAAGATGATCATCAAAAAACTTCAACAAAGATCCAGGCGCTGCTACAGCTGTAGCTGCATTCATCCCACCGGTTCCTGGACTTGCCATTGGAATGAAGAAGGAGATATCTAAGCTGGCCTGTGCATACAGTAAAACAACAAATTTGACTGGATCTATACTGTTGGAACTCAACCAAGAATTAGGAGAAGTGCAAGTTGCAGCACTCCAAAATCTTGCGACTACAGACTATCTACTGTTAAAAGAACATATGGGATGTGAACAGTTCCCAGGAATGTGTTGTTTTAATTTGTCTGATTTTTCTCAAAATATTCAAATTCAGTTAGACAATATCCATTATATCATTGATAAGTTTTCACAAATGCCTAGGGTGCCTAACTGGTTTTCTTGGTTTCACTGGATATGGCTGGTAATTGTAGGTCTGCTTTGGTTATGTAGCTGTATTCCTATTTTGTTAAGGTGTGCACGCAATTTAATTGGTAATTTAAAACCTATACACGCTTATGTCATACTACAAGAAGATATGTCAAAGAAATAATCAATCTTCCCATGTTTTCTTCCCTCTGCTACTTTTATAGCTTCTCTGCTTCCTTCATAATTACAACCCCTAAGTAGAATTCGTGCCTCATATCGAAATTACCGAGTATCATAATTCTTCCAAGTGGTAAAGATACCTCAAGACAAATGCTGGGCATAGAAGCCACAGGGCATAAATCTGCAAAAAAGTAAAAAGCTAACCTTTTCAAACAATATTGCTTCTCTCTCACTTGCCAACTTTACATTTCCCTGTATGGCCCCAGAAGATGACTGGTTAGCCAGAGACATGTAAGATTCCTCAAGGGAGGAACAACCTAAGACAGGCACAGTTGCAGGGGGGCCATCAAGTGAGAATTTGGGGATCAACAGAGGTGAGGCTCAGAACATCACCCCCCCTGCTTTGAGAGAAATCTTCTGCATCCGTGGCTGTTTTGCTGCCCTTGTCTAGCTTGGATTAATACTTAGTCTACAGGCACACACCTGATCATCTACATTTGCCCTCTTACAGCACTAAACTATGTTTTCTACCTTTATCTTGCATCTACCTACCACTTCAACATTAAAAATAATAATAATAATAACAATAATAATAAGGGAGAAATGTGGGATTCACATATAAATCAAGTATGAAAATCAAATGAATAATCATAATTGACCTTATTGTTTATAGTTCATGATGCATGATCAAAATTGAAAGTTTCTGTGATGACTGCCCTTGCACTGTTCACCATGTAAGAACTTATTCATTATGTAAGAACCTGTTCACCATGTAAAAACTTGTTCGTTATGCTTCAGAAGATTGGAGACTGTTGAGAATTAGGCTTGGGGTTGATTAATGATTGTGCATTGAGTTCCCTATACAGAATTTTATTGTTGTTAACAACCATATGATCAATAAATATGAGAGATGTCCTCTCAAAAAAAAATACACTTAAAAAAATAGAAAAAAAAAACACTTACTGTAAGGGCAAATATAGGTCACTAAACAAAAGAATCATGATTCAAACTCAGGTGTATTTGATTCCAAAGCCTGTGCCTCAACAATATGCCGAGAAACAGTTGCCCAGTCCCTATGTCCTGGAGGAGAAGAGGAAGGGGATCCTTAACCCTCAGCAGCATTAGTGTGACCAAAGCTGGGGGTGCAGGTGTCAGGGAGGTGCAGCAGAGGGTGAAGAGAAAGATTCTGACACCAAAGAGGTATGTGAGGCAATAGGGAAAATACCTTTTTAAGGCTGAATACTGGGAAAAAGATTACAAAAACCAATCTGAGGTCAGTTAAGAAATTCACGTACAGTAAAATGTACAAGTTGTCGGTAACAAGTTTTCTCTTAAGTTTTAATTTTGTAACTAGTCTAATACAAAGTTGCAGCACTAAAATTTCATATATCTGAGCTGAGGCTGACTGTGGAGTTTAATTTAAGCACAATCAAAATAAAACATGCACAAAGCAGTTAAGTATCACCATCCATAAGGGTAACAGGATATTTAAAATGCATAGGAAGCTAGAAATTAAATTATCCCCTAAGTTACTGAGACATCAAACTAGTCACAAAAGACACACAGCTTTGTACCACCAGAATATTTTACAAAGATGGTAAAGAGCTGAGTAAATATGCACATATCTGCTTGGAGAGAGGTATTTTGTACTTAATATTATACAAATAATCACAGCTCACTTCTTATTAACTGCCCACATACAACACTAAATCATATATAGCATGAAGTAGAACATAGTACAGAAGTGAGTAGTCAAAAATAAAGGCGAATTAAAATGAACAGATTCAATTTCATCTCTCTCCTCTCTCACACGTAAATATTCCTTTTTCAGTTCTATCCTTCCATATATGAGTTGGGGAGGGGGGTGGAGGAGGGCACTAGTGTTTTTTACAACACCCAGTGCTACTAACCGCTACTCCACCTGAGCACACATAGTAACACACCGAGGACACCGTAAGACAAATCGATAAGAATGAAAATTTGAATTTTACAAAAACTTTAAGTAATTTTTTTGCATTTCTTTTTTGTATTACATTTTGTAATTTACTTTTACAATGAGATTTTGGCGAAATATTATACAGTAACTGCATTGCGATTTCTTATTGGGTGACTATTCAAACAGATGTTTAAGTTACGTATGATAAAGCAATTACTTGAGAACATTTGCCAAAAATTCTTCTTAAAAGTATTCTAATTCAAATGAAAGTGAGGAATAACAAAGAAATGCTAGCTGGAGGAATTAACCAGAGCAATGAACAAAATAAAGGAATGAGATATAAAAAATTTCAAGGCTAATTTATGGAGGCAAAAGTGTCAGTATTTTTGGATGACAGGACTCTGCAACCTGAAAAACCCAAGAAAACCAGCAAAAGAGACTCTTTTAAATAATGCCAATTCATTGAAGTAAAAGCTTACATTAATTACCTACCAAATTACCTTCCTAAATGAAAAATAACCAGTTAGGGGAATAATATTTCTGGGAAATGAGAGACAGTGCTAACTTCCACTAATGTTCCGAATTCACAGAACTACAAGATTAAAACACAACATCCAAATTTTAAAATATAGCTGTGCTGTAAGGAAAACAACAAAAAACTATAAGCAAGGACCTAAGGCACAATCTGTAATTAACAAGTTATACTGTGAAAAATTGGAAACTCACAACCTAGGCCAGATGCAGTTTCTATAAGATGAGGCTTTAATGCCCCCATGGTCTATGAAAAACGGTCTGTAGCCCAGAATGTGGAGAACGGAACTCAAAGCCCAGTGTAAACCAGAGAGTCTGGGAAAGCCACACCATCAGTGAGTGTAGGCCGAGAAAGTTTCTAGCCATCAGCCCACACTGCTGTGTGAAAGCCCTGCTTGTTCATGGAAGAGATGGAGGAAAGGAAAAGGCTGGGAAGCATGGTGCCAAGGGACACACAAAGCCCACGCCTGCACCACGCGTAGGAGCAGCAGGGAAATTCCTTCCAGGAGACTCCATGCTGCAGAAACCCAGTGAGAGACTGACGTGGAACCTGAACTGCACTGGATACTGGGTGAGGCGAACGCCGACTGTTCTGATGAAGGCGCCTACAACCCGGAACACACAGACATCTCCACAGAAAGATGATCCCGCTTAAAAGAACTCTCAAAATGAGAATCACTGTGTACAATATACTTAAGAAATAGCACCCCAAGAACAATGACTCTCAGAGAACAGAAACCTGTGAGAGAGGTAAAATAACAACTACTATTATTAAGGACATGAGAGAAGTGACAAAACAGCACAAAAAAACAGGACATTTGTTCTGCTTAAACAGAACTAGACTCTTTAAGAGTAAAAAATATAATCATTAACAGATGAGTTAAATAAACAGCAAAGTAGACACAATCAAAGAGAGAAAAGGTAAACCAGAGAGGAATCTAAGGAAATTACCTAGAAATATAATTCAGAAAATACGAAGGAGTGGTTAAGAGGCAAGAAAAGTAGAATGAGATGGCAAATTTCCAGGAGAAAAAAAGAAATAATATTAGAGAAGCAATATTCAAAGAAGAGAGCTGTAACTTTCAAGAACTAATTTACCACACCAAGTTCTCATTCAAGAAGTCCCAAGCAATATGAGTTCTGAACAGAGTAAGTAAAAATAAATCACTCTCAATCAGGTGAAATTGTAGCATGCCAAAGATAAAGAAAAGCCAAAAAGCTGTCAGAAAAAAGATAAATTGTCTTTAAAAAATTACATTAATGGAAGACTGCATCAGCAACATTAGACAATGAAATAATATACTCAAAGTAAGGAGGGAAGAGTAACTGTCATCTTAAAGTTTACACACAATCTGCAAATAAGCAGGGGGAAATAACATTTTTGGGGTTGCCACTCACACATCTCCTAAGTGAGAGAGAACAATTAAATGACTAACTTACAGAGCACAGAGGAAACTCCCTTCCCAAAAGGCACATAAGAATGTGTAAATACATCTGAATATGTATTTACAGTGAAAGAACTAGCCTGAGATTAAAGCCAGAGTGTAATTAAAATTCTATATAACTATAACAATGAAGACACGTAAAAAGAAACCAAGTTATTAAAACTCCATGTATTGATAAAGTACCTTTGCCTCTTTTCTCTTCCAGCAATTTTAGAGTTAGGAAAGCATGCATGGTAAAATTCTAGGACTTAACAGTAGGTAAAACAGAAACTTAACATATAACACCCAACCTTTTCCTCACACCATACACAAAAGTTGCCTGAAAATGGACCAAAAACCTAAATGTAGGAGCTAAACTATAAAACTCTAAGAAGAAAATAAATATAAACCTTCCTGACCTTCAGTTAACTAATATTGTGTATTTTAAGATATGATACCTAAAGCATACATAACCAAAGGACATAAAATAAACTGGACTTCATCAAAATTTAAAATTTTGTTCACCACAGGACTATCAAGAAAGTGAAATGGCAACCCAGAGAATGGAAAAAAATATTTACAAATCATATATTCAATATAGGTTTGGTATGCAGAATATATGAAGGACTCCTATCTTAACAGTAAGAAGAAATAACCAACTTTTAAAATGTGCAAAGAATCCAAAGAGATATTTTTCCAAAGAAGATACACAAACGGCCAATAAGCACATAAAATGAAGCTCCACACCATTAGTCACTGGGGACATGCAAATCAAAACCCAATACTACATCATACTACTAGGATGGCAATAAACAAAAGCAAAGACAAATAATGGGTGTTACAGAGGACAGAGAAATTCAAATCCTCACACACTGTCGGTGGGAAGGTAAAATGATGCAGTCACTTTGGAAAATAAACTGGCCACTCCTAAATTGTTAAACACAGTTACCATATGACCCAGCAATTCCATTCTTATGTTACAAGAAAGAATTTAGAACACATGTTCACACAAAACATGAATGAATGTTCATTACGCATAATAGTAAAAAAGGGGGGAAGAACCCAAATGTCTATCAACTGATAAATGGTAAAATATGATCTATCCACATGATGGAATATTATTCACTAGTAAGAAGGAAGAAAATGCTGTAACATGGTACAACATGGATGAACCCTGAAAACACTATGTTAAATGAAAGCACACACAGAAAGTCCATATATTATACAATCTACTTACAGGTGTACCTTGTTTTATTGTGCTTCACTTGATAGCGCTTCGCAGATACTTTTTTTTTTCCAATTTTAATGTTTAAGGCAACCCTGCATCAAGCAAGTCTATTGACACCACTTTTTCAAAAGTATATACTCACTTCTTATTGCTGTCACATTTTGGTAATTCTTATAAAATCTCAAACTTTTTCATTATTATTGTATTTGCTATGGTGATCTATTTTCAGTGATTACAACTCACTGAAAACTCAGTAACATTTTTAAGGAATAAAGTATTTCTAAATTAAGATACTTATTTTTTTAATATATAATGCTGTTGCACATTTAATAGGCTACAGTATAATGTAAATATAATTTTTATATGCACTGGGAAACCAAAAATTCCATTTGACTCGCTTTATGGTAGTAGTCTGGAACCAAACCCACAGTATCTCTGAGGTCTCTCTGTGTACGAAATATTCAGAGTAGCCAAATACATAAAGACATAAAGTACATTAGTGCTTTCCAGGCACTGGGCAGAGGGGACAAGGGGAAGTAACTACTAAAAGGTATGAAATCTCTTTTTGGGGTGATGAAAAGTGTTGTGGAATCTTGGAGATATACTTAAAACCACTGAATTATATACTTATAAAAGGGCAAATTTGTACATATTAATTACATCACAACAAAAAACTGCTGTATCTAAATCATTGCTAGTGTTGAGGGAAGAGAGACTGAGAAAACTACTAATACACTAGAAGGTGGAGAGCAAAAAAAAATTGCAGGAAAAAACCCACTTATGTTAATTACCAATAAAAAGATTAAATATAGACAAAAACTTAACTAGAAATGCACCAGACTTATATGAAGAGAAAGTTAAAACTCTACTGACAGAAACAAGATAACTTGAACAAAAGGAAAGAAATATACACACTTGTTATTCAAATGTTGATTTTACCCTTAATCAAAACACATAATGCTAATTCAAAAAAATACTGACAGAATTTTTTTTAATTACCTAAATCAATTATATGTATGTGGAAAAATAAACATTAAGAACAGCCAGGAAAATTATTAAAGAAAAGTAAGTATGGAGGAAGAACATAGAAGAAGAAAGAAGGATGAAAAAGTAAAAGGAAGACAAAGGATAGTGTAAGACCACTAGGTATTAAAAAGTGATAAAAGCTGTAGTAAAAACATTTGATAAAGGCTCACATGAATAGTGGGTCAGTGCAATAGAATAAGCATGAAAGCTGACCTCAAATACATATGAAGAAAGTAAGTATAAGAAAAAGGTAGCATTTCAGACTTCAGGGGTGGAGATGCACAGTAGTCAGAAACGACAACTCACTAGTCATCACTAACTGATTCAATGAATAAAGATAAAAGCAAACAATTATTTAAATAAAATAAACAAAAGTAACTCACCCTTTTACATTAATTATGCCCACATAAACTTCAGATAAATATTCAGATTGAATATTTAAGAGTTTAAAAGCAAGTACCTCAAAGAATACTTTTAAAAATAAACTTTTTAAAGTATAATGTTATAAAGACAAAATGCAAAGGTCAAAAAAATGTTAATTTAACTTCTTAAAAAAAAGTATTTCTATATAGCAAAGACAGATTATATGCAACACTTAATAAAGAGCTAATCTTCTTTAATATATAGTTCTTACAATCATTAAATAGAAAGCAACCAATAGAAAATGGCCAAACTGCACAACTTGCCAGCAGTTTGCAGACAAGAAAATTAAATTTCTCAAACATAAAAAAGGTGCTCATATTTACAGATAATTAAACAGATGCAAATTATAACCTGGCCTCTTCTCAGATTGGCACAGATAAAAAAGTTTATTTAGACAATTATTAAAAGGCTGGATGTGATATAAACACTGTCATACACTTTTAGTATGGACTGTTACAGTCTCTTTTGGAAGATAATCTGACAACAGCTATGAACTAAAACTTTTTAATTGGCATAATGATAAGCAATTCAAACAAAAAAAAGTCACAAAATGAAAAAGGATGTGAACTCCCTCAAACTGGACATTTTTGTCTTGCTCTTCTGAGTCACTGGACAAATGCCTCATGAACAAAAAGCTAAGGTTTTAAATCCCTGAACTTATAAATTCTTTCCAGGAAAAAAAACAAAAGCAGTATTTTCTTCCCTCAAAGAAGTTTAAAAAATAAAAAGAAAAGGGTGCTTTCTCAGATATAAATGCATCTGAAATGCCAGAGTGAAGATCCTCCTAAATATGAAAACACTAACAACCTTCCTTTTAAAGTCAGAAACAAGACAAATATTTCAATCATAACTACTTCTATACATCATCACCATACTAAAAGCCAATGCCAACGGAACAACAGAAAACACATTTCAAGGGAAGAGATAAAACTATCATTATTTGCAGGTAACTGTCCACATAAAAGAATTTACAAAATATTAGAAATAACAGGATTTACTAAAGTAACCAACATACAAAATTCAACCACATTACCTACACACTAGAAATAATCAATGAGAAAAAATTTTATTTTTTAAAGGCACCAACTATAGCACCAACAAATACTACAAAATATCTCAGGATACCTAACAAAATATATGTAAGACTTGAACACAGAAAATCAGAACTTTCTGGAAAGACATTATAGAAGACCCAGAAAAGATGGGGAAATAGCCTATGTTCATAGATAGGAAGCCAATACTGTAATTATGATTCTCTTCAACTCATCTAGAGACTCAATGCAACTTCCCTGAAGACATCATGCTGATTCATGGAGCCACAGTCTCCAGAGCTGTTTCTTCCTCTGGTACGTTAATCAACGATTTTCCTTGCCAACCCCAAATTCTCCAAAACCCATCCTCACTGTAAATTTCAGGTCGTCCTTCTGAAAAATCTTACACTATAAAAATTGTCCTGGAACTCATAGTTAAAAACCATTCTCATCATTTTGTACTTTTTCATTTGCTGCCAGTACCATATAAGTCAACCGTCTCTTTGTAAGAAAGAACTGTGCCTTAATCTCTGTATTCCCAACTACACGTGTAGTGGCACACGGTCAACACACAGGAAGTTTGATGAAAATGAATGCTTACAGAGGCCCAATTCCTCTTTTTAGTACCAACAATCAATACATGCTAAACACTGCAACAACTATGATGAGGAAATGGAGAATGCCATCACCAGAATACCTGAGAATGACAAGAAACTTGGAGGAAAAACCCAAATGCTCATGCTATCAAGTGACGCAGATGTCAGTCATCACTATTTAAATTTAAGTGAATGTAATATCAAAATATCTTATATTGAACAGATGAACCTAAATTGAAGATGAGCAGATGAAACATTACATATTTTTTAATCTAAAGATTTTATTTTTATTTATTTATTTTTTTGGTGAAAGTATTTTATTTGTTAAGGAATCATTAATATACACTCTTATGAAGATTTCACATGAAAAACATTGTGGTTACTACATTCACTCCTACTATCAAGTCCCCCCCATACCCCAATAAAGTCACTGTCTATCAGTGTAGTAAGATGTCAGAGTCACTACTTGTCTTTCCCACACACACACCATGTGTACTAATCATAATACCTCTCAATCCCCTTCTCTCTGCCTCCCACCCACCCTCCCCACCCCTCCCCTTTGGTAACCGCTAGTCCCTTCTTGGAGTCTGTGAGTCTGCTGCTGTTTTGTTCCTTCAGTTTTGCTTCGTTGTTATACTCCACAAATGAGGCAAATCATTTGGCACTTGTCTTTCTCTGCCTGGCTTATTTCACTGAGCATAATACCCTCTAGCTCCATCCATGAAACACTGTATTTTTTTTTTGTATCATTAATCTACAATTACATGAGGAACATTATGGTTACTAGATTCCCCCCATCAGCAAGTCCCCCCCACATACCCCATTACAGTCACTGTCCATCAGCGTAGTAAGATGCTGTAGAATCACTCCTTGTCTACTCTGTGTTGTACAGCCTTCCCCACACCCACCCCCCTACATTATACATGCTAATCATGAAACATTGTACCTTTAACAGGGCCAATATCTAGGGCCTCATCCAGGAGAAAAGCATACTAAGAATTTATATGATCATATCCAGGAATACAAAAAAGTACTAAAAATAATTTCTTACCTGTATTCATTTTTTTAAACCAAATTCTCCAATCACAACACCCTTAAAATAAAACAGTGTAACACAGTTATAGCCCCCAGAAGACAATAATTTTTTCCTATTAAATTCTAACAGCATCTTAAACATACTAAGAATTAACAAATTCTTTTCCTTGACTCTGTTGATGATGATTTAAAGGGTGGATATAAAAGGTCAACTCAAAGGTTAGAGCACTTTTCTCCCTACACTTGCTCTTCTAGTGCTTCAGTGGCAAAAACTTTACTTCTAAGACCATTTCTATCACTAGCTGTTTTTAACAGAAGGGGAAATTGAGTTTAAGTATTTAATTATAATCATTTTAACAATTAAAAGTTTTGATGTCGTGGAGTTATTTGCAATTCGATGTAACCAGTTAACAAATAAGTAAAACTGCTTTAAAATATAATCCTTAGAGTTTCTCAATAAACTTAATAACAAAGATCCTTGATTGGGGGTCCCCAAGACCACCTCCATATTCAGAATTCATTGGACCTCAAAAGACTTGGCATACAGTTTCACTCACAGCTAAGATTTAACACAGCAATGCAGTAAGCATATACCTCCAGATCTCAAGGAAAAAGACTCAGGTGGAACCTAGAGGCATTCACGTTTAGGCTTCCTCTCTGCCTCTCATAGAAGCACGCAGGTCACTCTTCCTCCAGTAACGTGTGCAATGTATCTGACTGGAAAAGCCCATTAGCAACTCAGTGCCCAAGGTTTTTATGGGGGACTGGTCACACAGGCCTACCACATACCAGAATTCCAAACTCCCAGAAGGAAAACAGATGTGAAGCATAAACCACATTGTTCGCACAAAGAACCCAGCACAGTAAACCAGCCTAATCAATTAGAGAATAATGGAAACACGCCCTATCTCCAAGTTCCCAGACATTAGCTAAAGGCCAAAGTTGTAAGCAGGCATTTTTAAGAATTGCAGTCTTAAGACCCTTATGTTAACTCATGTCTGCACATACAGCATGATTTGTCTCCAATATACTCTTTTTCGTAATTCTGCTCAATATAGTAACAATGAATATTATAGCAAACCACAAGGGCAAACATTTAGTTTTCCATATCTAAACATAAATATCAGGGAAGGGGAAGGAGAAAAAAAGTAAGCCTGAAATTAGGGCAGTGGATTATGTTGATTCCACTACTTTTTGTCCATGGACATTTTGAAAAATTACATGTATTAGTGATGTACACTCAATGGTTAGGAAACATAGCAAAGAAAATTAAATATAGTTCATATGAAAATGAAACAAAACTATGTGTTTCATCAGCTCCTCTCTCTAGTATATGAACTATCTAAATATACAAGCTAACTAAACATATATGTTATGGCTTAAAATAAGATTTCAGCTACTAACATTAAACAGAAAAGACTTTGTTATATCATTAGTTAAGCTATATTTTAGTTTCCAGAATACCAAAATTATGGAAACTATTCAAAAAGTTTATATAAATATTAGAAGTATATGAAACAAAACTTTATTCTTGGAAAATAACTGTTGGGACTTTTAGAGCAATCCTAAAGAGTAAATCACCTAGGCTATGACTTGGTGTGTGTATCATAAAAAATAGCTGCTTTCAATTTCAACAGCTTAAAAACTATTCACAGCCTTTGTCCAGGTATTCTAGTTCTGGAAAGTGTTCTAAAGAAATAGTCTTAGATCCTGAAAGATATTCATAGTTAAGATAAAATGTATTATACACAGGGCATACATATATGATGCTGCTTTTTAGAAGGTAACACTATGATTCAACTTTCTAAGAATATAAAAGTTATCATCTTCTATAGTCTTATAATAGAACATATAAACTTTAAAATCTGAAAGTTAGCAATCCCTAGTCAAAACTCTTGCTTCATAATACCTCTATTGAGTCCCCCTAAAATCATAATTATCTTTTTAAAAATAATTAAGAATCTACTTAATTACTACTTAAAATTAAATGTAGGTAATCTACTTCATGAATTTGAAAATAGTTTGAAGAAAATATTTTACAATTTTTAGTTTTTAAGCCAGTAGTACACTAAGCTTCCCCCTTCTTTTTACAATTTAGATAGTAGGGCCCAAACCAGCTTAGCAATTTGTTCGATCATATAAACTCAGTGATGTTATAAATGAAAACAGAATCTAGGTCCCTCAAGTGCTAATACAGCCCAATGTAGCACTCATGCTGATGAATTTAACCTAAACTTAAACTCTTAATGGTCATAATAAAAATCATGCACCTGGAAGGAAAAGTTATAGTATGAAGAGAAAATGTGATTAAAGAAAGAACTTCCAAATTTCAGAACATATAAAATATTAAATGAGGGGAAGATGGTACAATCAATTCAAAAAGATTTCTCTCTTAAAGCTTCTGAAATTCTACCTCAAAATTACACAGTCAGTTCTCAAGATTTGGATACTGTGAAGAGAAACAAGTCAGTATGAAGCTACAGATACTACTACAGACCGGAGTAATTCTGGAGATCTTTGAATTTAAAAATCAGATTAGAATTTAGTGTTTCAGAAGAAGTCTAGCAATATGGATGTTTGGATTACTGTCTTCATTAAAACTTTAAAAAATTTATATATCTAGTGATATTTATCTTTTCCTTGCTGCCAAAGACTATTATTAAATTGATAGGATGCATTTTATAACAGTTGGCATCCTAGAATCCAGGAATATGATAAACCTTTATTATGATTTTGGTCACTCTTCTGTAGGACTAACAACAATAATCCCTCAAGATCTTGGCATCAAGTGAAAAAACAGTATTCTACTAAATTTTAATTTGGGAACATTTTACCATCACTTTGAAGCCACAAACTGAGGTGAGAGAAGAAAACTTTAAGAAGTGGGCACAAATAAAAATATAACTGAGGCAACCATCATAATATAGGCAAGAGTGTTCTTTTAAATGTGGGTCTAATCCTCAGACTGTACAAAGTAAAACAAACCATCATCCAAAAAGCAACAAAATTAGGAATTAAAAGCGAAGCTAATAAAAGCCTTATTTCTTCATAATTACAACATTCCATCAATCAAATTCAGGTTTGCAGATACTTATCAAAACTGGCTGAGAATGTGATTGATTACATTCTTAACCATGGTTATGGTCATAATAATCATGCAACTAATGAACCTAAAGCTGAACTTAAACCTAAACTTAAAGCTTACTTATCTAAAGCCCAATTTTCCAAACTCTGAGGATCACTTACACTTCTAGCCTAAACAATAAAAGATATTTAGTAATCAAGTTTATTATTGGCTACATAAAATACCCTTTATTCCTATATATTTTAAATCATTCTAACTTTCAAATGGCTAAAAACAAAATCAATGTATTTATAATCCTTTAATCTTTAACTCTGAAAACTACGTGTGTTACCACACTGATGTGCCTTGGCCCGAAGTGTTACCTATGTCACATCACATCCTGTTTTTCAAAGCCTCCAAAATGACAATCCACAGTATTCCTGCATAATTTATTATGTCCTAGAATATTATAAGGAAGTTTTTCTTTCTGCAGCTTAAATCCTTTAGGTTTCAGATAATGAATCCATTTAATTAAACATTATAATTATTTTTCATTTCCTCAGACTGCCCCCAAAAAACCTGTACTTTTTAAGGTAAAAATTGGTAATTATCAAAAGCATATTACAATATTAACAATAAGCCAAAATATGTTATTCATGGATCTAGTAAAATATACACTAGTCAAATTAAGTTCAATTTACTCCTATAAATTTCAAGCCACAAATGCAAATTACCTTTGCAAAGATGAAACTACCCAAATGCCAAAAGGTTTACTTGAGAGAAATGTTTATAACCCCATGTGAAAAAAGGGTAACTGGGATTCGTAGGTAGACTGCAAAAATCCTATGCTGACCACTTGGGGGCATACTCTTTCTTGCTGGCAACAAACAGCAGTAAAATTTCTACACTTTAAAGACTTGTTCCATGAAGTGTAGAGATAAAACGAAAACAGAGTCAATAAGAATACTGATGTTAATTGCTAGAACTGATTCCTTCACAAACCCTGTTTTCACAACAGCAACCCCTTGTGATCAGGGGAATTAAAAGTTGCTGAACTCAACAATCCCTTCAGTTAAACAAACAGACCCCTCATAGAGCTGTCCAACGCTGCCCAAACTATCCATCCTTAGTCGAATCAGTCAGTTTCATGAATTGTAGGATTTATCTTCAAGTCCAGTGCTGACTCAGAGGGTAGCTTGTTCCCTAGAGAAAACAACCAACAAAAATCAGAACAGCTACTGCTCATAAGCTCTTTCAACACCCAAGTGGAAAGGACAACTTATTGGGTCCAAAAAAATTGTTCAACTTCCTTTCAACTACAGAAGTAGCCAATAAACTGAAGGGACTGGTTATATGTTAGAGCAATTTTTTGGTTAAATTTTTCACTCAGTTACAGTACAGCAAGAAATATTAAACAGCTTAAAAAAAAAAGTTTACAGGAAAAGGTAGCACACAGACTACAAGGTTTCTTACTCAAGAACTTTGCAGTAATATAAATGGAAAGTATTCCAGGGGCCAAAACTATTGTTTTGTTTTTAATCTTTAAAAGGTGCTTTCCTAGTGTTTTGGGGGGCAGGGGCGAGAGGCATTTAATAAAATATCTTCACCCAAAAGTGATCTATCCATATATAGTCTAGGGTAGCTACGCTGAATGCCATACATGAAAAGACTAGTAAAGTGTTATTTAATTCCTTAAATGTAAGGTCCTCATTCACTAATCAGAGAAAATATTCTTAATCAAAAGATGAAAAGAGTAACATGTTCCATTTGAAGACTTAAAAAGGTGAACTGCTTTCCCTATTATTTCTAATCAAAAAAGGCAACATGCATAGCCTTTGAGCTTCAACAAACACCACAACAAAACAAAGAAACCTTTCCATTTCATGAGTTACAGGTTTTGTCTACAATAATGTTATTATGGAAAAAGGCAAAAACTCAAGAGAAAGGCAATCAAAGAGCTCAAGCTAATTTCAGAATGCAGAAATGTCACTTCATCCTTTCACATGAATTAGGTTAAAAGTCTATTATTCATTCAACTATGGAAAAAAATTCTAATAAAAATTTTTCCCTTGTCATTTCCAAGTTGCAATGTGGAAAATTCTTGGTTTTCAACCAACAATCTCAATGCCTGAAAGCTCAGGTTTATGAAGAAAAAACAAGTAGTCTTGAAAAGTGTACTCATCTGAATATAAGCACCTGACACTTTGGTAATTTGTGCGGTTGTCTGGTTTGGTTTTAAAGCCTTCTTGATACCTCACTTCCCCATTTTTTCTCAGAGAAAGGAAAGTTAAGCCCTAATGAACTAAGACACGAAATGTATAAAATGAATGGTACCTTCTGTATCCTTTGGAGAATTCACAAAGTCTCATTTTCTGTATTCTGTGCTTGAGATGAGGAATCTCAGCTGAGAAAAGCTACAACCCTCCCTTAAACCTGTGTCTCTAAGTGAGAAACAGGCCTACTGTGCCAAGAGGCTTTCAAACTGTATCAAGTAGAACCCTAAGCTTCCAGAAATACTTCAGGGTTCTGCAAATTCCTTAATTTGTTTTATTACAATTTATTAAGTCAATGATAAAATCACAAATGCAGGTCTAAATTAATACGCATTCATTTTTAACATACTCGAGATCATCCTGAATCTCTAGGCCATTTTCATGGAGACCTCAGAATAAAGCCCCTCTTCTTTTGATACCCCATGTGTATATACAGATTTTTATTAGGAAGGTAGAGACTCTGCAATAATCTTTGTTTAAATTCATATGTACTGAAGATAAAACTGAGCAAATGAGCATACCCTTTACTCATGTGGATTATGACTTTCATGTTACAGAAAATACAGAAAAAGCAGCTGAGGAATATAAGACTAATTAATAATCATTATCCTTCACCCACCAATTTCAAGCTATTGCATTAATCAAAATGCCATACAGACTTGTTATTCCCACTGAGTATGAGTAATTTAATAAACCTAAACCTGTACATATCAGTTTTATTTGCTTTATACAGTTTTAGATTTGGGGATTCTATATAGACTTATCAAGAGTTCTGATGCTTTAAAAAAAAAGATTGAAAATTATTGTTCAAAGCTCTAATTAAGTTTTGGTATTCCTAGTTCACAGGTCCCCTAGGAGCAGAAATGGTAATTAAGTTTTATGCTTCTGATGTCTGCTGAATCGCAAATTCCTGCTATGTATGTGCTCCAAACCATCTTTCCAGTCTTACCTCCAACTAGTCTCCTCTCCCCACGTTCTGACAATTCTCTGGTGTGCTGCTGGCAAATGAAACTGATAAAAATTTTAAGAAAGAGGCACCAGGTACTCTAAATGTGAAGAATTTATCTATTTCAGTGCCATTTTCTATTAATTTTCCAAGTTTTGGCCCTATCTAACCTTTTTCATTTGCCTAGCCATCTTAATTTTAAAGCAAAATTCTACTCTTCTGATATTTCAGGGATGGTGTCCTCCCCCATCACAAAATGGCAGACTTCAAAAATACTTCTTTGAAAGGATAAATAAAAAAGCAACTCCAAATATCAAAGTAGTGACTGAGAGTAAAGAAACAGAACTATCCAACTAATGCATGTGGAATCATTACATACTGTTACACTGTATACTTTGCTCTTTTAAAAAGTGTGATTTGGTTAAAAAAACAAAAAAAAAAAAACAAAAAAAAACCCTGCTCCACCTTAGCCCCGCAAGGAACCTCCATGGACTTCCTCAAAATCGACACTAAGGGTAACACCTACTTCAACAGGACCATGCTCTACGTGTGTAAGGCCTCGTACCACACCTGAGACTTTTTTAACTTCTCCTTAGTCTTTACCTAACTCAGATTGAACTACTTTTTGAAAGTTTACTGAGAACATTTCTATATTTTATTATTAAGCTGGTTAAAATAAACAGAAAAAACAAAACCTCACAGATTCTCAACTGTTTAAAATGTTTAAAAAAATTCTACCCATCTCTTAAAACCCATCTCAAACATTTCCTCTCCAGAACCTTTCTTTTCTGGATACCCTCATTCAAATCAGATAAAATCTCATTGTCTTGCCTGAGGATTTCAGCACTGGGCAGGTTTACTATGGCTTCGGTGAGGCTGAGAAATGACAACAGAACGTTCTTGGGGTAAAAGGGTTTATACCCAGCTTTACTGTCATGGCAGAAGGTGGAGCACTAGAATCACAGCTGCATCCAAGCAGTCCGCAGGTGCGGGTCCATAATCTGCCGCCTCCTCTCCCTCTGCCTAGAGCACTGAGCAGAGCTCTTCATTCACACAGTGACTCAATCAGTAACTCACTGCCTACAGGTGTGGCATCAGTAGCCTAGCAGTAGGCCAATGACATCATCAAGCAGTTCATGGTCAGGTGAGGATCCTGGCCACAGGAACTTCCATTTTCCCTACACTCATCTTCCTTCAAATTTTCTGGCATTTGGAAATTTTTTTTTCCTCTGGAACTAAAGGGGAAGATGACAGAATTTTTAAAAAATACAGACAAATGCTCTGTATTTTATGTACAAATTTTTAAAATACAGAGCCAATCCTCCAAATGCAGAGTTTCTGATTTAGTAGGTCTTAGATGAGGACAGAGGAAAATCTGTGTTTTTAAAGTACCACAGCTGGTTCTAATCTGTAACCACATACAAAAGCTTACTGGGACCACTACATGAGATCAGGAACTGAGCAGGAATTCAAGAAGTAAAATCTGACCTTCATCTCATGAAGTTCACACTCTATCAAAAAACCCACTAAAGTGCTTTATATTTTTCAATTTTAATATTTACTCTAAGTCTCCAAGTGTGATCACAATAATGGATAAAAATGCCTCCAGAAAAATTTAGTGGAGAAAATAAATGTGTAAAACATACAGACAAAATTGTTAAAAAAAGACTGAGTACTCAAAACATTACAGAAAGCACAGAGATGGGAGATATTAATAACAACTAGAGAAGAATGGCTTTGAGGAAAAATGGGCATTTGACCTAATCAATGAAAAATGGGCAAGATCTCGAGAAACTAAAGAGGCTTCCATTAAGGCCAAAGCAAAGCAACAGAGACAAGAAAAAAGCTGATCATGTTCAAATACATCTCAAATAGGGTATGTATTTTATATCAGAGTAGGTCCTCCATAAGGTAGAATGATAGGGTCTAGACTTATTTAATCAAAAAAGAAAGCCAAATCTTTTAATAGTAATCTTAAATTATTCTAATTCTAAAATATTTGCTGAGCATCTAAATATGGTTCCTGCTAGAAGGGAGCTTATATTCCAATGGGTAGAAAGAGGATCACTCATCCTAATATAAACAAAAATTAAACTTCAAATTATAGTAAGATTTAAAAAGGAAATAAACATAACAACATGATGGAAAAATTATGGTGGGAATTTTGGTCAAAAGTCTTTTGTCTTGCCAATGGGTTTCAGCCTCGGGCAAGTTCACTATGGATTCAGTGAGACCCAGGAATGACAATGGAACATTCTTGGGGTGAAAGGGTTTATTACCCAGCTTGTTCTCCGGGCAATAGGTCGAGCACTAGATTACGTCTACATCCAACAGTCTGTAGGTCTGTAATCCTCCTCCTCTCTGCCTCTGCCCAGAGCTCTTTATACAGTGACTCAGTCAACAATAGCTTACTGCCTAGGGTGTGGAAGCAGTAGCCTAGCAGCAGGCCAGTTACATCAAGTTGTTTGGGTTCAGGTGAGGATCCTGGCCATAGGACCCTTCACTTTATCCACACCTTCCTCTGTAAAATGACCCTTTAGTGGATATCTAAAAGAAGGGAAGGAACCAGCCATGGAAAGAACAGAGGAGACAATATATACAAAGAATAAGAGCCTGAAAGGAACCTGACATTTGAGGAAGAAAGAGTATGGCAGGAACTGGATCACACAACACAAAGAGTGAAAGGGTAAGAGAGGTATACAAGACACAGAACATGTAGCCCATAGAGAGGGATTAGTATTTTATTCTAATAACAATTATAAAGCCATGATCCAAATTATATTTTAAGACTGCTTTTTCCTTTATATGGAAATTGAACTCCAGGGCAGACTAATTAGGCTGCTTAAACAGTACAGGAAAAGAGGCGATGGATGGCTCAGTCCAGGATGGAAGTAATATATATTAATGACATGAAAGTTGAATTGACAGCATTAGTAACAGATTAGCTGTGGAGACTTTAAGAAGGCAGCAAAGATGAGTCTTAAGCTTCTTGTTCAAGCATCTTTCGGAGGGTGATGACAATAGGTTTACTCAATTTCATGAAAGGCCTAACAAGAAAAAGGAAATGGAATGCAGAATAAGAACTAATAAATTCTGAAATGAACTGAGGTACTAAAGGAAGTGAGGACACAGTCCTCTAGATTAAGAGATTTTCATATGGGTTAGCTAGCTTAAGAGGAAAATTAAGCAATTCAGGATCGTTGCTACCTGTAATTTTTTTTAACATATGGAAATTTTCACATGCACACAGATAAGAGCTCTGTAATATTCATTTAAAAACTCAAAGAAAGAGAAACATTTTAAGACAGCACGTTAACATTTTAATCGTAGAGATATGGAACTGATAGGATCTGGGGAGTAGGGGAGTCCCACTTGCTCCACTGCATGGTGATGCGACCAGTGCTTCTCCACTGCCCCCAACCTCTACTGCGCTGGTTCCTAACCAGAAGTGGACATCAGAATGACCAGAGAGGCTTTCTAAGAACAGACATGTGCAGAACTGGAGGGAAAAAGGAGGGAAGATTTGGGTGAGAAACTGGAATGGTAGGTTTAGCATGGGTCCTGGTCAAAAAGCCATATTTTTTAAAAGCACTGTGTGAAATGCTTAGGCATATACTCCGTTAATCTTTAAAAGATTAACAATGAACCAAGCTAATTTTCACACAGTTTAAATTAATAGCTTTGCTAGTATTAGTATTAGTATCTCAAGCCATGAGATAAATCCATTAGTCAAAAATAATTCATGAATATAAGCTGTAGTACTTTGTCTTACTGTATGTCAGTCAAAAGTCAAAATTAAAGTGGTAAAACAAAAGGATAACTTTACACAGTTATGTTTAAAATAGACATTTCTTATTTTGGGGTGGGAGGTGGGCGGGAAGAGTCATGTTCCCCACTGATTTTAGTCTGAAAACAATACTACTTCATGATGAAACCAAGTATAAACACCTGCTTAAAAGATTCTCCAAACAATTCCCCCATGGGGTAATAAATTTTTTTCCTGAGAATACAAGTATGAAAACTTAATTTCTCAAAATTTAAAAAACTGGAGATGTGTTAATATTTATTTTCCTAAGTCATTTTATTTAATGCAATGACTAAAAATTTCTCTGGAAATAAGACTACTTTACATTAGAGAAAATTTTTAAGTTATGAATATATTCTTTTTGTACAAATAAAGATGGAAAGTAGAGCTCTCTCATCAGGGAGGATTAGGTAGATTAGAAGGACTATAAA
This sequence comes from Manis javanica, assembly GCF_040802235.1. Classification (NCBI taxonomy): domain Eukaryota; kingdom Metazoa; phylum Chordata; class Mammalia; order Pholidota; family Manidae; genus Manis; species Manis javanica. Next base: position 14,048,724 of record NC_133156.1, on the reverse strand, counting down.
CCTGATTTTTGCCAGTAAAACAATGAAAACCTCCTCCATCTCTACCTTGTTTTATTCAATTCTGAGATAGCTCTAAATCTTTCTCAAGGAATAGATGAAACAAAAAATTAATTTGCAACATAAAAAATGCATACAAACCACACAACACATTTTTCCTCCAAAAGAATGAAGTCACAACTCCAAGACTGTCATAATTTCCAAAATAAATGATGCAACTGGACAGATCTAAAAAAATCACTGCTTCCCTATATAAGAGATTAAAATGCAAGGCCAATTTTTAAATAATACTGAGTGAACTAAGATGAATGATAAAATGAAATTCAAGCATTTAACACACAAACAATAGAACTGTATATCAAACAAAAAAAATTCTACCTTATTTACAGATTTTTATTCAAACTTATAAAATTTATTTTTATCATCAATAATTTAGGAAAAGGCATATGAGGTTATTAACTGAATTTCTTACACTGTTTTTATTTAAACATTACTAAAAGCAACCATCCAAAGTTGCTATCTGTGATTCTTCCAATTACATCAATAAAGTTGCCTTCCTTAAATCACTGATTTATAATTCTCATTTTCTAACTCAACAATAGGCATGCTAGACATCTGTCAATCTATTCAAGAAAAAAAAAGATAAGAAAATCATATTTTAACTTGTAAATTCAGGTATAAGTTATGGAGTGGACTGGACTAAAAAACTTGTTCTATAAAAATGGCAGGGAATATGTACACTCACAAGTCATTATTTAATAAACACATGATTTCACCACAGATCTTACACAGAAATTTAAGTTATTTTTCTGGCAACAGATGATAGCTTTTGCCTAACCTGATAAATTGGAGCATTTTTAAAGTGTAGATAAAGGTTATTCATGCCAGAGTTCAAATTAAACTAACACAAATGAAATACCTTATTCTGATCTTACTACATAGATACCAAAATCTGTGGATATTATTTATTTTTATACCTATGGAAATTAAATCTCAATGAAGTATGCATTTCATAGATTTTTTAACTGAAGATAGTACAATTTCATGTCCATATGCAAATATATCCCACAGAGAGGGGAACAGAATCAAATCATCAGCTACCACTGAAAAATGCTTTTTGTAAGCTATGATAGAAGAATTGTCTATTCCTGAGTTCTCCAAAATCTAGATTCATAGTCAACTAAGCCTTAATTAAAAGACCCGTCAGTGTTTGTCACACTGATTCTACTCTTACTTTGGTATCCTTCAATGTCTACCTCGAACATCCTGATATATTAATAAATAATAAACAGAAGAAGCTTCTTTTTCTTAAAGCCTCCACCACAACAAATTGAACAAAAAGTTAGTATGATGAAAGTATCATAAATAAAGTATTGTATTTCATTCTTTTAAGAAGTGTAAAGAACTAGCGTTGTTTCTACTTTTAGAAAAATATAAAGAAAAAGAACAAAATATTTAACTACTAAATTACAGTAACATTTTAATTATAAGTTTTATTTGATTAAAAGTACAAGTATTTTCTTTCTTCATTATATTACACAATTAAAAATGACAAGTTTCAATATACTCTAAGAAGTTTTATTCACTTAAATATTAATAAAACTACGTAGTGCCCTTAAACTTCCTCACAAAATGTATTGAACTTCACTGACCAAATCTGGGCAAATACTGTTAGTTCATCTTATGAATTTAACCTGAATTTGAACAACCACATACTCTTATATAGTATTTTATTGGGACCAAAGCATGCACAACTACCTTGCTTCCCATGTCTGTACACTGTAATCTCCCCTTTGGCCTGACTTCAGCCTTACCTCTATCAATAGTCTTATTTCCATACATGTTTTCATCAATTAATTCAATAAATACTATTAGAATACTGACTACAATATTAACAAGTAAACTACAATACCTAAACCCCTAAAAATGTGAATAACTTGTCCACATTTTTTAAAACCTGTGTTAGGGTTGAAATAGAATTTAAAGAACTATTTATCCTCTGGTCTGTGTAGTAGGCAACTTGCTTTTGATCACTGTAATATCTGAAGTAACAGAGTAAGTGACCTGCTTGCCCCCAAACTTAGCCAAAGGATCTGAAATGACTGGATCTCCCCCTAGCCTCTACAATGATGGCAATCTTGTAAATCTTAACCCTTGGATTATTTAAACAAAAGGCTGAAACAGAATGGGAGAAGTATAGGTGTTAGCTACCAAATAAATGTTAACTCGCTGGAATCAAAAGAACCATTTTTTCTTCTCAACAGTGAATACTATGAGTAAATGGTGTCCTTCATTCACAGTGATAAATTATGCTGTGTTATTTATAAATAACTCACTCCAAGATAAGTATGTCTGATTATCAAAAAATTATAGATATTCACAAAAAATAATGTAAGAGTGATATCAGTTAGCAATGTAATTTTAACTCTGGATTTCTCGCCAATGAATAAAAGCTGTTTAAAAACAAATAAAAGCTTGTTTTTACATTTTGCCAAATTAAAAACAAAAAGTTTGACTTCAAGGAAATGTTGTAAATCAATAAATACTTTTCTTATTTCTCTAGCATTAATAACAATGTAGTTAATCTTTACATGAAGTTTTAAAACATGCATATTGAAATGTAACATGCAAACAAAAGATATTGACTACTAGTTGTAGATCCATAGGGTTCAAAAATTTTAAGAGCCACAGTACGTATGCTGTTCATTTTCAGGTATTCTGAAAATTGTATTAGATCTATTACAATAATTAGTTTATACCATTTTTGTCCCATTGACATTACTAAGGCAGAAGAAATCCCTATTGCCCAGTTTTATTCAAATTGTATTTGTGATCTTGACTGAGTTTCAATAACCCTTGTTAACAATTAATTAAATGGTTACCTATCTGAAAATTTCAATATCCAGAACATAGACATGAACCAGGAATATGAAACTAGCCTCAGCCAAAGAAGAATTTCAATCCCACGTACATTTTTCACAGTCAATAGTTCAAGTCCCTGACTCAAAATGCTTTTTCTCATTAAAAAAAAAATGTATTTGTGTTCACAGTCCTCAACAGATTCGGAGGAAGAAAGGGAGTTCTAAGGAGAAAGAGAAACGCCAGGGTAGAACACCGACTAAAGCAGCAGTTCTCAAAATGATGCCCAAGAAAAGTAATCTTATCAGCATTATCTGGAAACCCATTAGAAAAGTAAATTTTCTGGCTCATCCAACTAGTAAATCAGAAATTCTGTGACTGGGACCCAACAAGCACTGGATTTGAACAAGCACTCCAGGTGATTCTGATGAACTCTCAAATATGAGAACCACTAAAGATAAAAATACTAACAGCAAACAGAGTTCACCAAAATGGTTCAAATAGACTTGTCTGAGTGTGTCCATTTCAAGGCACCCATATTCAGGCTTTCAATAGATTCAGAGAACAAGAAAAGGGCCTCTATCTTCAACGAGTAACAATCTAATGTAATGGGGCAGGAGGACAATGGAAAAGGTAAACAATCTAAGTAATTACATAACATTGAAGTAAACTTCCCTACAAACTTTGACACCTAAAAGGTTATCAACCACATTCTGGTTCAATACAATCACTGATGATAGTTAACTTGAGCATGAGTCATCAAAAAAAAGTTGTATTTTGTCTGAAGTAATAGAGTACTACAAATTTTGGAAATCTTTCTATGAAAAATGGGTGGAAATAGAAGTTTTGACAATTAAAGCCATTAAAGAAAGCTTCTGATACCAAAAAAATTCAAGTATGCTGGAAAGTGTCATTTCCCATAATAGATAAATCTGTTATTGTAACGGCTTTGGTGACTTCTTTAAGGTAGATACAAAAGATGCAAAGAAATAATGCCCAAAATTGCATATACATGAAATTACCAGGATCAACTGTTAAAATTTTTCATCCAAGGAAGACCAGGAAATGTAGCCTAGCTGCTTTTAAAAGTCCAGATTTTGGTGGACAGTCATCATTAGAGAAACTTTCAATTTCCAGGCTTGTCCAAACCAACTTTGCACTCATGCTCCCCCACTTCTTCCCCCTTCCAGCTGACCTAAGGAATTGTCTAGAAGCCACCTGATCTAGGTCCTCTACTGACTATGCGGAGGAGAGCATCCCAGACAAACTGAACACATGCCCTGGACTGTTAACAAAAACAAGAAATAAATTTTTCTCACTTGAAGCAATTACCTTTTGGATCTACATACTCCAGCAGTTTAGCCTACCATCACATCACAAACAGTGGACAGTACGACTATAATCCATAAAGACCAGTTTGGTGACTATCATTATATTTAATGTTCTACTTATCTGTACTATTTTCTAAAAGGTATAAACCCAGCCCCCAAAAAGACTCTTACTAGTTACTGTTTATAGGAATACCAGTCGAAAATCTGGATAACCATATCTATACTATGGGAAGATATTTATGAAATCGTAAGAAAACATCTCATTTCAGATATACCAAAGTGTAAGAGATTCATGACAAAAAAAACCCACAATTAAACATTGTAAACATAAACATGACATTCACCTCTGACTTTCTGCTAGTATTCATGGTTAGGTTTTACATGCCTGTCTGCACCAGCGGCTTTAAAAGGGATGTACCTCTAATTTCTCTCCTTTAATTAAAACCCTTCCCCATGCCTTACTCTTGGTAACTGCACATCTGAAAGGCAAAAAGAATACGAAAAAAGGTGACATACATCCGTGTATGAGTATGATCAGTCAAGCTGAGAAGAATAGGGAAAAATCAAGAAATAGAAGAGGCTGCCAACATTCAATTGATTCCCACAGAATTAGAGGACCACTCCTAACTTCACATGTTACACACAACACAATAATTTGATTCATACAAACACTCTCTCCCCGACTGAGTCCCTACAATGCACTAGGTACCACTGAGCCAAAAGAAGAAATGATCTTGGAGCTCTCCACCTATTTGATTTACGAGAGGAAAAAAAAAAGACTGACTCATAACTCTCCACATCCAGCTAAGAATCAGGTGTGTTTTTAGGCATTTACTAATACATGAGCTCTCTGCCCCTCAGTTCATTCACAACCACTACAACACTGATTCATTCACCCCAGACTCTCAGCTTACACTGCTGACATATAAAACTCCCGTCATTTCCACCTATGATACAAAGGCAGCCTTCATGGCACTTTCCATTTACACAGACTATGTCAAGGCAGCCCATCTGCCTTCTGAAGTCCTTTTCAAGCCTAGTATAAAAATCCAACTCTTCTTTTTGCCACCTCTCATCACTGCCTTAGTTTCCATATTCTTTTAGTGTACCTAGCACCTATAGCTCAATGTGTCAGAAAGTAACAGAATTTTAGATTGGAAAGACTTACAAATCAAATCTTATCTTCTTATTACAGAAATGAAGATGCTACAAAAGACTAGGATCAAAGGGTTTGCTGAAAGCCACATAACTACTTTAGTAAAAGAACGGGTACCATATTCTACAAGCAATCGAGTCGTGATTCAGTGAAAGCAGCCCAAGAACAGCAGAAGATATTTCTGCAGTTGTAGGTCACTGAACCTATGGGTGAAGGAAGCCCCTACCGACTCCCATCCAGCCCCTACCCTTACTTAAGAGACAAGTTAGCCAATACATAAGATTTAAATGGGAAGTCAACAGCAGGAACTCTCAAACCTAAAAGGGCACATTCACCAGGGATTCCCCAACCGGTAAAACAGTACCTCTGGCAGCTCTTTCAACCTTACCTGAAGGTCTCCAAGCCAGCTGCAGCAGCCACATGGCCCCTCTGCGCCATTAACGTCTCGCCTCAGTTTCCTGAAATTCCCGACTGGGAAGGGATATAGCCAGCAGGGACTCCCAAGCCACTTAGGGTTCTATAGTTCTACTGTTAGTAATTTTCCCTAACATCACCATCTGTAGCCATATAACATGCAATGTACAGAGCAGCCCCCATCTAGGAGAGGCTCCATATTACAGGGCAATGAAAAGGCCTCTTCATAAAGACCTCAAGGATCCCTGATCTTAACTATAGATTGTAATTTTATTTTTTAATGTAGAAAGCAACCCCCAATTCAAAAACTTGCAAAGGTTTGAGTGATTCTGCTGAATATACCTGAAAAACAAAGTTGTTACAAAAAATGGAAACATGCAATTTAAAATAATACTTAGATACTTTAACTGATTTTAAGAATGTTTTAACACCTTAAAACCCATAGTGACTCAAGCAACAGGCATATTTCTGTTCCTCATATGACTATTCACCTACATCCTCTTGAACACTGGCAGTTTTTAGAAGTTCTTCAAAGATGTTTATGGAATCTTAAAAATTCACTGTACTTAAGAGATCCCCACCAATTAAAAGAAGATTTTCTAAGACAAAAATGATGCTTAAGAGTTAAATGAATAAGTACCATTAATATGCCTAAATTTGTGCTTGAGAAGAAATGACTTGGTCCCTTCTTAAGGATGTACAATATGCTTAGGAAATCTAGACTGGTATTTAAAACAATTTGAAGAACATTTTAATACTAACCTACCTCCATTGCTATTAAGTGTAAAAAGAATTAAGAGAAAATGAATTCAGACTGAAATATCAAAATAAACTCACAGAATTACTTGACCGACCCACAGAATCCACTTAACAGTAGACTTTTGAAAAATAATTACAAGGAAAATCTGTCCAGAGATATATTCTTTAAAACATGCTTAAGAATTAAATAAATATGCTTTATAATTTTTTTCAGTAATTATACCATTTAGCAAAACACAAAATGATAGTTTATGGAGTTTTTATGCCTTGAGTCATTTTAATGTACAGCCTAAAATACAAAGTAAAATTTTAAATATGAACTGAGATATTCACTTCCTGAGACCATAGCTTCTACCTATTAGCAGGGTTTCCTACCTTCCCAGTGGTATGTATACTTCTCAGCTGGGTATCAGAATAGTAATATCACTAAGTAGAAGACACTTCTGGATTTAATTTTACCCACACTAGTGTTCCAGCCATTATGACTTAGGAGAGTTCATGACTTCTGACCTATATACTCTGTTAATTTTAGTCATATTTTCCCAGTTTGCCCTCCCTCTTTTTTAGTCATACAAACTGGTTATATGGGAACAAACATACATACAACTGGTCTAAAAATAAAAATGAAAATAACTGAAAGGGATATCATGTAAAAAAATGTTTTATTTTTTCCATTCAATACAAAGGGAAAGAACTAGGATGAGTAGAAAAGGACAAGACATAGTTTAGTTTAACATAAGATGTAATTTTCTGTCTTATTCAAACTGTTAAAATGTACACTGGGCTGCCTTAGTTGCTCATGAATTCCTTACTACTCTAAGTGACAAAGCAGAAGCTAGATGAGAATCTGTCAGGAATACCACCTCTAAACTGGCACAGGGTTCAACTGCGTGAGCCTCCAAGCTTCCACCTAGATCAGTGACCTGCATCAGATCATCGCATAAATTAACGACTACGCAACTGAAATGAAATAAGTCTCCATTTCTTCATATATGACATGAAACACCACACAGCTAACAAAGCACAGAACTTCCTTATGGTTTAGCATAGATCTTTAAAATTAAAAGGGATCTCCTTACCCAAATCTTTCAAAACTGTAAGAATAGCTCTATTGTAAACAATACAAAGTTTAGCATTCTCATATTTTTAACAAGATTTATAGATAAATACTAATTTCCTCTTTCCTTCTCCCTTTCCCCTATCTTGCCCAAGCCAAAAAATAAAGATTAGCCAATTTTACCCATCAGTTTGATACCCTCAGGAATATATTAGAAATATTATTTTTAAAAACTGGATCTAAAAATAATTTTTTCTTTACTTTTCCAAAATATTACAGTAATATTTGTAATAAATGAATACAATTACTTAATCATAAATTAGTAAAATAATTCAATGCTTTTCCCCAAGTCAATCATTTGAGATTTGCCAGAATAATTTATAATAAAATATATCTAATGGTCTGAAAATCTGCACATCCTCATCTTGAGGAAATGAGGATTTGAAAATACTACAAGTTCTCATTTATAAATCGATGGCATTTTCAAATTCAAGAACTCCCCTCTGCTCTTCCCAAATGTCCACACACAATTAAGTAAAACAAGAGATGCTCAAACACTGAGTCACAATTGTGCATGAAACCCCCAGATGATGTTATCAGAACACTACCCACAAATGTTGCTCCTGTTGCTACCTCTTAAAATCACTTGCAAACAGACTGTGGTTAATATTGAGGTAATTAAACTTACACCAGGACTTACTAAGTCTATCAAATCAAAAACTCTCGGGAAAAATTCTGATAAACATTCTGCAATTAGCTCTCATGATAAAATTTTTCATGACACAAAAATATTAAAGCATAAACTATCATATACTTAGTGTAGTCATATTTTCATTTCGAAATGTGTTTGCTTAAAGCAAGAGCTATTAGAAAAATGTACCTTTAAATTGTGCATTACTTTAGAAATATTTTTACTATATATAACTCATTCCAGAAATAAATTTTGCTAAGGGTGTGTGTTAAACCAGTGGTTCTTAAACTTTTGGAAGGCTGTGAACCTCCAAAAGGATAATACAAGTTGTGACCAAGAAAAATGCATGTTTATAAATAAAAAGTATATGTATTAATTGCAGGTGTTCTCAAAGACAGTGAAGCCCAAGTTAAGTGCCATACCCCAAATACTCTTATTAACAACTACCTTCACAGAAGATACTTAGAAATGTAGTTATTGTTCTTAGGCTCAATGTGCATAAAATTACTAAGTCTACAAATCCTTGATCTCTTAAATTAAAACAATAAAATGGCTGTTGAATGCATACAATTCAATGGAAACTTTAAAATGCGCTGTATATTTTTAGCATTTTTAACTGGCTATGAAAGAATTCAAGTAACTTCTGTATACAGCATAACTTCTGGCATTAAAACTTTTTAAAAGTACAAATCAAGTTTTTAAAGTGATCAAAACAAGTTTTAAAAGAGAAACCTGATCACTCAGGATCTACTTCATTCTAGGCATGATTTTGGTTCCTTATAATATGAGGATATTCAAAATCTTAATTAGTTATTCAATTTGCTCAAATATTTTTGCATTTTTTGGTCAAAAGAAATATTTAAATACATATTTTTTCATATAAAATGACAATGACATAAGATTACATTTGAGGACCAAAAGATTCAAGGTTTCATATTTTTTACAAAAATAGGAATTTGACCCATTTTCAAGGACAATAATTTCTGAACTAGAAACTGAAAAGAGAAAATGAAACTTTATAACTGAAAATTATCAACATGTTACACTTAGACAAGAAGCATTAAGGAAATTAAATACCACTAATGTAAATAAATAAGCTCTACAACCTTCTTTATTCTACAGCCTTACAGTGGAAATGTCAAGAACATTTCCTAGGTGTCAAAAAAATTAACATTTGTGGGAAAGAAGTGGGAGACATTCAAGGGGTAAAATGCTTTTTTTTCTTTATCTCCAGAGAGTATTAAGTCATTTAACTAATAGGAAAAAATATGAGGAAATAATAAATGTAAAACCATTCATCATTCTAGTATTTTTGGAAAATATTACTGCTTAGTTGACTGTCATTTTAATGAAAAACAATTTTTGAATAACAGGCATAAAGGATTCAGAAATACATCATAGTATGAAATAATGACCATTTCCAATGGTTCCAGACAGTAATTATTTTCATTAAGAGGAAGTAGAATGACCATTTGAATGTTAAGAACTATGCAGAAGAGTCAATAGTTTCTCAGCTAATTTCATTTTTAAATTAATTAAATCCATCCTAAATTTAGACTGTAACACCAAGTGGGACCAATGAAACAGCTACTTCACACAACCTAATTCCTACTAGAAAGCTTAAACAAGTGCTACAGCATTAATGGATTTATTTAACTATATGTTTTTTAAGACTTAAAATTCCTTTTGACATTTTTAATTCCTTTAATATTTAAAAAGCCTATTTTTTTAAATGGCAAGCTTGAACTTGTCTGATCAAAGATGTGAACAAAATATTTACTTTTGAAACAAGGGAAGATGTGTTGTTAGGCCAAAACAAATTGATATTTTATTAAATTAAGAAAGCCAAAGTTTTCTGATTGGTATATAAATACCATTATTGTAGGTGCTTTATAAACACTGCTCAGAAGTCTGGACAATCTCTAAGAAATTTTAAATGTATAGCTGACATGCAGATTATGCTCATGTGAACAATATGAACACACCTCAATGGGAGGAAAATCATGGTAGAATATTACTTACAAGGCAAGCTTTTAGGCTACCAGAGACATTCAATTCTGACACTGCTCTCTATGGAAGAAGGGAAGATGTTTTCAAATTTAACTGACGCTGAAAAGAGCCAAAGAGGAAAAGGTAAGGGGACAAGTTAGGAGGAGGGGGCAGGAAGGAAGGAGAAAATGAATGGGAAAGAAGAAAAAAGGGTGGAAGCAGCAGGCATTGATAAAAACCTTGGCAACACAAGGTTATTCAGCCTCTGAGAACACGTGGTAATTTATATGCTAAACTAGATGCTCAGTTCCATAAAGTTACCATTATCTTCTCTCATTCTTCTCCCCAAAAGGTCCTTAATTTCTATATCAGTATCTAAACTAATGATTTATTTTAAGCTGGATTAAGCCCTAGAGGCAGTATTAGTTCCACCTTGATCTCTAGATAGATCTTTTGCTTCATTCAGTGTATGCATATTTCATTTTTTTTCTGTTTCTTGAAACATTCAAGCCCAAGTGATGATTATCCAGTACAGGTCCTTCTTAGAAACGTAATCTGTGTGGGCAACTCAGGCAGTTTACCTAAAGAAGATAACCTGGTCAGCACTTACTACACATTCAGTATAATTTTGCACACCGTATTTTCTAATTAAGATACACAGCAGTAGGGATGAGTGATGTTAATTATCTAAGAATATTTTCATATTTTTATATTAAAATAAATGTTTCTGTCATGGACTAGAACACAAAATTTGCATGAAATTTTAAGATAAAAGAAAGGACTTAAAGAAAATAGGGTTCTCAAAGGGTCACTTTCAACAATGACTCAGGACCCCTACAGTGTAAGTATATTTGTTTAAATTCTTCTGCCATATGGAAGCTAGTGAAGAAAAACTGGAAGAAAACTATTAAGAAGTACTGTTTTCCCTACTCCCATAACTCCTAATACTTTATATTTCTTTCTTTCTATTGTTTATAATACTTTACTCAATTTAAAATAACTACCCAGATTTATAATGAAACAACTGAAAAGCAGTACATCTAAACTTGTGTTTAGAATGATATAGAATAAATTATTTTTTAGGAGTTAGTAAAAAAGAAAGACTCTAAAGCATATATATATACATCAGAATTCTATTTCTGATGATTTTACATAAGTTTGAGTGAAATGGCATTATCACTGACTTTAAAAAATAGGGATATACTAAGGTCCACACAGATAAACTTTTCTAATAAACCATTTTCTCCTTTGAATTTATTTTTGTGTCTTTAAACATCCTTATCTATAATTGTTTTAAAATTTTCAACCATGTATCAGGTCTATCATACTAAACCTAGTACATAAACTCATAATGTGTTCAAATCTGAATCATTTAAGTACATAATTTCAGTTCTGATACACTGACTGAGATGGTGCCTACAGATTTAATATCTGGAACTCACTGGAAATAGTTACTCAACTTACCTGGTGCTAATCCAGCAGCAGCAGGACTTCCCGTGGATGGGTGAGAGAAAACTTGAGAGAAGGCAGACATATTTGACTGGGACACATTACTCAGCCTGGAGGTTGATCCTCCTTTAGGAATAAACTCGCTTGCAGTAGGATTTGGTGTCTATTTAAAAATCAAATATAGTTAAATTAACACACTTTGAGCTCAAAAAAGACATTTAATCGACTAAGCATCATTCCAGAGTGCTTTATTTACTGAGTAAAATATTTTACTGAAAGGACTTACAGTGGTTTTTAGTTTCCATTTTTGGGAGTGGTGTAAACTTCTTGAAGTAAATTTTTGAATCCAATTTGAGGACTTTAATCATTTCACTTGGAGAATTTAACCTCAGAAACGTGTAAACTTTACCTTTATTATCAAATATGCATCATTATCAAACTATCCTAATACATTTTAGAGAACTAGGAGGTTGAGACTACCTCAAAACTGAGCAACAAGTTTCAAATTTAGTATCTTTAAACCACTTCTACCAGGATAAAAGTCAAAACTGCCTTTATTTTAAAATTAATCACTTCCTTTTTTATAAGCACTTGAGACATTTCCTAAATAATATGGCACCATGTACTTAAGCAACATATTAAAGACAAGAAAAACACTAAAAAATAAGGCCAATGTGGGAGGAATCAAGATGTAAGAAAAACATGATAGAGGCCTGCAAAGTAACTTGTTACATTAAAAATATTTTATTATGAGATTATACAGAAAAAAAATTTCTCTATAGTTGTATTATACTATAATATTTTCTATATTCAAGTGGCATGGTACTTCTGACTTTAAGAAATACTAGAACATTATAAGACTGTATATCAAATTCATAAATGGCCTACATTCTATCCATGTAAAACAAATAAATATCCTATTTTTCTGGATAGCATTTTAAATTCAACATGCTCAAGTATAATAAAGACTCAATGACTGTTAGTTGACATTAATGACATCATTTGAACTCAATGTATAAAAGTTAGCCAAGATACATAACCACATTTTATGTATATATACAAACTAACTAAAGCACACTGAATCATGATGAAACGAGTTTAACTACTTAAAAGTATTTCAGAATTATCATTAGAATGTAAAAATGCACTGCCATAGAAGACAGAAAATAAGACTAATTACTGTACAACCCATGAACAACTTCTCTATTTAATATGAATGACACTTTATACTGCCAGGTTACAGCTCAAAATACCAGATTTGGAAGATAGTAAGTTATCCTAGTTTTAAACTCTAAAGCAAGTGATGTTTTACTAGTGCCAGCTAAAATTAAATATAATAGTGATAGAATACAGAAGATATGCTCAACTGGGATGAAATTCTGAATAAGTAAATAATGAGGCCTGATCCAAAATATATTTTCCAAAGAGAAAAAAAAAATCCATTTCTATCATACATGTGTTTTTAAAACTTTCTGAACTCTAAAGTTTTTAGAAATAGAGCCATGTTCTTTAAAAGTACGATCAGTTCCTTAATTTCTAGAATTGAATATAAACCAAAGCATTTTACTGATACAGTAATCTCTAATTACAACAGAACAAATGGCCACTAATGATCACTTCAGAGCCAAATTGATATGTACCAGTTAATTGTAAATATGTTTTAGAAGGCAAGTCAAGACAGAAGCAATCAGGTATCTTGGTAAAAATCCAAAATGTCTAGCAGAGAAGAGTTCAGGATTACAAGATTACTAGGAGACAGCACATTTAAACTATTCAGATATATGCATGCAAAAAATTTTAGTGGCATATTTCTGAGAAACAGGTATTATGCAGTTTCCACTTCAGTTATATCCTACATTTACTATGAATAACAGACTATCTGATTTCAAACCTGGATTTCTCTAAATTAACATCTGTTTAGATTAATTTAAAGCCTACCTCTAAGAGATCCTATAAAAAAGAAAAAGGAGGGTAAAGTCTATTCTACCATCCGCAAACAAGTTATATATAAAAAGTCCTGGTAACAAATTTATTGTAATAGAAGTTATTAAAATAAAATTAATGTAGCTATGAAAATTTACACACTAATTGTAACACTAAACTAACTTTTAGAGATTCAATAACACAGATGCAAAAAACCTACCCAACAATGAATTTCAATTAAGAAATGAAAAGAAAGGCCTAAAATCCTCCCTGCTTTCTTTTTCCTGATTTAAGACAGCAAGGGTTTTTCCCTTAAGTGGATAGGTTTAGGAGTTTTATTCAATTCTGAGTATTTGAGATTTAGAGAAAAGGTAAGAAGTTTCATGGCAGAAAAAAATGATTACATAGGATTTACCTAACAACACACACACACACACACACACACAAAAAAAAAAAAAATTCATGAGAGTAGAGCTACTATTATTAACAGAATATAAATTCCTATAGCCAGATAAGAGATCAGAAGCAGTTAAAATAATAATGAGAAATTATTGTAGTAATGAGAATACTTTTTCATGGTAAAATCAGTTAAAATCACTACAGTTAAAAGATGCATTCTTAAAGCCACTTTAATATTTCTGATTTAAAATATAAATAAGGGTTTTACAAAGTAACAAAATAACAGGTATACATCTTTAACATGCTAAGAATTTTTTGAAACATAAGGCAAAACTGATAACTAAAACAAGTATCACAGTAAAATGAAATTCTGTTCATCAGAAAATGATCTCTTTTAGCTTGAAACTGAAGGTTATATCTAGAAAGAAGACCCAAAGAAAAAACTTCAGTTATGTGAATGATTTGTCTAACTTCAACACTACAGAGAATGGAATAAATGAGAAAAGACATGTGAGGAAGAAAATCAAAGTTTTAGTATTCCTGCCCTATGACTTAGATTGATCCCTTCACAGCTAGATGTGTTCCTGTAATATAAAATTTGTTTTCAATATACAGATATTATATTTCTATGCATAACTTCTATTTCCATTCTAATTTCTATTCTTACTTTAAATCCTAATTTTCATTTATATCTTTAACAACTCTAAATGCATATTTGAGAAAAACATCAATTTTTATTCAAGTTAAATAACAGCAATTCACTTTGTGAGAATTTACCAGTAGTTTCAGGTTCTCATACCCTTACCTAACAACACACACACACAAAAACATTCAAAAGTAAGAGAGTAGAGCTACTGCCCTATGACTTCCATGCCAAAAACAACCACGTGCTTTTTATGAGTTCTACAAATTGACAACATCCCCCAACATTTAGGTATTATTCCTACCTGCACTTTCTGGACATAAATATACTAAAGCAAAAGTCCTAACCTTTAGCTTAAAAAGTACTATTGTAATTACTATCATTGTATTTTAAATTAAATAATAGTGTTTCAATCCAGACATCCCATCAAACCGATAGAGTATTTCCTATCTATAATGAATAAGGGTTTTGTACAAGTAAGTGCATTTTCTGATGGAGTTTCTAAATCAGAATTTTATGCTTTTCTACTATCATATGGTTCCACAGAACCTGTTATTTTTTACAGTAAAATTCAGTATTTAATACTCTAACTCCACTAACAAACAGAACACTTAAGACTCAATAAAATAGTGCCATAAATTAAGGGACTAAGTTAATAAATAGTGCAACAAAATAAAAAGTACAGCCATTAATTTTTTTAAATTAGGTGGACAGGAAATGGTTTATACTGAAATAAAATAGAACACAAAATATTATGCAATACTTCACTGAAAGTATGTCAAAAAGGTCTATAGAACAAAATTATGTTGTTTTAAGGTGATGTGCTGAATGGTTAAGAACCCCTAATATTTCTGAATATTGGTGAGTTTTATTTAATCACATAATAAACTTATAAAACCATAAAATACCTTCCATGATACAAAATATAAAATTAAAAATACCTTGTAATGAGCTCAACTTGCTTTACCTGTCATAATGACTTCACAAGCTGCTATCAGTAATTTTTCTATTGTCTGAATGAAACATGACCTGGAGACTTTCTCTTAACAGCTTTACCAAGATACAAATGACATACAATAAAATGCACATATTTAAAATGTAAACTTTGATAACTCTTAACATTGGCAGACAACCATGAAACCACCACCCAAATTAAAATAACGAATACATCCCTCAGGCCCAAAAGTTTCCTCTAGCCTCTTTGAAAAGCCCTTTATCCCATTCCTCTTTGCTTCCCTACTTTGGTCACAGGCAACCACTCTCAGTTTGCTGTCACTATAGATAAATCTGTATTTCCTAGGATTTAATATAAGTGAATCTTACACATAATGTGCTTGTTTTTTTGACTAGCTTCTTTCACTTAGCAACATTAACAGTCACCCATATTACTGCCTATATCAATATTCCATTCATTTTTTTACTGCAGATTAATATTCAACATTGATGTATCACAATTTGTTTATCCTTTCCTCCAATGGACAAAGGCTGTTTCCCCTTAGGGGCTGTTACAAAGCTACAAGAACATTCATGTGCAAGTCTTTGTATGGACATGTTTCATTACTCTTAGGCAAATACCTTACAGTGAATGGCTTAAACATCTGGTATGCGTATATATAACCTTTTTTAAAAATTGGTAGGCTGTTTCCCAGTGTAGTTAGAGTACTGTAATACTATGTAAAGAAACCAAATTGCTCTATGTACTCAGAACATGTGCCTTGGTAAGACTTTTACATCTTAGACGGTTTAACAGGTGTCTGCAGAATCCCACTGTGGTTTTAATGTGCATTTCCCAAATGATTTATCTGCCATTCTGTATCTTCTTTAGTGAAATGTCTGTTCACACTTTTGACCATCTTACTGTTTGTATTTGTTTTCTATTGTGGAATTTTCACAGTTTTAGGTAGAATTTTTTCATCAGATGTGTGTTATACAAATATTTTCTCCTGGATATATGTCTTTTCATTCTCACAACAGTACCTTTCAAAGAACAGAGGTTCTTAAATTTTGATGAAGTCCATTTTATCAAGTTTTTCTTTTATGGGCCATGTTCTACTGAAGAAATAATTACCTAACCAAATGTCATAGATATTTTCTCATTTTCTTCTGTATGTTTTGTGGTTTCATGTTTTACATTTAGGCTTAAGATGCACTCTGAATTAATTTTTATTGAGTATGAGATATGGGTCTAATGATTTTTGCACATAGACAATTATACCAGCACCTTTTGCTAAGATGATTCTTTCTCCAATGAGTAGTCTCTGCTACATTGCTGAAAATCAACTATGTATCAGTGAGTTAATTTCTGGACATTCTAATTATGTCCCACTGATGCCAATCTATCTGCATGCCAGTACCAACACTGTCTTGATTACTTTGGCTTTACAGGAGGTTTTGAAGTCAAGTAGTATAGTAGTATAAGTTTTTTTATTTAATTATTTTTATTTTAGGATCATTAATCTACAATTACATGAGCGACATTATGGTTACTAGACTCCCCCCATCATCAAGTCCCCACCACATACCCCATTATAATCACTGTCCATTAGCGTAGTAAGATGCTATAGAATCACTACTTGTCTTCTCTGTGCTTTACAGCCCTCCCTGTGCACCCTCCTACATTATGTCTGCTAATCGTATTGCCCTCTTTCCCCCATTGTCCCTCACTACCCACCCTTCCTCCCCAGTCCCTTTCCCTTTGGTAACTGTTAGTCCATTCTTGGGTTCTGTGATTCTGCAGCTGTTCTGTTCCTTCAGTTTTTGCTTTGTTCTTATACTCCACAGATGAGTGAAATAATTTGATACTTGTCTTTTCCACTTGGCTTATTTCACGGAACATAATACCCTCTAACTCCATCCATGTTGTTGCAAATGGTAGGACTTGTTTTCTTCTATGGCTGAATAATATTCCATTGTGTGTATGTACCACATCTTCTTTATCCACTCATCTACTGATGGACACTTAGGTTGCTTCCATTTCTTGGCTACTGTAAACAGTGCTGCGATAAACATAGGGGTGGCATTTGTCTTTTTCAAACTGGGTTCCTGCATTTTTAGGGTAAATTCCTAGGAGTGGAATTCCTGGGTCAAATGGTTTTTCTATTTTGAGTTTTTTGAGGAACCTCCATACTGCTTTCCACAATGGTTGAATTAATTTACATTCCCACCAGCAGTGCAGGAGGGTTCCCCTTTCTCCACATCCTCACCAACATTTGTGGTTGTCTCTTGGATGGTGGCCATCCTTACTGGTGTGAGGTGATATCTCACTGTGGTTTTAATTTGCATTTCTCTGATGATTAGCAATATGGAGCATCTTTTCATGTGCCTGTTGGCCATCTGAATTTCTTCTTTGGAGAAGTGGCTGTTCAGATCTTATGCCCATTATTTTTGTTTGTTGAGGTGCATGACCTCTTTATATATTTTGGATGTCAATCCTTTGTCACATATGTAATTTATGAATATATTCTCCCATACTGTAGGATGTCTTTTTGTTCTATTGATGATGTCCTTTGCTGTACAGAAGCTTTTCAGCTTGATATCGTCCCACTTGTTCATTTTTGCTTTTGTTTCCCTTGCCAGGGGAGATACGTTCATGAAGAAGTTGCTCATGTTTATGTCCAAGAGATTTTTGCCTATGTTTTTTTCTAAGAGTTTTATGGTTTCATGACTTAAATTCAGGTCTTTGATTCATTTCGAATTTGCTTTTGTGTATGTGATTAGACAATGATCCAGTTTCATTCTTACATGCAGCTGTCCAGTTTTGCCAGCACCAGCTTTTTTTTTTTTTTCCCCATTCAGGGCCTGAACTGACTTTATTAATGTTTTCTTTTTTTTTTTTGAGAGGGCATCTCTCATATTTATTGATCAAATGGTTGTTAACAACAATAAAATTCTGTATAGGGGAGTCAATGCTCAATGCACAATCATTAATCCACCTCAAGCCTAATTTTCGTCAGTCTCCAATCTTCTGAAGCATAACGAACAAGTTCTTACATGGTGAACAAATTCTTAGATAGTGAATAAGTTCTTACATGGTGAACAGTACAAGGGCAGTCATCACAGAAACTTTTGGTTTTGATCACACATTAAGAACTATAAACAATCAGGTCAAATATGAATATTTGTTTGATTTTTATACTTGATTTATATGTGGATCCCACATTTCTCCCTTTATTATTATTATTATTATTTTTTAGTAAAATGCTGAAGTGGTAGGTAGATGCAAGATAAACGTAGAAAACATAGTTTAGTGTTGTAAGAGAGCAAATGTAGATGATCAGGTGTGTGCCTATAGACTATGTGTTAATGCAAGCTAGACAAGGGCAATAAAACATCCACAGATGCAGAAAATTTCTCTCAAAACAGGGGGGGGGTGAGGTTCTAAGCCTCACCTCTGTTGATCCCCAATTTCTCACCTGATGGTCCCCCTGCGACTGTGCCTGTCTTAGGTTGTTCCTCCCTTGAGGAATCTTACCCGTCTCTGGCTAACCAGTCATCTTCCGGGGCCATACAGGGAGATGTAAAGTTGGTAAGTGAGAGAGAAGCCATATTGTTTGAAAAGGTTAGCTTTTTTCTTCTTTGCAGATTTATGCCCTGTGGCTTCTATGCCCAGCATTTGTCTTGAGGTATCTTTACCACTTGGAGAAATTATGATACTCGGTAAATTCGATATGAGGCACGAATTCTATATAAGGATTGTAATTAGGAAGGAAGAAGAAAAGCTATAGAAGTAGCAGGCAGAAGAAAACATGGGAAGATTGATTATTTCTTTGATATATCTTCTTGTAGAGTAACTTAAGCATGTATAGGTTTTGAACTATTAATTAAATTGCACACACACATTAACATAATAGGAATACAGTCACATAACCAAAGCAGATCTATAATTACCAGCCATCTCCAGTGAAACCAAGAAAAACAGTTAGGCATCCTAAGCATTTGTGAAAATTTATGTATGATATGATGGATATTGTCCAACTGTACTTGAACAGTCTGAGAGAAATCAGACAAATTAAAACAACCCATTCCTGGAAACTGTTCACATCCCTTATGTTCTTTTAACAGTAGATAGTCTGTAGTTGTAAGATTTTGGAGCGCTACAACTTGCACTTCTCCTAATTCTTGGTTAAGTTCCAACAGTATAGATCTAGTCAAATTTGTTGTTTTACTGTATGCACAGGCCAGCTTAGATATCTCCTTCTTCATTCCCATGGCAAGTCCAGGAACCGGTGGGATGAATGCAGCTACAGCTGTAGCAGTGCCTGGATCTTTGTTGAGGTTTTTTGATGATCATCTTCTGGTATGAGTCTTCCAGAGAGTGCTGATGTTGGAAGTTCTTCTTCATATCGTGTCTTAGTTCATTTTCTGGGTAGTCAAATTAGGCTTTGATCCTCTGTATAAACACAAACAGACCCTTTGCCCACACTTTGATATGCCCTTTATACCATTGTGTAGAACTTATTGGAGGTCACCACACAGGAACTGCTTTTTTTTGTTTTTTTTTTTTTAAGAGAAAGGAATATTATCAGAAAAATGTACCTCCATAGCTGATCATCTGACACCCTTTAAGTGATCAAAATTAAGGATATTTAAAGCATGCACTAATCGTTGATTTACAGTTAGTTTTATCCTATCAGGGAGTAATCTCCCTTTTCTTTCTTTTTTTTTATCATTAATCTACACTTACATGAAGAATATTATGTTTACTAGGCTCTCCCCTATACCAGGTCCCCCCTATAAACCCCTTTACAGTCACTGTCCATCAGCATAGCAAAATGTTGTAGAATCACTACTTGTCTTCTCTGTGTTGTACAGCCCTCCCCTTTCTCCCACCCCCCCATTATGCATGCTAATATTAATACCCCCCTTTTTCTCTCCCCCTTTATCCCTCCCTACCCACCCATCCTCCCCAGTCCCTTTCCCTTTGGTACCTGTTAGTCCATTCTTGGGTTCTGTGATTCCACTGCTGTTTTGTTCCTTCAGTTTCTCCTTTGTTCTTATACTCCACAGATGAGTGAAATCATTTGGTATTTCTCTTTCTCCACTTGGCTTATTTCACTGAGCATAATACCCTCCAGCTCCATCCATGTTGCTGCAAATGGTAGGATTTTCCCTCTTCTTATGGCTGAGTAGTATTCCATTGTGTATATGTACCACATCTTCTTTATCCATTCATCTATAGATGGACATTTAGGTTGCTTCCAATTCTTGGCTATTGTAAATAGGCCAGCACCAGCTTTTGAAGAGGCTGTCATTTCCCCCATTGTATATCCATGTCTCCTTTATCATATATTAATTGACTGTATCTGTTTGGGTTAATATCTGGACTCTCTATTCTGTTCTACTGGTCTGTGGGTCTTGATTACTGTGGTTTTGTAATAGAGCTTGAAGTTGGGAAGCGAGATCTCCTCTGCTTTATTTTTCCTTCTCAGGGTTGCTTTGGTTATTCGGGGTCTTTTGTGGTTACATATGAATTTTGGAACTACTTGTTCCAGTTCGTTGAAGAATGCTGTTGGTATTTTGATAGGGATTGCATTGAATCTGTAGACTGCTTTAGGAAGGATGGCCATTTTGACAATATTAATTCTTCTTAGCCAAGAGTATGGGATGAATTTCCATTTGTTAGTGTCCTCTTTAATTTCTCTTAGGTGTGTTCTTTGTAGTTTTCAGGGTATAGGTCTTTCACTTCCATGGTAAGGTTTATTCCTAGGTATTTTATTCTTTTTGATGCAATTGTTAATGGAATTGTTTTCCTAATTTCTCTTTCTGTTAGCTCATCATTAGTGTATAGGAAAACCACAGATTTCTGTGTATTAATTTTGTATCCTGAAACTTTGCTGAATCCAGGTATTAGTTCTAGTAGTTTTGGAGTGGAGTCTTTAGGGTTTTTTATGTACAATATCATGTCATCTGCAAACAGGGACAGTTTGACTTCTTCTTTACCCATCTGGATGACTTGTATTTCTTTGTTTTGTCTGATTGCCATGGCTAGGACCTCCAGTACTATGTTGAAAAACAAGTGAGGAGAGCGGGCATCCCTGTCTTGTTCCTGATCTTAGGTGAAAGGCTTTCAGCTTCTCGCTAGTAGTAGTATAAGTTTTGCATCTTGTTCATTTATTGATTGATTTTAATTTGGTTTGTAGCTCCTTTGCATTTTCATATGGGCATATAGTCTGCTGAATTTTAATTGCATTTCACTGTATCTATAGATAATTTGGGAAGAGTCTTCAGATCCATGAACATGATATATGTTTCCTCTTACCTATGTCTTCCTTAGTTCCTCTCAGGAAAGTTTTCAAGTTTTTAATGTACAGGTCTTCAGACCTTTTTCAGATTGATCTTTCTGTTATATTTCTGATATCACAAATTGCACAAATTTTAAAACATTTCAAAGTAGGATTGTTTGTTGCTAGTACATATATTCCTGTGGCTGCTGTAAGAAATGACCACAAACCTGACAGCTAGTTCCTGGAGGCCGGAAGGTGCTGGTGCTCCCTGCAGAGGCACTAGAGCAGAACCCACTCAACGCCTCTCTGCTAGCTTCTAGGCGCTGCCTGCATTCTTTGGCATTCCTCGCATTCTTTGGCATTCCTCGGCTGGTATCACATCACTTCAGTTTGCAATACCATCCTCACATCACCTTCTCATCTGCATTTAATCTTCCTCTACCTCAGTCATACATGGATACTTGTTCAAGAGATTCAGGGCCCACTTGAATAATTCAGGATGATCTTGTCACAAGAGCCTTAACTTAATTACATCTGCAAAAATGTTTTTTCTCAGTAAAAACTCACAAATTCCAGCAATTGGAAACATACTTTTCAGGGGGACCACCATTCAGCACACTACAATAGAGAATTAAATTTCAGTTGGGTATGTTGACTCTGTATCATGCAACTTTACAGAACTTACTTATTTGTTCTTACAGCTTCTTTTTTGGTAGGTTCCATCATATTAGCTACAGATGATTTGTTTTAACTATAAATGTCCTCTGAATATTTTTCCTTACATCGACCAACCTGTATGTTTTTATTTCCTTGTCTTATACTAGCACATCTCGTAAAATGCCAAATATAAGTGGTGAAAGCAGATATTCTTGCCTTCTGATTTCAGGAAAGCATTTAGTTTTTCAATATTATATATGATCTCAGCTGTAGGTTTTTCATACATGCTCTTTTTCAAATTAAGTATGTTCCGTTTTATTTCTAGTTCGCTCAGCGTTTTTGCCAGGAATTGATAATGAAATTTGTCAAGTTTTTCCCTATCTACTGAAGATAATCACATGGTTTTACTTGGGTCATATAATTAATGTTATCAATGGACTTTCTCAGTATTAAAGCAACCCTGTATCACTGGGAAATTTTCAGTTCTTCATGGTATAGTATTCTTTTTGTAAACCATCAGGATTCAGTCTGTTAATTTTGTTAATAATTTGTACATCTATATACATAAGGGATATTGGTTTTCTTTTTATGCAATGTCTTGATCTGGTTTTGGTAGCACAGTAATGTTGACCTCACGGAATAAGTTGAGAAGTATTCCCTCTTCTTCACTATTTTTGGTAAAGTCTGTGTAGAATTCACACTATTTCTTCCTTACATGTATGGGAGACTAAACCAGTGAAGCCACTGGGGCACTCTTTGTGGAAGGTTTTTTACTATAAATTCAATTTATTTAAAAGATTTGGAGCTAATCAGATTATCTATAACTTCTTGAGTGAACTTCAGTAGTTAGTATCTTTAAAAATTTGTTTCACCCCTTATCAATTTTATTGCCATGTAATAATTCACAGTATTTCCTTAGTATCCTCACAGTACCTGTCGAATCTAATGGTAATTTATTTCATTCCTGATATTGGCAATTTGTGCATTTTATCTTTTCTTCCCAATCCAATTTGGAAAAAAAAATTGTATTTTCTTTTTTATCAATTTTATGGATCTTCTCAAAGAACCATCTTTTGTTTCATTAATTTTTCCCTAATATTTTTGTTTTTACTGATTTCGGTTCTCATCTAATTATTTACTTTCTTATGCCTTCCTTGGGCTTAATTTGTTGTTTCTAGTTTCTTAAGGTAGAAGCCAAGATTACTGACTCTGGAACTTTTCCTCTTTTCTAATACAGGCATTTAGTGCTATAAATGTCCCGCATCACTGCTTTAGCGGCAATCCATACATTCTGACATGTTTTCATTTCCATTCAGTTCAAAATACCTTCTAATTTCCTTTTTCATTTCTTCTTTGACCCATGAGTAATTTAGAAGTGTGTGATTCAGTTTCCAAATACTTGAATGTTCTCCCCAAAGATCTCTCTGTTGATTTCTAATTTTATGCCAAAATTATATCCAAAGAACCCTTTTAAATTTATTGACATGAAGTGGCCTGTCTTGGTTCATGTTTTATGTACAGTTGAAAACCTATGCATTTGGTTGTTGTTGGGCAGTGTTCTATAAATGTCAAACTGATAGTTAAAAGTTGTTCAAGCCTCCCATCTCCTTATAAAGTTTCTGCCCATCTTCTATCATTAAGAGAGGAGTATGAAATGCCTACCACTGTTTATTTCCCCTCACAGTTCTACTAGTCTGTGTCTCATGTATTTTAACACAATGCTGCTAGATACATAAGAATATTTAAGAATGGTATATCCGTGTTCTTAATGAACCGTCCACATTATCTATCAAGTGATCTTCTTTGCCCCCGGTAATATTCTCTGCTTTGAAATCTACTTTGTCTGATATAAATATAGCTGTCTGCCTTCTTTTGACTAGTGCATTGTATTAACTTTTAATTTATTTTTGTTTTTATGTTTAAAGTATATTTCTTGTTAGCTTCATATAGTTAGACATTGCTTTTTTAAAAAAATCCAATTAGAAAATTCTGCCATTTTATTAGAATGTTTAGACTACTTACATTTAATGTGATTACTGATATGGCTGGGTTTAAATCTTTCTACCACCTTGCTTTATTTTTTATCTGTTCCATCTCTTTTTTGTTACCCTTTTCCTTATTCTGCCTTCTTTGGGATTAACTGACTTTTTAAATTTCATTTTATCTCCTCCCTATGCTTATTTGCTGTAACTCTCTGTTCTGTTACTGTAGTGATTGCTTTAGGTTTTATAGTACATGTATTTTATTTATCACCGACTGTCTGCTACACAAAATACCTCACTGAGAGGCTTGACCAATGGATATTTATTTTCTCACAGTTCTGGAAGGTGAGAGTCCTACCTAGATCAAGGGTCCAGCAGGGTTGATTTCTCCTAATGCCTCTCTCCTTGGCTTGCCAACAGCCATTTTCTTGCTGTGTCATTCATAGCAACAGGCCTTTTTCTCTGTCCCCATGCATCCTTACTTTATCTTCTTCTACGGACACTAGTCACACTGGACTAGGGTCCCATCTTTATGATCACATTTAACCTTTAATTACCTCTCTAAAGGATCTGTTTCCAAATAGAGTCACAGTAAGGGTTAGGGCTTAAACATATGAATTTGGGGGAGACACAATTCAGCCCAAAATATTTGAGTCTTAAACTACCTCAGAGTTATTTTTACTAGTGTTCAGTGTTCATAAATAAGACAGAATAAAGAGGAACAAGGTGAAATGGAAAGGAGAAGTCAAATGGCTAACCAGAACCTCCAAGTTCACATTCCCAAGAGATGTTTTTTTTAATGTAATGGGTTGTTATTTCCCCATATTTGAAACATATCCAAATACGGTCAATCTAAAATTTATCATCAAAACATATACAACTTCTGGGTTATTAATAAAATGACCCATTTAAGACCAGTCAAGTTTTATTTTATAAGTTAAAAGTTAACTTCTAAACACTACTATTATGAAATAAGTATCACAGTTTATAAATTTTCAGAAGCAAACTGGCCCTTTGATAAACACCCCAATTGAGGAAATATGATTTTCTAAATAAATCAGGATCAAATTGGTGGAGACAGTGAAAGAAAGTCAGTTACTAAGTGCTTCCAAGAGATTCACATCAGTGTTCTTTTAAATAGAAGTTCTCCTATTTATTAGTTGACTATCTCAGGGAGTAAGCAGCACATGTAGATTGGAACCTGTCAAATGAAAATCAATTAGCAATAATCTTTATATTATGGTAGAGTTGAGAAGAAAAACTTTCATCAACTGAGCATAAATAATTATCTATATACAACAGTTGGAAACTATAGGGACATAAATTTCCAAAGTTCTTCATTAGTTCATCCTTGACAAAGTTTGTCAGAAATGGGAAATACTATAAACACTGCTCTTGAGAATACTTTGATAATATGTGTCAAAATGAAAAATAAGCATGCCCTTTGACCAAGTACCCCCACATTTGGGAATTGAAGCTAAAGAGAAAATCACACAAGTAGAAAAGATTAAGTTTAGCACATTATTTTTTTGTTTATGATTTTTTTTAAAGGGAAATAACTAAAATATCTACCAGCAGGGACCTGGTTATGTGAATTATGGTATATATAATACTGTGCAGCCATAAAGTATCATGTGAATTGATGTATTTTCATTTGCTATGGAAAGAGGACAACACCACTACTGAGTGAAAATAAAAGAAAAATCAGGCTACAATGCAGCAATCATACTAAATTGCTATTTCTGTACAATGGTATGCTTATAAGGAGCAAGGGAGGGAGCAGAGAGGAGAGAGACAAACACAGAGAGAGAGGGAATGTGTGTGTATGCATATGCACACGTGTATAAAAGGCTGCTACTAAGATGCTCACTAAAATGTTAAGAGAGATGTTATCTCTGGGTAGGGTGAAGGAACTGGGGGCATTTGTGCTTCCTTCTTTTGTACTTGTCTGTAGTATCTGAATCTTTTTCAGTAAGTATGTATTTTTTTATAAAATTTTTAAGAAAGTTTGTTAAGATTTGTTCATCATGATCCTTACACCGTTCCCTTTTCTTTGCATATCATCATCACTGAATGGAGTGGTGTTATCATAAAGATTCACATGTGCAATATTTAAATTGAGACCAGTAAACCAATGTATATAAAAAAGCAAAACTGTAACTGGAGCAGAGGAGACATTTTTAAAAACAGATTATTAACCGCTCCTCTTCCACTCAAAAGTTATTTACATCTCAGTCCTCCAGCAGCAGTAATCATTAATGCTCATGGAGGCATGCCGCCTAGTTCACTCTCATTATTGCTCTTCCTATTAATATATCAATTATCTCAATAAAGTTGGAAAAAAACATTATTTTGCCTAATAGGAGTAAAAATAATCCACTTAGGTCAGTTTGAATAGTTCAGGGGAGTCAGACCATCACAGCACTCCAGAGAGGCAACAATTCCTTTATTTAGCTATAACTGTCTTCTATACCTATACACATCTTTTATCCATAGCTATATATTAGTAAAGCCTACCTGTCACATTTCTCAGTAAAAACATTTACTTAGAGGCATTTCCTCTAACCAAGAACCCTGACATATTTAATCACAAGATATAATATATGTTAAAATTTTCAAACATTTTTCCATAAAGATATTTTTGTCATGAAACTGTACCAAAAGTAAATTTAAGGAAATGTACAAAGCATTAAATTTCAGGCCTAACATTAGGACAAATACTCACCTTACCAGATCATCATTAATCTACGTTCATTCATTCAATTATTTGAATAGCTAATACATAAAAGACACTGTGCTAGGTACTGTGCTAGGCACTTTGGAGAAGAAAAATACATAAAACATACGCACTGTGTTCTAGAAATTCACAGCCTGGCATTTCACAGGTATAGGATGTACCCTGAGCCCCCAAGAGCTCAGAACATCCATGTTATCAAAAAAATATTAAGTGACTACTGTGTGCCATACACTGTTAGCCTATGAGGCAAGTTACAAATATATTAATTAGAGTAATGTAAAGTGCTAGGGAAAAGTGAACAAATGCTTAATGCTGTCTAATTAGGTTATAATTGAATGGAATCAACTGAATGAATTGCTTAAACTGAATCCTAAAAGACAAGTTTGCTCAGTCAAGACAGAGAAAAAGGCACTGCAAACAAAGCAAATATTCTAAGAGAACGTCCACAGGCAGAGGCAGGAGAACATGGTACTGCAAACAGTTCAGTAGGTCTGCAGGGTCATCAGGAGCCAGATCAAGAGGCATCCTGGATACCTTTCTTGGCGATTTGGGTTTCATTCTAATGATAAAAAAAACAGATGAAAAAGATGAGAAACAAGATCAGATAATCACCGAGATAGTGACTTCAAAGGTAAAACCAGAAACAAGAAATCAAATAAGAGACTGCAATAGTGATACAGTGATAGTCCAGGTAAGAAATGAGGTGGGCATAAATTATAACTCAGCAATATTAAGACAATTTCAAATTAGCACAATCAACACACTTAGTGGCTGGAGGATATGGCAGATAAGGAAGACTGAAGAGTCAAGAAGTGCTCACAAATTAGACGACTAACTGCGTGATAGGAATAACCAAGACAGATAGTGGGCATATAGCTGTGAATGAGTGTGTAGATATGTATGAATGAAGAATAGGTTTAAAGGAAAAGATGTGTGTTCATTTTAGACATACTGAATTTTTTAAAAGTCTTATGCCTATAGATGATGTCAAGAAGCTAGTATTTAGAGTGAGTAGAGAGGGCTAAGAGGATAAAAAAAATATGTATCTGGTAGTCAAATGTGGATAGGTAGGGAGTAGCCAGAGTAAGGAAGATATGCAGGAGTGCCAGGGGGCACTGTGTGGAAAAAGAAGAATCAAGGACAGAGCTTGGAAGAGCCCCTGAAAGCAGGGCAAAGGGCAAGAGGTCCTCAAAAAAAAGTAGTAAAGGACAGTCTTACAGCTAAGAGAACAAAAGTGTCAAGGAAAGAGGAGTGGTCAACAATGTCACATGCAGCAGAGGTCATATAAAAACTGTTACTTTGGGAGTTAAACTTATCAAAAATAATTACAATACAGTGGCGAATGTGAAAGGCTAAACACTGGAAATTAAGCGAAGAATGAAGGTGGAAAAGTAGCAGTAAGCAGCAAGCAGGTATTTCTCAAACTGTATGGCATAGTTTCCCAAAGGCACCAACCAAAGAACATTTCCTCAAGCAGCATTCCTTAATTCTGAGGTTCCAGAACAGGAGACACTTAAATGTGGCATGTTTATAAGGTAGGAGGAAACCAATGTCAAAGCAGAGACCATCTAAAACTAAAAAGGGATAATAAGTAATGGAATAAATTGTCAGAAAGAATAAAGACAGGTTCTAAAGCATATAGTAAAGGAACATTTGTTTGCTTGAGACAGGAAGAAAATCGTAAGATGTGAATGAAAATGTTTTATACAGGTAGAAAGCCAACACAAGAGGTAATTCAATAACCTCTTTTTCCTCCTCCGTAGTACACAAATCATTTACTTAAAAGTGAGGGAAAAGGGATGAGTAGCTTTGAGAAGAATGTAAAGGTTTAGAATAGCAACTATTAAGCAGGGAAGAAACAGGTCTATGATGGGCTAGGGGGTGGGGAGTGTCAGAAAGCAGAATTTAGGTACTAATGCCATTTTGGCTGCACCATGGTTCTATGATCCTGAGGAACACTGTATAGATAGGCTGAAGTTTCATCGTTATAAATTCCAAGCCATTCCACATAAAGCCCAAACGATTCATTTCCTGGAGCCCAACGACTAGAAATCAACTGAAATAACACCAAAACTCAGTGAGTAACTAAAGACTGAGGTATATCCAGTGAGTTTCCAAAATCTCCCTGTGATCTTAAAAGCACCAGTACAAGCAAATAGGATTCACAGAATTTGTGGGCTAAGAGATTTTAAAGTGAACATTCGTACAATTGAACACTTATTCAAGAAAATGCCATTTAATGAGACCACAAGTGGGAGAAAAACCATCAAAAGAGATTTTGACAAGTATGAGTCTCCTAAGACACTTAACATCCAACAATCATTCACCGACATCACTTTAAGGGTCAGCCAAAACAGCAGTAATGCTAATAATTTATGATTCATAACCCCACTACTTCCAAAGGTTTGAGGCAAAAATATGTATGATTTTATTTAACATATTTTGGGGTAAATCTTAACCTGTAATATCTGAAATGACAAGTTTACAAAACCATGCATTTCACATTCTTTCACTGAAGTTGACACCTATTCCTTACATGGGAAATAGGAACACACTGTTACTCATTCAAAAAAAGAAAAAAAAAAAGGAATTTTTAAACTAATTAAAAAATATTCCAATGAGTCAGCATTAAAATATGAGCCCCTAAAAGACACTTAATGTCACTGCCTCATTCTATATATTCCATAATACCATGCACATCCGAATACAACTATTCTGAAAGCACCATAAATAGAACAAAGGCACAGCTTAGGAGTGGTAAGATAAAACTGGAGGAATGGAAACTTACTTGATATCTACTATGTGTCTGGAAATTTGAATCCTTACTATTCTCTAAAATAGGTGATAAAATATTTTAATCCTAAAAAATAGCATTAAAACTGTGTAATCATAGAACAAATGAAGTCTTGAATCCACATAAAGATTGGTCAGGCAGATAATCACCCTAGGCAGAGACTGAGGGAAGATAAAAGTTAATTTGCACTTAGGTGAAATAAAGTATTGCTGATCTGAAGTCTCAGGTGACCTTCCATCTACCATCTGCTTGGTGATCAGGCTGAAATCATGAGGAAAATACAAAATGGAGAGCTCTGTCGCTTGACAACATTGTCAAGAAGTTATTAAGACAATTACCAGGCTCAGAAAATTGAAAAATATCAAGAATACTTGGATAATGTTAAACTTTAAGTTTTAAGAAAATAGAAGATCATCTAACATTTCAAAAGAAGTCCCCATCCTATGTTCTAAATAGTTTTGATAATAAAATTAAGCAATGTAATATGATGGATGTAAGTCCCAGAAAACCTATGATAAACTTTTTTTTTAAATATGTAAAAGTCTTAGAATGAATCACTACAAACTGCACTAAACAGTAACACTCAAGAGATAAGCCAAACACTTTAAGGGTACAAAAATAATAAACACATGCCTAGTCTCAGGTATTTACAATCCAGTGGGAAAAGACAGACAAAGAAACAATATAAAGCAGAATAAAGTACCTATTAAACACCACCAACTATTGTGGAAACAGTAATAAAAAAATCTTTTCTTTGAGGTGTTGAAGTAAGTACTCACAGAGAAGATAGTATTTTAGATAACTCTTGAGGCAAGAGGGAGAAGATTTTTTTCAGGCTCCGTTAACAATCGTACAGAGATACAAAGGTACACAAAACGGCTAATGTATTTCATAGTATATGAGGTATGAAAGATTCTGTATGATTAGTATGTGCGGATGGTTCAAGAAAGATAACTCTGGAAAGGCAGAACAGATCTTAAAGGTATTTGACAAAAATTACTCAGAAGATATACTTACAGTATAAACTATGTCAGTCGTGTTAAAAAAGGAAAAAAGAAGAAGATACTGGAGAATCTTAAATAATAATTAGAGGCAGATGATACAGTAGAACATCTGAGGATTTAGACATAAGTAGATCCACTTCTTACTAATCCCAGCTCCATTACTTACTAATTGTACGGCTTTACTAAAATTAAAACAATTTCCAGATTTGTCAAACACAGATAATAATGTCATTATTGTTGGAAAGCCTTAGTATGATGTCAAATGTAAATTGTCCAACCTATCTACATGCAGATATCAGAAGGCGCAGAAAAGTCTGGGTCTTGAGCTCAGAAGACAGCCCTATTAGAAATAAAATTTTAGGGGGCTTAGGGAAAGCAAAGAACCAGTGAGCCAAGAGCAGAAGCTCAAGAGGAGCCAGGGATGAAACACAGTCAAAAGTGCAGAGAATAAAGTTTCATAAATAAAAAGATGGCCAGCAGTATTAAGTATTGGAAAACTGCTGGATTTGGTAAAAAAGGAGAAACTTTGAGAGCAGTTTCAGCAAAATTTTGGTAATACAAACTGTAGGCACTGAAGGATTAAAAATAGCTGGTTTAAGATATCAGAGAAAAGAACAGGATCTATTCCAAGAACTCCAAGTGGGAGCTCCACAAACATAATAAAGGAGACCAGATGGGCATTGTCGATGTTTCAAACAGCCACATGGAAAATAAATTTAGCCTCCACCAAGCTACAAAAGAGAAAGGAAAATATTAAGTTTGATTTTCTAGTTAATACATATAGATATATTAGAATGAAAACATGAATCCGTTTTCAAGTGTCATGTGTTGAGTAAACATGCT
The DNA here is from genome assembly GCF_040802235.1 of Manis javanica. Lineage (NCBI taxonomy): Eukaryota > Metazoa > Chordata > Mammalia > Pholidota > Manidae > Manis > Manis javanica. The sequence continues at coordinate 14,016,817 of NC_133156.1, read as the reverse complement.
CTTTCAAATCTTTCAAATCAGGATTCTTGACTGAAAATAAGTAAGATTATTAAGTACTAAAAGGTTGGGGATTATGGGGCTCTTGAAAGAAATCCCAGCACTAAAGCGAGTAAATGCATCTGTGAATGATTCAGGTAGAAACGGTCAGAGAAAGTTTTTGTTCCTGTTGTTTAAAGTTTTTTGTTGATTGGCTGGTTTGCTGTTTTCTCTTGTTTGCAGAAGTAGAAGAACCTATAGATGTTAGGTCAAGATTTAAAAAATTATGTCAAAAAAATGATCAAAGTTCCAGAAAGAAAGGTAGTTAAATGTGACTGAGAAAAAGATAAATTACACACACACACACACACACAAAAAAAAAAAAAAGAGAGAAATCACAAGGAAAAAGGACTGACCTTACAAATACTGCAAAGATATGCATAAGTTACATACAGTCCATGTCTGGAAATTTTACATTCTTATCCTCAAAAAAAAGTTGCCCTACAGAAGTTCAATTAGCCAGTTAGATAATTAAACCAATTATAACTCTAGTGCAACTAGAGCTGTATCACAGAGGTACAAAGACTTTGAATTCTGATAAACACTGGTTCAAATTTCTGTTCCTCTACTGACTAACTGGTTAACCTAAACATTACTCAGCTTCTCTAAAATGTTTCCTCATTTAATAAATAACACTTGTGCAATAGCTCTGAGGAAGACAAAAAAAGACAATATATGTAAAGAGCTTAGCACAGTGCCTGGCACAAGGTAGCCATTTAAGAACACACTATAATTACTAAAACAAAATATAAATAGTTCTCTGACCTTGGGATTGAGAAGACCTAAGCTTTAAAGGAAAGGAAACAAATGAAACAGGAAGAGTAATATATCTATTTAGCAACCCCATTTTTTACTGTAAAATTTTTATGTGAAAAAAAAAAACTTAAACATCATACAAAACTAAAATAAAAAAGGTATCAAATTTATATAAATTACTTTTCTTATACAACAAAAAGATAAAATGAACCCAAAAGAAAAACAAAAATGTATTAACATACTCTTTGCTCTGCATATATACCACCTGAATTTAGGAATTCACAAAGGCAGTAGTGGAGACCAGATGGTATTTTTCAGTACTTCATCGTATGGCTGGTAATGTGAAGTTTCACTGCCTCTCCCATATTAGACTGAGTGAGGAATACCTTATGTCTTTACAGGAGTATCTGAATTGTTTGAAGCATTAAAATAGTAGTATTTGAAATACTAGATTCAGGTTAACACAGTTCAATCTTTTGCACACTAAATGCAAATCTTTTACTAGCTACTTCAATTAAAAATAAAATATCATTCTAGCATACAATTTTATACTAACCTAATGATTTCTCAAGCTGTAGTAAAAAGAGGTACCTCAAAATTGCCATACAGATAAGGGGGAAGGTCAAGTGGCTAACACCTCTCTGCATAGGGTAACTGGTTTCACCCCTGCAATATAATGATTTATAAAAAATATATATTAGGCCAGTCAGATGACCAAAATATATTTCTCAGATACATTTGGTCTTCAAGCACAATTCCTGAAACTGCCTCAGGACTCTAAAGGTGGAATGGCTGTCTTGTTATTAATGAAGTGGGGTTCTGGACGCTGCCCACGGGTATAGCGGCTGGCTGCCGGGAGGAACGGACCATGTGACTGAAGGGTTAGAACTTTCAGTCCCGCCCCCTGAATTCTAGGGAGGGGACAAGGGCTGGAGATTTAGCCAGCTGAAGGCCAGTGACTTAGTCATGATTCTGTGATGAAGCCTCCATAAAAACCCAAGAGGACAGCCTTTTGAAAAGTCCTTTTTCTGGAGAGCTTCCACTCTTGGGGAACAAGAAACACTCTACACATGCCACTGAGTCAGGCCCCAAGCTCCACAAAGACAAATGTTCCTTTGCTTGGGACCTCACCCTATGCAACCTCTTCATCAGGCTATTGATTTACATTCTTTATCATATCCTTTAATAAACTGGTAAACAGAAGGAAGTGTTTCCCTGAGTTCTGTGAGCCGCTCTTGCAAATTACTTGACCCTAAAGAGAAGGTCTTTGGATAGGTCTCAAATATTTTAAGCATTAAGTATTTTAAGAGCCTGAACCATTTTCTTTGAAATGTTTTCTTTATGCAAAATTAGTTTCAAGAAGAAACTAAATTTCCCTGTAATCTCAAAAAATAAAAAAAAAAGGGAAGGTAGCTGGAACCTCCAATCTGTAGCTGGCTGGTCAGCAGCACAGGTACAGCCGGGTACTTGTGACTGGCATCTGAAGAGGACAGTGGGGGAAAGCAGTCTTGTAGGAATGAGCCCGTAACCTGGGGAATTTGGTGTTGTCTCTGGGTAGATTATGTCAGAACTGAGATGAATTCTCGGGCACCCTGCTGGTATCCAAGAACTGCTTGGTGTTGGGGGTCAGAGGAGACCCCACCATATTGGAACTGGTTTCAGAACATTTTAAATCCCACAATCTATAAGAAGTTCAACTTGTACCTGTTTATCTGTTCTTATATAGTTGGGGGGTGCAATTTATTTTCAGACTTTCTTTTTAAAACTGGAAAGTAATTCTAATAATCCACATCAAATCTCTCTCCTAGTGATCTCACAAAGACAAAAATTCAGTAAATTATACTGCTATTTATAACTGACATATCCAAAACTTTAACTATATGAGCACCACCCCCCCTTTTCCTTATCTTTAAAAAAGTACTATCAAATTTTCAGTTGGGGCAAATACTGTGTTTTGCAATATTTTAGAATAACTTCTTTATTTCTGTGCCCAAGGCAACACAGATATTACTATGATATTAATATCAAACAGACCAAAATATTGCAGAAACCCTTGACAAGGTTGGTGACCAAAATAAAACCAAGCTGTTAACTTTGTTATATCTTTTCTGTGTGTGGTATGTGTTTGTGGGATTATAAACTTTTGGCTAGCAATATATTAGAATTACCAATTCACTCAGTAAGTTTGGGAGGAAAGATATTCTACTTTCAGATGAACTGAAATTTTAATAGAACAATCTATATTATATATACAATTACCAATTTTTTTAAATGAGAATAATTAAAATTCAAGTTAAAACTGCATATAATTCAAATTATTTTGTAGGTACTTCAGGATTTTATACAAAAGCTAGCCTTTGAGTTATAAAAATTCATTTTCATTATTCATCACTGATAAGGCAGAATCAAAGACTAAATACATCTGGAGTGATTCTATGACAACATGCTATTTAAGTTGGGTTTAGAGTCAACACTTGACAAATTTGTCTACATGCAATTTTTATTTCCTAGTAAAAATGTACAAAAAAATCCTGTCATTCAGATTCCAAATACATTAAATTTTCTGTAACAAATTTTATAATATGGCTTTTGAATGCAGCACCCTGAATAGCTCTGTGTATTAAAAATAACTGAACTATTAATAAAATACAAAAGGGAAAAACTAAATTTAAGAAATGACTAAGAAAATACCAGCAGAGAAAGCTTAAAGAGCTACCAAACAAAATCATTCAGTTGGTTAATGGGCTACTAACCTGACTTTGATTAAAAAAAAAAAAAATAACCAAAGTATATCAGCTATGCCATTGAATCTCACATCCACCACCCCACACAGACACAGAAAGCAGCCAAATATTCACTTTCAAAAAAATGTCTAATAAAAATTTTTACCTGTAAATTGTTTTCTGTGACTCTGTTCCACCAAACCATATTGATGGGTACTCCTGATTTACACCTGTCAGCAAGGCAGCCAATAGGGTTCTTTGCTTTTCGTGCCTTTGATCCCATCGGAACTAGCCTCTCTTCCAGCATCCCCAGGCGATACTTCCTTGGCTAGGAAAAAGAAGGAAAGAAACCAGGCCACTCCTAACATCCCCCACACTAATCTAACTAACATAACTAGCATAGAGAAGGTACCAGGAATGGTGGAATGGGGAACAAGTAAAATTTCTAAGACACTCCCCTCTAATGTCCTTATATCACCACCCACCATTTCCCACCCCCACCCAAAAATACTTCCAAAATAACCCACAGTCCTAACAGGCTGAACAACATTATATAAAGTACAGATGTTTTATTAGAGAAATACATTATAATCAGATTTTATAAGACCTTAATGAATAGAAATTAACTTATCAGCAAAGTAAATGCTTTGGAAATTTTTTCACTGGCACTTACCTATTCTCACTGCAATATGAAGAAATGGCTTTAAGGGCACAGAATACAGGTAAAAAAAAAAAAATTCCCCGAACTATATCTTTTGCTGCTCCCCAACTCTACCTTATTTCCTACTGAGAACTACCTCACTTAAAAGAAACAGCTAAATCCTAAAGAATCAATCTTCAATATTTTTTTTTTAAGTTCTATACACATTAGGTCAAAGTACAAGTCACTCTGTATCTGTCTTCAGTGGGCATTCAACTTAAGGCACTCAATGAAAAGAAATAACCAGACTTTTAACCAAAGAAAAATGCACAAATTTCATTAGTCTTATAAATCTCAGTATTTTAAACAGACTGATACTGAATACACTGTCCGATTAAAGCATAAATTCACGGGCTAACATTATAATATAAAACAATCTTAATACTGGATGGCAGGGCACCTTTACACATGAAAGTTAATGATAGTTAACCACCATCTTACTTCTCTTAATTATTGCAAATTTGAACTAAATTGCAACTTAAAGGGAATTTGAATACATATTTTTTCCCTTTAAAGAACACTGCTACATTCTTGGGAAGGTATCCAGGTTTAAGACCTGAAATAAGAAAACCTACGTTTACTCATTGTTCTATCGATTGCTGAAGCAAATAGGTAAAATTAACTTTTTTCAAAAAGGTATCACAACCAAATATACAGAAAAAATAATTTTTCCAGTATAAAGACAACCAATTTGAAGAAAACACTTGATACCTAAATTTCAAAATGACTTTGGAAATAATGGCTATGTACATATTATTTTATGAAAAACTGATTGTGCACTCCACAAATGGGCCTCTACCAAGGTGTCTTTGATTTGAGGAGGAAAAAAAAATTAAATTTGCATAAGAAAGGCAACTAGACTATCTACCTACCCAATAATTATAGCAGTGAATAAAATTTAATGGGGCTAAAATATTTCCACCACAAGCAATCTTGGACCAATTCAATTAACCTCTATGTCTACATCCCAAGCAAGTTTTGTGGATAAGAACAAATATGTGCCCTTTGGAACCATATTATAAATAAAAGAATTTTAAAGCAAGTTATTTCTAGTGACACCTCACAACAATAAGGCTTTGATACACAACAAAAATAGTATAACTTTAATTAAGCCTTCACTAATTTAAAATTTGTATTTTAAAAAACACCTGGGCTAAAGATTATCGTATCAGAAAAGTAAACACACCAATGCATATTTAAACAAAATTCACCCGTCAAACAGAACTTATACAGGATACCTAAATTCCAGTCACATTATTTGAAAGCAAGAAAATTATTGCTTTAAATGTTCTTCTATTATTCAGATCTTTAATTCAGACTTGCTTTTAATCTGGTTATTACAATTAGTGTAATTAATTTTCTTATAATAGTACAATAAACAACACAGATAAAATATTTAAATAAATCCAAAGTATCATTCTCCCTCCCCAACAGTTCTCATTATTATATGTTTCTTGTTTTTTCAAAGGGGAATTCATTCCTCTACCTTCACCCCTTCCTCCAAAATATCTGTAATTTACCTAAGGCCTTTCTTCTTAGGTAGAAGAGATCCCAAACAGTATAGATTTAAGTTTCTTCAATAGCCAAAAATTAAAGTCTAATCCAAAAGTAAATATTCTATGTGATACTGAATGAAAAGACCAAGGGTAAGAGTACCATTTAAAATATCATTATAGGCAACCAAGGACTGTTCTAAATACTTGGAATACAATGATGAATAAAACACACACCTTTTCCTCAAAAAGAGGATATAATCTAGTATGTAACAAAGTCATACAAACAGAAGGTACTCATTGTGATATAATAAATGCATATATTATCAAGGTACGAGAGACAAAGAAGGCTTCACAGAGGTGTTTTGAAACAGGAGTAAGTACAGTGAGTGTGCCTGGATAGAAAAGAGAGAGGTGGGTGTACTGAAGGCTAGACAAAAATGTCTATGTAGAGGCATATAGGCACTGCGGTGTTAGAACTGTAAGTATTCAGTCTACCATTACCAGAAGGTCAAGCTTAAGAGAAAAAAATGACCTGAAAGCAAAAGAACCATGAACTGTTTTATGTCCTGTGCCAAGGAACTCAGACTTGATTGGCAATGGGGAGCTCTTGAAAGCTTATGAGTAAAAAATTAAACTGGAAACAGGCAGACAAATCAGTGGACTCCGGCAGTAATGCAGGTTAGGAGTTCTCCACCTCTGCATTCCTGACTTCGGGAAATTCTTTGTTATGTGGGTGCCCTGTGCACTACAGGCTGTCCGGCTGCATCTTGACCTCTACCCACTAGATGACAGTAGCACAACAGCTCCAGATGTGACAACCAAAACTACTTCCAATGTCCCTTGAGAGTAGAACAGATTGTCCCTCATCTGAGAACCACTGTACTAGGTGAAGGATGTCAGCTCAAGGAAACTGCAATGGAATTACACAGCTAAGGCCTGGTTTGGGAAACATCTGCTAGATTAAAAACAACTGTTGCTCACTAAGGAGGGGCTTAGGGAAATGGAGAAATCAAATGGAAAATGAGGAAATAAAAAGGACAAACAAAATTCTATGGGAAGTACATATTTGCTCCTAAAATTATATCCCAAAAGTTTTCTGATAAACTTTAAATCTGTGATATCCAAACCCCTACCTTCCAAAGCAAACAAAATCAACCCCCTCTTCCCTTTCTTTCCCTTAGCTTCCAGCAATCCTTTCCTAGACCAGTCCTGAGTGTGATGGTCAAAAAAAAAAAGGTAAGTTCTCCTGCCGGTCTTCCACTCTGGAAAGCCTTGTCGGTCCAGACTGCTGGTTATTATGGAAACATAAGCATTTATTATGCCCTACCTGCAAATAGGCTTGTCTGCTCCACCACCTCCTAGTAAATCAACATTGTGCCTCAAAATCCCTAATCTCTTTTGTTCCTGTGGTAAGGTAACCTGGGCAGACTGCAACTGTTAGGTCTTGTCCCATCTCTCTCAAATATATACAACTCTTATTCTAATGAATTCAGGATTCATTTTTAAAAAGTGGCTCATTTTTATCATTCTTCACAAAATGTAAATAAACAGTACAATAAAATAGTACTTGAAAATAGTTTTATTCTTCTTATTGGTCATAAAAAAATTGGGCTTGAACAAAAGTTTTCAAAGAAAAAGCTTAAAAATGTATTCTAGGTTAGCACTTCTCAAGCAGTAATGAACATGTGAGTCTTCTGGGGATCTTGTTAAAATAAAGATTCAGTAGGTATAAAGCAAAACCTGAGATTCTGCATTTCTAAAATGCTGCCAAGACTGCCAGTGTTGCTGGTCTGACATCAGACTCTGAATAGTGAAGTTCTAGAGAAAAGACCTAGATAAGAAACTAGTAGTGCAAACAGAAATTGGGGCCAATTTCAAGGTTCAATAATTCAAAATCCCAACTCCCTATAGTTTGACCTAGATACTCAGAGCCTTCAAGACCAGTATTCATAGCCCCCAAAACCCTGGCTCTTCAAAAATCCTTGCCCTAGTTCATTAAAGCTCATTGGTTTAAGCCACTCTCATTCATAAGAAATGAGGTAAGTCTTCAGACTATGTGAAAAAAAGTAAAAGCTGATTTACAGGACTGTTTTTGTTCAGAAGCCTAAATGCACACACATTTGTTTTCATTCATTTATTCATGCACTCAACATTCAAGCCCTTCTTAGAAAAAAACTAAGATTATTCTCTTCCCCTAAAAGGTTCACAGTCTAGAAAAAGAAAATCTATAAATACTACTGCTTGTCTAGAAAAATAGTTAAGCTACCAAACAGCAGATCAATTTTGAGCACACAATTCTTTTGGTAAAACTGCAAAACATCATCTCTGAAATGGTTCACACTGCCAACCATATTATATAGATCAAAATCTAATCATTAGCAATAAAATAGAAATCAAATTGTTATCCTAGGACAAAAGTTTTCCAATGCCCCATATTTTAAGAACCCTTGAACATCAAAAACGTGATAACTGTGCTTTGACTAGTTGTAGTCTGAAAAAAATGAATGACTTACAAAGTTACTATGAATGACACTTTTAAATGATTTCCATTTTATTAATTAGAACATCTTCAGATACTTCTAGTATAATTGAACTTAAACTAAGGTAGTGAGAAATCAAAAGTAATCTTACATATTCAGAAACAGATAAACATGTTTTAAAATCACAGAATCATAGGCCACAGACGACTGTAACTATCATTTAACAAGCAAAAGTCACTATGCCAAGCACTTTATACCCTTAATGTATTTAATACTTGAAATTCTGTGAGATGGGCACTATTATAGTAACAACTTTACAGATGAGAAAAGAGGCTTGGAAGAAGTTAAAATATCTTGCATATCATCTCACAACTAACATATGGTTGAGGTCCAGAACTTACTCTTAACTATGGTAGTATGCCTCCAATTCAAATAGATCTATTCCACATTCTGTAATATTCCGTAACATATTACAATCTTAACATTATTCTATCTAATCCTAAAATGACCAAATACACATTTCTAAATGAATGAGTCTCTCTTTGAATCTAACTGCATGGATGGGATCAGTAAGAAACAGTAACTAGAGACTTCATTCAAAGAAATAAAATTAAGCAGCTCCCAAACCCCATTTTCAAAATGCAAGAACAAATCTTGAAATTAAATAGAGTTGGGGAATATTTATGTAGTTTTGGTTAAATTTAGCTTAAAACTGAGGCTAACATGTTTGTGGATGAGAACTCTAAACTCATTTTTACTAATTCATTCCCGACTCCTACACTTTCCAGGAAAACAGAGATGAAGCACCAGTAGCACCAAGATCTTTGGGTGAGAAACTGAAGCACCTGAGAGAAAAGACTTAAATCTCTAATATACAAAGAGCTTACAAAGAATTTTTTTTTTGGTATCGTTAATGTATAATTACTTGAATTATACATTACTACATCGACCGCTACATTTTGTGAAGACAATGGTGAGAGGAGAGTGAAAAGAAGCCAACCAGATAATCTCAGAATGATCCATGTACTTAGCTTCAAGGGCCAAGTGGTAAATGTACCATGGTTTACTAACCTGCCATTTTTAAGTAAGAACTAACTCAAAATCTCCAAAGCTAAAACCAGATAATGACAACAATCTAAAGGCATGCTGTTTCAGTTCAGGTGTTTAAATATGGTTAAGTGTCAAAACACCTAACCACCATAAACATCTTTAAAAAAAAAAAAAAGACTCTGAAAACAAAAATCTCGTTAAGAACTCTTTAAACAAATCAATACTATGAACAAAATGCCCTTGCCATCATTAATTTGGAAGACTCAACAAAAACAAGTGGTTACTGCACACAAAGTACCAATTAAAGCACAGAAAGTACATGGTTGAACTCCTAATTTGTTACAACAAAATGTAATCTGTTCTTCCCAAAGCACATCTTTCTCACAATGCAATCCTTGAAGTTCAAACTGGAGTATTCTTTATTTGGCAGGAAAATAAAATGAACTCAAAGCTGAGTTCCCTTCTATATGAACTATTTCTAAACAAGTTTCAAGCTAATGTTACTTGCAAAGCATTTTATGAAAAATATCGACTGAGACTGGAGGTATACAAAGGAAGAACATCACATTTAAGTCTGACAAAAAGCAGAGGAGAGAACACATCCACTGGCTAAGGGATGTTGGTTACTATAGATCATCAGCAATAGAAATTAGAGTGGATTCAAATTACATAAAAACGATGACAATCCTTTCAATTTAAAAATCACTAACTCAACAGTTGGGAACTACAGTGTTATTTAACAAATATGAGCTTAGTGTTTGTTCTGTTTTGATGTATGTAATAAAAGATAATCAGAAATGTATGACTTTCAAAACTGACAGCATAAACCTGTGAAATTCAAGACCAAAAACAAAATGGGTGAGAAACTGAAGCACCTGAGAGAAAAGACTTAAATCTCTAATATACAAAGAGCTTACAAAGAATTTTTTTTTGGTATCGCTAATGTATAATTACTTGAAAAACATTATGGTCACTAGACTCCCCCTAATATCAAGTCCCCCCGCCCATAGCCCATAACAGTCATTGGCCATCAGCACAGCAAGACACTATAGAATCATTACCTGTCTTCTCTGCATAACTGCCTTTCCCGTGCACCCCCCACACACCCTGCTACATTATGTGCGCTACTTGTAATGACCCTTTTTCCCCCTTATCCCTCCCTTCCCACCCATCCTCCCCAGTTCCTTTCCCTTTGGTAACTGTTAGTCCACAAAGAATTTTTTAAGGATAGCCCAAAAGAAAAATGAGCAAAGGACAAAAAAGGACCACAAATGGCCAATAAATATAAAAGAGAAGTTCATCAGCACCAGTAATCAGATTTAAACAGTAAGGTCTTTTTGCCTATAAAATGACAAAAACAGGAAAGATTTTTACATCTCAGTGTTTTCAAGGCTGTAGAAAAACTAGCACCTCCTAGTAGGAATATAAATTAAATGTGCAGCATTTCTGAAAGGTTATGTCAATTACCAAAAGCTTAATTATGTGTTCTCCCCCTAGAATTGTATTAATAGAAATTTACACTGAGATAATCACATTAATAGAAACAGAACGAGGTGTAAGGTCAATGTTTTATCTCCTCCTCTGCATATCACCAGTGGCCTCTCTCCTCTCTCCAGTGCCTCTCCATTGTTCACCTTACATATATTTTTTTTCACCTTCCTCATATTGCCCTAGATTTTTGTTTTTCTCTGAAATGTAAATAAATACTAGCCATATTATTGTATCGAGGTAAATTGAGCCCTTAAAACTTCCATTTCCCAATCTGTAAAATGGGAAAAGTACTCTCTCTCTTAAAAAGAATTGTCGGGGTGATTAAATGATATAATAAAATTTGAAACACTTAATTTATGAAAGTTAAATGTACCACATTACCAGGAACAGATAAAGAAAATCACTGTCAATATAAATAATATAAAATTTTTACTTGTCTGCTATGATATCATGAGAAAACCCCAGATAGATTTTCACCAAATCTGAAGGATATGTCTGAGAACTGAACAGCTATTTCTCAAGTTTTTCGTGCTGTTTAGGTTCCCTCATGTATTAATCTCTAGTATATTACTCCCATTTTCAACAAAACCTGTTTAGTGTTTTTTGAGAGCTCAACTCTCCCACAGGGTATATAGCCATAATTCAATTTTTCCTACCACCCCTGACCAACAATTTTACACATTTTCAAATAATAGTTACTTTATTAAAATCAGTGTTTCTCAAATATCAATTGTGAAAGATAACGTTTAAAAAAATTTCTTATACATCATGGTCCTATACTTACAATAAAAGTGAGTTACTAGAAAAATGATCACATATTTGGATGCTGCAGTATTTATCGAGTTATTATAGAAGTTTCTGAACATTACATTACTTTCAATTTCATGACTTCTCTCCCCATAGCCAGGTACCAAACAGTTCACAGGCGAGCACTGGTCCCTTGACACACTACGAGTAGCAGTGCCCTAGGCACATATTCTCAGCATGCAACTCTTCAAGAAGTTTTTCACACATCTGACAACAATAAATCAGGCCAGAGTTGCTATGAACTTCTCTGTACTGTTTCTCACATTCCACATCTTACTTCAACACGTCTCTATAGATATAAGGTCCTCAGCCATAGTTTCTTAGCTTACCTAAGCAGAAAATTAAAAAACTTAGTGAAGATGCTAACTCTCTACTTGGAATCAAGCAATACCTTCTGCTTGTAAGTATCACTACTTCTTTATATTTCTCACCTTCAAAAGTCCAACTCAGAACATCTGATCTCCATAAACTCTTCTGGATCTTAGAGAGTTCTCTGCTTCTTAACAATCATCAGGTATTTAAATTGGCACTAATTAATATGTAAATATTCTTTAGTAGGTTCCAGTACTGCCTCTCCATTTAGATTTGAGAAAAGCAGGAAAAACGTCCGTCCACTCTTTAAATTTCCCACATGGTACATAGTTAAGACTGCCTACAGTAAAAATGCTTGACTGGTCTGATCCCAGTAATTCACATACCACCCTATAGGCAAAATACAGCATATCTGGCCCTGGGATTGGTTCAACTGAGATTTTCAAAAAAATTATTTACCTAACTAGCTATGAAATAGTAGTTAAGTATGGCCTAACTACCTGTTCTCTGGTATCATTATGAAATAAAATGCCACTGAGTAACCATGACAGACTGCTTAGATCAACCTGGATTAATAGTTAAATATTTACATAAATTTGACTTACTTCCACTAAAATTACATCATTAAACAGACACTGAGAATTACAACAAAAGAAAAACAAAGTCTCCACATGCCTTCAATTTAGAATGTGCAACATGCAATACTCTCATGCCAAGAGTAATTTCTAACATCAAGAAATTTTAAACCTTCTCAACTCAACCATTAACAATTTAAAAATATATACATCCTTTATCCACATAGGTTCTTAACTACATAGAAAAAATCTTACATATTAATTTATCCTTACATGTTAATGTAAGTGTAAATGGCAAGAAAATATAGTCCTTCAAAGATATGATACACGAAGCTTGAGTTTCTAAGTAGAGATGGGCACAGAGGTTCCTTCAGTTTAAACAGACACTGAGTTTTAGAGATGAAAGACTCCACAGCAATTATCCATGCCATCCTCATCATTTCACAGATGTGAAGATTACAGCCTAGAAAGCTGACCCAAGGTCACAAAGCTAGAGATCAAGGACCTCAAAAAACGCAGTAGGGTGCTCACTATATTAATTAACCTGCTTCTATTAGGATATATTCTAATATCTCTCCAAATACTGAGGTTACATTTGGAATAACATTTCCTTTTATTATTTTCTGTTATTAAAATAAATTTTAAAAGAATGGACATTGAATCTTTCTTTTTCTAATCTCTGGGGATACTCATTATTTTCTCAAAATAAATGTCAGTAGCTCTAAATCATGTATTTGAACTTTAAGATGCAGTCCACCAAACCCTCATATTAGGAATACTTTTTAAGTATTTATTTGTCATTCTAGTTTTACTTTCTACTCATATGTCAGAAGTGCTACTTATCACAGTTAGCTGATTATTACTTTAATGATCTGAAGAAGCCATTAGGGAGACCCCTAAGACTACTCAAGGGCTTTTTATTTTACCCTACATTAAAATAGCTCCATATAACTTGATTTCTAGGTTGTATCTGCTTTTTAGCATTTTGTTTTCACTCCATACTGACAGGTTTTGTCTACTGTCACTTCTTACTACTGCCAATGAGTCTGCTTTTGTCCAACTCTATTCCATTTCTATTATATGGACTTAGAAGCTACATATTCCAATTGATAAGAACAGTATGTAAATCAAGAATAAATGTGTTCTTGATGACAACCTGAGAGCATTCTATAAAACCAAACCCATATATTTTAGTCTATCAATTCTAGTTGTTTAAAAGCACTCTGTAATTACCTCCTTGTTCTCATGTTTCAAAATAGAGATAATAGGTACATGAGGTATTGATACAATAAAAAAAAAATTTATACCTGATTCCATAACATTTTTATCGTGAGAACATCTAGTTTTCTTGAATTTTATTTCATACTACCCTCTGATCGGATACTTCTTTAATACATCTTAAGCTTGTATCAATTTTCTAAAATTAATATTTTCTTTTGGGTCTTCCTTCCATTACTTAGAAAACTGAATTAGTTACAACTTTATAATAATTTCAACCAAGATCTATAGCCTCCTGAACATGTTCAGATGCTACTGATCCTAAACAAAAATAATACCTTCTCTAGATTATTACTACTATTAATATGGTAACTCACTAAGACTCAAAGGCAACAAACTATAATAAGGTTTTCATTTCTACTTGTCAGAGAATCAGTTCCTATAAAATATTTCAAAGTCCATGTATGGTCTACCAACCTCAATTTCAAAAAAAAATTTATTTCTAATATGGAGAGATTTTAAGTTTGACTTGTAATGAGTTTAAATTAGGGAAGAAATCTTTAAAATTTAGACAAAGCAGTCAGAAAATAAAGTTAAAACATGGTTAATATACCTACAATGAACCACATTAATAGCAACTACAACATTAAATTAGATCTTATCTTAAAAACAGAATACATTAAGATAAAGAAATGAGCAAACACAGCAGAAGGATTTCATCCCTTCACGTCTCTATTCCATGCACAGAGATAAAATAAAATTCTACATATAGGAGATACGTAACAGGAAAAAGAAAGGGTAAACAAAAGGCAAGAAAAACATAGTCCATAAAAAGCCCTCCCCCAACTCAACAGATTATCAACCACTGTGTAGGCAATGATCCCTATTATCACCGCCACATTCCATGCAGTCTCATATAAGTTTCCATTTCACCTACCTTTCTTCTCTGAGAGATGTTGAGGGCACCAAAGTCATTAAACAAGGATGAAGCAGGTGAAGTTAGAGCATCTGGAAGGCAAGTTACATAAGTTTCCATCCACACTGACAACTCAGGTAACCCACAAATCTAAAAATCGTTTAACTTGACAATGCTTATCACGGTAATAAAAATCATATACCACAGTAATAGTTAAACCAATGCCTCACATACAGTGCATGTTCAAATACTTTCTGAGTGAATGAAACACAAACTAGAGAATGCTTCATTCAGCCAATACTAAGTACACAAGAAGCTGTATGGATTAGGGTGCATCTATTTGCTTAGAACCAAAAGAAAAATCAAATAGAGAAAAAAAGAAAAGATGACTTTTAACCATGTCTATTAGGAATATGTTTATGAAAGAAGTCAGTCTCCCTCCAGCGAATGTTTGTGTACAAAACCAAATCATGAGAAAAATTAAAAGGGAGGGATGGGGGGAGGACTGCCAACTTTGACTGGACTTGTATTTTAAAATTAGGCAAGAATTTAAAAACATACACTTTATAGAATATTCCATATTTTAAGTTTATCACTAGATATTTGATATTCTTACTAAAATATAAGGTAAATTAAGTTTTCAAAGATGGAAACACAAATGTTTCAAAACACAAACATGAGATTCAAAGATTTTATAACTTCAAAATTCTATTTCTCTGTGGCCAGAGGTTACAAACCAAAATATATCTCAAAATTGTTTCTCAATGAACAAATCAGAAGTGTTTCTGACAAGGTATCCATGATATACACTGAAATATTTTATGTTCATTTCTCAGCTTTAATCTTGTTTCTCATTACCTACGAAATCCTAAAAAATATAATAAATATTCTTATTTAAAGAATCCTTAAATCTCTTCATAATGCAGTACACATAGATTCCCGCTTAATTTCTCTGGCTTCTTTTGCCTGGACTCTCATAGTCTAGCCCTTCATTAGAATTAACAATAATTTAATATAGCTAATAATGCAAAGAGAAAAGCTAGTAAAATAATGATATAAGATAATTTTATGTAATTGATACATTCAAAGCACTTAAAGATAGGTAATATTATTCACCCTTTATGCTATTTTTGATAGCCTTTCAAAGTCAGCTTATAACCTCTGTGGGAATGCTAAAAATATTGTAATGCGACAAATTAGTTACTAATAATTTTATTCAACGTTAAAATGTTGCTTTTTTTCTAAAGCAAGAGACAAAGATTTAAATTTCAAACAGTGATGGAGATTTGATACACAGGAAATAATCAACATGCAACCATTCTCACTGTCACTAACTGTATCTTACTGATGCAGAGTATTAATACTTGTTACACATTTATGAAAAAAATTCTTGAACACTGATTTTTAAAATAGGATACAAAAGATATCTGAAAATTCTTTATCAAAAGCCTTAAAAATGTCTATTATCTTTGAAACAGTAATTCCATGTCTAAAAATGTCTCAAAAATAACTCATTCAAAATATGAATACAGATTCATACACAGAGTCCAATACTGGGGTATAAAAGCTTTTGTTAAAAAATAGAAACAAAAATAGTTATGAAAATAAATAGAATTCAATTTATAATTATCAAGACACATTCAAATAATTTTAAAGTTTATCTAATGGAATCTTAATATATACTTAATAATTATTATGTATTGTGTGTGTATATGAGAAATATCTTAACTGAGTGTAAAGATAATAGATCCTTTTTATTTCCTTCCTTATACTTATTTATAATTTTCAAAACTTCTACACACATTGCTTTTAGAGTCAGAAATAAATATGTAAAAGAAAAAGAAACTAAGTCTTACCATGGCCTGCATATGGCTTGGCACTGTCATTTAGAAGGCTTGGGGAGCTGCTACTATTAGTCATTCGCTGAAAAATAAAACATATATATGTAATATCACTGATATTAAGAATATTCAAATGATTTAAGTTAGGACTGACCCTCTTTGTTTCTCATCATCCAATCTCTTTCACATTATTGACACTCCAATCTTCCTATAAATGTTCTGCTTGGATTATAATCATCTATGCAAATACTCTCCATCAAATGAAAATTTTACTTACTAGCCAGGTATTTAAATCCCATTACAGACCTATTCTGAACTGCACTTTTATAACTTATTAGCTTGGGCAAGACACATAACCACTAAGTTTCCTTGTCTATGAAAAATAAATTCCAACATCCATGTGAGAGGATATAAAGTGATTAGATTTCTAAAGTCAATAAATGCTCTATAATATCCTCCCAATGCATCTTATCCCTCATAAACCTTATAGATTCTATAAATTAGGCTATTCTGTTCTCTAAACATGTCCAATGCTTTTTTTACATGCTCCATAGCTCCTACAGTCTTACCATCCTGAAAAGCATTCATCCCATACCCAGAAAACAAAGCAGAGTGAAACTAGTCTCTATCTAATCTGTACAAACTGCACTGTCACCCCACCCCAAACTCATCCTTGAATGCTTACCCTGACTCCACCTCTACAGGATATGGCTTACCAAATCCCACCTACCCCATCACCTCCTAAAAATCCCACCTTCTGTTCAATAAATTTGGAATAAATGAAGACTCTAGATGTGCCCCACTCTTGGAATAAACTTCACAGCTTAGTGTCATATAAACTCATACCTGCATTAAGGGATACTTTGTTTCCACAGGGCTTCCAAATCCATTGACTCCAATAAAGCTGGTGCTGAAATAGGAATCTGTGAGACTGGTATCAGTTAAAGCACCTCCGTCTATTCCAGGAACTGAAAGAGAAGGAAAATTCAACTATTTCAGTTACTTAAAAGCACAAAACACTGATGGCAGTTTGTGTTCCTACTTATGTTATACTATGTCCAATCCCTGTCACACTTACTTTTATTTATCTGTTCATAACAATAGGAACAAATTGTCTCAGCTCTAAAAATGATAAAAATGCTCAAATTGACTGATTTTTTTCCTACAGAGATAACATTTTATATCAGTCACCTAAGAGCCACCAAGCACAACACAAAGAAACAAACCACACTTGCATTTCCAGTTTTCTTTAACTTTGCAAGACAGTAGAATATCAACCACTGTAATTTTTCCTGTGAATCTTCATGTGATAAACAGACACAGGTTTC
Organism: Manis javanica; assembly: GCF_040802235.1. NCBI lineage: Eukaryota > Metazoa > Chordata > Mammalia > Pholidota > Manidae > Manis > Manis javanica. The sequence goes on along the minus strand of NC_133156.1, from coordinate 13,999,088 downwards.
TCAGGGCTGCTTCTCTTAGCACATCTTATGAAAAAGACCAGCAGTCTCACATTAACTCATAATTCAGTAAAAACAGTTCTGCAGAGACAGCAATGGAAAAGGGTTCAGAAATCAGATAAGCTGTCTGCTGACTTTAGGATAGTGTAATACCGGATGACTGTAACTAGTACAATGATTGTAATCCATTGTGTATCAACAAAGTAATGGACAATATGTTTTAGATGCTACTTCCTGATAAGTACTTGGAATTCTGCTATTTTCTAAGCTGCTAGTTAAATACAAAGCTTTACAAATCAGCTTAGCTGCAATGAGGACTGCAGAGCCTCTAAGAACCACTGAAATCACTCCTAACCCACCCCCGAACGTGTAAACTAAAAAATTCTAGTAGTTGGATGTAGGGTGCTATGATCTAAATGTTTCTATACCACCAAATTTTATATGTTGAAATCCTAAGACCCCAAAATGATGACATTAAGTTAGAGCCTCTGAGAGGTGCTTTAGGTCATGAAAAGTGGAGCCCTCATGAATGAGATTAACGTTCTTCTAAGAAACCCTACACAGATTCCCTAGCCCCTTCCACCATGTGAGGACACAGCAAGAAGGCACCCATCTACCAATCATTAACTGGGTCCTGACCAACTATCACACAATATCTGCAAGTGCCATGATCCTGGACTTGTCAGTCTCCAGAACTATGAGAAATACATGTTTTTATAAGCCACCCAGTCTGTTGCACTTTGTTGTAACAACGCAAACTGACTAAGACATAGGGGATTCCCTGGACACAATCTGAGGTAATTTTTATCCTTTTTTCTTAAAAATTATTTTTCAAATACAACAATGAAGCAAAACTAAAGGAATAAAACAGCAGCAGACTCACAGACTCCAAGAAGGGACTAGCAGTTACGAAAGGGGAGGGGGGAGGGGGGGTACAGACGGAAGGAGAAGGGGATTGCGGGGTATCATGATTAGTGCACATGTGTGTGGGGGGTCACGGGGAAGGCAGTGTAGCACAGAGAAGACAAGTAGGGACTCTGTGGCATCTTACTACACTGTTGGACAGTGACTGCAATGGGGTATGGGGTGGGACTCAATAAGGGTGAATGTAGAAATCACATTGTTTTTCTTGTGAAACCTTTGTAAGAGTGTATATCAATGATACCTTAATAAAAAAGAATTTCTCAAAATGTATTCTTTTATAATTACAAAAAAGGTTATTTTTAATGGTTCGTATCTTAAAAATTAGTGACTACAAATTCAGATGTGAAGATTTATGTGAGGCTATTCATCATTATGTTCATTTATATACTAGTATAACAAGTATTTTAATAACAAAAAAACTAGAAATGTGCAATGCACAACAGAAGAAATTAAGTGATTTCTAACATATGCACTGAAAGAATACTATGAAATAATTAAGAATCATGGTAATTAATATCTGAGATTTATTTAATATTCTAGCAAATCAAAGCAAAAACAAGGAGGAGGAACCTAATAAGACTAGTAAAATGTTGATTGTTGTTGAAGCTGAGTCATAGGAGATTATTGTACTCCCCACTTTTATCAAAGTTTAAAATTTCCCATAATAAAAGTTTGTAGAAAATAAGGATAATGAAGATTTAATAATGATACTGTCATAACTGTTTACAAAGTGAAGTGAAAAGGGAACACATTTTTATTTATAGTATGATAACACTGTATGCTTGCATATACACACACACACAATGTAACTTAATAAATATACTAAAATATTAATCTTTTGATTAACTGGTTGATTATTTGGTCGACTGAATGGAAGAGATTAGTCTTTTATGACTTTTCTACAATATAGTTATTTTCATAATAATGATGATGACGATGATGACACAGAAATCCATAGGGGAGAAGCTTCTTCATTCCACCAAAACATTATGGCATCTTCGGTATCTTTTCCTAATAAAATAGAATGGTTTTCAAAAATAAACTACAACTCAGAGTGAAATAATCTTTAAAATAGCATTTTATATTTATTTCAAATGTTTTTTTATTTTAAATTCAGTTTTATTTTATACAAGCTAATACAACAGGACTATTGTTGAACATGTTAGAATTCAAATTTCTATGCTCAATGACTTATCCTCTAGATTAAGTAAGATCCAATGGACTAAAAATAATCACATAGGCATAACAAAATATTTGTAAAATAAAAAAATAGCAAACTGCTGTCAGAGGACAATAAAACAATCTCCTAAACTTCCCATCCTTTAATAACACTTTAACATTAAGAAACAGAATTTTTCTTAATACATTACCAAATTTCTAGTAGTGATTTTCACTATATTAAAATTGGCTTACTTTCCTTTAGGATATACAACTTTGATAGAAGAAACCTTATGTTCCCTAACAGGAACATCTGACTGGGCTTTAAAAAAAAATAAAATGAGGGAGGAGGCCTGAATCTGGCCAGCAATTAAGGGTCAACTTTTTTTTAATGAAATAGTCCACACAAAGACCCAAAACTGTAAAAGAGCTAGAAGAAAACATATGGAGAAAGCTCCTTGAATCGGTTTTGGCAGTAACATTTTTGGATGTGATACCAAAGTGCAAGCAACAAAAGCAAACACAAACACATGGAGCTAGGTCAAAAGGAAAAGCATCTGCACAAGAAACAAAAAGGCAACCTATGGAATGACAGAACATGTTTGCAAACCATCTATCTGGAAAAGGGTTAATATCCAAAATATATGAGGAACTCATACAATTAAATAGCAAAAAAAAAAAAAAACTGGTTAAAAGCTTCTGTACAGCAAAGGACACCATCAACAGAACAAAAAGGCATCCTACAGTATGGGAGAATATATTTGTAAATGACATATCCAACAAGGGGTTAACATCCAAAATAGATAAAGAACTCACATGCCTCAACAACCAAAAAGCAAATAACCTGATTAACAAATGGGCGGAGGATATGAACAGACACTTCTCCAAAGAAGAAATTCAGATGGCCAACAAGCACATGAAAAGATGCTCCACATCGCTAATTATCAGGAAAATGTAAATTAATACTGCAATGAGATACCACCTCACACCAGACCAGTTAGGATGGCCAACATAGTAAAGACTAGGAACAACAAATGCTGGCGAAGATGTGGAGAAAGGGGAACCCTTCTACACTGCTGGTAGGAATGTAAACTAGTTCAACCATTGTGGAAAGCAGTACGGAGGTTCCTCAAGAAACTAAAAATAGAAATACCATTTGACCCAGGAATTCCACTCCTAGGAATTTACCCTAAGAATGCAGAAGCCCAGTTTCAAAAAGACATATGCAACCCTATGTTTATCATAGTACTATTTACAATAGCCAAGAAATGGAAGCAACCTAAGTGTCCATCAGTAGATGAATGGATAAAGAAGATGTGGTACATATACACAATGGAATATTATTCAGCCATAGAAGAAAACAAATCCTCCTATTTGCAGAAACATGGATGGAGCTAGAGGGTATTATGCTCAGTGAAATAAGCCAAGCCGAGAAAGACAAGTACCAAATGACTTCACTCATCTGTGGAACGTAAGAACAAAGCAAAAACTGAAGGAACAGAACAGCAGCAGACTCACAGAACCCAAGAATGGACCAACAGTTACCAAAGGGAAAGGGACTGGGGAGGGTGGTAGGAAGGGGGGGAGAAGGGGAATTAGGGGCATTACGAATAGCACACATAACATGGGGGAAGGGCAGTATAGCACAAACAAGACAAGTAGTGACTCTATAGCATCTTACTACACTGATGGACAGTGACTATAATGGGGTATGTGGTGGGCACATGAGAATGGGGGAATCCAGTAACAAATATGTTGCTCATGTGATTGTATATTAATGATACTAAAACAAAAGAAAAAAATGGGTAAAGGATTTGAACAGACATTTTTCCAAACAAGATGCACAAATAGCCAACAGGTGCATAAAAAGCTGCTCAACATCACAAATCATCAGGGAGATGCAGATCAAAACCACAGTGAGATACCAATTCACATCTGTCAGTATGGCTATTATCAAATAGACAGGAGACAAGTTTTCATGAGGCTATACAGAAGAGAAAAATCCTTGTGCATTGTTGGTGGGAATGTAAATTGGTGCAGCCACTATGGAAAAGAGTATGGAGGTCCCTCAAAATATTAATAGAACTACTGTACCTTCCAGCAATCTTACTTCTGAGTACGGTAGTCTCCCCTTATCTAAGGCCTCACTTTCTGCAATTTCAGTTTCCCCCAGTCAGCCCTGGTCCGAAGCAGGTGATCCTCCTCCTGACATACCATCAGAAGATCAATAGTAGTCTACTACTACGTCACAGTACCTATGTCATTCACCTCACTTCACTCATCACCCAGGCATTTTATCATCTCTAATTACCACTACAAGTATGCATACAGTACAGTAAGATATTTTGAGAAAAGGATGACATTCATATAACTTTTACTATATTTTTGTTTTATTATTAGTTATTAATTTCTTAGTGTACTTAATTTATAAATTAGCCTTTATCATAGATATGTACATACAGGAAAAAACATAGTATATATAGGGTTCATACTATCTGTGGTTCAGTCATCCACTGCAGTCTTTGAATGTACTCACCAAGAATAAGGGGTGACTACTGTACACATCTGAAATGAAATCCATATTCACTGCAGTATTATTCACAATAGCCAAGACATGGAAACAATCTAAGTGACTTCTGATAGATGAATGGATAAAGAAAATGTGGTGAATACAAACACAATGGAATATTATTCAGCCAAATAAAGAAGGAAATCCTGCCACCTGTGACAACATGGACAGATCTTGAAGGCATTATACTAAATGATGTAAGTCAGAGAAAGACAAATACTGTATGTTCTCACCTTTATGTGAAATCTAAAAAGCAGAAATCAAGAAAATAGAATAGTAGTAAGTTGTCAGGGGCTGGGGAGTAGGAAAAATGGGGAGATGTAGGTCAAAGGATACAAAATTCCAGCTATCAGATGAGTAAGTTCTGGGGACCTAAAGTTCAGCATGGCAACTATAACAAACAATATTATATACAAAGTTGTTAAGAGAGTAGATCTTGCTATCACCACACAAAAAAAAGGTGATTATATGACAGGATGGAGGTTTTAGCTAATCTTACTGTGGTAATCATTCTGCAATATATAGGTATACCAAATCATGTAGTACACCTTAAATTTACATATATGTCAACAGTATCTCAACTGCACTGGGAGTTAAAAAAACATTCCCCATAAATACTTACACTTGGTTTTCTTGTTTTGGAAAGAAGGAAATGGGAATTGATACCTCAAGAGTAGTTAGGAAAAATCACTAATCCATGATACATTATTTCATTCTATATAGATCACAAATTTTTTTATCATTCTTATTACTAAGACATAATACCTACTTACCTCACAGGACTTTGAGGAGAAAAGGCATGTAGAACACTTTGCAGTTTAAACTACATTAAATGTAAGGCATGTTAGAGACCTTAACTACCAAGACTAAATAATTGAGAACTTTCTACTTCTTCAACCCCTTATTTCTGCAATCCACTTTAATCGATTCAGTAATAATCAACTGAACAATCACTATGTAGATATGAATCTCAGTCTGAATGACAACTGTGGCAAAGATGATATTACTTTTATTTTGTGGTTAAGCAAACAATGATTCAGAGAAATTAGATAGCTTGTCCCAAATCACAAAGCTATTAAGTGGTAGAACAGGAATATAAAAGCAATCTCTCTATTTGTACTCATTTCTATTTATACTTACTAAAATGCCCTTCAATTAAGACAGGAAATTATAAATCAAAAGATGAAACTTCAAGTCTTCAGTTTTAAAATGATCATGAGATACTCAAAACTTTGAACCAAAGGATCTTACAGTAAAGAATCAGAATTTCTATACCTGCCAGCAGTTACCCTGCAACGAAGATAAAAATGTGCACAATAACCTACTAAAAAAACAAAACCCAATCTCATAGCTTAGCTAAGTAATTGTCATCCTTCACCTTCAATCTTGTCCCCTACTGATGAAATGTTTAATGTCCTAAAAATATCACAATAGGTCAATGTTATCCAATGGGAATTCTGAAGTCAAGTAAATTTGGAAAATATTAGAAAAAACAAATATAAATGAATTTCTTTATTGCACATCTCAAAGCCTGCATACACAGTGTGAAATGTGACAATCCCAAAAGAAGACAGAATACTTCCCAAATTTATCTGACTAAGGAACCTTTTCTACATGAAGCAGCTTGAAGAACTAGTATTTCATAGAACACATTTTACAAAAAATATCCAGATGAAAATACCAAGTGGTTTTCCTCTGCCAAGGACATCACAGAGAAGATGCTGCCAATGTTTATCCCAAGGCATGAAATCTAAACTTCCTCGTCTGACATCAAAAAGCCCTCAACAATCTGTTCTTAACCTATCATTCTACCATTTCCTAAAATTGCTAAGTTTGAATCTCATTTCTGCTACTTACCAGCCACAAAGTCTTGGGAAAAATGCATATAAAATGAAGATTGTATCATCACTTGTAAAATGAAAATTACACCATCTATCCTGCAAACCTCAATGAAGTTATGAAAAACAATGAAACAGTATCTTAAAAGTTCTTTTAAAAACCTTAATGGATGCCACACTGAGGGATTAAACATGGCAGCATGAGAGGTGAGAGACCTAAAACCACATATAAGACAAACATATAATTAATACAAAGTAATCCTGAAAGAGCAACAGGAGAGAAGACTGCGCCAGATTACATACACCTGAAGGAAAGAACAGACCTCACGAAACAGGGTAATGTACCAAAGCCATGACCCAGCAGGACCCAAGCCCTTCCCCAACCCCAGCTCACCAGCAAGAACAAGAGAAACAGAATGGGGAGGGAGTGGAGGCCTGGGACTGCTGAACCCCAAGCTCTGGAGATCTGCTCTGGGAGCAAGAACCTACACTGCATGGTGCCATTGAGACAGGGACAGTGGGTGTAGTCAGAGTAGGGTGAGGGCCTCCGGAGGGGGCAGGGCGGGATATTTGCAGTCAGAGCAATGTAACTACATGCAAGGAAACCCCCCTGCTAAAACTCTATGTTAAACATTGAGCTCTAGAATCATTCTTCAGTGAAATCAGTTAATGTTCCCCAGATAAAGAGTAGTAGCACATGTTTTATTATGCTAACCATTTATAATCATGTGTAAGGTTCTCTTTAGCATACTAAAAGGCCCAGGCCTATGTGCTGTCTTTCTCCTTCAGATCTGATGAAGTGATTTTGCAAACTGGGCAACTCATTTAGCAAGTAAGCCCAGGCATAAACAACACAGTAAAAGGCAGGAAGAATTCCACCTTAAAGATAAGATTGCATTTTAATACCCAAGAAGTTAAGACATTAAAAATTCTTAACTTACTCTTTAGCAAACAATACCTCAGCCCACCTTGGGGGCTGAGCAGGTGGCCTTGTTTCATATGCTCCCAGACCAAGATGCTGGTATCTCAGAGAGAAATCTTAAGAGGAAGTTGCTTGTGTTAAGTTAATTCTAAATATTCAGAAACCACTTAACAAGTTCACACCCCTAAGTTTTTTCATGTTCTCGAAAAATCCTCAGCTGCCTATAAAACTCCCTAGACAATGCACCACTATGGACTCTCTTGTCCCCTCCTGATGTGAGCCGGGAGCTCTGTCCTTTCATTTTATCTCTAAATAAAAGTCTGTACCTTGCTCTCCTACCTTGACTGTTTGTGAACCTCATTGTTCGGCTCCGCAAACAAGAACCCCGGCATCACCATGGTTATTAGTGGGGTTGGAAAGCTAAGACAGGCAGAATACCTGGAGAGACTGAGATTCCAGCTGCTTGTGGAAAACAGGGATTCATATCCTGCTGATCTGGGCTGGCAGTCTCAGAGACTTTCTAAAAGTGAGAGGGCTGCTAAAGGGGCAAGGATTTCAGAGGTTACTGCTCAGGAGAAAGGACAAGTAGACAAAATCTCCAGGTACACTCTGCCCAGCAGGTTGGGAACTTTCACAGTCTTCAGGCGCTACATCCCCCTGGCTGGCTACACAGCTCCAAGGCCCCCTACCGTGACATGCCGCCTGCTGCGCCTTCCTCCTGGCAAACCCACACCTGGCTTGCAAACCGGCAGCCCCTGCCCTGGCGTCAGGCCAGCCAGAGGGAGGCCCTACCTACAGCAGCTACAAACACAAAGCATAGAGGCTTACACCTGTGTGTTAGGCCCACTGGTTCTGGAAGTGGAGACAGGCATAGCTGCCGGGAAGGAGGGAACAACTCTTTCCTCCCCCCAGGCACCAGCACCACTCCCCTGCAACCCCTGACAGGGTCTGAGCAGCAGCAGAGTAGAGCTTCTGGGCACTAGAGGGCGCCACATAAAAATATGAAAAGTCAAAGGAACCTGGTTCAAAGTAAAATCTCAACACCAGAAAAAGGATCGAGTGAGATTGAACTAATAAATCTTCCTGAAAGAGATTTCAACATAAAAATCAAACATGCTCCTGGAGGTACAGAAAAATATTCAAGAACTCAGGAACGAATTAAGGACAGAGATCCAATCGTTGAGGGACACTATGGAGGGTATTAAGAGCAGATTAGATACAGTGGAGGAGACGATAAATGGAATAGAAATTAGGGAAGAGGAATACAAAGAAGCTGAGGCACAGAGAGAAAAAAGGATCTCTAAGAATGAAAGAATACTGGGAGAACTGTGTGACCAATCCAAACGGAACAATATTAGTATTACAGGGGTACCAGAAGAAGTGAGAGAAAAAGGGAAAGAAAGTGTCTTTGAGGAAGTAAATGCTGAAAACTTCCCCAGTCTGGGGAAGGAGACAGTCTCTCAGGCCATGGAGGTACACACATCTCCCAACACAAGGGACCCAAGGAAGACAACACCAAGACATATAATAATTAATATGGCAAGGATCAAGGATAAGGACAGACTATTAAAAGCAGCCAGAGAGAGAAATAAGATCACATACAAAGGAAAACCCATCAAGCTATCATCAGATTTCTCAGCAGAAACCTTACAGGCCAGAAGGGAGTGGCATGATATATTTAATACAATGAAGCAGAAGGGCCTCAAACCAAGAATACTCTACCAGGAAAGATTATCATTTAAATTTGAAGGAGGGATTTAAGCAAAAGCTGAGAGAATTTACCTCCCACAAACCATCTTTACAGTGTATTTTGGAGGAACTGCTATAGATGGAAGTGTTCCTAAGGCTAAATAGCTGTCACCAGAGGTAATAAAAAGGGATAGACAAAGAGTACAGAATATGATACCTAATATATAAAGAACTGAGGAGGAAGAAAAGGAGGAGAAATAGAAAAGAACCTTTAGATTGTCTTTGTAATAGCATATTCAGTGAGTTAAGTTAGACTCTTAGATATTAAGGAAAGTAACTTGGAACCTTTGGAAACCACAAATCTAAAGGCTGCAATGGCAATAAGTATATGCCTATTGATAATCACCCTAAATGTAAATGGTCCGAATGCACCAATCAAAAGACACAGAGTCACTGAATGGATAAAAAAACAAGACCTAACTATATGCTGCCTAAGAGACTCACTTCAAACCCAAAAACATACACAGACTAAAAGTGAAGGGATGGAAAAAGGTATTTCATGCAACTAATAGGGAGGAAAAAGCAGGTGTAGCAATACTCGTATAAGACAAAATAGACATTAAAACAAAGAAAGCCACAAGAGACAAAGAAGGACATTACATAATGATAAAGGGGGCAGTCCAACAAGAGGATATAACCATTATAAATATCTAGCACACAATACAGGAGCACCGACATATGTGACACAAATACTAACAGAATTAAAGGAGGAAATAGAATGCAATGCATTCATTCTAGGAGACTTCAACATACCACGCACTCCAAAGGACAGACCCACCAGACAGAAAATAAGTAAGGATACAGAGGCACTGAACAACACATTAGAACAGATGGACCTGACATCTACAGAACTCTACACGGAAAAGCAGCAGGATACACATTCTTCTCATTCTTTTTTTTATTTTAAAGAGCATTTGTGATCTTTAACATACTATGAAATTATTGAGGCTTTATGTTTATAAATATTGTCTACCTTACCCATTAAGACATATGGTCCACACAGGAAGGGGTATTTTATTTGGCTCACTAATGTATCCCAAGAATCTAAAGCAGTAGCTGACACAGAGTAAGTCCTTAATAAACATTTGATGATTAAATAAATTGAGACTCCACTTTTAGCCCATATTATAAGCTGAAAGCTTGCCAAAAATTAAATTTTGCCAACACATTATTTGTATAACACTAAATTTTTTTATAATATCAGAGGACATTGCTGTAATTTTTACTCTAAAAGTTGCCCTGATTTTTCCAAGCTTTAAGCAGGTAGATTCCCTGTCCCATTTTTGTCACGACTCTTCCTCAGAGATAGCTGACATATTTTTATAGTCTATGAACCATAAAAAGTCACTTAAAGAATTTAAAGGGCCCCATTCTATTTTGTCTTTTCTCATACCTGATCTCATCCGTTCAACCAAGGATACAGTCAGATTCAGGAACAGCAATATTTAAGAGAGAAAGTTTAGGGACAGATGAGCAAAATAATATAGTTAAACCGGATGATATATAAAGTCCTTTCCAGCTTTTCCAGGTCTCTCATGCTCTATTTAATATTCATAAAAGCAGCCTAAGGTATCTGTACTAAGAATGTAGATAAACAATGAAAGGCTATTATATAGTAATGCCTTTTATTAAATACACAATTGAAATGTCACAGTGACTACTTACACATATTAGCTTATTAAGTTGCAAAAATGTGATTTACGTATCTCTAGATACGTAAGCCATTGGGGAAAAAGTCCTGCTGGGCAAATTCTATATGGTGACTTATTTCAAATATCTTATTTTCAGCTAACTTTTTTTTTAAAGATATAATTGACATATAACATTGTCTTAGTTTAAGGTATACAACATAATGATTTGATATAAGCATATACTGCAAAATGATTACCACAATAAGTTTAGCTAACATCTATCCCCAGACACAGGTACAATTTTTTTTTCTTCTGATGAGAACTTTTAAGATCACCTCTCTTGGTAACCTTCAAATATACAATACAGCACTGCTGACTATAGCCACCTTGTTGTGTATTACATTCCCAGAACTTCTAAGTTCGTACCTCTTGGCTACCTTCACCTATTTCATTCATCTCCCACCCCCACCTCTGGCAGCCACCAGTCAGTCCTCTGTAATTATGAGTTCAGGGGGTTTTTTTGGTTTCACATATAAGTGAGATCATATGGTAGCTGTCTACATTGGGTATATTTTCAATGTACCAAGTTTGAACCAGATTACTTACTGAAAATTCTGTATGTTCTTAACATACATGCATATTATAATCTATATACATTTATGTATAAATATACATAATACAATAAGATAACAGCTTAAAATAGCCATAATTTGTAATAATAGTAAAAGACTATAGCAATCTAAATGTCAAAAAGAGGAATACAATCACACCATGGGATATTATTATACAGACATTAAAAGAATAAGGCAGACATTTGCAACAACATGGATGGAGCTGGAGGGTATTATGCTCAGTGAAATAAGCCAGGCAGAGAAAGACAAGTACCAAATGATTTCACTCATCTGTGAAGTATAACAACAAAGCAAAATTGAAGGAACAAAACAGGAGAAGACTCACAGACTACAAGGGACTAACAGTTTACCAAAGGGAAGGGGTTGGAGAGGGTGGATGGGGAGGGAAGAAGGGGGTTAAGGGGCATTATAATTAGCACACATAATATAGGTAGGTCAGGGGGAAGGCAATATAGCACAGAGAAGACAAGTAGTGACTCTATAGCATCCTACTACGCTGATAGACTGACTGTGATGGGGTGGGGGTGGGACTTGATAATAGGGGTGAATGTTGAAACTACAATGTTACTCATGTGAAACCTTCTAAGATTGTATGTCAATGATACCTTAATAAAAAAATTAGCAGTAAAAAGAATAAGGTAGATTTCTATGTGTAGATGTAAAACTACAAGACACGCAAATAAGTGAGAAAATTCAAAGTGCATTAGGCTTCCGTGTGTGCATACATGTATATGTATGTTGGTATGTGCTAGAGATAGGGAAATATAAACATGATTGTATAGGTAAAGAATGTTTCTGAATGGATACATAATAAATTGGAAAGATTAACTGTCTTTCGGAATCAGAGATCACGGAAGTGAGGAAGGTAGGAGGCTTTTTTTCATTGTGTATCCTCCTGTGCTGTTTAAATTTTTAACCTGTGCATGTATTACATTTCCAAAAACAAGGTATTATTTGTATTTTTTAAAGCTGAAAGTTTTAACATTAAAAATATCATTAGAAACTATCTTCAGAAAAATAGAAGTATTTTTTTTCTTCTTAAAAGAAAAAGCAAGAGGAGTACCAAAGGAGACATCAAAAAAGGGAGAGCTTTTTTATGGAATGGGACTGTCACTTACATGCTAATTAACTCAGCCAAGATTAGGGAGATCAGCATGCCCTTCCCTATATCAAAGTTAAGCTTAATGTTAAACAGTTAATGTTTTCAGAAATTGTTGGGAAGGGAAGAGGTGGTATTTTAAAGGTTAAACCTGAAATAATTCATTTTCTAGAACATAGTAACATTTAGCAAACACAGGATTATTTTAGAGCTGAAAGGATTTTGGACATCATGTACTCCACACCTGATTCTCCTACTTTACAGATAAAGACATGTATTTCCACATGCACTAATCACTGGAACTAAGATCAAAAAGTTATTTTGTAGCACTAAATAAAAGTTATTTAGATAGCACTAAAATAAAATCTCAGAACCCCGGGACCAAGAGTAATTCCTATACACTGAAATGAGAAATAATTACTGTGTTACTCATCTGCCAACAACCATATGACGACGATATATAAAACAAGTACATAACATATTCCCTTCATACAGTTTTGGCTCACTAAACTATAAACAAGATATAAAGTAAGTTAACATGAAAAAATAAATGTGAGAAATATTGCTACAAAACTCAAGTATACTTGTGTGTATACAGGAATGAACTATGGACTGAAGTGTTTCCCCAAAAAACCATATTTTGAACCGTAACCCACAATGTGACTCTATTGGGAGACAAAGCCTTTAGGAGATAATTAAGGTTATACATACAGAAATTACTAATAATGACTAACCTCGGGCAATAAGATGAGGAGACTGGATAGGCTGGTCACAGGGACAGTAGAATAAGCACAGAGACTACAGTTAATGATTCTGTAACATCTTACTTACTACACTGATGAATAGTGACCGCACTGACGGGGATGAGGACTTGATAATATTGGTACATATCGAACCACTGTGTTGTATATTTGAAACCAAAATAAAACTGTATATCAATGATACTTCAGTTAAAAAAAAAAGAACTAGCTAGATCCAAAATTCCATATAAAAATAACAATTCAAAAAAAAAGGTTGGTTTACTGACTTTACACACTGCTGTTCCAATGGAAATGTTTATAAAATAGGTTTATGACTTTTATAACTTAAAAACTAAACAAATGGACACCAACCCTACAATAAATAAATAATATTCAAATCTGTCAATAGATGCTCTTTAAAATTCTAGCACAAATTTTCAAAGTATTTTTGCTTACTATAAATGTTCACAGCTTTGTATATCTACACAGCAGATATGCCTATAAAAAAAGAAAACCAAAAACATGCTCCAGAATAAAGATGTATATAAATTTTCCAAGTTAATTAAAAAAAAATTTCATCAAAAAAAAACCCCAACAAACTCCTGCTACGTACCACAACTTGGTTGAATCTTGAGGGAATTATTACCCTAAGTGAAATTTTTAAAAAAGTAATCCCAAATGGTTACATGCTACATAATTCCATTATAAAACACTTGAAATGACAAAATTATAGAAATGGGGAGCAAATTATTGATTGCCAGAGGTCAGGAGGGAGGGCAGGTTACAAAAGGGGAACTTGGGGGTGACAGAACTGTTCTAATGTCTTGACTGTTGGCAGACACACAAACATAGAGGTGGTTAAGATTCCACAGAACTAAATACACACACGTGTGCACACATGTGAATGCAAGTAAGAACAGGGAAATCTGAACAAGGTAAGTGGACTGTATCACTCAATGCTGGCTGTGATGCTGTAGTGCAGTTATGAGATGTTACCATGGGGGAACTGGGTAATGGGGACAACAAGCTCTCTCTCTACACATGACTCTACAATTATCACCAAATAGAATGTTAATTTTAGAAGAGAAAAATTCTATGGAAGGGCAAAAATAGAAGACATTTTGTCTTAGCAATAATTTATCTTCTTACCTGATAAGGGAAGAAGCATTTTAATGGGAAGGAGCATTTTAAACATTAACTGAATCTTACCTAGACTGATATTAGTATATCCCTCTTTTGAACATTCCTCATATACAACTCTGACCTTTCCTCATAAAACTTATCAAGACCTAGTATTATCTTATACATGTTTGTATTCCTTACTATAGTATAAACTCCATTTAAGCAGAATTTTGTTTTGCTCCATGTTGTATTCCCACCACCTAGACCAGAGCTTGCCATCTTGAAAGCACAATATTAAAATGAGTGAAATGAATGGTATTATAAAGTCTGTTATCCATTTTATGTATTGCCCAATAAAAACATTTAAACCCATACCACCTATCCTAATAGATCCCTAGTATTCACTTTCCCATAAGCTGATAAAGATTTCTGGGATGTAAAGTGTAATCCCAGTTTAAATAAAAAGTTTTACCACATAGATTATACATTCCAATGTTAATATGTGAAGTTTAAGTTACCCACTGCAGTCTTCCACTTGGACAGATAACCAAAAAACCAAAGTTCCATAATCTCTAGCTATTTTACTGGCCTGAAAGTATACTCTCCAAAATTGGGGGAGAAAAGAAACTGTACAGGTTAATTATAGATTTATTATTCATAAAATTCAGAACAGCAGCAAATAAGACTTAAAGTTCATAATGTACCAATGTACCAACAGTGGGACATGCAATCCTATCACAGCTCTCAAGTAGGTCCTATTATTACCTCCATTTCTAAAATGAGAAAAACTGAGGCTTCAAGGTTAAAAATTTGCCCAACATCACAAAGCTAGTAAGTAAGAGAGCCAGATTCCACCTTAGATATATCTTATGCAAAGCCTTCACTACTAACTTTGAACTGAAAAAAAGAAAGTCTATTTTGGTAAAATAAACAAGTCTACTGGCTTTCAAACAAATAATGTTCATAAAATACAAATATTGGTATAACAGTTTAGCTGCTAAAAACTTAGGACCTTGAAGATGAAAAGTCTAGCTAGTTGAAAATTAGAATTACATCATTAAAATGTCAAGAATCAATACTTCAACTGAACCCAAATCAAATCACAAATTTAAGCCTTAAAAGATCCCAAGTACAACAGAAATAAGAAATGTCAAAACCTTAAAGTAAACGCTTTCTTTAAAAATCATAAACAACAATCTTGAATGCCAAAACTTGTTTCCTACCACACTCCAGGTCAAGAGAGGAGCTTGACTAAGGAAATGTAACACTCTGTATGATAAAAGGTAAGTAATCAACAAAGTATGCTTACTTTACAAGGCTGGCACTTCACTGCAACTAAGTGTACAAGAAGAAAAAGCCTTTGCCTTCAGTTTTCAAGTGTGTACAAAATAAAACTGTCTCTCGCATTTACCTCTAACTCCATCTGGAACACTAACAAAACAATTCTGCAAATGCTAACTACTAAAGCAAGGGTCAAAAACTCAATACCCAGGAGCCAGGCAAGTTAAGTCATCCATTCAGCCAAGAAGTAAGGCAAAACAAAGTCTTACCCCATCAACAGTTACGAGATGACCTTCAAAGGAAGCCAGAAATTTGCATTTCTATTATTAAATCTTCAGATTTTTTTCATGTTACCACCTAATTCAACACAATCCACACACATGCAAATTAAAGACACAAAATTATACCATAAATCTTAGCCACCAAAACAGCCAAAATTATAATAAGATGGCTAATACCAAGTGCTAAGAAGAATACAGAGCAATCAGAACACTCATACACTAGTGGGAATGCAAGTGTGTTGGTGGTTTAATGGAAAATTGTTTGACATCATTACTAAAGGTGAACATACATATACACACCCTATAATGACCCAGTGTTTCCATTACTGGATGATCCAAAAGAAATGCATAGACTTGTTCACCAAGAAAGTACTAGAATGTTCAAAACAGTGCTCTTCTTAAATGTCTGGCCCAGACAAAAAATGGAAACATTCTACTGCCCACTAATAGTAAAATGAGAAAACTAACTGTGATACGTTCATACAATGTTAATTAACACTATACAGGAATGAGACTGCAAAGATTCTTCTGATGTAACACGAATGAATCTCACCAACACCTTGAAAGAAAGAAGTCCACAAAGAGTGTCCATTATATGATTCCATTTCTCTGAAATTCAAAGTGTGAAAAATTAATCTACAGCATTAGAATGTGGTGTTACTAACAGGTGTTACCTTTGGGCAACGGTAGTGACTGGGAGAAGGAAGAGGACAGGTGGTAATGAGTATGTTCTGCTTTGCCCTGAGCCAAGACCTGGTTATAAGCCAAGTGGTCATCTTGTGAAAATCCCCCAAACTTAATTTGTATACTTTTCGCTAGGTATGTATACTTCAATAAAGACTTTTAAAACATGCACACACACCAAAATAATATACTATGTATGGAGCACAAACAAAATATTTCTGCAGGCAGATCTGGCTTATCAGAGCAGATCCGTTCATGACCTCTCAGCTAAAGAAATACTGTACGTTCTTTAAGAAAAGCAAAGAGAAAAATAAAAGCAAAATAAAATTGTCTCAGTGATGCTACATGAACAGGTCAGCAACTAACAAAACTTAAATTTCCCCTAATAGCAGTATCTCTTAGAATGTCATCTATTTTCAACTTTTCATACACTTCATTAACAAATCAAACCTGCCTCAAAAGATAAATACAGTGTAAGAATACAGTAAAAGGTAGAAAGTAGACTAAAAATTAAACAATTCAGTGTAAAATTCAAAACAGCCACTAAACCACCAACATAATTCTCTTCCCTGATCCTGAACAACTTTACCTGCCACTCATTAATATGGAGCACTTTTCTCATCCATAAGGATTCACAACCTAGGTCCTGCTGAGAGTTACCAGAGGCCTACAGCAGAAGAGAAGCTGTCGGTTTCATCCAGTCAAGTTGAAGCAAGCCCTGCAGAATCCAAGTACATAACTCAGCTACTTAATCAAATAAGTGTTAAGTGACTAAGTATTAATTTTAAAACGCCTTCTCAGCATTAACTGCCTAACCTCTCAAGACCAAATATCACAGGCAACTATTTTCCTCTTCTCAGATATGGAGTATCCCCAACTCTGAACCATTGCTAGTATTTTTCCTCCACCTCCCATCTTCACCTGTTTATATCCTGTTCTATCTTTCACATCCCAAATCTACTTCTTCTGTGCATTAGAGTTGTAGAAAGATCAAATATTAAATCGAGTATTACCATTTTTAAAAGAGCCTCTTTCTGAGGGTAACAAAACTATTGTTCAGTTGCACTACTTACTAATCAAACATTATTCTTAGATTAATGGAGCCACAACTCACACATCCAGCAAAAGTCCACCTTGAAAATGCAAAGCTGCTGCTCAAAAGTGACAGAATTCCACCAATAAAGTAACAGTTCTTTACAAAACTTTTAAGTTACAATAATCTTCTTAGCATGTCAATCTCACCAAAATTGGTGCATTTAAGTCAAGCCCACCACAGCAAAAGAATCACACACAACCTTTAAAAAAAAATCTTGGGCAAGATATTTAATAATCCCCACAGAGCAAATTAAGTGCTAAAAAAAACATCAAGCCAAGTTCACTTACGTTTTAAAAAAAAAACAAAACTCTTCTGACGTCCAACTTAGGATGCCTATCAAATTATTTCAAGTTCTAAAAACTGTTTAGAATTCCCAAAAAGCAGGATTTTGCTTTGGTTTAAAAATGCTCAATATGCTCAAACAAAAAAAGGAAAATGGGACACCCGCTCTTTCTCTTTTGGGGCAATACTCTGTAATGGATTACCCTTACACTCATTTTAATTGTAAACTCCACTCACTAACTAAAAAGTTGCTAGTCAACAGATAATAACAAATGAAAAAGTAAAAAACACAAACAGCCTTAAGATAGCAAAACTCAAGTGTTCAGTCGCCCACAAATGTACGTTGCACAGGATACGCTTCCCAGGCTCCACGCTAAGAATTTGCTCCAAAGTTGTGTTAAACAGTTATCCCTACTGACACCGAAGCAAACTTAAGCTATCTTTCAGGAAAACTATGCTGAAATGCATGACTTGTGAAATTCCTGCTCTAAACTCTCGACTAAACCTAAGCACAATATAAAAGCCTAAGTCCGTTCACTCTTAATCCTTAGAAAGCATTTCCTGCTTGGAAAACCTTTCTCCCATACGCCTTCCACAAACTTTTTCCGTTCAGCCTACTCCCGGAAGCCTCAAGCCCGCCCCTCACCTCCCGCCCCTACCCACACGCACACACCCACTAGGGAACCTCCACACGCGGCCGACACCGCTCCACACGGGCACGTAAAACACATGTGCCTGAAACCCAGCCCCTTTCCACACCCCCCGGAAACGACACCCCCTTTCTCACACACCGCACGCCGCAACCCATCCCCCTTCCTCCCCGCCCCCCACTCACATCACCCCAGTGCACCCACCCAAGTTCCCGGGAGCCCAGCCTCCGCTCACTCCCGGCCCGCCGAGGGCAGTGGGCAGGGGAAGCAGGAAGGAGGAAGGAGGGCTCAGGCCCGGCCTAGGCCTCTCTGCAACCGCCTGGGGAGCTGGGGGGGGGGCACCCGCGGGCGAGGCTCGGTTGCAGGGCCTCAACCGGCCCCCTCCGGCCCCAGGCCTGGCCTCCGCCGCCGCCCCACGGCCGTGGCCGCCCTCCCAGCCCGGACCACACTCACTCGCCAGCCGAGGTCCATCGAGCGCTCCGCTGCTGCCTCCTCCGCCGGCTGCAGCTCCAGCTCCCGGGCCCCCCAGGTCCGACTTCTTGGGCCCCGGGGGCGGCCCGGTCCCCCCGCCCGGGACCGCTCCGGGTGGAAAGCCGGTCCCGGGCGCGGCCGCCAGAGCCAGGGGGACGCTGTTGCTATGGAGGACGAGGCCCGGGGCAGCCCCGGCGGCCGGGTCCTCGTGCAGGAATTGACACTCCTCCCCGTAGAAGCAGGTCTTATCCTTGGCGTAGTAGCGGCAGTACTTCAGCTTCACTCCCGCCGCCGCCCCGCCGGGGACGCCCCCAACCCCCGGCGGGGCCACGACCGCCGCCGCCGCCGCCGCCAGCGAGGAGGAGGAAGAGGAGGCGGCGGCCGAGGGGGGCGGGAGGCCGCCGCCACAGTTCATGGCAACGCCGCAGCCTCGTCTCACGCCGCCGCCCGAGGAGCCGCCGCCACCGCCGCCGCCGCCACCATCGACCGGCGAGGAAAGGCAGACGCCACCGGTGCCGGATGAAAGCCTGGGCGGTGGGCCCGTCCCGCTGCGGGAGCCGGAGCCGCCGGGGAGCGGGGGAGGGGAGGAGGGGGCGAGGGGAGGCGAGGGGAGGCGAGCGGGGAGTTGGGATTTTCTCTCACTCACTCTCTCGTTCTCTTTTCTTAAAGGGGCCGCGCGGGACGACGGGGTGGGTGCGCGAGCCCAGACGGGGACTTCGAGGGCGCGGGCTCGGGGACGGGGGAGCGGCGGCGGCGAATGGGTGGGGAGGGCCAAGGGGCCGGTTTATTTTTAAATTCTGCCTCCACTTGCTCTCTCGCGCTCTGGTTCCTCCGACTTGTTTATTCCATTTTCCTCTTCCTGAGACGGCCGTCGCTGCTGCGCGTGCGCGCCGAGGCGCGGTGGCTTGTGGGTAGGGGGAGCGCGTGGGGCATCCTCGCCCGGCGTCCGGCCTCCGGAGCATCCGCGAGTTGGGGGCCGTTGGACCGGACGGTGGAGTTCTCACGACGCGAATACCCTCCTTTGTTTTGTATGTTTCATAATTCCAGACGTCATTTTTTAATTGGAGGGACAAAATGAACAGAACGTAAACGGTCACTTTGAGGGCCCGCACTTGCGGACGGAGCCCAAGCCCTGGCTTTTTTTGAAGAATGGTTTCATTCTCTTTGCCACACTTACTCTCATTTTTCACCATTCTCCTTTTTTTTCCTCCTTGAAAGTCATGAAAACTACAGGACTGCCTGCCTTAATTTCTGGGCCATTCATCAAAAAAACAGCTAAAAAAGGTTGGTTTGGGCAAACCCCCTGCTCAGTGTAGCACCTGTTTTCTCAGTGGCTGTATTACTGAAAGCCTTCAGTAAAATACTGTGAAAAATAAGATTCCACCAGGGGAACAACACTGCCTAGGCAGCACCAGACGGTTTCATTTATTTATGTACTACGTTGCTTTTCTCCAGTCAGCCTAATCTTGATTGGAAACTCATTTTTAAAAAGCAGTTTCTCCCTCCACTGTTTTGCTCTGCTATACGTTTTTTAAAAAGAAAGCTTTCAGGAATTTTAAGGAGTTGCTGTGAAGGGAAGAGAATTGTAACATTCTCCTGTGTAAAAGATTTTCTCAAAAAGCGTTGTTGCAGTTGTGAAGGGGTAGTATGTGTTGGCAGTTATTTAAGGATTATGGCACACAAGGTCGCAGAACAACGGATATAAGCAAATGTACCACCCTGCAAAAGAGAGAAGAGTGGATCCCTTAGACCACAGTCTGGTAAGACTAGTGATGTTCCCTGGCTAAAATCAATAATAACATTGTTTTCTGTCTTCTGTTGAGAAACATTTTCACATATTTATTAATGCCCATTATTATGTACCGGTAACTGCTAGGTGCTGGGGAATCAAGACTCAGTCTTGTTTTTCAAATAGCTTTTCAAATGTGCTTTTGAAATGTTTTTCAAATGTTTATTCTCTGGGGAGGCATAAAGTGCACAGGTGATTATAAACCACTGTCTCAAATGCTAATCTTATCACGTTGGCTGTTAGAGGATATTAAAGATGTTAAACTCCTGGAGAAAGTTGATGCCGTAGTAGTTGATGATGTAGTAGTACTCTGGTCATAATCAAAATGTTGGTAAAGATGGCTTTAAAGCTCCTTAAACAATATCCAAAGAGTATTGATACATTGGCACAAGTCAACATGATCTTTACTGTCCTCCTTTGGACTCTATCCTTAACCTGTTTTTATGAAAAAATGTTTTATACTGCTAGATGAACAAATATATAGCATATTCATCAGATCTGTAATGTGCTGCAAAACCAGTGGGAGTAGATAATGTAATAAATGGCAGATTAGTATCTGTAAATCTCCTTAAGATAGAAAAAAAATGAAGGAGTACCACAAAATGAAACCTGAATCAAGTTGGGAAAACAGAGCAAAGGAGTCCTTTAATACAGAACACATAGTATATCCTGTCCCCCTGCACCAAAGCAAATTGGCAATGTTTTTTCAAAGTTCTTTGAAATGTACATTGCCTTTAAACCATTACTATTGTACTTGGCAAATAAATCCTAAGAAAATAACTATAAATAACTTTTATGATCCTGTGTAATCACTGCAGTATTACATATGAAAACCAAAGAAGAAAAAGTTACAAAAACAATCCAAATTCTAAAACCAGGGGAGAATGGTTGAATAAGTAGACTAGCCATGTGGAATATTAGGCAGCCATTAAAAAAGATAGCCATGAAAACATACAACAGTATTTATGATACAGTGTAAATATTTAACACAATACAAAATTGTATATGCTGTTTTAGGGTAATGGTGTGAACAATAAGGAACCTTATAGAAATAAAGATTTAAGTAACTGCTTCAGAACATTAACAGATTTTACTAAGTGGTAAGATGAGAGTAGGTTTTTTCTATTTTTCCTCTACCCCCAAAATTTGTACCTGAGTAATTTCTGTTAGAAAAATAAGCATTAAACTTCTTTAATCTTTATCTCTTAATTCTGAGGAGTAAGTAAATGAATGTGAAATCATTCTCTGTGTTTTGGGTTTCATTTTGTTTTCAAGTTAATTTCGTGAAGACAAGTTGGGCACTGCTTATTAGCCATTCCTTCACATTTTCACTAGTCCAGTGTTTCTCAAACTATGTTTCATGGAAAGACTGGTTCAACCGTATATATTACACAAAGAAAAAGGTTCAATTGAGAATGTTTGGGAAACAGTGGGTTAAACAACTTTACTTCAAATCTTTGTCAGAGCCTTTAATATGTTGATATGTTGTAATTCCCTAAAAGCAGGATTTAATGTGCAAAATTTACCAAATTTTTTTTCCAAACACTTTTTTCTCCAATCATTTTGTAGAGTTAGTATTCCTCAAACACGCTTTAAGGAACATTGTCTTAGTCAACTGCCTTCTCATTTTCCCTGTATGACCTATTTTAAAGTGTTCCCAATCTTCAGTGCCCCATCCCAACCCTTCTTCTACTTTGCTTTCCACTTCATACATCCATAAAAAGAAAATACTGCCTAAATCACCAGTACAAGAGCCCCTTTTGTCTGGGACTAATCCGTTCACTCATGCTCTGAACTTCGAGTCATTTTCCATTCAGTGTGTGCACTTCTCTGACTCTCCTCTTAGTATGAGACTATGTAAAGTGTCACGTTTAAATAATGTTAAAGGCATCCATTCCTTTCTATTGTGAACTTTTTGTAATCAGAAAAAAATGTACATATTCTTATCCCATGACCCAACAATGCCCCTCTTGTTATCTCTCCCAGAAGAACACTTTTGTGGTCAAGGAGGCATACATAACAGTGTTCACTTGAGGCACTGCTGATAATGTTGAAATGGGAAATAACCTAAATGTTCACTGAGAGGTAGATCTGTATGTGCCATTATTCTCTCAGATCTGTTGTTGAATGAAAAAGGCATGATGCAGATAAGTAGGTGGAATATAACACCTTTTATGTAAGAAATATATATACTTCCTACAAGGGTATATGTAAATGTATACAGAAAGGACTGGAAGGATAAACATTAAATTGCTCACAGGATGGAAATTGGGAATAGTGATCAAAGGGGACTTTAGTTTCATCTGTAATGTTTCAGATTTTTATAAGACTGAAGACTGTATGCCTGTTTTTGTAATTAAAATTTTATTTTAAAAAAATGAAACCCTCACTTCGCATTGGTTTTCTTTTTTTGTCCTAACTTCTCTTCATATTGAACTATTTGTTCATCTATTCATAACTTGTCTCTTCAGCTCCCATTCATTCCTTAATCAAGAATAATATAACATTTGTCCTTCCTATGCTAATTTTTTTTTGTTGTTTACCAGAGCCACCAATGATATTAGCAAATTTAGCCATTTCATATCTTCTCTGTTATATTCAGCCGTATGAACCATTTTCACAGTGCGTGCTCTCTTGGCTTCCAATTACCCTTCTCTCGTTTTTTCTCCCTTTTTATTCCCTTGGTATTGTTTCCTCTGCTTCTGCCATTCAGTGCTGCCTGCATGGTAGGCCTTGCAGAGGTATTTGTGAAATCTCAAGTAATTACTATTATTTAATAAAATTCATGGGACATCCTCTGAGTTTTAAGCTTGTGTTATTCATGTAAAATGTAATATTAATGAGAAAAAAGTACACTGGATTTGGGTTTCAAATAACTAGTTTGAAACTTGGTTTTTACTGCATTGCACATGTGTGGCTTTTAGCTAATCTCTTAACCTCACTTAGATTCAGTTTCTTATTTTTAGAATGGAAATAACAGCTACTTTATGAGCTAACTTGAGGATTGAATGACATACAGAGAACCTCATGGAGAAAATAATCTCTGCCACCAAGTAAACAAAGCTACTTGCCATCAATTTTAGCCACCTTTATGTATAGAAGAGATTCTCCTTCTAACATTATATTTTATTACCTATAATATTACTTCTTTTAGCATTCTCTCATGAATCCCTCTGCTTATAAGATGGTATCGCCAATTCCTGTAATGATGCCTTAAATTCCACAGTGTTTACAAAAGTAGCAAGGCATGTTGTTCATCTCTTGTTCCAACAATCCTATGAAACAGTTCAAGTGAGGATCTTATTTTCATACTGGCAGTCTGAGACTGGAAGATCTGTAAAGTTTCTCTGTTTGCCCCAAAGTAAGTCCACTTAGTGTCTTTAAACTCCCATGTTATATGATCTTTCTCCTAAATTGTAACCATCTCATTAAGGTTTTTGTGCACTCATTCTGGATTTTCTTCCTGTTGTCTTAAGCTTACCCTGGGATTAAATATACTCCCATCTCATCCTTCACTGAAACATATTAAATTCATATTTCATTGCCTTAAATTCTCTATTATATCCCTCAAGCAAGTCTAGAGTTTTTGAAACCCATAATCATATGGTAATAGAGAAGGAGGGAGAGTAATTTACAGGATTATATATCTGTGTTCTCTAGCAGTAATGTTCACAAATGCAGCAGTATTCCCATTTTTGAAGGGAGAATTTTGAGGTATGATGAAATAGACTTTTTTCCTCATGCACCTGATAATCTAAATGAACATTGCTTTCCAAGTAGTCACCTTAATAAAAACTTAGGTTTATTCTAAATTATAACATGTTTGAGATTCACTTAAGCACCCTTATCACATATCTAAGTTCTCGTGGTAGCTAATCTTCATTTTTTAAGACGAGATTTGGCTTTTAGGAAATGACCCAAAATTACCAGAACAAAAATTACTAAGCAGGGCCATGTCATTTGGGATTGAAAATAATGATGTCAGTATAAATAAAACCAATACTTGGGTGTTTCAAAAACTGATGCTGAAAATAATTTCATGAAAACAATAGCAACATTATTAGAACATAAGTGTAAGTGTTCTACAAGGAAGATGTTCATTTGATTATATAGCCTAATGTATTTGCTGTTTAAAAATTAAAGATCTTATTTTTCACATATTTCCTATTTCCTAAAACATACTTTGTAGGCATCTGCCTACTCCTTCAATAAAGCTGACTCTTTGGGAAGGGTTCATTCTTGAATATCCTTTACTAAAAAGAAATCTTAGTCAACTCTAAAGTCATCTTCATGCTAATGAAGATTACATCCAAAACTGCAAAGAATCCATAAATTATATTTGCTTTGGGATACAGGATGACAATTGTATTTTGTATGAGTGGCCTCCAGCAACATTCCCCCAGCAACAGATTGCTAAAGCTAATGTTAATTTGTATTAAGTACCATTAACTGGGGGGAAAACAACACATCTTCTGGGTGGTTGTGATTTGTGTTAGTGATAGCTGACCTTTAAAAATTCTCCAGGACAATATAGGGTGGAAACTACATGTGGATAAGTTAAGAGTTGAGTATTTTACCCACTGCCTTTATGGGTGTCTATGTGTATTTCTTACATATTCAAAAAGTTGTTTGGCATCTTAACCTCTAAGTTCTGCTCCAATTCTATGCAAGGTTATTAGCAACTGCCTGATATCAATTTTGTTTTGAAAAATTTGGGGGGCACTTAAAACAAAGCCTTCCTATTTGCAGCAGTTATAAGTAACTGTTATTTTGGTAAGAGTGTTTCATGTGTCTTTGCTCCTCTGCTAGAAAATGCAGTCTTTCATCACTGTCATCATACATATATATGTTTATATATTGTATACGGTTTTGAGTCTTTGTGGTAGTAAAAGCAACTTGCTACTTTTACAAGTTTTCAAAGGATTTAAAGTCTCTCTTCTTACTATATTCTTGTGAAATACGTTAAAGGCAAATACAACTTTAACATTAATTGTACCTTGGAAATAACCCTGATTATCAAGTATATCGTTACCACTGTTATCATTCCGTACAGCCGCCACCAGCCTTCAAGAAGGACCTTTAACTTAGCAAAGCCCACTGCCACCATTTCGTTGGTTAAGCACCCCACTCCAGAAAATCACTTTAATATTTCTATGATGTGTAATATGTCCATTATTATTTTAAATCTGATAGTTCTATTAATTGATTTTACTATTTTAAAAATTAGATATTTGTTTCAGTGCAAATTTTCTAGTTTATACTCCAATGAAAAACTTTAAATCAGACTTGCTAGAAATATTGTATTTTAAATATATGTATTAAAAATACAAATTATATTTAGATAGATTGATTAAATGTATGTATTAAAGTTAACATGAAGCTCCTGGAAGCAAGATGTCTTTTGCACGGTCTTATCAAACGCCTTCACCTTACCTAGTATAGAGCACGGTCCTGGGTACCACAGTTTATTTAGGATTTTTGGTGTTTGCCTAAATGCAAAGAAAAAGAAAGCAAAAATGAAAATGTTAATATCAGGTATAAAAAATCTACAGCCAAAGCATTAAGTGTGAGAGGAATATTATATAAAGATTAAAGGTGAACTCTGCAAAATGATTTTAATACATTTCTATGCACCAAATGATATTATTGAATGCAAAAATACATTCAGTACAACTTAGAATCATACATACACACACACATGATTATAATGATAGAGTTTAATAAACCTTTCAGAATTTAACGGATAGACAAGAAAACAAGGATATTAATAATTAATCAACTGACTTGGTTTTCAGCTAAGTGTAGAACTTTGTGCACTATTACCAAAGTATGTATTTTTTTCATGTAACTTTGGAAGATTTACAAAAATCAAACATACTTGGCCATAATTTAACCACAACAAATTTCAAAAGATAGGTATTTTATAAGGTACATTTTCAGATTATATCCAGTAAAGACCATAAAGCCTTAAGAAATGTTGCTCTAAATATTTGTAGGACCAAAAAGATAATAAAACTGAAATTACAAACATCCAGAAATCAATGAAAAGGAGTATACACTGCTATACTCAGAAGAAATACATAGTCTTAAATATCTTTACTATTTTAAAAAAATGTATAATATCAAAACTTACACAGGGACAAAATGAACCGAGAGAGAAGGGAATGTGTAATAAAGGAAAGGCTTACATTAATGAAATAGAAAACATTAAAAGGTCTAAATAAAGTACTCCTGGCAAGTCTGGAAATAGCAAGAAGAAAGAAAAATATGCATCATCGGTATTTTCAAAACACAGGAAGTAACTGCCAATCTAGAATCCAATGTCCAGTGAAAATGTCCTTTAAAACTGAACATGGAATAAACGTTTTCAGACAAAAGCAGAAAATTTGTCACTAGCACACCCATACTAAAGGATTTTAGTTGGAAAGGATGAAGAGCAACAGAGAGGGCAAAATATGTGGGTAAAAGCAAATGAATATGGACCATGTGGAACAACACATAAATCATGAGGAATATAAATGAAGGACCATAAGTTCTTTGCATTTTCAAAAAAGTAATAAAAGTAGTATCTTAGACGTAAGTCAAAGATGCATATTATAATCTATAGAGCACTACTAAAGTACTAAAACAAAATGAAAGAATAGATAGCAACCTAAAAAGGGGGGAAATGGGATAATAAAAAATATTCAATTCATAAAAAATCAAGAACGATAAAATTGAACATAGAACAGGCAGAACAAATGGAAAACAAGACTTAAATCCAAATACATTAAATGTAAACCATCAAACTTCAGTTAAAAGACAAAGACTTTGAGCCTTTCTAAACTATCCAGGATATTGTTCTGGGTTCCCCTGGTAACTTATAGAGAAACTTTAACAATGTCTGGAATGAGGGAGGAGGATGTCCTCAAATTCCTTGAAGCAGGAAATCCGCTTAGGTAACACTAACCTTGATTTCCACATAGAACATTACATTCACAAAAGAAAAAATGATGGCATCTACATCATCAGTCTGAAAAGAGCCCACAAGAAGCTTCTGCTGGGAGCTTGTGCCATTGTTGCCACTGAAATTCCAGCTGGTGCCAGTGTCATATCCTCCAGGAATACTGGCCAGCAAGCTGTGCTGAAGTTCACTGCTGCCACCGGAACCTTTCCACGTAGCGGCCACCACTCCTGGATCCCTCACTAACCAGATCCAGGCAGCCTTCATGGAGCCACAACTCAACGGTGGTTACTGACCCTAGGGCCATCCACCAGCCTCTCACAGAGTCATCTTGGGTCAGTCTGCTCTGTGGAACAGAGACTCCCCTCTGTGCCATCCTGTGCAGCAACAGGAGAGCTCACTCAGCGGGACTGATGTGGGTGTTGGCATGGGAAGTTAAGCTCATGCAAAGCACCGTTTCCCTTGAACACCCATGGGAGGTCATGTGTGATGCCCACTTCTGCAGAAATCCTGAAGATTGAAAAGGAAGAGCAGGCTGCTGCTGCAAAGTCTGACCAAGGGAGAATAGAATGTCAGGGTGAATGGACTGCTCTGACTTCCAAGTTCATTGCTACTCAACCTGAGGTCACAGACAAGTCTGAAGGTGCAGGTGCCCTCTGCGCATGTTCCCGGTTCTCTACTGAAAACCAGTCCTCAGCCCAGCACTGAAAACTGGTCTGCAGTCTTCACTGCTCTGGCCACTGAATGGGTAGGAACAACCATTGAGGGATCTTAGGCTGTTCTTACAGAGACTCTTAAACAAAAATAGGAAATAGGTTGACAGGAAATAAAGACAAAGATTTTCAGGTTAAATTAAGAAAAAATATAAGTATGAGGGTCAATCAGAGAAGTACAACCACTGTGAGTGATGAATAATATAGGACTTGTTATGTATACTAGACTTTACACAATTCGGGGCATCTATGCAATCCTACCTGTATTGGGTAATTATAGTTCCCCTTGATTTTAACCACTGGGCAGGGGAATACTTTGAGGTTTTGTGGGGGATCTACTACATTCCAGACATACTCTTTGCCTGTTTGTGTAGTAGCAATCCAAGTTTTCTTTGATAGGCTAGATCACCCCAACTATTAAAATAGTTTCCTTCTACAAGTAATGACTCTACAGCATCTTACTATGCTGATGGACAGTGACTGCAATGGGGTGTTGGGCAGGGGACTTGATAATACGGGTGAATGTTGTAACCACAATGTTGCTCATGTGAAACCTTCATAAGATTGTATATTGATACCTTAGTTTTAAAAAGTTTCCTCCTTTGATTTACAGGCATGAAAAGCTAAATATGTCAGGTGCAGTGTCAACTCCCAATTCAGTGGACCAATTAATGTGTGCCCTTATTACCAGTGGAAACAGGGTACTAAATATCTTTAAATCTAAGCAGATCAGAGAACTAATTGCAGATAATGTAAAAACAGTACAAATAACCCATCCATAAGGTTCTGTTCCACTTCTGGTTATGTGTCACTGAATAACAAATTGTCCCCAAAACTTAGTGGATGAAAACAACAGCAGTCATTAAATTCCACTCATGAATCTGCAATTTTGGTAGTGTTTGTCAGGAATGGCTCGTCTCTTCTCCATGCAGTGTCCGCTAGTACAGCTTGTCTGGGAGCTGAGGATCCACTTTCAAGATGTCTCCCTTGGCTGGCAAGTTGATACTAGTTGTCATATGGGAGACCGCTCAGGACTGTGCACCAAGGGTCTCAGTTATGCTCCACCTGATCTTCAACATGGGCTGCTTGGGCTTACAGCATCGTGGCTGGGTCCCAAGAGCGTGTGTCTGGAAAGAATAAGGCAAAACTGCATGGTCTTTTCTGACCATGGGGGAGTCAGAACAGCCTAGGAAGTCACACAGCATTATTTCTACGACAGCCTAATCATGGAAGTAGGCACTAGATTTAAGGGGTAGAGAATTAAACTCTGTTGGCAGCCGCGCTCAGAAAATAGCGCCCAATGCAGGGCAGCCGGAAGGCCCCGAACTTCCTAATGACAAATCATCCCACACCACTAAACTACATGCTAATTGCGCCTTGGCATAAGGACCAATGAGACCCACCAAATGGTTATGCTAATAAGGCATATGGAGCCGCACCAACCAGGTCAGAGCATGAGAACTATATAAGCAAGCCTCTCCTTCCCCTCTGGGTCCTGCCCAACTCATTTGTTTCACAAAGAGCTGAAGAATAAAGCTTTCTGCAGAAGAATCCTGCTGTTGTTGCGTGCTGTTCTTGCCGGCGAGGACGGGGCACGCGACAAGTGGTGCCGAATCCCGGGAACCAGAACATCACCGGCACAGGGAGGACCCTTCAGACATCTGGAGAGGATTCAGAACTGCAGGTCAGAAGAAAGCCCGGAGGGGTAAGTTCCGAGAGGCCCCTGCTTTTTAGGATGATGGTTGATGGTTCTCTGTAAATAAGGAGGCACCATGGGGAATGCACCGTCATTAGTCACGGCGCTGCAGACAGCTCTCAAAGAGCGAAACTTGAAGGTCTCCAGTAAAGTCTTAGGATCTTTTGTGAAGGAGATAGACCGTGTGGCCCCCTGGTTCATTTGTTCAGGGTCCCTCTCAATCCCGAGCTGGGACAAACTGGGGAAAGATCTTGCTAGAGAGGAGGAGGAGGGTAGCCTGAGGGGAGGCACCAGGCCCCTCTGGAAACTGATTAGAGCTTGTCTGCAAGATGAGAGGTGTGAAAAGGTAATAAAAGAAGGTCAGAGAGCATTGACAGATATCCAAGAGAGCATGTCAGAAATGGAACGGGAAACAGAGAGCGCGCGCGGCCGAAAAAAGGCCACAAAAACGAAAGTAAAGAAACCTCAGAGTGAGGGAGAAAGCCCGCCTAGGGCAAAAGCGAAAGAGCCCCGAGAAGCGAGTGACGATCGCCTCGGAGAAAATAGTAAATACCCCTGGAAAGAGTTGAGGGACCTCCAACTCTCCAATAGGGAATCTGAGGAGGAATTAACGTCCGCAGAGGAAGGGGAAGAGAATAAAACCGCAGAGTGCAGAAGTAAGGGAACCAGCAAAGTTGAAAAGCGGACCAAGGAAAAAATGAAAGCAGGGTGTCCCCCGACGCCCGTTGCCCCGCCACCTTACGTGAGTGGCGCACTCTCCTTTTGCCACCCAGATACTCTTCAGGCAATTAGACAAATGTTTCCTGTATTTGAGGATAATGGCGTACGCTCTCACCAGCCCCTGAGCCATAAACAAGTTAAGGAGTTAGCAGAATCCGTTCGGGCTTATGGAGTCAGTGCTAACTATACCATAGCACAAGTTGAGAGATTAACAGAGACAGCCATGACACCCGCAGACTGGCAATATGTAACTAAGGCATGCCTTTCTAGTATGGGGCAATACATAGAATGGAAGGCATTGTGGCATGATATCAGCATGACCCAGGCACGCGCAAACACGGCCGAAGGACAGCCTGCGTGGTCATATGATACGCTGACGGGCCAAGGACAGTGGGTAGCCAACCAGACCGCCTTCCCCTTACAGGTATACGCACAAATAAACACGTGCCCCGCCAAGGCATGGAAAGCCCTCACCAACAAAGGAGAAGTATCAGGCAATTTGACAAAAATTATTCAAGGGCTGAGCGAGCCATTTTCTGACTTTGTCGCTCGTATGATGGAGGCCGCAGGCAGAATATTTGGAGATCAGGAACAAGCAATGCCCCTAGTGGAGCAATTAGTATTTGAACAATGTACCAAGGAATGCAGACAGGCGATAACACCCTGGAAACAAAAAGGGATACATGCCTGGTTGAAAGCCTGTAGAGAAATAGGAGGGCCACTCACCAATGCGGGCCTAGCCGCGGCCATATTACAGAGCCACAAACAAGCCAGGATCACTAACAGAAGTATCAAATGCTTTCAATGCGGGAAATTAGGACATATAAAGAGAGAGTGTAGGAGCCCAGCTTCAGAACAAACAACCCAAAAGACCCCTGGGTTGTGCCCTAAGTGTAAGAAAGGCAGGCATTGGGCCAATGAGTGCCGGTCTATTAAAGATATAGAAGGGAAACCCTTAGAACTGCCAAAAAACGCCCAGAGGGGCCCCCGTCACCAGGGCCCGCAAATATATGGGGCAACCAGCATGCAAGTGTCATTCGGGAACAACCAGGCCCCCCAAGGAGAGCCACTTCAGGTTCCGCGGGATTGGACATCCGTGCCACCACCAGAATAGTGTTGACTCCACAGATGGGAGTTCAGCCTATCCCTTCAGACTTTAAAGGCCCCCTACCACCAAATACCATTGGGTTACTCCTAGGGCGCTCTTCTGCTGCATTGAAAGGCCTGGTAGTTCATCCCGGAGTCATAGATCAAGATTATGAAGGACAGGTAAAAATCATGTGTTCGGCTCCCAGAGGAATCTACCCTATATCTCCGGGAGACCGCATAGCCCAGCTCTTAGTTTTACCTAGTCTCCACGCCAATTATCCTGCTACCAACACGGAGAGGGGAGAAAGGGGCTTCGGCTCCTCTGACTGGGATTCAGCCTTCATAGTATTAGATTTAGCAGACAGACCAAAATTAACTCTTCAAATAGAGGGAAAGAGCTTTGAGGGAATCCTAGACACTAGAGCAGATAAAAGTATTATCTCTGCAACCTGGTGGCCCTCCAAGTGGCCTGTGACCCAATCCTCACATTCATTACAAGGTTTAGGATATGAGTCAAGCCCTTCAATTAGTGCCAAACCATTGAAATGGCGAGCCCCTGAAGGACAAGAGGGTACAGTCACCCCTTATGTACTCCCTCTACCGGTCAATTTATGGGGGAGGGATGTCATGAGAGACTTAGGCCTCAAACTCATTAATGAATACTCCACCCCCGCCCAAGGCATGATGATGGACATGGGATACATCCCTGGCAAGGGGCTGGGGAAACACCAACAGGGACACATAGAGCCCATCCTGCCCAAAGTAAGGAATGACCGTCACGGCCTGGGTTTTTCATAGGGGCCATTGAAGATGCCATGCCCATACCTTGGCTCACAGAGGAGGCCGTATGGGTTCCTCAGTGGCCCCTATCCTCTGAAAAATTAGAAGCAGCTCATTGCTTAGTGCAAGAGCAGCTCCAAGTGGGACACCTAGAACCCTCTGTGTCCCCATGGAACACACCCATATTTGTAATCAAGAAAAAGTCAAGATCATGGAGGTTGCTTCATGATCTGAGAGCAGTAAATGCTCAAATGAGAATGCTTGGACCCGTACAACGGGGACTGCCACTCCTCTCTGCCTTACCCAAAGAATGGAAAGTGCTCATAATAGATATTAAAGATTGTTTCTTTTCTATACCTCTAAGCTCCAAGGACAGGGAAAGATTTGCTTTTACTTTGCCAGCTATTAACCATGAACAACCCGATGCCAGATTTCAGTGGAAGGTCCTCCCTCAAGGAATGGCAAATAGCCCCACCATATGTCAACTGTACGTTCAGCGGGCGCTAGACCCAATTCGTAAGACCTATCCCACGCTAAAGATCATCCATTACATGGATGACATCCTTCTTTGCTCCCCACAACCAGCGGAAATAGAAGAAGCATATATAGATCTCACTAGATCCCTAGAAAATTGGAGACTGAATATAGCAAGCGAGAAGGTCCAAAAATCTAGTGTTAGCAAATTCCTAAGAGCAACCATTTACACAGATGTAATTTGCCCCCAAAAGCTTGAGATAAGACATAATCAATTGCGAAATTTGAATGACTTCCAAAAACTCCTAGGGGATATTAATTGGTTGCGCCCATACTTAAAGATACCCACCACTGAATTGACTCCACTATTTAAAACCCTAGAAGGAGACCCACAACTAACGTCACCGCGCTCCCTCACACCTGAGGCATTACAAGCCATTCGCAAAGTAGAACAGGCTTTGATGACAGCACAATTAAATAGAGTGCAATCGAATGAACCCTTTGAGTTGTGTGTCCTTCCCACCCCAGAGCTGCCAACAGCAGTCTTATGGCAGCACGGCCCACTAATCTAGATTCATCCCCAAGCCTCTCAGGCTAGGACAATAGAGTACTATCCAGCAGCCGTGGCCAAACTTGCTTTGAGAGGAGTAAAAACCTCCATGACACATTTCGGAGAGGCTCCAGCTAAAATTATAACCCCTTACAGCGTAGAACAGATACAAGTATTATGTGCTATGAACGATGATTGGGCCATACTTGCTTACAGTTTCTCAGGAACCTTTGATAATCATTTCCCTAAACATCCCCTCATCAACTTCGCCAAAAATCATCTCCTAGTATTTCCTCGGGTCACTAGCCTAACCCCGCTGCCTCATGGAAAAACAGTTTACACGGACGGGTCTAAGACAGGCACAGGTGCCTATGTCCATGATGGCAAAGTTGTGACAAAAGGCTACACGCCTGACACTCCACAAATAGTGGAATGTCGCATAGTCTTAGAGGTCCTACAAATCTTTCCTGAACCTTTAAATATTGTGTCTGACTCCTGTTATGTAGTTAATGCAGTCAAATCTCTAGAAGTGGCTGGGCTAATCAAAGCGTCCAGCCCAGTAGCCACTTTGTTCAAACAGATACAATCAGCACTACTTCATAGGCAATCTCCTTTGTATATAACTCATAGCAGAGCACATTCAGGCCTTCCCGGGCCTATGACCCAAGGCAACCACCTGGCAGACCTCGCAACCAGAAATATAGCTTTTCCCCTGCTAGACCCTATCACCGCAGCTTCAAAATTCCATACACAATTCCATGTCACTGCCGAAACACTGCGCAAGCGGTTTAGCATAACCAGGGCCGAAGCTAAGAACATTGTCCTTAGCTGCCAACATTGCTGCAGCTTCCTTCCCACACCTCATGTTGGGATCAACCCCAGAGGTATTAGGCCTTTACAAGTTTGGCAAATGGATGTGACGCATATTTCGTCTTTTGAGAAACTGAAATATGTACATGTATCCGTGGATACTTGTTCAGGAGTCATCTTTGCCTCCCCATTGTCAGGAGAGAAAGCTTCCCATGTCATCCAGCACTGCCTTGAGGCTTGGAGCGCATGGGGGTTACCACAGATTCTGAAAACAGACAATGGCCCAGCCTATACCTCTACAAAATTTGCTCAATTTTGTCATCACATGGGGATAAAACATATCACTGGCCTTCCCTACAACCCACAGGGTCAAGAGATTGTGGAACGCGTGAACCGCACACTCAAATCCTATTTACTTAAACAAAAAGGGGGAATTGAAGATATACCCCCCACACCAAAAACTGCCATAGCCCTAGCACTTTTCACTATAAATTTTTTGAATCTGGATGCTCAAGGCCATACAGCAGCGGATCGCCATAATCAGTGGCCAAAAGACCCACAAGAACTAGTAAAATGGAAGGACGTGTTATCTAACCAATGGAAGGGCCCGGATCCAATCATAATCAGATCCAGGGGAGCTGTGTGTGTTTTCCCCCAGGGTGAAGAAAATCCCTTCTGGATCCCGGAGTGCCTAACGAGGAAAGTCCTAAACAAAGGAGATGACTTCGCTATACCTCCTGACCCTGCTCCTGACACTGGAGACCCCGACTCAGGGAGTATTGAGATGGGGAATCCTGTCTGCCTTTCCTAAGCCTATGCCTGTCCGTTTCAATGCAGCCGTTTTTCCACGCTTTTTCACTACCAATGCTAGTATGAACTTGCCCTACTTAGTTAAAGACACCCTAGTAGCTCCCCTGGGAGAAAACCGATCCTTCGTAACTAATGGGTCATTATGCTTCACCACTCAGAATCTAGCTGGCTGTATCTCCCTGAAACGGAGGAAATACGGATGGTTCAGTGACATAATTCTAGAGGCCAGTAGCCTCCCCGTTATGTCAGCTAAATTTGAAGGGCCTAATAAGGAAGGGAGCCCGCCCTATAAGAACATGACTATCCACCAGATGGTTCTCTGGATCAATGGCACATTTGTACACTCTCCCAGGAACAATTCCACCGACAGGCCTCGTCAACCCAAATATGCCTCCCATTGTGTGGGCGACTATGAGGGAGAGCTGTGGCCCTGGACTGACTGTCAGTCAACTGTAGTAACGTGGGCAACTGAGAGGCAGGAGTTTACCATCTCCCCAGATATGGAGGGACGGCCAGCCAATGAGGCTTGGTGGCCAGTAAAGGTGCTCGAAGGCGAGTTTCGTCAGCAGCTGAGCATGAACCCCTTCCATAAATGGATGCTGTGTGGAGTCAATGGCTCGTGTACCGACCTCTCCCCCTTTTCCGCCCTCCAGGGTGGGGGAATCGGTGTAAAAAATATCACCTTTTGGTGCGAGAATAACCACATGCGCGCACACTGGAACATGATCATGACCCATAACAACGAGAACTACACGTGTTCAGCAAAATCAGGTCCAGAGTCACCTAATTCCCTTTTTCCACCTTCTCCAGTATGCGTATACCCCCCATTTCTGTTTATCTTATCCAATAGTAGCTTTGACTCCTGCTCCAATGAAACCTGCTTTCTGTCTCAGTGTTGGGATGCGCGTAACTTTACCAATGCTTTGGTAGTCCGCATCCCCCGTTGGGTCCCTGTTCCCGTAGACGCCCCTAACACCATGACTCTGTTTCGAGAAAGGCGCGATTTCAGTGTTACAGCCGCCATAGTGCTCCTGATCTCCGCGACCGCGGTTGCAGCCACCGCCACTGGTATAGCTTTAGACACCTCCATCAAATCGGCTACAGAGCTCAATAACCTTGCAGCCTGAGTAGCTTCTGCCCTGGACCAACAGTCCACACTTGATGGCAAACTGAAAGGAGGAATAATGATCCTCAATCAACGCATAGATCTCGTGGAGGAACAAATAGAAGTGCTCTGGCAAATAGCCCAATTGGGATGTGAGCGGAAATATCGTGCCCTCTGCATCACTAGCATTCAATATAAAAATTTTACACGGGCAGCTAATCTGTCACGAGACCTGTCCCAGTATCTTTCAGGAAACTGGTCCCAAGACTTCGATGGGACACTAGAAGAGCTGCGGCGAGAAATTATCCACATCAACTCCACCCGTCTAGATATCTCCGTAGCGGAAGGACTCTCTTCCTGGTTCCTCAGAGCTCTCTCCCACGTCAAGGAGTGGGCAGGCATGGCTGGGATGGGCGTGTTCCTGCTTGGAGGTCTCATGCTCTTACTCTGGTTGTTATGCAGACTCCGCAACCAACATAAGCAGAACAAGGTGATCCTTGCTCAAGCCCTAATGGCGATAGACGTTGGCGCCTCTCCCCAAGTGTGGCTCAACATACTTAAGAAGGAAGCTCGGCTTTAGCTTGAGGTAGCTCTTGCACCCTGAGCCCATGTGGCACTGCACCAGGCCCAAGTACCTCAATGCTTAATCACAGCTTTCTTTAAGAAGCTCATGGTGCAAGAGGGTTGAGAAAAAGGGTCCAAACCCTTTGTACCAAGCGGTCCCAACGCCAGCCAGAGGATGCGAGGCAAAGCACTGCAAGAAGTCTTGGACCCCTCTGAGAGGCATGCCTGACTGCATAGGGGTAGATGCCCAGAACCCCTCTCCAAAAAGGGGGCATCAGGAAGTATGATGGAGGTCAGGCCTCTGTCTCCGCCTCTGCTGGCAAGTTCCGCCTTGAGCTTCTGTTAGACAAAAAAGGGGGAGATGTTGGCAGCCGCGCTCAGAAAATAGCGCCCAATGCAGGGCAGCCGGAAGGCCCCGAACTTCCTAATGACAAATCATCCCACACCACTAAACTACATGCTAATTGCGCCTTGGCATAAGGACCAATGAGACCCACCAAATGGTTCTGCTAATAAGGCATATGGAGCCGCACCAACCAGGTCAGAGCATGAGAACTATATAAGCAAGCCTCTCCTTCCCCTCTGGGTCCTGCCCAACTCATTTGTTTCACAAAGAGCTGAAGAATAAAGCTTTCTGCAGAAGAATCCTGCTGTTGTTGCGTGCTGTTCTTGCCGGCGAGGACGGGGCACGCGACAAAACTCTACCTTTTGATGAGGAGGTAGTTTCTAGAAGAGTGTCCAGGATAGGAGATACTGTTTAAGCTATCTTTGGAAAATTTAATCTGCTGCAATATGCTACTTTAAAAATCAGGAAAAATGGAAATTTTAAAAAATTGAAGTAAAAGGATGATAAAATGCACATAAGAAATACATCAAGAAGTACTTTTAGAGGCAAGGACATTTCATATTGATAAAGTCACCAGGAAGATTTAACAGTTCCAAATTTGTATGCATATAAAAATATATCCAAAAATACATAATGCTAAATTGTCAAAACTAAGGAGAAAATAGATAAATTCACAATCAAAATGAGAAATTTAAACATGTATCTCAATATCTCACAGACTAAGCAGACAAAATCACTGAAGATAAAAATACAGTGAACAAATTTGACCTGTTCAGCACTGTACCTACAATTGCAGAATATACATTCTTTACAGGTCCATACAGGACATCTATAAAACTGACCGTATGCTGGCAGCCATAAAGCAATTCTCCCTAAATGTGAAAAGATGGAAATCATATATAATCTTCAATCACGGTGGAATTAAACTAGAAATTATGACAACAAGCATAAAAATTCATGTTTGGAAATACACCATTAAATAACTCAAAGCAGAAATCACAAATGTAAATTAGAAAATAAATGTTTTTAAATAAATGATAAATATATCAAAGCTTTTGAGATACAATTAATACATAATTAGAAGGGAAATTGTAGCATTACATGTATTAGAAAACAAGCTGAAAAACTGATCTCAAACAAACATCTCAGAGTTAGAAAAGTCCATCAAATTAAACCCAAAGCAGGCAGAAAGAAAAATAGAAACACATAATAGAATCAATAGTGAAGGACTGATTATTTGGAAAGACTAAGAAGCCCTCTGGGGAGACTGATAAAGAAAAGATAAAGGCACAAATAACTAGGCATAAAAGAGAGGCTCTTACTAAAGGCATGAAAAGTTAAAATACAAATAGACATAACTTTATGACAATAAATTTGAAATTTTTAAATGGGAAAAATTCCTTTAAAAATTTATGAAAATTGACACAAGAGAAAGAAGAGCTGAATATACCTTGGTCTTCTAAAGAAATTTGATCAAAATATACCACAATGAAAACTGCAGGCCCAGACAGCTTTACCAGAGAATCATCAAATATTTAAAGAATTAATTGCAATATTATACAAACTCTTCTCAAATCTTAGGCCACCAGAGCCTTAATACCAAACGAACAAAGCCATTGCAAAGAAGGAGCCCTAAAAGCCAATCTTGCTTACTAATATAGATGCAAAAATCCCCAATGAATATAACTATATAAAAAGGAGAATAAAAGATGTATCCCAGAAAGGTAAGGGTGATTTAACAGTTGAAAGTCAAAGTCACTTACTGTATTAACAGAAGAAAAGAAAAATCTCAATAGTTGGAGAAAAATTTGGTAACATTTAATGTCCATGATGCTAAAAAAAAAAAAATACCTGACCATAACAAACTAGGATGGAAAGAGAGCATATTTCACCCAATAAATTATATCAAAAAGAACTATAGCAAACAGCATATTTAGTAGTGAAATTGTGAACATTTTCCCTCCGAAATCAGTATATGGTATGCCTATTATTACCACACACACCAACATTGTACCAGAAGTCTTCACCAGTATCACAAGGAAGAAAAGAAAATATTAAGGATTGGGAAGAAAGAAGTAAAACAGACCTGTGGAAAATATAATTGTGTATTGTTGGTGCATACAAGGTCAGCATAAACTATTCAATTGTATTTCAATATACTAGCAAGAATTAGAAAACTAAAAATGTTTAAACGGTACCTAGAAACAATTCTAATTCTAATGAAATGTGCAAGACCTCTACACAGAGAACTATAAAACCAGTAAGAAAAATGTGAATTACTATTACATAAATAAATGCATAAAGCAAGTTCACAAATTGGAAATATAAAGATGTCAATTCTCCCCAAATTAATATATAGATTTGGTGCAATTCTAATCAAATCCAAGTAGGAATTATGTATGTGCTACAGATTAGTAAAGAAACTGTCATTTCTAGTGACTATAGCATCTTACTACGCTGATGGACAGTGACTGCAGTGGGGTGAGGGAACAACTTGATAATATGGTTGAATGTTGTAACCACAATGTTGCTCATGTGAAACCTTCATAAGATTGTATATCAATGATATCTTAATTTTTTAAAAAATAGTGTCTTTTCAAAAAATGGTGCTAGTTCAATTAAATACATGGGTGGAAGAAAGAAAAGAAATTTGAACCTACTTCATACCATAGACAAACAAGGTAAATAATAGGTTTAAATTTCAGACAAATAAGGCTTCTTAAACATGACATGATGGAATATCTTGGTATTCCTGAGGTAGCAAGGATTTCAGGAACACGACATAAAACACATTAACAAAAGGAAAAAGTGAAAAATACACTAAAATTAACAACCTAGTTTTTAAAATGAAATGTGGGAGTGGGGTAAAATACAGCACATATAACAAATAAAGGGCTTGTAACCATAATAAATGAAGAACTTCGAATCAATAAGAAAGTGATAGCAAGAGATTTGAAGAGGCACTTTTCAAAAGATGATACACAAATTGCCAAAAACATATGAAAAGTTTCAACCTCATTAGTAGAATAAAAATTAAAAGAAAAATGAATGTTACAGCTGACAAAATGGGTAAAATTTAAAAAGAGAGAATACCAAGTGCCTACAAGATGTGGAATAACTGGAATCTTTATATACTGCCATTGGGAATTAAAACTGGTACAACTAAATTGGGAAGCAGTTTGGCATTATCTATTAAAGGCAGATATTAAAATTAAAATGTGCAGACACAGCAATTTAACTCCTAGATGAATTCCCAACAGAAATCCATACATTTCTTTGCACCAAATGTGCATCAAAATGATATACATTATTCCTAAAATCTCTACTATAGACCATTACTGGAAAAAATGCTAATGCCTTTAAACTACAAAATAGATAAATAATTATGGAATATGTTCATCCAGTAGAATACTATAGACTAATAAAAATGAATTAATATTGCTACATGCAGCAACATAGATGAAACTCATAAACAAAATTTTGAGAGAAACCAGGGACAAAAGAGCACATTTTATATAATTCCATTTATGTAAAAGTTTGAAAACAGGCAAAATTAATCTGTGGTGTTTGAAGTCAATATGACGACTACATTTAGAAAGGAGAAAGAAGTGCATTTGG
Source organism: Manis javanica (assembly GCF_040802235.1). Taxonomy (NCBI): domain Eukaryota; kingdom Metazoa; phylum Chordata; class Mammalia; order Pholidota; family Manidae; genus Manis; species Manis javanica. The sequence goes on along the minus strand of NC_133156.1, from coordinate 13,957,955 downwards.
GAGCAGACATGTAGAAGACTTCTGGGATATTAGTGATGTCTGACTTTTTTACCTGGGTAGTGGTTACACATGTGTTCACTGTATGATAATTCATTGGTCAATACATTTCTAGTTTGTTCAGCTTTCTCTATATATGCTTCACTACATTTTTAAAGTACTTTTAATAAATAATGTAATAGACATAAAATTTGCCAATTTAACCATTTTGAAATGTACAGTTCAGTAATGTTAAGTATATTCACTCTTCTGTGGAGCACATATACAGAACTTTTTGTTTCAGAACTGTCTAAACAGAAACTCCCCTTTTCCCCTCCCCCCACCCCTGGTAATTGTTCCATTTTCTCTTTCTATGAATTTGACTGTTTAAGATACCTCATATATAATCTTTTTGTAACTCGCCTCTTTCACTTAGCATAATGTCCTCAAGGTTCTCCAGGATTCATCCATATTGTAGCATGTCAGAATTTCTTTCCTTTTTAAGGCTGAATAGTAGTCCATTGTTTGTATATACCTACCACATTCTGTTTATCCATTCATCTTTTGATGAGCATCTGGATTGCTTCCACTTCTTGGCTATTGTGAAAAGTGCTGTTATGAACATGGTGTGCAAATTATCTCTTTGAGACCCTACTTTTAATTCTTTTGGATATACATACCCAGAAGTGAGATTAATATATCATACAGTAGAACTATTTTTTATTTCTTCAGGAACCACCATACTGCTTTCTATGGTGGACATGCCATTTTACAATGCTACAAACTGCAAAAGAGTTCCAGTTTCTCCACATCCTCATCAACACTTGTTCTTTCCTTCCTTTTTCCCTTCCTTCCTCCATCCCTGCCTCCCTCTTTCTTGCTTGCTTGCTTTCTTTATCTTTTTTTTCCTTTCTTTTTATAGTAATCATCCCAATGGGTATGAGGTGACAGCTCATTGTGGTTTTGAGATTTAAAGTGTAGCAGCTTTACTGAGTTATAATTCACATATCATGCAATTTACCCATTTTAGGTGTACAGTTCAGTGGTTTTTAGTATAATCACAGATATGTGCATCATTACCTAAATCAATTTTAGAGACTTCTGTCACCTCAAAAAGAAACCCTGTGTCTTTTAGGTTTCATTCCTCTATGTCACATATACCCACTCCCAGCCCTAAGCAAATACTTTTGTACTCCATCTCTATAGATTCTATAGATTTCCCTATTTTTGAAAAGTTCAGAAGTATTTTCAAAGGAATAGTGTTTGCAATACTATGACAGTGAGTTTGAAAATCTAAAGGAAATGGATGCCATCTCAGCAAAATTTAAGTTTTCAAGATTGACCCAAGAAGAGGTTGAAAACACAGATGAATAACAACAAATTAGAATATTAATTTGAAATGTAACTTCTAAAATATGTACCAGACCCAAATGACTTTGCATCTGAATTTTATATAAACTTTTAAGAACAGAAAACTGAATCTCTTAATTATTCAAAAGAATTTTAAATATAAGAGAGTTGAATGCAAAAGAGTAATAAATCATGACCAAAAACAGTTGTTGATAAGAATGAAAAATTTTACAATATTAGGAAATCTCTTAACAAAGTTAATTCTATCAGTAGATTAAAAGGCTGATCGTATCAATAGATGGCAATAGGCAATTAATAAAATTCCTGTTATTCTTAATATAAATTTTAAGTAAATTGGAAACTATTTAAAGAAAATGTTTATTTAAAAATTAGCCATTTAAGGCGGGAGCCAAGATGGCGGCGTGAGTAGAGCAGTGGAAATCTCCTCCCAAAAACACATAGAGCTATGAAAATATAACAAAGAAAAATCTTCCTAAAATAGAGACCACAGGACACAGGACAACATCCAGACCACATCCACACCTGCAAGAACCCAGTGCCTTGTGAAGGGGGTAAGATACAAGCCCCAGCCCGGCGGGACCCGAGCGCCCCTCCCCCCGGCTCCCGGCGGGTGGAGAGAAACCGGAGCAGTTTTTTTTTTTTGGCGAGCGCTGTTTGGAAGCCTTAGAGGGACGGGCCTCCGTTGCTGGGGAGGCAGGGTGGCGGGACCGGTGAGGAGGTGCCTGGGAACAGCGCCGGAGGACAAAGAATATCCCGCGTTTCTCCCTGCGAGACCTGGGGGCGGGTGCCTGAGACCGGTGCCTGAGGACGGAGGAGGTCGCGCGTTTTTCCCCTTTTTTTTTTTTTCTCTTTTTGGCAAGTGCTTTTTGGAAGCCTTGAAGGGACGGGGACCCCAGTGCTAGGGAGGCACGGTGGCGGGACTGGTGAGCGGGTGGCTGGGACCGGCGCCTGAGGACAAAGAATATCCCCCGTTTTTCCCTGCGGGACCGGTGGGCGGGTGCCTGAGACCGGCACTTGAGGACAGAGGAAATCGCGCGTTTTTCCCCTTTTTTTTTCTCTTTTCTGCGAGTGCTTTTTGGAAGCCTAAAAGGGACAGGGACCCCGGTGCTAGGGAGGCAGGGCGGCGGGACTGGTGAGCGGGTGCCTGGGACCGGCACCTGAGGACAAAGAATATCCCGCATTTTTCCCTGTGGGACCGGTGGGTGGGTGCCTGAGACCAGCACCTGAGGACAGAAGAAATCGCGCGTTTTTCCCCTTTTTTTTCTCTCTTTTTGCCAAGTGCTTTTTGGAAGCCTTGAAGGGACAGGGACCCCGGTGCTAGGGAGGCAGGGCGGCAGGACTGGTGAGCGGGTGCGTGGGACCAGTGCCTGAGGACAAAGAATATTGAGCGTTCCTTCCCTGCGGGACCGGTGGGTGGGTGCTTTTTGGAAGCCTTGAAAGGACAGGGACCCTGGTGCTAGGGAGACAGGGCAGCAGGACCAGTGCACGGGTGCCTGGGACCGGCACCTGAGGAAAAAAAAAAAAAAAAAATCGCGTGTTTTTTCTTTTTTTTTTCCTTTCTGTTCCCTCTCTCATTGTTGCTGTTGTTGTTTTGGTTTGGAGAGTGCTTTTTGGAAATCTTAAAGGGGCAGGACAGGTCACTTAGACCAGAAGCAGGGAATCTGGGGATCTCTGGGCACTCTAACCCCCTGGGCAGCAGGGAGCACAGAGGCCCCTTACGGAGATAAATAGTCTCCTGGCTGCTCCCCCTCTAACGGGGCTCCACCATTTTGGAGGAACAGCCCCAGCCAGGCCAAGCCCACAGCAACAGTGGAGATAAACCCCAAAGCAACTGGGCAGGAAGCAGAAGCCCTGTCTGCGCACAGCTGCCCAGCACAAGCCACTAGAGGTCGCTATTCTCCCAGGAAAAGGCTACAAACCAACAAGAAGGGAAGCTCTTCCAGCGGTCACTTGTACCAGCTCTGCAGACTATCTCTATCACCATGAAAAGGCAAAACTACAGGCAGACAAAGATCACAGAGACAACACCTGAGAAGGAGACAGACCTAACTAGTCCTCCTGAAAAAGAATTCAAAATAAAAATCATGAACATGCTGACAGAGATGCAGAAAAAAATGCAAGAGCAATGGGATGAGATGCAGAGAAAAATGCAAGAGCAGTGGGATGAGATGCAGAGAAAAATGCAAGAGCAGTGGGATGAAGTCCGGAAGGAGATCACAGATGTCAGGAAAGAGATCACAGAAGTGAAACAATCCCTGGAAGGATTTATAAGCAGAATGGATAAGATGCAAGAGGCCATTGAAGGAATAGAAGCCAGAGAACAGGAACGTATAGAAGCTGACATAGAGAGAGATAAAAGGATCTCCAGGAATGAAACAACACTAAGAGAAATATGTGACCAATACAAAAGGAAAAACATTCGTATTATAGGGATACCAGAAGAGGAAGAAAGAGGAAAAGGGATAGAAAGTGTCTTTGAAGAAATAATTGCTGAAAACTTCCCCAAACTGGGGGAGGAAATAATCGAACAGACCATGGAATTATACAGAACCCCCAACAGAAAGGATCCAAGGAGGACAACACCAAGACACATAATAATTAAAATGGCAAGGATCAAGGACAAGGAAAGAGTTTTAAAGGCAGCTAGAGAGAAAAAGGTCACCTATAAAGGAAAACCAATCAGGCTAACATCAGACTTCTCAACAGAAACCCTACAGGCCAGAAGAGAATGGCATGATATACTTAATGCAATGAAACAGAAGGGCCTTGAACCAAGGATACTGTATCCAGCACGACTATCATTTAAATATGATGGTGGGATCAAACAATTCCCAGACAAGCAAAAGCTGAGGGAATTTGCTTCCCACAAACCACCTCTACAGGGCATCCTACAGGGACTGCTCTAGATGGGAGCACCCCTAAAAAGAGCACAGAACAAAACACACAACATATGAAGAAGGGAGGAGGAGGAATAAGAAGGGAGAGAAGAAAAGACTCTCCAGACAGTGTATATAACAGCTCAATAAGCGAGCTAAGTTAGGCAGTAAGATACTAAAGAAGCTAACCTTGAACCTTTGGTAACCACGAATCTAAAGCCTGCAATGGCAATAAGTACATATCTTTCAATAGTCACCCTAAATGTAAATGGACTTAATGCACCAATCAAAAGACATAGAGTAATAGAATGGATAAAAAAGCAAGACCCATCTATATGCTGCTTACAAGAAACTCACCTTAAACCCAAAGATAAGCATAGACTAAAAGTCAAGGGATGGAAAAACATATTTCAGGCAAACAACAGTGAGAAGAAAGCAGGGGTTGCAGTACTAATATCAGACAAAATAGACTTCAAAACAAAGAAAGTAACAAGAGATAAAGAAGGCCACTACATAATGATAAAGGGCTTAGTCCAACAAGAGGATATAACCATTCTAAATATATATGCACCCAATACAGGAGCACCAGCATATGTGAAGCAAATACTAACAGAACTAAAGAGGGAAATAGACTGCAATGCATTCATTGTAGGAGACTTCAACACACCACTCACCCCAAAGGATAGATCCACCGGGCAGAAAATAAGTAAAGACACACAGGCACTGAACAACACACTAGAACAGATGGACCTAATAGACATCTATAGAACTTTACATCCAAAAGCAACAGGATATACATTCTTCTCAAGTGCACATGGAACATTCTCTAGAATAGACCACATACTAGCTCACAAAAAGAGCCTCAGTAAATTCCACAATATTGAAATTCTACCAACCAATTTTTCAGACCACAAAGGTATGAAAGTAGAAATAAATTCTACAAAGAAAACAAAAAGGCTCACAAACACATGGAGGCTTAACAACATGCTACTAAATAATCAATGGATCAATGAACAAATCAAAATAGAGATCAAGGAATATATAGAAACAAATGACAACAACAACACTAAGCCCCAACTTCTGTGGGATGCAGCGAAAGCAGTCTTAAGAGGAAAGTATATAGCAATCCAGGCACACTTGAAGAAGGAAGAACAATCCCAAATGAATAGTCTAACATCACAATTATTAAAACTGGAAAAAGAAGAACAAATGAGGCCTAAAGTCAGCAGAAGGAGGGACATAATAAAGATCAGAGAAGAAATAAACAAAATTGAGAAGAATAAAACAATAGCAAAAATCAACGAAACCAAGAGCTGGTTCTTTGAGAAAATAAACAAAATAGATAAGCCTCTAGCCCAACTTATTAAGAGAAAAAGAGAGTCAACACAAATCAACATAATCAGAAATGAGAATGGAAAAATCACGACAGACTCCACAGAAATACAAAGAATTATTAAAGACTACTATGAAAACCTATATGCCAACAAGCTGGAAAACCTAGAAGAAATGGACAACTTCCTAGAAAAATACAACCTCCCAAGACTGACCAAGGAAGAAACACAAAAGTTAAACAAACCAATTACAAGCAAAGAAATTGAAACAGTAATCAAAAAACTACCCAAGAACAAAACCCCGGGGCCGGACGGATTTACCTCGGAATTTTATCAGACACACAGAGAAGACATAATACCCATTCTCCTTAAAGTGTTCCACAAAATAGAAGAAGAGGGAATACTCCCAAACTCATTCTATGAAGCCAACATCACCCTAATACCAAAACCAGGCAAAGACCCCACCAAAAAAGAAAATTACAGACCAATATCCCTGATGAACGTAGATGCAAAAATACTCAATAAAATATTAGCAAACAGAATTCAACAGTATATCAAAAGGATCATACACCATGACCAAGTGGGGTTCATCCCAGGGATGCAAGGATGGTACAACATTCGAAAATCCATCAACATCATCCACCACATCAACAAAAAGAAAGACAAAAACCACATGATCATCTCCATAGATGCTGAAAAAGCATTTGACAAAATTCAACATCCATTCATGATAAAAACTCTCAGCAAAATGGGAATAGAGGGCAAGTACCTCAACATAATAAAGGCCATATATGATAAACCCACAGCCAGCATTATACTGAACAGCGAGAAGCTGAAAGCATTTCCACTGAGATCGGGAACCAGACAGGGATGCCCACTCTCCCCACTGTTATTTAACATAGTACTGGAGGTCCTAGCCACGGCAATCAGACAAAACAAAGAAATACAAGGAATCCAGATTGGTAAAGAAGAAGTTAAACTGTCACTATTTGCAGATGATATGATACTGTACATAAAAAACCCTAAAGACTCCACTCCAAAACTACTAGAACTGATATCGGAATACAGCAAAGTTGCAGGATACAAAATCAACACACAGAAATCTGTAGCTTTCCTATACACTAACAACGAATCAATAGAAAGAGAAATCAGGAAAACAATTCCATTCACCATTGCATCAAAAAGAATAAAATACCTAGGAATAAACCTAACCAAGGAAGTGAAAGACTTATACTCTGAAAACTACAAGTCACTCTTAAGAGAAATTAAAGGGGACACTAATAAATGGAAACTCATCCCATGCTCATGGCTAGGAAGAATTAATATCGTCAAAATGGCCATCCTGCCGAAAGCAATATACAAATTTGATGCAATCCCTCTCAAATTACCAGCAACATTCTTCAATGAATTGGAACAAATAATTCAAAAATTCATATGGAAACACCAAAGACCCCGAATAGCCAAAGCAATCCTGAAAAAGAAGAATAAAGTAGGGGGGATCTCACTCCCCAACTTCAAGCTCTACTACAAAGCCATAGTAATCAAGACAATTTGGTACTGGCACAAGAACAGAGCCACAGACCAGTGGAACAGATTAGAGACCCCAGAAATTAACCCAAACATATATGGTCAATTAATATTTGATAAAGGAGCCATGGACATACAATGGCAAAATGACAGTCTCTTCAACAGATGGTGCTGGCAAAACTGGACAGCTACATGTAGGAGAATGAAACTGGACCATTGTCTAACCCCATATACAAAGGTAAACTCAAAATGGATCAAAGACCTGAATGTAAGTCACGAAACCATTAAACTCTTGGAAAAAAACATAGGCAAAAACCTCTTAGACATAAACATGAGTGATCTCTTCTTGAACATATCTCCCCGGGCAAGGAAAACAACAGCAAAAATGAGCAAGTGGGACTACATTAAGCTGAAAAGCTTCTGTACAGCGAAAGACACCATCAATAGAACAAAAAGGAACCCTACAGTATGGGAGAATATATTTGAAAATGACAGATCTGATAAAGGCTTGACGTCCAGAATATATAAAGAGCTCACACGCCTCAACAAACAAAAAACAAATAACCCAATTAAAAAATGGGCAGAGGAACTGAACAGACAGTTCTCCAAAAAAGAAATACAGATGGCCAAGAGACACATGAAAAGATGCTCTACATCGCTAATTATCAGAGAAATGCAAATTAAAACTACAATGAGGTATCACCTCACACCAGTAAGGATAGCTGCCATCCAAAAGACAAACAACAACAAATGTTGGCGAGGCTGTGGAGAAAGGGGAACCCTCCTACACTGCTGGTGGGAATGTAAATTAGTTCAACCATTGTGGAAAGCAGTATGGAGGTGCATCAAAATGCTCAAAACAGACCTACCATTTGACCCAGGAATTCCACTCCTAGGAATTTACCCTAAGAACGCAGCAATCAAGTTTGAGAAAGACAGATGCACCCCTATGTTTATCGCAGCACTATTTACAATAGCCAAGAATTGGAAGCAACCTAAATGTCCATCTGTAGATGAATGGATAAAGAAGATGTGGTACATATACACAATGGAATACTACTCAGCCATAAGAAGTGGAAAAATCCAACCATTTGTAGCAACATGGATGGAGCTGGAGAGTATTATGCTCAGTGAAATAAGCCAAGCGGAGAAAGAGAAATACCAAATGATTTCACTCATCTGAGGAGTATAGGAACAAAGGAAAAACTGAAGGAACAAAACAGCAGCAGAATTACAGAACCCAAAAATGGACTAACAGGTACCAAAGGGAAAGGAACTGGGGAGGATGGGTGGGCAGGGAGGGATAAGGGGGGGGAAGAAGAAGGGGGGTATTAAGATTAGCATGCATGGGGGGGAGGGAGAAAGGGGAGGGTGGGCTGCACAACACAGAGAGGACAAGTAGTGACTCTACCACATTTTGCTAAGCTGATGGACAGTAACCGTAATGTGGTTGTTAGGGGGGACCTGATATAGGGGAGAGCATAGTAAACATAGTATTCTTCAGGTAAGTGTAGATTAAAAATTTAAAAAAAAAAAAAAAAAAGAAAGAAAGAAAGAAAAGGGGGATTACTCCTTAACAGGATAAAACTATTGGTAAATCAAAGATCAACGCATGCTTTAAATATCCTTAATGTTGATCACTTAAAGGGTGTCAGATGATCAGCTATGGAGGTACTCTTTTCTGATAATATTCCTTTCTCTTAATTAAAAAAAAAAAAAAAAAAGCAGTTACTGTGTGCTGACCTCCAATGAGTTCTGCACAGTGGTATAGAGGGCATGTCAAAGTGTGGGCAAAGGGTCTGTTTGTTTCTACGCAGAAGATCAAGGCCTAGCTTGGATACCCAGAAAATGAACTAAGATACGATATGAGGAGGATCTTCCGGCATCAGCACTCTCTGGAGGACTCGTGCCGGGGGATGATCATCAAAAAGCCTCCACAGGGATCCGGACGATGCTGCGGTTGTGGCTGCATCCAGCCCACCATCTCCTGGACTTGCCATGAGAAGGAGGAGGGAGATGTCTAGGCTGGCATGTGCATACAGTGAGACAACGAATTTGACTGGATCTGTACTGTTGGAACTCAACCAGGAGTTGGGAGGGGTGCAAGTTGTAGCACCCCAAAATCTCATGACTATAGACTATCTATGGTTAAAAGAACATATGGGATGTGAACAGATCCCAGAAATGGGCTGCTTTAATTTGTCTGATGGTTCAAGTACAGTTGGAAAATATCCATCATATCATAGATAAATTTTCACAAATGCCTAGGGTGCCTAAATGGTTTTCTTGGCTTCACTGGAGATGGCTGGTAATTATAGATTTGCTTTGTTTATGTCACCGTATTCCTATTATGTCAATATGTGTGTGCAAATTAGTTAGTAGTTTAAAACCTATACATACTTAAGGTACTATACAAGAAGATATGTCAAAGAAATAATCAATCCTCCCAAGTTTCCTTCATATGCTACATCTATAGCTTTTCTTCTTCCTTCCTAATTACAAACTTTAAATAGAATTCGTGCCTCATATCGAATTTACCGAGTATCATAATTCCTCCAGGTGGTAAAGATACCTCGAGACAAGTGCTGGGCATAGAAGCCACAGGGCATAAATCTGCAAAGAAGTAAAAAGCTAACCTTTGCAAACAATATGGCTTCTCTCTCACCTACCAACTTTACATTTCCCTGTATGGCCCCGGAAGAGGACTGGTTAGCCAGAGACGGGTAAGATTCCTCAAGGGAGGAACAACCTAAGACAGGCACAGTCGCAGGGGGGCCATCAGGTGAGAATTTGGGGATCAACAGAGGTGAGGCTCAGAACCTCACCCCCCCTGCTTTGAGAGAAATCTTCTGCATCCGTGGATGTCTTGCTGCCCTTGTCTAGCCTGGATTAATACTTAGTCCATAGGCACACACCTGATCATCTGATCATCTACATTTGCCTTCTTACAGCACTAAACTATGTTTTCTACCTTTATCTTGCATCTACCTACCACTTCAGCATTTTATCAAAAATAAAAATAATAATAATAATAGGAGAAATGTGGGATCAACATATAAATCAAGTACAAAAATCAAATGAATATTCATATTTGACCTGATGGTTTATAGGTCATATTGCATGATCAAAACCGAAAGTTTCTGTGATGAATGCCCTTGTACTGTTCACCATGTAAGAATTTATTCACTCTGTAAGAATTCGTTCACCATGTAAGAACTTGTTCGTTATGCTTCAGAAGATTGGAGACTGACGAGAATTAGGCTTGAGATGGATTAATGATTGTACATTGAGCATTGACCCCCCTATACTGAATTTTATTGTTGTTAACAACCATTTGATCAATAAATATGAGAGATGCCCTCTCAAAAAAAAAAAAAAAAAAAAAAAAAAAAAAAAAAAAATTAGCCATTTAATTAAAGCATATTAATTAAAATAAGATAAGGGTACTTGCTACTATTTGTTAGCATTTTTAGAAAAGCTTTAACTTATAGGAAAGAAAAGAAAATCATGATTTGGAAGAGAAAGCACTATATTTATAAATTATGTGATTGAATGGATTATACATGTAGAAAGTCTGAGAGCTATACTATCCAATATGGCAGCCACTAACCACATGTGGCTATTTACTTGAAATGTGGCTGGTTCAAATTGTGCTGCAAGGGTAAGACAGACATTGGATTTCAAAGATTTGGTTTAAACAAAAAGATTTTAAAATTTTAATAATTTTGTATATCCCATGTTGATGATAGTTTAGATAGACTGGATTAAAAACAACATATAGTTAAAATTCTCAGTTTTCTTTTTACTTTTGCAATATGGCTACTAGAAAATTTTAAATTCCGGAAGTGCTTGCATTGCATTTCTATTGGACAGCACTGCACTACCAATAAAAATTAAGAAAAAAATTTTAAGGTTGTTGGATATTAGATAAATACACAAAAATAACCTTTTCTCCTTAAAAACCAATTAGAAATAGAACTAGAGGAGATATCCCTGCTTACAACAGTGATAAAACTATTAAATACTTAAAATTAAGTTAACTAGAAAAGTTCAGAACTTATATCAAGAAAAGTATTAGCAATTGAAATGATCTAAATAGATAAACCAATAAAATAACTGGATAGAATTTTAAAACTTCAAATCCTATAAAATTATATATGTATAAATCAAAATCCTTACAAGAGGATGGACTTTAGGGTTTTGTTTTGTTTTTGAGAAGTTGTTTGTGATATTTTTGTTAACTGAAGCAAATAATTTAATAGTCATAAGAATAGGGAAGTGAGGGAAGACCTGTCTTACTAAATATTAAAACTTTATTATAAAGTTACTATAATTAAGAGTAAGTACAGGAATAGGTAACTAAATAGTAGAGGAATAATAGATCCAAGCTTTATGAAACAATCTATGGCAGAGAGATTGTTTAGTTCCATGAGGAAAGGTATTTTTAAAACTAAATATTGCTGCTTTAATTTTCTATTTTAGAAAAAAAAGCAGTATATGAAAACTTGGAAGTATTCAGTATATAAAAATGAAGTCCAAATGGGAAATAAAAATATATACATATAAGAAGAAATTTTAGGAAAATATGAATATTGTGTCCAAAATCTTAAACAATATTGGAAACCCAGAAACCATAAGAAAAGAGAAATGAGATCCAGAAAATTAAATTAAAGGGAGAAGGAAATCCTAACATAGTAGTGAGAGGAAGATAGCATGATAACACAGTAGGCGTACCTTCCAGATTTGTCCTGTTTTTTATAAATAGCCTTAAATAATGTGCATGGATAACTTTGATAAAAATTGAACACTAAGTTAAAAAAAATCTGTGTGATGCTACAATTTTGAAGCATTAATCAAGATTTCATACTGTTATTCCATCAAATTCACCATGAATCATTTCAAATATTATTTACCCATTTTCAAAAGAAAATGAAACTAAGAAGGGTTAAATAATTTGCCTAAGATCATACAGCTATATAAAGATAGACATGGTTAAACTTGGACTACCTAAATTTAAGAGTTACACTCTTTTTTCAGTAGCCCATACTATTTCCCCAGCAGAATGAAGATTGCTGTTCCTTTTCCCCAAATACCCTTCTCATCTAGCTCTACTTTCCTTTTTCTGTTCTCTCCCTTCTAGTTATGGTAACTATTCTTTAGACAGGTGTATAGTTATTGGTAATTTTTGTATAGGCCAAATATTCATAGTGTGTCATGGAAAGTAGAGCATATTACGTGAAAGATAAAAACTCACTTAAGTTACTTACATGCTAAAGAACCCTGTTGGTATTAAATCAGAATTTTCAAAGGTAAGGAATCACCAAAGTAGAGGCACAATTGTTACACCTTTCCCCTTGAATTTGAATTAGGCTGATGTGTAATAAGTTCCATAGGTGACATCAATTCTGAGTCATATTCAATACACTTGATCAGCATTTGTGGGCTCAGATACTTTTTAAAAGCTAATACATACAGCTAGAACTATTGTCTCCTTACCATACAACTCTAACAAAATTATGTACACTGAGTAATCATATTAGACAAAAAATAAATGCTTATTGGATTATTCAGTCTGGTACCATTAATTAGAGGAAATTTTTAAAAATCGAGGTTTGTAAGAGAAAACTATGCTCAAGAGCAAAAATGGTTCTTTTCAGTTTCCATATGCTAAAAAAACAGGAAAAACAAATACTAGCCATTGGTGCCCCTGGAGCAGTAACTTGAACCATGACCTTGAGATTTCCCCAAGACTACCTCACAGGAGGGTATGAGGAGAGGGAAATAACTATTCTGCCTGCAAGGAGAGGATAAAAAAAGTATCCAGTTGTTGGCAGTTAAACCCTGTGTATTTGAAGATTTAATGCTCTGACTAGAGGTAGATTTACTCTGAAACGAGTGAAGTTGGGTTTGCATAGGGCCCTTCTAAGGCCTTGGGAGGGGCTTTAGCAATGTATTCTCACACATGTATTTGTAAAATTTTCAAAAGTAGTATATTGTAACCACAACGTTTAAACTATTGTTTCTTTCTACTCAGACTTCCCCTTGTGTTGGGATGTTGAGTTGGGGTTATATTTATTTAGTTTTGTTTTAGTGGAATATATTTATGGGATTCATAGTCACTTCCATGTATAGCTAAGTCATTGGTCGTCATCAAGGTTATAGGAATGGCTTCTGCGAGGATTCCTACCTCCCAATGCCAACTCACCATGAACCATGACACAAAGATCCAGCTAGGACCAGAGGTCGTACTGCAACAAGCTTATCGTACCTGGGTAGTGGAGGAGAAAAAAGATTAGAAATGTGCAAAGCTAGAGTCTAGTCTCTAGAAAATCCTTCCAGTCATCAAATGTGAAATTTTAAGCAGGAGGCTTTGGTTATCATCACCTAGTCAAAATAGAAGTCCTGTTCTGTCAGGAATGTGTCCGGTAATGAAACATACCACAGGTATAAACAAACCATTTGTTTAAAAAATGGGTATGCACAGTATAGATTTTTTCAGAATCCCTGTGTTTGTAGGGCAAAGCCTATAGCAGCATTATAGACAGCAAGCATGTCTTTGTATGAAGTTACATGTCTTCTGCTTCTATGCTTGGATTGAGTTCACATGTCTAATACATCTTGTGACAAAGTCTGGCGGTTCTACAAGATAGCAGCAAAATGGCACCAACGCAGTGAAATGACCCTGAAATCTTACTACTCACATGTGGAAGAAATTCAAGATTTTCCCAAATTTGACAGCAGTTCTAAAAAATTGACAAGGCATAACCAATCATGAGTTGTGATACAGAAATTTTAAGCTACTAATAAAAAATTTTGACTGACCATGTTTTATAAAGACAATTATCTTTCTCTTCTTTCCAGAGAATATGATTTTCTAAAAACAGTGACACGAGAATATGTGAGCAGAAATTATATGATCAGAAAAGGTAGGAAAAAAGTAATATACAGATGGGTCAGACAGTTAATTATTATTGTTTGATTAGTTAAAATAATTTTAAAATAGACATAAAATTGTCTTGATTTTATGACATTTCTGGTATTGACAGCTTTTTGAAATTTGTTGTGACTTTCTTTTCCAATTTTAAATAAATATTTTTGTGCCTAATTTTATGTTTATAAAGTTGTATTCTTTTTTTAAAAAGAAGATTCCCAATATTATATCTGATTCAAGTCCCCCTGAAACATGGATCCTCCCTTTGGGCCTGACAGCAAGGGAAAAATATCCCAAACCTTTATGATCCACTTAGAAAGTAGATGTAGAAATACATAACAGAATAAATGAATGAGAAAAATAAAGAACCAGTGGAAAGGGTAGCTGGTTCACTGCTGTCGCCTCAAATTCAGAAGACTATAGCTCCTTGCAAGAGCACACAAATACACTTGCGCACCGCGTGTTCTGGGCTCTTTGGCTCCTGTACTATCTTCCGAGGTGATATCACTCAACAGTCTCATGGCTTAAGCACCCTCTGTAAGACTGAGTACTCCCAAATTTGTATCTCCAAATTTAATTTATAGTTATAACCAGACTTTTCTGACCCTCAGACTCGTATGTCAAAATGCTTACTGGACCTTATCACTTGAATTCTTGCAGACACTTCAACTGTACCATGTCTACAACTGCACTCTCGCTGTGTTCTCCAAACTTGTTCCCCGGCCAGACCTTCCTGTCTCCAAACACCCACTTTCTTAAGGCAGAAACCTGAAAGTCATGCTGAAAACCCCTTCTCCCTAACTACCCTTCACCTTACCTTCAAAATATATCCACTCTCTTCTTTTCTTTCTGCTGCCATGCCCGTTTCTCACATCTCATCACCTCTCCCCTAGATGTCTGTGTTAGCCTCCCATTTTGTCCCACGCAATCCATTCTCCAAAGAGCAGCCAATCAACACTTAAAAATATAAATTTATAATTAAATTAACAATGTAATTGATTTAATTATTGAATTTAAATTTAAAAATATAAATTGTCAAAGGGTGCCAACTTTCAGTTATAAGATGAGTAGATTCTGGAGATCTAATATTCAATGTAGTCATTATAGTTAACAGTACTATATTACATACTTATTAATACTGTATCACATGCTTGAAAATGTAAAACTACTGATAAAGTAGTTCTTAAGTGTTCTCACCACACATACATACAAATTTAATTGTGAGGTGATGTCTAACCTGTGGTGATCATTTCATAATATATATATGTACCAAATCACCACTTTGTCTGCCTTAGGTTTACACAGTATTATATGCTAATTATATCTCAATGAAGCTGGGGGGGATAAATAATGTAAACTGGAGGATCAAATCACACCCCACTTAACCCATTCCACCCCAACCCAATAAAACCCTCGTTCATTTCCCTTTGAATTCAGCGTAAATCCAAACTCCTTGGCATGACCTTCAGAGTCCTGCATGATATGATACATCTCTGTAGCTCCTCTCTAGTCAGTGCAGCCTCACTGCCCTTATTTGAGTCCCTTAACACACCAAACTCCTTTCTACTTCAAGGTCTTGTCCACACCATTTACTCTGCCTGGAATGCAGCTCTGAACCCCAACTCCAACATACACACTTTGTACCAATCCTTTTACAGGTCTAAACCTCTTCAGAGAGGCCTTTCCTTAGCATCCAATTTAAATTAGTTCTCCATTATATAATCTCTCATAGGTACTCTACACTTCCCCTCTTTGGCATTTATCATATATTGTAATTATAAGTTGTTTGTTTACTGTTTGTCTATCCCAGTGGGCTAAAAGCTCCACAAGAGCAAAGACTGTTTCTATTTAGCTCAGCGTTTGCTGCACAAAAAACTTTCAATGAATGTTTCTTGAATGAATGTGTAAACAATACGACAATTAAAATTACAGCAAGCCTGCCAAAATTATGGTATAGGATTAGAAGGAAATAATCTCTGCTCCTAATATTTTTTGGTATGGTTTTTATATCAATATTGTTTCTGAGGCATCTTAATGCCAAATATCCACCTTTTCTCAGCCTAATATTATTGGCTATTAGTTAATTATAGACTTTTTAGAGTTAAAAACATTTTTAGAGCTGGAGTATCCTTATGGATGAAAAGCAGAGAAGTTGCAGTCTGGCAAGGGTACCCAGTGGGTGAATGGCACAGCTGGGATGGGACACCAGATCTAATAACTGCCATGTCAGTGATGTTTTTCACTTGGAGGTAGCAATGAGCTGCAGCAGAGTGGAGAGAACATGGAATTGTAAATGCTAAGTAAGCTAGAAAATATTTTAGGATATTTACAATTTTTACCCCTGAAACATTTCAAACTTTCTTCAAGTCTCTTTAGTAACTATTGACTTTTTAAAGAAAGAACTTTTCAGCGATTATTCTATAATAATTGAATATTTTAATTTCTTTAAACTACCTATAAAATTATGTATTTTAGAACATCACTATATTCAAAAATTACTATTTGGATTGGATTGTTATGTTGCATCAAAAATAAGGTAAGAAACACTGCTATTTAAATGTAGTACTAAGAAAAATCTTATCAATTAGAATTTTTATTTTATATTCATTGAAAGAGCTCTTTTAGACTTATTTAGACATAGGATTTAAAAAAAATTATATGCACTCTTGGCATGCATGAAAATATAAGCAATGTTACTTGGCTATTTTTTCCTCAAATGTCTTCATTTTTAGATCCCAGCTTCTCTGAATTATTTTTTGACTCAGAGTCATCAATGTCAATAGTTTTCCACATAACATTTCTTTAAAAAAAAATTCCAGGAATTTAGATTTAGATTTTTAGAAGAAAAATGTTTTCTTATATAATTTGAACCCCCAACCAATATATCAACATTTTTCTCAGAAAGTAAATAAATTACCTGCTGAAAGCTTAGAAAATTTATCTGTCTAGTTAAACAAATTAAAAAGTCAAAGACCAAAACTGGATAATTATCAGGTAAGTGAAAACTAGGGAGTGGGCAAGGCATTTCTGTTACTAAGTGGGGAAAAGTCTGGAGCTAATAATGATACTGTGACTCGTTATAGATATATGTACGTATTATAGTGATAGATAGATATGCCCTCAACTTTCAAAGCTCAGCTTTAGGTGGTTGTTATTTAATTTATAGAACGTAAGAAAAAAAGAAAGAATAGGAAAGAGAAAGAAAAGGAGGGAGGGAGGGACAAAGGAAAGGATAAAGAAAGGGAAGGAGGAAGAAAGGAAGGAGAAAAGAAGAAGAAATAAAAAAATACAGAGAGAGAAAGCAAAGACCCACTCAATGTTCTAAGCTTTGCTCTCAGCTTTGATTTGGAAATTCAGCCTAAGCTTGTTAAGATCCTGTAATACTTGTATCGTCCCCTTCCCATACTACTACCAAAAGGACAGAAATAGCTTTAGCTTTCAGAAAGTAGTTTAACTGATAAAATGAACATTCGACCCTTCTGTACCTCTCTTGTTAATTACCCAGAAATAGCTTGTGTTTCCTATCAGTCTTTTGCAGTCTTTCAAGGAGTTCACTGCAGCCTAATCTGAAATGTAAACTTCTGATCTACATCACTGGAACTGTGGAAGACAATGTATGGGGAGACAAAAAAAATCTGTGTGATTTTAGAAACATGCAAAATCAAATGTAGTATTTTTTGCTGTGAAGGTAATACTGGATGAAATGTTTTCTGAAAAGTTACTTGCCATTTCAACTCTTAAATGACTTTATTCCATTCATGTTCGTTAATCATTTTGATTTTCATCCCTATATTAGTGGAGAATTTTAATTATTACCAGATGAGTCAAAAATACAAATAAATGAATGCTGTCAAAGAATTTAAACATTTCAGGAGGACACCCTGCTACTCAGTTCAAATTCCCGTGTAGATCATCCTGTAGTCTTCACGGTATTAATATAACTAAAACCACATAATACAGCAAATGCCTTCATTGTTACTAACTGAAAATTATTACAATTCTTTCTCTGGAAGAAATTTCAGGCAGGCTTTTGGTTTAGCTCATGGCAAGTTTAATGGGTGAAATAATGTTGCAAAATTAATTCATCCAGCAACCATTTATTGAATGCGTACTATGTACTAGTGCCGTGTGAAATGCTAGCTGCCAGCCACGTGTTGCTCTTGAGCACTAGAAAGATGGCTAGTGCAACTGAGGAATTACATTTTAAAATTTATTTAATCCTACTCAACTGAAATTTAAGAACTGATCAGTTATTGGAAAACTCTATGTTTGGAACAATTTGGGTATGCAAATCTACTTTTTCAACTTTAAATTTTATGAAATGCAAATAAAGTTCAAATATTTATAAATTTAGCAGTCAAATTAAGATATATTTATGTGGCTTGCATTATATTTTTATTGGATGGCTCTGTGCTAGAGACTAGAAGTGGAGACAAAAATTATTTCATCTATTCCTTGGTCTCAAGAAGCCCATGACTTCAGTTTTAATTGCTCTCACCATCTTCTTTCACCATCAGTTACACCATACATCCCAAATAGCACAGAAATATGTGCCATTGGGCCTAAAGATGAGGTGTGATTTAATCACAAATGCATTCATCCTACTAAGAAAAGGTTAACCTAGAGGAAATTTTATATTGATGATAGAATAAAAATATAATTTTTACATAGGACTGCTAACAAATTCTCATTGTTTTATTTTCAACACACTTTAACTTTTCCTCTTTTCTTAGAATTTAATGATTTCCTTCTTGATTTCTCTATTCATTGATCAAGGTTTGAATATAGGCTAAAGAAAGGGGAGTGTGTTCGTTATCTATTAATACTTAACAGATTACCCTAAAATTTAGCAGTTTAAACCAAGCAGCAAGGGTTATGTCAGTTTCTATGAGTCAAGTATCTGGGCATCGTTTAGAGGGGTCCCTCTGGCTCAGTCTCCCACAGGATGTCATCAGAGCCAGGGCTGAAATTATCTAAAGGCTTGGCTGGAGAGGATAGCTTTCTACACTCACGTTATGTGGTTGTTGGGCACAGACAATTTTTTGTCCCATGGACCTCTCCATGGAGAAGCTCACAGTAGGTATGGCAGGACTTCCATCAGAGCAAGATAATGAAGATAGATGACAAGCAAGAGGCAGCCTCAGTCCTTCAGTAACCTAATCTCAGAAACAACATCCTGTCGCTTTTGCCATTTTCTATGTGGCCAAAGTGAGTCATTCGGTCCAGCCTACATCAGAAGAGGTAATGAATCAAGGCCTGGTTACAGGAGGTGGGGATCCTTGGGACCATCTTAAAAGCTGTCTACCACAGGGAATATGTTAGTCGTAAACCATTTTAACTTTAACCAAAATCAGTTAATGATCCCTTGAATAAATAATTGAGACTGATTCAAGAAAAGAAATTCTTTAGTGATTCTTTTAAAATTGTTAACCATAATCTAGAGATGTAATCAAATGCTTTTAAGATATATATTTAATATACATAAATATATATTTAATAAATATATATATATATATAGTACCTAAAGACATTTGGTTACTGTTTGCTGGAATGCTGGGATTTTTAGAATTTTGTTCATGATTCATAAGGAAAAAACTTCCAAAATATTTGAAATATGGGCCATCTCCTAAAATCACAACAGCATCATTTAAAATTCTCTGAAAACTATGTTTTAAAAATCCACAGCCAGAGTCAGAAAGTATTCCTGCTAACTTTCCATAGCATGAAAAACTTGTATCGCTCTGAAAATGACACCCAATTCCCATTTCAAATTAAAGCCTTCATATAAAATTGATCCCCCTCCTTTCATTTAACTAATTCATCTCTTGCTAAACCCCGACAGGAGTGTTCCATTGTGGCCTGACTCATCCACTGATGTGTCCCTACAGGACCATCACATAGCAATCAGCCTGATTGATAGTAGATCCTTTATATTTCTCTCTAACAAGCCACATTCTTCCCTATCCTTTTAAGTCTGCTGAAGCTCATCTTCCAGACTAACCCCAGCAGATTCTAATCACCCAATCTAATTGGATTTAAGATGCAGGCCATGGTGGGTTGAGAGTTGCTATTTGGTGTATTGAAATGTAAGATTTCAGGCGTAGAGGATTTTCGTGGTATAACCATTGAAATGGACTGGTAAATTGTCATCAGAGTAGGTAACAAGGGTGTCTGTGTTCTAAGTAAGAGTAGATGTTTGTCTGGGTGCGCATCATCATAATGGTTGGTTAGAGTGGACAAATAAATGAGAGTAACTAGACCGGAGGGCAACATCCCCTCAACTTGATTCAGGAAATAAAAAGTTGTGTAAGAGGTTACAGCTAAAAAAGGGTGGCAGTGGCTAAGAGGAATCCATAATATCATGGATCTTCATTAAAAAAAAAAAAACTACAACAACCAAAGCTGGTTTAGACTGATCAGCCAAATAAAGACCTGGGTGAGTTATTCTGGAAGGTATACCCAGGTTCTCACTTCTGATGCCAACTCTGTAACCTGGGATTCTGAATACGTATCACAGCCAGCCTGAACTCTTCGTCAAACTTGCAACTAAGTAAACTTGCAACTCTGGAAAGGTATAAAAGATATCAGTTTTGAGATCGTAAAAAATTGATGCCAAAACACAATGTCAGTATTTTTGTGCAGGTAGCATTATAAGCTTTGTAATCATTGCTTTGATTTGTATGTTTTGTTTACGATTTGAGATATTTGATATGTTTAAGAGAATCTGACATAAGACTTAGGTTTTTTTTTTTTTTTTGGTAATGTTTTATCACCACAGTGAAAGTAAATTTTAGAGATACTGGATGTCATTAGGTTGGATATTATTAGTTTATTATAAAAGACATGGAAATTATTTACATGATGAGATTTCAGAACTTCAGTGGAATGGGCAGCTTCATGTCATGCCATTTCAACAGCGATTTCAGTCTACATACTTTCCAAGAATGTCACCATCTCTAAATAAGAAATAATCCTTGTCATCTAAAACTACTTTGGTGCCTCCATATTCTGGGAGAAGAACTTTATCTCCAACTTTCACGCTAACTGGTTGAATCTCTCCACCCTTTCCTTTGGAGCCCGATCCAACAGCTACTACGGTTGCTTGCAACACTTTTCCTTGAGATTTTTCTGGAAGCATTATGCCTCCCTTGGTTACAGTTTCAGCAGCACTCCTTTCAACTAGTACTCGGTCAAAGAGGGGAAGAAACTTTCTAAATGCCTGTCCTGCCATGACTGCAACTGCCACAGTTAATCCGCTGCCGCGCCACAGCAACGAGACCTAAGACTAGGTTTTAAGTGAAATACTTAGAAACATTTAACTAATTAAATGTATACTCAGTGTTTAAGCTGTTAAGGGAATCTGATTATTAAATGTATAAGTTTTGCCTTATTACATGTAATGAGTTTGGCATTCTAGTTCACTGTGACTCTAAGTTCAGGTTTATATGGAGGAGTGGTGGAAGTAAAGATATTCAGGAAACAGGCTAAGCTATTGTTGCAAAGAGACCCCAAGACACAGTGGATCAAATACAATCAAGTTTATTTCTCTCTAGAAGCAGTCTAGAGGTATGTCGGTAGAATATATTTTAGAGTTCCTCATTTGAATAGTAAATGCCTTCCATATGGTTGCTCCACCTTACCCTAGGGTGTTGTCCTTGTCTGCATCATCAGAATGGGATTACTGTCATGTCATATTCCAGCTCCATGGAAAGAAAAAGCATGCAAGGAAGGCAACAAATTTCCTTTAAAAAAATAATTTATTTTGAAATAATTTCAAATTTACAGAAAAATTTCCTGAATAGCAAAAAAATTCCCATCTCTCCCTCACTGAGATTCTCCAATTAACTTTACTGCATTCTTCTCTTATTCATTCTGTCTTTGTACACACATAGAGACAGACATGTCCCTGAACACTCTGGTTTGTATTTCCCCCAAGCAAAGACATTCTCCTGTATAACTAGGATACAACCCTCCAAATCGGGAAATCAACATTAGTACAAACACTATCTAGTTCACAGATACGATTCAAATTTTCTGTACAATAGTATCTTTTTTCCTTTCTGGTCCATGATCCTATTCAGGAATATGTGTTACATTTCATTGTTATATTTCTGGAGACTCTTTAGTTGTGGAACAATTCCTCTGTCTTTTGTGTCTTTGACAGTTAAGAGCACAGACCTTACACTGGTAAAATGACCCTTAATTTTAGTTTATCTCATGTTTCCTCATGACTGGGCTCTGGTAGTGGGTTCTTGGAATACTGCACAAATAACGTGCTGGGGTTCTAAGTGTATCCCATCAAGAGACGTTCCATGTTGACCTTTCCCATGAATGATGTTCACCTTGATCACTTGGTCAAGTTGGTGTCTTCTAGGTTTCTCAACTATAGAGGCACCATTTTCAACGATTGGTATTTTGTAGGGAAGTATTCCAAGATTGCACCAATATCCCGTTCCTCATCAAATATTCACCACCTGCCTTAGCATCAGTTGATGACTTGTCTGAAGCAACCTCCTTTGTGATGCTTGCCAAATATAGCACTTCACAGCATGAAACGTGGCATCTGAATAGGCCTTACTGAAACAATGTTGCCATCTGAATTGGGTTTCGAGAGGCTATTCTAATCGCAGTGTGAAGAAGACCAGTGATGGAGATAGGGAGAGGTGACTGCAATAATCCAGGCAAAACAATTGTGGGGACAAGTGGTGGTTAAGGATAGAATGGAGGGAGGGAACATTTAAAAAAGATATTCAGGTTACAGCTACTATTCTAGACTGAATGGTGAATTGTATGTGGACAGGAAGTTAATAGGAGGATGAATACTGGCCAGGGCAGTGACCTTCTGGAGGAGCACATTTTGATTATTTTGAAAATGAGTATGTGGTTTGGTAACAGACGTATAAACTGAAGATAGAGTACTTGGAATCGCTGGCATTGAGATGGGACTGGGATATGAGACAACTCGAAGGGCTGAAAGGACAGAGGACTTAACTCAGTGGAACACCAGCATTTGGGGAAAGGAAAAGGAGGAGGAGCCAGCAAAGAAGAGAGAGAAGGTGCAGTCAGAGAGGAGACAGGAGGACAAATAGGAGAGAATGGTCGTAGTTTATAAGGCACTAGCAGATTAGCGGGCTACCACCCCAGAGAAGTCTGGAGGAATAGGAATTTAAGACTTAAAACCTGCCCAGGAGTGGAGGCAAGGAGAGACAAAGATAGATCCAAGGAAGGCCTGGGTAGTCAAGAAGACCACGAAGACCCGAAGTGAACAGGTTCGTGCATGAAGAATGAGACACCACTAGCAGCATTCCCTTACCCTGGGCTGACTTCCCCCTGAGTTGGGGCCACTCTATCTGTATTCCCCCACAGGCCCGAAAGCCTGTTTCCTCTCTCCCATCACTATCTGCTTTCCCCACTCGCTGCCCAGACCCACTGGGAAACAGAAAATGTTACCTGCTTTACTTTTATCGTCTTGTTACCAAACACAAATGCATTGTTATATTTTTAAATATTCTACTTTAAGAAACAAGAGAAATAAAGAGAACAAAACAAAGAATGAAACAGAGTCATAAGAACTCTGCAAAAATAACAGCTGTTTGTTAATTTCTGTTGTCCTTGAAAGGTAAATGGGGCTAAAGGCACCTCTCTCAAGGTCCCTCTCTTAGGAACTGTGAGAGTCCTGGGGCAGTTTCCTTAGACTGGGTCCTGAATCTAATGATTCCATTTTTAAACCCGAGGTTACTTCTGTTACCGACTCTTGGCACCCGTTCAATTCTCAGTTTCTTGCTTCCTTTTTTTTTGTTTATTTAAAAAATCCATAGTTATTGGGATATAATTCAGATACAGCCAAAGTATTTACTCTTTTAAAATGTACCATTCAATGATTATGGCATGTGAGCCATCACCACAGTTTTAAGTTGAGAAAATTTTATCACCCCAAAAAGAAGCCTCAGACCCTCAGCGGTCTCCCCCATCATCTGTCCCCCTCCACCTCCATCGGCCCTAGGAAACCACTATTCCACTTTGTGTCTCTGTTGATTTGCCTATTCTGGACATTGCATGCAAAAGGCATCATACCGTATGTGGCCTTTTGTGACTGGCTTCTTTCACATAGCAGAATGTTTTTAAGACTCACCGTGGTGTAGCATCTGTCTTTCCTTTTTATGGCCAAATAATATTCTATTGTATGGATACACTAACTCTGTTTTTCCATTCATTAGTTGATAGGCATTTGGGTTGTTTCCGCTTTCTGGCTATTATGACTGAAGGTGCTAAGAGCATCCCCACACAAGTTTTTGTGTGGATGTGTTTCCATTTCTTTTGGGCATATACCTAGGAGTGGGACTGCCGGATCAAAAGTAATTCTGTTTCTCCTTTGGAGAAACTACCAGACTGTTCCCAAAGCAGCTGCCCCACTTCACATGCCCATATGCACTGATTTCTCTACATCCTTACCACCACTTGTTTTTTTCATTCTGTTTCTCATGATCAGTACTTTCTGCTCTTCTCTCTGGATGGAGTGGAGGCCCCAGCTAAACTGCCCTTCTACATTTCAGCAGCCTACAGTATACTTTTGAGCCCTGGGGACAAGAAAAACAAATGCTTTTTTGTCCCCACTCATAGGCCTTGGGCCACCCTACACTGACCTGACATGACTGACTTCACTCTTTCTCAAGTCCTTTTTTGCTGGCTCCTTAAGGGTCAATCCCCCTGCTTGCCTCCCCATCAGCCTCCTTATTTCCCTTGTTCCCAGGGGTTGTGGTTTCTTAAAGTCCTCTCCCCTTTGCTGGACACCAGCATAGTAGAGTCACTTATGTTGACTTCCTTGAAATGTAAATGGGCCTAAGTTCCCCTTCTCACAGGCCCACTCTTCTATTTCATTTGAGGTATGGTAATTAGCTGGGTGTTAGCACTTTCTTAGTTTCCTAAAGAGAATATTGTTTGCTTTTGCCATTATGTCTATTATTCTGTGACTTGTTTCTATCTCCCTCAACTTTAAGTTTTTGAGATTCACCTGTGTTGTATCAGGTATCTGTAGTTCATTCACTTTCACTATGTAGTTACATAGTATTTCATTATGTGAATATGCTACACTTTATTCTTTGGTTAGTGGGCATTGAGATTGTCCCAGTTTTTTGATACTACAAATGATAATGCTGTGAACATTCTTGTACATGTCTCCTGGTGTGTATGTGCAGGGTTCTCTAAGGTGTGTGTGGATCCAGGATGCAGCAGCTTGTTGTGGGGTATGCACATGTTCGACATTAGTAATCAAATTATTTTCCAAAGTGTTTATCAATTTAGACTCCACTAACAGTCTATGAGAGTTACCCATTGCTCCGAAAGTTTGCTAACACTTGGTGGTGTCAGATTTTGCCAATTGGTGTGTTCCAAACTCTCTATTAAGACAAGATGTCTGTATTATGCTAAGTGAAGTAAGTCAGGCAGAGAAAGACAAATACCATATGATTCCATTTATATGCAGAATCTGAAAACAAAACAACAATAGAGTCATAGAAGCTGAGAAGTGATTGATGGTTACTATGGGGGACAGGCTGGGGTGGGTGTGTGAAATTGGTGAAGGGGATAAAGAGGCACAAAATCTCAATCATAATATGTTAGTCACTGCCATCAAAGGACTTTATAAAGAATATGTTCAATAATTCTGCAACATCTTTCTATGTTGACAGTAACTACAGTAGTTGGGATGAGCATTTAATAATGTATATAAATTAAGTCACTGTTGTATACTCAAAACCAATATAATATTGTATATCAGCTATACCCCAATAAAAAAATATATAAATAAAAGACTTGTAAAATTGTGATATCTAGTTGACATTTCAACCAATTCACAGGAATCCTATTAAAATATTCCTTTTAGTTGTCCTTTATTTTCAGGAAAACAAACCTTTGCATTGTAAAAATGACATTAAAACATTTTACCTATAGGTTGTTATTGAAAATGTGTCACAATTTTGAAGGAGGAGAGGGTTATACTTTCAGGACTGGAAAGATGTTCCTAAAATCAATGACCACTTTCAGCTAGGTGGCAGCTGAGCATTATGGTAGTAAGAATCTAGATAAAATACATACTTTGTAAGGTTAATGCAAGACACTCCATTTAACCCAGACACAAACTTACTCTCCTCTCTTCCGATTTCTTCTTTCATCTCATTCCTCCTGGTGCCTCTGGCCTGTTTTGAAGATTTTTTATAATAGGCTTCCTGTCATGAGCTCTGGAACAAAAATGTTACACTTTGGTGTACATAACTAGCTGTGCAATCCAGGGCTCTAGATAACGTAGAACCACCTTGCTTAGGGTGTTGCCAAGAAGAATAAATTAGGTATCATATTAGATATGACTCTTGGCACATTTTATAAAGAATGACGGACATGATCTCACCTTCTAAATGTTAGCCTATACTTCATACCCCCAAATATTTCAATCCATAAAATTTGTTCTCTCTAGAATTATTTTTCTCCATTAATTCCAGGGAGGGGTGTGTATGTGTGAATAGAAACCATTCCTAATTTCTTTTCTCTTACCACCTCTTCTCCCAGAGATTTCTGCCTTGTGTCTAAGATTCTTTGAAAAAGTAGCAATATCTTCATGATTCTGTTTCCCTGAACAGTGCTCCACCCAAACCGATATTCTGCAAACTCATAATCATCAACCTTTCTTAAAGTGTGCAGTAATCAAGCTATAAATAAAAGGTAAAGTCTTGGCTTCAAGACTTCTGCATGAAGTCTCGGCAATTGGAAGGCTTACTAGTCCACTTGTCTTCCCATTACCAGTCTGCGTCATTGCTTTTTTTCATGTCTCACCAACACCTCTTCCTCTAGTTCTGTATATCTGACCTAAGGTAGACACTTAAAATTTTTTTTACCTTTTAATTGTGGTAAAAATGCACAGAACCTAAAATTTCCCGTCTTGATCATTTTAAATGTGCTGTTCAGTAGCATTAGTGCATGCACACTGTTGTACATCTAACCTCCAGCATTCTTTCCATCTTGCGAAACAGAAACCCTACACATTAAACACTAACTCTCCATTACCCCTTCTCCCAATCCATGCCAACCACCATCCTACTCATCCTACTTTCTGTCTTGGAATTTGACTATAGGTACCTCAAGTAGAATCATGCAACGTTTGTCTTTTTGTGACTGGCTTATTTCACTTAGTGTGTCCTCAAGGTCCATCCATGTTGTAGTATGTGTCAGAATTTACTTCTTTTTAAGGCTGAATAATAGGCCATTATATGTATATACCACATTTTCTTTGTCCATTCATCTGATTTTGTTTATCCATCCACCAGGTAGATGGACCCCTGGGTTACTTCCACCTTTTTGCTATGGTGAATAATGTTGCTATGAATATGGGTATACAAGTATCTTCAGGACCTGCTGTCAGGTTTTTGTTTTTATAGACCCAATATACCCAGAAGTGGAACTGCCGGATCATACGGTAATTCTACTTTTTAATTTTTTGAGAAACTGCCATACTGTTCTCCATCGTGGCTGCACCACGGTACGGCAGGCACTTTAAAAATGTCTGTCATGCCCAAGGGGGACGAACAATTGCTGTACTATAGATGACAGCCGAGGAGAAAGATTGTATGGCCAAGAAAGAACACTGTCAATTATCAGGCTTTATTAGAAAATGATTGCTTAAAAGCATGGAATTCCTAGAATTTGGAGACACATTATAAACCATTTGGTCCACTCTCCTACTCACAGACGAGTAAACTGGGACTCTGAGAGGACAAGAGGTTGGTGAAGGTCACAGGGCTAGTTAAGGGAAGAATCAGACTGGCATCCAGGGCTTTCCGATCTTCAACTTACTGCAAAGAAATTGATTTTCAACTTGAAATATTAGGCGATGAAGAACAAGAATTATGGATTAAATAATTAGAAAACATCCTCTGGGGTACAGTGTGTTCTGCTTTTGTTTCCACGGCTGGCTTTTGGCCTCTCTGATTGCCTGGGCGGACACTGAAACCAAGCCTGCTTGTCTTGCTGCCTCTGCTGGTCCTGGACCTCCTAAGAGATGGAGGGGGAGTCAAAGAAAACCAGTTCTCAGTCAGGATCCGCGGGAGACGTGAAACGCGACCCTCTGCTCACCTGGGCGCTGGCCAGAACCACGGGTGTGTGGCGCAGATCTAGCTCCCAGCTGGGGCCTCTATGGCCCCGCGCTGTCCCCACGTTGCGGGATCCGAATGAGAGGGTTCAGGGTCTCCCGGGGACAAGGAGCTCTTGCCGTGCCTTCTCCCCAGCCGGAGCCCCGGCGCCGGTGCGACTTCCCGGGCGCAAGCGTGCCCAGTATCCCCCCGCGGAGCGCGGGCTGCGGACCACGGTGGGCACGTGTGCTCGGCCGCAGCGCTGCACCAGGCGCCACCCGCCCGGCTCGGCCCAACAGCGCGGCTCCCGCCGGGGCCCCTGCCGGTGGGGAGAGGGATCCTCCCCCTTCCACTTTGCACCAGTCCGAGGGAATTTGCGGTCGGTGACGCGCATCCTTGAGCGAGCCACCTGCAGCGCGGGGCGCGCCGCTCCGGGCGGCTTCGCAGGGCTGGGCCGGCGCGGCCTGGGGACCCCGGGCTCCGGAGGCCATGCCGGCGTTGGCGTGCCTTGGCGGCCGGCTGCTGCTGCTCGGTAAGGCCCTGCTCCGCCGCTCGCAGCCCCCACGGCCCCGACGCGGCCCCGGCGCCCACCCAGTAGCGCGGACGCGGACGCGCGCCTGCTGCGTCCCCACCGCCTCGCCCGTTCCCGCGCGCGCTCCTGCCCTCGCACCCGCGCCCCTCCTCTCTCCCGCCTCCTGCCCGCGTCCCCTGCCTCTTCCCCCCCCACGTCCTCCTCCCTCTGCTCGGGCTCGGGGCGCGCTCCGGAGCCGTGGCCGGGACCCCGCAGGCGGCCTCGCCAGGAGCTGCCCGGGCCGGGACCGCATCGCCCGCCCGCCCATCCGCCGCGCCCTGGGTGGGGCCGCCCGCAGGAGCCTGCGGCCCCGAGGGGGGCGCCAGGTGGCCCGGACCGACCCCGAGTCCAAACGGCAGACTCCCGGCTGGTGTCTTTAACTCTTCTTGTCAGGTTTTGATTTATGGAGTGAACTCCAATGGGAAAATGCGCCCGCGTTCTCCCCCGAATAACCATTTCGAGTTTATTACCCCTACCCCCGCCGGATTTTGGTTGGATCAAAGAATAGTTACTTGGAAATGTTATGCAAACAAGATTAACATTAAAATGCTAGCTGCCCCTTCCTCCAGTACTCGATTTTTATCCTGGCATTAAACCCGAAGGGGGTTTTCAAGGACTCGGCTGTTTCCAGATAATCTACTGGGTAGCATAGTTGTTACTGAAAAAATAAAAATCCCTTTAGATCCAATTCATCCACTTGGAAAGATGAGAGGATTGATTTGAGCTTAGGGTGAACGAGACAGAGTTCGGGGAGCCCCGGAGACTCATGTCCCTGTCCCAGTTCTCCAACCTTGGGACCCGCACTCACCACCCCCGTAGGGAGTCTGACTGGGTCTCCTCCGGCTCCAAATTTCTAGCATTCTGACTTGAAGTCTCTGTCGTATATAGAGAAAATATTTGCAATACAGATGTGCAGGATTATTTCCAGTAGCTTTTGTTAACAAATACTTCAGAATTACAGAGTAAGAAATGTAACATTAAGGGAAAAAGAGTGGAAAAACAAACATTTTGCATTTCTTAGCAGACATTTATCTTTGTTAATTGGTTAGTAAGTACATTTCAGATGCAGAGTACGATATTTTTTAGTCTAGTAATACAAAAAGTTAACCTTCTGTTATTTTTGATGTTAAGTGAATTTTTCAGTAGCATACAAAGGCTTTCTAAAAGTATTAAGATCAATACTTGCAACTGTATTTAAGCTGCATTGAATTCTTTCATATTTAGGATCTCAGAAATTTCTATGTATCTCCAGATTTTTCTAAATGAAGTATAATTTGCATACAGCAAATATGCACACATCTTAACAGTACAACTCCACTCATTTTTATATATGGATATGCCATATGGGATCAAGATACAGGGCAATTCTAGTTCAGCCTCAAAGGTAGCCACTATTGTAACTTCTAGTGCCTTTGTTTTGCCTGTTTTTGAACTTCATGTAAACCAAACGATCATTATGTACTCTTTTATGTCCAGCTTCTTTCACTCAACATTGTGATTATGAGGTTCAATCTTTGTCTCAGTAGCAGTGTTTTCTTTTTCTTTTTTCTTTTGCTGGGTGCCATTCCTTAGTATGAATATGCTCTACGATTTATTTATGCATTCTATTGTTGAAGAATATTTAGGTTGTTTCTAATTTCATGTAATTAAGAATAATACTGCCATGAACATTCTTTCACATGGTTTTGGTGGACATAAACACCCACTGCTCTAAGGATGATACCCATGAGTAGAATTCCAAGATCATAGGGGAAGGTACATGTTCAGTTCTGATAGATTCTGCCACAGTTTTCCCAAGTGGTTACACCAGTTTACATTCCCACTAGCAGCATAAGGGAATTCCAGTTCCTCACATCTTTACCAACACTTGGAAATAAAGATTTTCTTGAAGAAAGAAGCATAACATGAGAGGCTTTAAAGTGAGAACTTAGTGTTTAAGAGCTTTAAATTCCTTGAATTATAAGATGTGATCCCCATTTCCTTTACCCTGTAAGCTCTACATTTCATGAATGATGATAAAGCTTTCTAAGTAGTATTTGAAGAATGGAAAGTGCCCCCCCCCCCTGGCTTTCACTGCATTAGGTGCTCATACTGGCCAGGAAGAGGGGGATCTCAATATTTCAATAACCGTGATACCATCTCTTTCATTAGTGTCAGAAAATTCATATTCAGAGCCCTGCATCACACATTTCAGCTGCCATTCTTTGTCCTTGTTGCTTATTTTATTTGCCTTCTTGTGATGTGCTAGCCTAACGGGGAATGATTCAGGGCGAGGTGGAGGAAAGAGAAGCCAGGCAAAGACTGGTTTGGCTTGAACAGGATGCCCGACCTGGTGACCAGACGTTAAGGTCCTCTTTGATTCTAAAAGTCTTGTTCTATTTGTTGCCATCATACAAGTTGAGATTGGGTATTCATTTCTTCTTAGGTACTTCATGTCTGTCTATAGTAAATTATCCTCTTAGGTTTAATCGTGAACTGCTTGCCTTCCATTAAAGAATGGCTCTACTTTTTATAACTACAAAGGCACTTTCAGTAACTCGTAGCTGTCACTAATGATTTTTGTTGCTGTTGTTTAACTGAAAAACGATTGGGTAATGAGATATTAGATGTGGAGGGGGGAGACTTACTTATATTCCAGGAAAGATTTCATATAAGAAAGATGAAGGAGAAGCATGCAGGAAAAGAAAAAATTTTGTTCAACAAACTTTTATTGAATACCTATTTCTGTGCTAGACACAAAGGGTACGAAGATGAAAGAGATGTGTATGGGGAACTTACATATAAATAACTAATTCCATTCTGTTTAAATGCATGGCCATTGCATTTCCCCAGGAAAAGCATTTCAACCCAAAGCTTGCTTTCAGTTAGTTAAACCTTCAAACACAACTATTATGATCACTAAGTATCTATAGATGAAAAATAGCATACTTCAATGAAGGAAGCTTCAACCAGGTCAAACTAGAAACCTCAGGGTTGTTGTCCCCTAAAGCTACTTATGCTTGGATCTGCTGTATGTAGTGGTTGTGGGAAGGAAGCCGCTCCTCCATTTAAAATAAAATGAATGCACTGTTAAAGAGGTAATCATTTCAGAATTAAAGATGGCCATCTTTTAGGTTTTGAGAAGAAAAAATTTCCAGGTGGTTCCTTGAACAAAGTTTGACCTCCTTTTACTCCTGAGAACATCGCTGCTCCCTCGAGAAGCCCACAGGATGGCTCAGATTCATCCATTTCTCCACAGGTCTTTCTATTCCTCTCATCTTGTCACTCTCAAATGCAACTCAGAAGGCAGTATGACGAGAGACTTTATCATTCAACGTCCATGATTACAGTCTTGCTGACTCCCCAGATACCCACCAGATGTTGCCTTAATCTTTGGTTAAAGATTCTGGTTTGAGAAAAGTCATCTCAGAAGTAATGCTTTTCATCCTTTGATTTTGAAAGGACCTTGCAGAGAAGAGAATTTGGAGAGGGGATATTGAGGGGCTGAGAATTAGCTTAGCCTGTATTATGAAATCATAAAAGCTTTGGTCTTACACTGCTCTACCCTTCATTCATTCTGAAATAGTGAACTCGTGAATCTCACAATAGGTGGTTTGTCTCTGTAGAGGTTTTTCATTTTTATCAGGTGACTTTGTGGTCTTAAGATTTTTCCATTAACTTCCAAAAAGCCTGAACCATTTGTTACATTGCCGGAGTTAGGTGGCCAAAGGTTTTTCTGTGTTTTGGAGTTTTCCTTTATGAGCTTTATACCTGGGTGATATAATTACCTTTGGTTGACAGCTTCTATGCCTGTATTGTCAGTGATTCCCCAGGTGATGAACGCTTTTGTAGGACTCGCTGTTGGTCGTTAAGTTGAATCATGCAATTCTGTTCTATGGGTACCAACACATGTGGAGGAAATTTAAAAATAATACAAAGTACACACACAGTGTTCTTTTGTGGCTAGAAAAATTGCATAAGATCTTGAAAGAGGAACTATTGTTATTTTTTAGGTTAAACAGTAAAATATTTTTTCACCGCTGTCATTATAAGTCAATTGGTAGCCAAGAATCCTCCATAAAATTAGTTACAGTCTACATTTAAATAGGATATTGTCATTATTTCTTTAAACTTGTGTTTTGATTATAAGATGTTCACTGAATTCAGTGTTCAAATGACTTGCTATTGAGTTATGATTTTCCTAATGTTGGGGGTTTTTTTGTTCTTGGAGGCAAGGCAGATAGATATCTTAGGACTACCAACCCAGTTAAGAAATGTGGGTTCTTTACTCCGGCAGGGAATTTCTCTGCATTTAAGTTCCTCATTTGTAATAAGGAGATAAGCAGAATCTTACTCCTTCATCATATAATACCTGTAAAGTACAGCTGCACTCCCTGTTAGGCAGGTGCTTTGCAGGAAGAAATATATAAAGTCTGAAGAAATCATTAGGATTTAGAGTCATGGGAGTTTGCTCCTGACCTTCTTAGACACCATCTATGTCCAGGACTTGAGTTAAGGGTCCCATAATGGTTCCTGCCCGCAAAGAGCCCACAGTCTAACGTTGGGATGTTGGCAGGAAAGGGTCACATACAAAGAAAATTGCAGTGCAATTTCAGAACTGTGCACAGAGGTTGAGCCTCTAACCCAGAGTGACAAAGTAAGGCAAAGCTTCCAAGACGAGGTGATATGATAAGCATGACTAGAAAGATAAGTAAGAGGTGCCAGGGAAAGTGGAGGATAAAGGGAGTCCAGGCCCACAGGACAGTATATGAAAAGGTACGGATGTAAGAAGCATGGAGTAGACAGAAAACTATCATTCCATACTGGCCTACTGAGACACGAGGTATGAGGCCTCCAGGATAGGCTGACTATCATTTACAAAGTTGTAACTCAGAAAATTGTTTGAATACTGCTCAATGGACAGCTTTTTTAAAAATTCAGGGTTGCCAGAGGCTCTGCGTGTAATATGTCAGAAGTCTTTTAGTTATATGATAAGCAACTTGTACTTTATCATGTAGATCAAGAGTCTCTGGATGAAATTACACGTGTCCATTGTATCCCTCAGGCTGTGTGCATGTGCGTGTGATATTTTGGGGGGGAGAGGGTGAATTGCTTTCATCAGATTTTCAAAGGGACCTGTGACTCAAGTAAGGGAAAGGGCCGCTGCTGTGGGTTGAGGGGTTTCAAGCAGAGGAAGAACATGCTCTGAGGTGGATTTTAGAAAGACAGTTCTGCTATCTGCATGGCGGATGTGTGCAGGCCAGCAGCACCAGGGCAGGGAGGCCTGCTAGGACGTGGTTGGCAGTAGTCCGGGCCAGAGACGACAACAGCTTGAATTAGGGCAATGGGGATAGAGATGCAGAGCAACAGATAGATTTGGAAATGATGAAGGTTAAAAGGTCAAGGCCTAGCAACTATCTGGGTGACGGGAAAAGTGGGAGAGGGAATAATCAAATATGCCTTCTGAGGTTCTGGCTTCAGTGACCTTGGATGTGTTGCTAGTAACTGAGAGGGAAGAGAGAGGACAGAGTGGGCTTAGGGAGGGAAAAGGGAAACTCAAGCTGAGTTTAACGTTTCTGGGGGCCCCCCAGGCATATAGCTGTACACACAGGAGGTACAAATTTGGAACTCATCAATGAATAGATGGTAGTTATAATCATGCGAATCTACAGAAAAAGGGCTTAGAATGAGTGGCGAGGTGACACCTTATTGCTCCTCAGGTCTAAGGAAAAACACACTTTGGTGTCTCCCTCTCTTCTCACAGTGCTGTTAATACTGAACGCATCTGGCACTATGGCCACTAAATGTTTGTGGGGTTGGGGAGCCTCTCCCCGCACCAGGCAATTCTCAGATACCAGCTGCATTTATTATACCATACCAGTCTCCTGTCCTCTTTTACCCAATGCAGAAAATGGGGCCCAAAGAAGTGTAATGACTTGCTGAAATTCAAAGTTATCAAAGCAGGTAACTCTTAGAAGAGGGACTTACAATTCAGGTCTCCAAGTCTTAGTCAGTTCTCTTTGCCTCATGGGAGGCTTGACGTAGAGGGTTTGAAAATGAGGTGCACTGATATTCTCTGGCTTGTTTTATAATGTCCAAAGCCATCATCCTTCCAGTGGAGCAATTTTACATTGACCCCAAATTTTAGATTGGCGCCGAAGTTTTTATGCTCTTAGGCACCCCCTTCTTCCCAGCCCTGTCTCTTCACCACGTTGGAACTCTTTTCCGATTCCCAAGTTGTCCTGTTTGCTCAGCATGTGCTTGGAACTGTACTCTGGGAAGTGCCACTTGGGTTTTGGAATGGATTCTCAGAAAGAACCTTAATACCAATGGTGGAAAATGCTTTCTTTGGCTTTTTTAGAACTCAGGTTTCTTGAGGTACAATTTTCATATAACAAATTTTACCCTTTTTTAAAAGGTGTATGGTTCCATGAGTTTAACTAACACACACAGTCACAACACTGCCACTGCTATCAAGGTATAGAACATTTCCCTCCCTCCCAGAACTTCTTTATGTCCCTTTGTTATCATCCCCAGCACCCACTACAACCCCTCTCAACCAGTAATCTGTTTTTTTCTTATCATTTTTCCTTTTCCAAAATATCATGCAAGTGCAATTCTACAATATGTAGGCTTCTGAATCTGTTTCTCTCACATAGCATGTTTGTTTGAGATTTATCCATGTTGCTGCAGATTAGTGTTTTTCTCCTTTGTGATGCTGAGTAGTTTTCCATTGTATAAATGTGCCGCAGCTTCTTTATCCATTAACCAGCTGATGTTCGTTTGTTTGTTTCTAGTTTCTGGCAGTTATGAATAAAGCCACTATAACTATCTGAATATAGATTTTGGTGTACTTATAAGTTTTCATTTCTTTGGGGTAAATACCCGGGAGTGGTGTTGTATTGCTGGAAGGTATGCTAAGTGAATGTTCAACTTTATGAGAAAATGCCAGTCTTTCAAAGTGACTGCACCATTTTTCACCCCCACCAACAATGTGTGAGAATTGCAGTTGCTCAAAATCATTCTCATCACTTGGCATGGTCAGTTTTTTTGTTTGTTTTTATTTAACCTTTCTAATAGGTGTGTAGCAATTTGTCACTGTGGTCTTAATTTGCATTTTCCTAATGACTAATGATGTTGATTATCTTTTTGAGTGCTTAATCGCCATCCTATATTTTGTTTGGTGGAGTGTCTCCTAAAATCTTTTGTCTGTCTTATCAGGTTGTTTGAAAATATTTTGTCCCAGTCTGTGGATTGTGTTTTCATTTTTTTTAACAGTGTCTTTGGAAGAACAGAAGTTTTGATGAAGTCTGCTAGTGGAAAAACATTAGCCCTAGACTAAACACTGCTCTGGCCCCACCTAAGCAAGCTTAAAAGCAAGACCTGAAAGGAACAAAGTGTTTACAATGAACTTAACTACATCCCAGAACAAAATTTCAAGAATATTTAACAGAGTACAAAAACATCTGACACCAGGTAAAATTCACAATGGCTGGCATCCAGTTACAAATTAACAGACAAACAAAGGATATAAATTCAAACCACAATAAGGGAAAAAAAATCAATCATTCAAAAGGGACTCAGAAAAGACATAGACTACAATTAGTAGTCAAGAACATTAAAATAGTTTTTATAACTATTTCCATATATTCCTGAAGCTAGAGAATAGATTGTACAGGTTAAGCAGGGACATAGTCAATATGAAAAAAATCACACTAACTCACTTTTAGAGTTGAAAACTACAATTATTCTGGGTGGGATTGATAGCATATTAGATACTGAAGAAGAAAAGATTACTAAACTTGAAGACAGAGAAATAGAAATTCTCTGAAATGAACAGAGAAAAAAAGACAAAATAAACAGAATCAATGAGCTACATGAGAACTTTGGTTAGTCAAATATATGTGCAAGTCTATTGTATGAATGTATCTTCTCTCTTAATGCTTTTAAGATTTTTCTCATTGGCTTAAACAATTGGATTATAATATACCTTTTGTTGTTTGTCATATGCTTGGATTTTGTTGGGCTTTTTGGATCGGTGGGTTTATATCATTTACATCAGATTTGGAAAATTTTTCTCCATTATTTCATCATATTTTTTCTGTCCTCCTTTCCCCCATTCTCTCCAAGGATTCTAATTACATGTGAATTTTAACCACCCACAGTGAGTAAAATATGACTTTTATTGTTTAAATCCCTTTAAAAGATAATTGGCTGTTTAAAGCAAAATAATATCATAACTTGTTGGGTTTATAACTTATGTAGCAGTACGATGTATGACAGCAATACTTATACCTGGGAGGGATAAAATGGAAATATATTATTATAAGCTTCTTATATTATACATGAGGTGGTATAATAGCACTTAAATGTAGACTGTGTTAAGGTAAAAATGTTTACTCTAATCCTTAAAGTAACTAATAAAAGAACAAAGAAAGCACTTTGGCTAATAATCCAAAATGGAGAGAAGTAGAATCATAAAAAATACTCAGTTATTCCTAAAGGTGGCAGAAAAAGAGGAAAAGGGAAAAAAAGAACAGATGGGACAAATAGAAAACAAAGAATAATGTGGTAGGTTTAAACCTAGGCATATTAATCTCATTAAGCTTAAATGTCCTATATGTCACAATTAAGAGCCAGAGATTGTCAAAGTTGGTTACAACAAACAAAAAGCAAGACCCACTTATATTTGTGTAAATGAAACCAACCTTGGATATGAAGATACAAATAGATTGAAAGTAAAGGATGGGGGGAAATCCCATGCTAACACTAATCAAAAGAAAGCTGGAGAGACTAAAATGTCAGAGAAAGTACATTTCAGAGCAAAGAATGTTACTAGGAACAGAGAGTCATTTCATAATGTTATAAGGCTTGATTCCTAAGAAGGATATAAAATTCCTAAATATTTATGCGTCTAATAATACAGCTTGAAAATACATTGATCAAAAATCTGATTGAACTGCAAGGAGAAATGGACAAATCCACAATTATATGCAAGAGTTCAACACTCTTTAACAGGTGATAGAAGGAGTAGAAAGAAATCACTAAGATATAGACGACTTGAACAACAATGTCAACCAGTCTGACCTAATTTACATTTACAGAATATTCCACTCAACAACAGGTGAAATGTATGTTCTTTTCAAGTGCACACAATACACTTCGCAAGTAAGACCATATTCTGAACCATAAAACAAGCTTCAGTTGATTTTAAAAGATTCAAGACATACAAAGTATATCTTGTGACTACAATGGTATTAAATTAGAAATTAATAACAAAAATATCTGGAAAATCCTCAAATATTTGAAAACCAAATAACACATTTCTAAATAACCCATGGGTCAAAGAAGAACCAAAAGATAAATGAGAATGTATGTTGAACTGAATGAAAATGAGGTACAATGTATCAGAATTTGTGGAATGCCCCAAAGTCATGCTTATGAGGAAATTTGTAGCATTAAATTATTAAATATTAAGTGATAAGTAGCATTAAATTACACTGTTACAAATTAAACTAGCAAAGAGTAAAGATCTCAAACCAATAATCTTGAATTTGAGCACTAGCAACAGGGGCAAAGAAACAAATTAAGGCCAGTGTAAGCAAAGAAAAGGAAATAAACATGATGACAGTGAAAATCAATGGAAGAGAAAAAGTAATGGAGAAAATCAATGCAACCAAAAGCAATAAAAGACAAATAAAATTGCTAAACTTCTAGCCAAGCTACTCAGAAAAACAAGAGAGAAGACATAAATTTTCATTATCAGGAATAAGAAAGGCAATGTGACTATAGAATCTATAGATATTAAAAAGATAACATGGAAATATTATTCACAATTTTCTGCCTATACTTTGACAACTTCCATTTAATGGAAAAAAGATACATTTCTTCAAAGACAAACTACTAGAGCTCACTCAAGAAAAATGGATAACCTAATAATGCCACATCAGTTAAAGAAATTGAATATGTGGTTAAAAATATTCCCAAAAGAAAATGACTGGAGCAGATGGCTTCACTGGAGAATCCACCAAATATGTTTAAAGAGGAAATAATACAAATTCTACACAACTCTTCCAGAAAATTAAAGAGACAATAATATTTC
The DNA here is from genome assembly GCF_040802235.1 of Manis javanica. Lineage (NCBI taxonomy): Eukaryota > Metazoa > Chordata > Mammalia > Pholidota > Manidae > Manis > Manis javanica. The sequence goes on along the minus strand of NC_133156.1, from coordinate 13,919,174 downwards.
TGAACTCATTCAATGAGGCCAGCTTTACTCAGATATCAAAACCAGACAAAAATATTAAAAGCAAAAAACAAAAACAAACCTACAGAATAACTGCCATGAATGTAAGGGCAAAAAATCTTAGCAATACTTTAACAAATTTAATTCAATGATGTATTTTTAAAATGCATCGTGTCCAGCCACTGGTGTTTATTCCAGGAAGGCAAGGTCAGTTAACATGTGCAAGAAGTCATTGTAGTTCACCACATTCACAGAATAAAAAAGAAAAGCCACTGAACAAAAATAAAAACAAACCTATACGATTATCTGTATAGATACAGAGGAAGCACTCCTGATAAAATTTTCCAGCAAACTATTAATAGAAGTGATCTTCCTCAAACTAAGGGCATCTATGAAAAACTTCTAATTAACCTGACACTTAATGCTAAGTGACTAAATACTTTCTCCTAAGATCAGAAATAAGGCAAGGATGTCCATTCTCACTGCTTCTTTTCAACATTGTACTGCAGAGTCTATCCAGTGTAATAAGGCAAGAAAAAGAAATGGAAAGCTTCCAGAATGGAAAGGAAGAAGTAAATCTGTCTTTATTTGCAGCTATTTTCTACGTATCATATATGTAGAAAATACTATGGAACCTACAACAAGTAACTACAACTAATAAGCAAATTCAGAAGATATGAGATCAGTGTAGAAAAATGAATTGTGTTTCTACAATCAGAAATTGAAGTAAAAATACAAAATAGCACAAAAATAGGAAATAGGGATAAAGATAGACTATACCTATACATTGAAAAGTACAAAACATTGCTAAGAGAAATTAAAAAAGACCTAAATAAAAGAAGATATACCATGTTTATGTATTGTAAGACTCAATATTTTTAAAATGTCAGTTTTGCTCAAATTGATCTGGTGATTCAACACAATTCCTCTCAAAATCTCTGCAGACCTTTTGCAGAAATTGACAAACTGATTCTAAATTCCTATGGAAATGGAAAGAGACCTAGATTACCCAAAACAACTTTGAAAAGAAGAATAAAGTTGAAAAACTTATAATCCTGATTTCAAGTCTTATCATAAAACAATAATTAAGACAGTGTGAAATTGACATCCAGATAGACAAACAGATCAATGGAAAAGAACAGGGATTCCAGAAATAGATTAAAAAACATACAATCAATTAATTTTTGATGAAGGTACAGAGATAAGTGAAGAAATTATAGTCTTTCAATAAATGGTGAAACAATTGGATATTCATATGTAAATATATTCATAGGAAAAACTCTGATTCATATGTCATACTGTACAAAAAGTTTACTCCAAGTGGATGATAGCCCTAAATGTAAAACTAAAATGTGAATGTAAAAACATACATACAAAACTTAAAACTATAAAACTTCTAGGAAAAAACTTTCCAAACTTAAATTGGACAAAGATGTTTTAGATACAAAACCAAAAGCTTGATCCATAATAGAAAAATTCATAAAGAGCACCTTCAAGATTAAGAAATTCTGGTCTTCAAAAGACAAGCCACAGATTGGCAGAAAATAGTTGTCAATTATGTATTTGATATAAGACTTGTATCCAGAATATGTATTTTTAAAAACTCAAAGATGTTTATAGCAAAGATAGAAACACTTAACAAGCCTACAAAGACCAACTGTGGCTACACCCCAGTGCTCAGAGGCAATAGACAGAAGCACCTGTCTCTCAGTCTTTCCCTTAAAGAGGTCTATTTGCTACCTGGAGTCAGTTTCCTAATTTAACATACATCTAGGAACTGACTATGAATCTGCCCGAGACTGGGGAGTCTGGTGAGGGCCATCTCTACCTTTTCCCTCTTTTGGTATCTCCCTGAAAGGAGCTTGTGCACATATCTGGAGCCTAGGCTTTTGTGGCTGCCCCCCAGAATGTGCTCCCCTTGATTGTCTGGCTCTGGTGGCTAGCATGTATGATTCTACAGGACTGTAGAAAACAAGGAAACAGTTCTTAACTGGCTATCCCTCAGGGCTCAGTGCAGAGGGAGCAGACTGAATGCCCAGCTCCCAGTCTTTCCCTGAAAGAAGTCTACTTGCATACATTAAAACTACTGCTTGAGGGTCTGGCTTCCAGTCACTCTGCCTCTATGTGCTGATTCAGATCCTCCCCTTTGCGACACTGACAGGTCTTGGCACACCCTTACTACTGGGAGCCAGTAAGAACAAAGAAGGTGACTTGGACAATCCCAAAGGTTTGAGAGACAATCAAGACCTAAGCCTGGGCTGAACAGTAAGTTTCATCTCCTACACAAGACCACTCTATAAAGACTGGGATAGGTGGCTGTTTTATCTAATGCACAGAAACCAACACAGAGAGTCAAGGAAAATGAAGAAAGAGGAATATGTTTCAAACCAAATAATAAAATTCCAGAACAAACCTTATTGAAATGGACATAAAAGATTTACTTGGAAAGAGTTCAAAACAATAGAAACAAAGATGCTCACTAAGTTCACAAGAACAAATTATGGATAAAATGAGAATTTCAACAAAGAGATTGAAAACCTGTGAAAGTACTAAATGGAAATCACAGAGCTGAAGAACATGATAACTGCACAGAAAAACTCAAAAGAGGGGTTCAACAGCAGTCTCGATGAAGTGAAAACAGGAACGTGAAACTTGAAGATAGAGCAGTGGAATTCACCCAATCAGAGGAGAAAAAAGAAAAAAAAACTTGAAAAAGAGGGAACATAGCTTAAGGATCTTAGGAAACACCACCAAGTGGCCCACTATTTGCATTACAGGCATCCCAGAAGAAAAGAAAGAGAAAGGTGCAGAAAACTTATTCAAAGACATAATGGCTGAAAAATTCCCTAACCTGGGGAAGAGCACAGACATTCAGATCCAAATCAGGAAGCCCAGAGAGCTCCAAATAAGAGGAATCCAAAAACATTTTATGTTTTTGATGTCAGAATTCACATCAAAATTATGTGAATTTTTTTCACAAAATCATGTGAAAAAAAAAGATATTTTTATCTTATGCATCCATTAATAAATTATTGTGGTTATTTTTATTACTTTTGTCTTTTAACCCTCATGCTAGATTTATAAATGATTTACCTAGTACCTTTACAACATTGCAATATTCTGAATTTAACTATATATTTATCTTTTCCAGTGAAATTTATACTTTCATATGTTTTCCTGTCATTAATTACTGTCCTTTCATTTCCACTTGAGGAAGCCCCTTCAACATTTCTTGTAAAGACTGTCTAGTGGTGATGAAGTTCTTCAGCTTTTGCTTGTTTGAAAAACTCTTTATCTCCTTCAAGTCTAGAGGGCAATTTGTCAGGGAGAGTATTTTCAGTTAGCAGTTTTTGTTTTCAGCACTTTGAACATGTAATGTGACTCCCTTTTGTCCTGCAAGGTTTCTGCTGCTGATACTATATAGGTGTTCCCTTGAATGTAATAAGTTGTCTTTCTCTTGTTGCATTTAAGATTCTCTCTTTGTCTTTAACTTTTTAAAGTTATTTTCTAAACTTTTAATTTAATTATAATGTTTCTCAGTGTGGGTCTCTTTGGATTCCTCTTATTTGGAGCTCTCTGGCTTCCTGATCTGGATCTGGTTGTCTGTGTCCTTCCCCAGGTTAGGGAATTTTTTAGACATTATCTCCCTGAATAAGTTTTCTTCACCTTTCTTTCTTTTCTTCTGGGACCCTGTAATGCAAATATTGGCCCACTTGGTGGTGTTCCCTAAGATCCTTAAGCTATGTTCACTCCCTTTCAAGTTTTTTTTTTTCCTTTTTGTTCCTCTAATTGGGTGAATTCCACTGCTCTACCTTCAAGTTTAATATCCCTTTTTTCATTTCATCTAGTCTGCTGTTGAGCCCCTCTTTTGAATTTTACTGTGTGGTTATCATGTTCTTCAGCTCTATGGTTTCTGTTTAGTACTTTCTCAGGTTTTCAATCTCTTTGTTAGAATTCTCATTTTATTCATAAATTGTTCTTGTGAACACAGTGAAATATATATATATAAACTCATGCAACTCAGTAGCAAAACAAACAAGCCTTTTAAAAAATAGGCAGAGGAAGTGAATAGACATTTCTCCAAAGAAGACTTACAAATGGCCCAGAGGTAGATGAAAAGGGACCCATCACTAATCAGGGAAATGCAAATCGAAATCATAATATTACATCACATCTGTTAGAATGGCTGTCATTAAAAAGACAAAAGATGACAAGTATTGGTGAGGATGTGGACAAAAAGGAACTCTTTTGGCATGTTAGAAGGAATGTAAATTAGTGCAGCTACTATGAAAAACAGTATAGAAGTTCCTCAACAAATTAAAAATAGAACTTCCATATGATGTGACAATTCTACTTCTGGTTATATATCTGAAGAAAACAAAATCACCATCTCAAAGAGATATCTGCACACCCACATTCATTGCAGCATTATTTACAATAGCCAAGACATGAAAACCACTCATGTGTCCACTCATGAGTGAATGGATGAAGAAAATACAGTGTTTATATACAAAGTAGAATATTGTTCAGCCACAAAAAAGAAATAATTCCTGCCATTTATGACAACATGGCTGAAACTTGAGGGCTTCATGCTAAATGAAATAAGTCATAGAAAGACAATTGATCCCATTTATATGTGGAATCTGAAAATACCATAGTCATAGAAATAGAGAACAAATTGGTGGTTGTCAGAGGCAGGAGTCGGGGATTGAAGAAATGGGTGAAGGTGGTCAAAAAGTACAAACTTCCAGTTATAAGATAAGTAATTTCTGGGAATATAATGTATAACATGGTGATTATAGTTATCAATATTCTATGATCTATTTGAAAGTTGCTAAGGGAGTAGATTTTAAAAGTTCTCATCACAAGAAAAAAAATTTGTAACTGTGTGAGATGATCTATGTTAACTAGATTTATTCTGGTAACCACATTGCAATATGAACATATATCATATCATTTTATTGTATACCTTAGCCTTATGCAATGTGGATAATATCTCAATAAAACTAAGGAAAAACCTCTCAAAACTCAATAATTAGAAAATAATCCAACTTTAAAACCCTGAAGAATGCACTCCAAAACTATTAGATCTAATATCTGAATTCAGCAAAGTTGCAGGATACAAAATTAATATGCAGAAATCTGTTGCATTCCTATATACTAATGATAAACTAACAGAAAGAGAAATCAGGAAAATAATTCCATTCACAATTGCATCAAAAAGAATAAAATACCTAGGAACAAACCTAACCAAGGAAGTGAAAGACATACTCTACTAACTACAAGACACTCATGAGAGAAATTAAAGAAGATACCAATAAATGGAAACACATCCCATACTCATGGATAGAATTAATATTTTCAAAATGACCATCCTGCCTAAAGCAATTTACAGATTCAATGCAATCCCTATCAAAATACCAAAAGCATTCTGCAACAAACTAGAGAAAATCATTCTAAAATTCATATGGAACCACAAAAGACCCTGAATAGCCAAAGCAATCCTGAGAAGGAAAGCAGGGGGGTTACGCTCCCCAACTTCAAGCTCTACTACAAAGCCACAGTAATCAAGACAATTTGGTACTAGCACAAGAACAGACCCATAGACCAGTGGAACAGACTAGAGATCCCAGATATAAACCCAACTATATATGGTCAATTAATATACGATAAAGGACCCATGGACATACAATGGGGAAATGACAGCCTCTTCAACAATTGGTGTTGGCAAAACTGGGCAGCTATATGTGAGAGAATGAAACTGGATTAATGTCTAAACCCATACACAAAAGTAAACTCAAAATAGATCAAAGACCTGAATGTAAGTCATGAAACCAATAAACTCTTAGAAGAAAACATAGGCAAAAATCTCTTGAATATAAACATGAGCAACTTTTCCCTGAACGCGTCTCCTCAGGCAAGGGAAACAAAATAAAAAATGAACATGTGGGACTACATCAAACTAAAAAGCTTCTGTACAGCAAAAGGCACCATCAGCAGAACAAAAAGACATCCTACAGTACGGGAGAATATATTTGGAAATGACATATCTGACAAGGGGTTAACATCCAAAATATATAAAGAACTCATACTCCTCAACACCCAAAAAGCAAGTAACTCTATTAAAAAATGGGCAGAGGATAAGAACAGACATTTCTACAAAGAAGAAATTCAGATGACCAACAGGCACATGAAAAGATGCTCCACATCACTAGTTATCAGAAAATGCAAATTAAAACCGCATGAGGTATCACCTCAAACTAGTTAGGATGGCCAACATTAAAAAGACTAGGAACAACAAATGCTGACAAGGATGTGGAGAAAGGAGAACCCTCCTACACTGCTGGTGGGAATGTAAATTAGTTCAACCATTGTGAAAAACAGAATGGAGGTTCCTCAAAAATCTAAAAATAAAAATACCATTTAACCCAGGAATTCCACCCCTAGGAATTTACTCTAAGATTGCAGGATCCCAGTTTCAAAAAGACATATGCACCCCTATGTTTATCGCAGCACTATTTACAATAGCCAAGATATGGAAGCAACCTAAGTGTCCATCAGTAGGTGAATGGATAAAGAAGATGTGGTACATATACACAATGAAATATTATTCAGCTGTAGAAGAAGACAAATCCTACCATTTGTAACAACATGGATGGAGCTAGAGGGTGTTATGTTCAGTGAAATAAACCAGGTGGAGAAAGACAAGTATCAGATGATTTCACTCATCTGTGGAGTATAAGAACAAAGCAAAAACTGAAGGAACAAAACAGCAGCAGACTCACAGAAGCTAAGAATGGACTAACAGTTACCAAAGGGAAAAGGACTGAGGAGGCTGTGTGGGAAGGGAGGGAAAAGGGTAATAAAGGGCATTACAATTAGCTCACATAACATAGGGGGTGGTCACAGGAAAGAGAAGACAAATAGTGACTCTATAACATCTTACTACACAGATAGAAAGTGACTGTAATGGGGTATGTAGTGGTGACTTAATCACGGGGGGAATCTAGTAACTACAATGTTGTTCATGTGATTGTATATTGGTACCAAATAATAATAATAATAAGACAAAATAACCCAACTTCAAAAGACTTGATTTGGTGAAAAGATGTGAATAGACATACCATCAAAGAATATATAGGATGTCATATAAGTATCTGAAAGGATGCTCAACATCATTAGGAAAATGCCTATAAAACCACAATGAGATATAATATACCTTTTAGAATTGCTAAAATGAAAAATATTCTTCAAACCAAATGTTGGTGAGAGTGTGGCACAACTGAAATTTTCATACCAAAAGGAATATAACATGATATGACCTCTTTGGAGAACAGTTTGGCACTTTCTTAAAAGGTTACACAAACTTCCATACGACCTAGGTATTACACCTCTTGGTATTTACTCAAGAAAAATGAAAGCATATGTCCATATGAAGACTTTTATACAAATGTTCATAGCAGATTTATTTGTAAGAGCCCCAAAGTAGAAACAGTCCAAATTCTATCAACCAGTGAATGAAATAAATACTATGTTATATATATATAATAGACTACTACTCAGCAATTAAAAGGGATGAACTACTGATAAATACTACAGTATGGATGAATCTCAAAAAATATATGGAGTGAAAGAATCAAGACAAAAAAAAAGAGTTCATACTATATGATTCCATTTGTATGAAATTCTAGAAAATTCCAACTTGCCTATGTGACAGAAAGGAGATCAGAGATTGCTTGGCATGTAGGAGTGGGATGGGGAGGAGGGAGGGATCGCAGAAGGGCTCATGGAAATTTTTGGGGGGGTGATGGATAAGTTCACTATCTTGACTGTGGTGATGATTTTACAGATATATGTATATCAATGTCAATCCTCATTGATACACTTTGCATATGTTCTATTTAGTGTATGTGAATCATACTGAAAAAACTTTTAAAAAAGAGTGGGGAGGAAAAAACATTAGGGAATAGGACAGGACAGTTTCTTATACTCTTTTTATCTTGTTTTCTTTTTTTTTTCTTCCCTTACGCTCTCCTTTGTGCTCATTTAGTTTCCTTTAAAAGACTAGGGCTGTATTAAGGGAAATTAAAAACACATAATCACTAAACACTGATGAGGTCGTAATAAAAATAATCACATTCTCACCTTACATGTGGCAACATAAATTGGTATAGCACCTTTGGAAAATAAATGGAATGCATATCAAGAACCATTTAAATATGTTTATATCCTCTGACACACTAATTCCACTTCCAGAAATTTTACTAAGGAAATAATTATTTTTAAAGTGAAAGGCTTAGTGAAGTCTTTGAAATGGTGGTGGTGTGTGTGTGCATGTGTGTGTGTGTGTGTGTGTGTGTGTGTGTGTGTAAAATGTGGAATGGCAAGGGAATGATTAGATCATTTTTGTTAGATCCACTAAAGAAATACAAAACAATTATATATATTATCATAAGAAATACTTATTTTTAATTTTAAAAATCAGAATATAAAATTATTTCTACTCTATCAATACAATTAGTTGAAAACTATGTATACAGATGGAAATGGTTCTGGAGAAATGGAAATGGTTTGTTAGGATTTTGGCATTTAGTATGAATTTTCACTTACAATTCCACTTGTATTGGTATAATGAGACTTCTTCAATAGTTAAGTAATAAAGACAAAGTAAAACAGACCAGTGAGTGTGTCTTAGTATGTAGTTTCCGTAGCTGCAATAGAGATTTTAAGGCAGATTACAAGGTACAAACATGGTTAAACACATACATTTACTTCCTGTCTACAAATAGTCCACTCAAATGACAGTAAAAAAAAAATTTAAAGACAATGGGGAGGGAGAAAAAGTTCTGAGAGCTTCAAAGCACATGAAGAAAGCTGAATCAAAAGGTGGAGGCTGAGAAAACCTAGAAGCAGTTTGATTTCCACTGAAGGATCCCTAAAAGAGTATAAATTGCCAGCCCCAGCTCCCAGAGCATAGGCATCAGGCAAGAGAAAGAAGAGTATTTTCCAGGGAATCTGACCTAAATATAACCACACAGAGAAGATCAGGTAATATGTCACACACTGTCCACAGAGCTCATGATGAACATTTTGTATTTCTTTCTTATATTATACATGGGCAGACTTCAGGGATCATCTGTCATTCATCAGAAACATCCAAATAATAGAACAGAAAGTGAAAGAGAGAGAAGGAATTGAAGATATAACTTAAGAAAACTTCTCCAACGATAAGAATATGAGTTTCCCCGTTGAAAAGGTGCACTATGTATCTAGCACAATGGATGAAAATAGACTTTTAACAAGGCATGTAATTTTGAAAATTTTAGTGCACAAAGAAGATTCTACAAGTACTCATAAAGAAGAAACATTGGCTTATATACAAATAATCCATTCCTGAGTTGCACTAGCCCCATTTTAAATGCTTAATAGCCACATGTAGCTAATGACTACTATATTGGACAGCAGAGAGGAAGAATATTCCATCATTGCAGAATGTTCTATTGGGCAGCAGTGGTCCTGATTTATAGTAAGACTTGCTTTTTATGAAATCATATTTCCTACACACTGTCCTGTTGGCCACTTGTCCTTGATTATGCTCTGCTGTAAGATGATATTTTATTTTGTATGGTGTACATGTATGAGCATCATTGTATTTTGTTTTACAGTTGTATTTTCAGCAATGGTATTTGAGACTGTTACAAATCAAGAGCTACCTGTGATCAAGTGTGTTTTAATCAATCATAAGAACGACGATTCATCAATGAGGATATCATCACCATATCCCATGGTAAAGTAATATTAAAACGATATAACTTTAGTTGTTTTCTCTAAAGAATATACTTTCTAAGCTATTGAGACCTACCATGGTTATGTGGATACTTCTTTTTATGTATTTAAATGTATTATGTACTCATATTTGGTGCAGATGAGCATTTATACTCATTGCTACTCCATTCCATCTGAGTCCATTCCATCAAGAGTCATGTTCTCTTTAGGTCTGGATTTAGGAAGGGCACTGATACTCCGCATGAACAAGTAACAGGAACTCACCTTTCTCCTTAAAGAGAATCCAGGCTTCTCTCTCAAGCTTGAGTCCCTAATTTCCAACTGCCTCCTGAAGTAGATAAATAAGTTTCCCATTTGCTCATAAAAATCCTCCTACATAATTTATTTCATTTCCATTTCCCCAAATCTGCTCCTATTCTTGTTTTAACTGATTTCTGTTTATCGCCTTTTCTAGTTCCCAGGCTTGAAAGCTCAGAGTCATATTTTACTATTTTCCCCCTCTTGCCTTCACATTTGGTTTCCAAGTCTTATCAATTTCCTCTCTTTAATAGTCCTCATATAATCATCTCAGACTCCCCAGTCTCACTGCCACTTCCCTAACTCAAGCCCTCATTAACTCTCTCATAATCACAATATCATAAGTATTTTGCATTCATCTCAGATTGGGCTGCTGGACTCTTCTTTCTGAAGTACAGCTATATCCTTTACTGCCTGGCTTGGAACTTTCAGAGACTTCCCATTACTTAAACTGACATGCAAATTGCTCTATAATCTGGCTCTGGCTTCTTCAAGTTCCAAGCTTCTTTTTTACCATTCTTCTCCCCATGATATTCAGTTAGCAGAGCCTAGATATTTACTCAAATGAAGAAAGCTTAAATGATGGAGACCTAAAAATATTAACAGTCTACCTACAACAAAAAGTGAGCAAAAATTAGCAACTCTATGGACATTTCCAGTTAAGGATGCATACAAATATATAATCACTATGTTTTCTTTTATGTAGGTATAATACATAAACACATGACATGATACCCTGGACTTACCCCCACCCCAAAATCAAAGGTATCAAAAATATTCTCAAATTTTATAACAGTGTGAAATAGGTTTCAATAACAACATTCTACATGCATCTAAGAATCCTGATTTAATATATGATTTTTTTAATGCCAGAAGCATGGTCAATTTTAATTTTTTAACATATATGGGTTAACATATATTATAACACATTGGCACATTAGTAATTAAGGCATTTTGCATACACAGTATTTCAGTGCAGGCAAAATATATTAATATTGTTTGCTATGATGTTTTAAACTTTTCATGTCTTTTCAATGTAAGAAAATAGTGACCCCACTTAGGTGTTTTCTTACAAAACACCATCTTTTAAAAATTAATGTGATTGGTCTTGCTAGTATTAAGTTCTGCATTATTTTTTCATGTAGTATGAATTATATTCTTTTGCAATATTCAGGACTGTATTAAGACGTAGTCATTCTTAAACAATATCAAACAGACAGTCATACAAATCCTAACTGCTGCAAAGATAAGCAGTCTTCACTGTGCACTTTCACCTTCCTGAAGCTGAAGCTGCTCCTTTAGGATATTTTCCTACTTTAATGTGAAATGATTGCTAGGGTGTCTGTGGCTTTTAAAAAAATGGTTTTGATTTCTTGCACAGTTCTCAATTCTCAGATGAGATATTATCCATCCCAGATTAATATTTTCTGGGAAACTCACAGTGCAGGGGTGTTTTGAATAACCAAGTGCTCTTCAGTAGACAAAATTTGTCAGTGCAACTCTAATAAATCATTAACTACATCTTCAGCTTTAATGCCGGTATATCCTGGAACTAAAATAAGGTAATTTTACTATTCCCACTTAATTATTGTTTAAATCTGATTATCTCTATCATTTATCATTTCTGCTTGAAGATTAAGATTGTGTGTGCTGGGTTTCTCCACTGCAAAGTCACTCTATTTTTTCTTTGTAATTAACAAGTATTTTGGGGGAGATGCAAATAACCTGTTTCTTCTCCAATTTTCACCTACTGATTTTAGCATCCTTTGGTGGATGGTGCTACAACTGTTATTCCTATGATGTTTGCCTAATGCTGATTACCTTTCCCTCTTACTCTGTCTTCATTTATTAACTGGAATTATTTTGTAAAGAAAAGCTCTCTCTTCTCTCCTTTTTATTTATTTATATCAGTATGGACTTATAGACTCTTATTTTATTAACAGGTTATCACCGAAAACTGTCATTTTTATTTTATTGCTCAAATTTTCCCAGTTTGGCCATTGAAAACTACTTCAGATTGGTACTGTGCCCTTCCAACAGGTCCCCATCATTTGCCACACACTGCCTTACTTTCTGGCTACAACATAGTTCAGGCTCATTTTGTGTTTTTCCTGCTTCAGCCCTGGAATTCACCACTTCTTCAAGAGCCCTGGTTTCATGGAGAATAGTATTAGAAACCAAGATCTTGAGAGCTGGGGGTGCTCACTGCCACTGAGATGTCATTGCTTCTAGGCCCTCTCAGCAGACACAACTAGAAAATATATGTATGTATACTACCCACCCACTCCCATCCCATACACACTATATCTATCTCTCTATCATCTCTACTTCTATTTATCTATCTATTCATCATCTTTCTGTTATCTATCATCTGTTATCTCTCTCTTTCAATAAGTTCATGCTGATAACTCTAATTTCAGTTCAGCACAAAAGGGTTCTGTTTTGCTTTTCCTCTTTCCCTAATTGTTCTTCTTTCTCTGAAATAAGAAACCTGGCTCTCATTATCTATCATAATTTACTTGTATATTCACCCATATCCCAGTGAGAAAAAGATTTACACACTACTATATGTTATTTGTGTATGATTCTTTTTGTCTCTAACCTTATAGTAGCCAAGGTATTATTTTCCAAAATTACTCAGGTTCTTTCCTTTCCCACCCCTTTCACTCTGGTCATGTTGTTTATTTGTAATACAATGAAGTCCATGTGGTTAGTATTCTATTTTGAGTTCCCCTCTCTCATCCTTGTTAGTTTTAAGTATGTGAAACATGATTATGATCCTAAAAGCCAAAGCCATATAAAAAGATACTCAGAGAAATATCCCTCCCTTCTCATCTCTGACACCAAATTTCCATCCATTTCCCATCTGCCTCCTGTGTGTAACCAATCTCTTTAGATTTTTTTAAATGTTATTCCTGTATTTTGTGTGCACAAATGGGTATACACTTGTGTATTTTCTTTCTTACATGAAGCATAGCATACTTGAAAGTTGATAGCTTTTGCCCTTAGCTTTCTTCACTTAACAGTATATCCAAAATCACTCCAAATCAGTTCATAGAGATTGTCCTCTTTCTTCTTATAGCTGTTTAATACTCTATTGTGTGGATGTCCCATAGTTTCTTCACCCATTCCCTATGTATGAGCATTTAGGTGGTTCCAATATTTTGCAATTACAAGTAATGCTGCAATTAATTGTTGGCAGAATAGTCCTTGAAGAAGGGTTGCTGGCTCAATGGGTGAGTGCACATGTAGCTTTATTAGGTGTCACCAAATTCCCCTTCAGAAGAACAGCACATGTTTGCATTTCCCCCCAGCAATGTGTGAGCATAGCTGTTTCCTCACAGCCTCACCAACAAAATGTGTTCATACTTCAAAATTGTGGCCAGTCTAATAGATGAGAAGTGATGCTCGGTGTTGTTTTAATTCACATTTTTCTAATTATGAGTTTGAATATTTTCTCTTATGTTCAAGGTCCATTCTTTTTATCTTTTTTATGTGAACTGTCTATTCACGTCTTTTTCCCATTTTTCCTACTGTGTTTTTGGTCTTGTGTCCCTCAATATTAAAAACTTATTTATATAGTAAGGGTATTAGCCATTTACTTGTAAATATTTTCTTCTAGTATGTTGGATTTTTTTCTTAACGTTCTATGCCCTTCTTTTAAGATCCAGGTTGATTGCTGAAATTCAGTGAAGTCTCCCTATCCCCACTATTCCAGTTTGGAAGTCGCTTCTTCCTCTGAGGTTAAATTTACCTTTCAAAGTAGTTGGTATCTTTTTATGGGGCACATCATATTTCACCTTGTATTTGAGTTATTTCTTCTTACTAGACGTGAAACACTATAAGGACAAGATCTGTGTCTTTTCTTTGTAGTCCCACACTGCCCAGCAGATGGTCTAGCACCTATCAGATATTAACTAAATAAATTTGTCAGATATACTGAATAAATGAACAAATAAAACCAGAAATATGACTCATGATCAGAGCAGAAGAGCTATATGCTGCTCTTCACCTGAATTTTTTTTTGTGTGTGTATATGCACACATGTGTAATTCTACATGTTAGGAGAATAGACAGTAAGGGGTCCAGTGGCAGAAACTGCTTCCACACCCTACTCTCATATATCAGTTATTTAAAGCAGGTAAGGAATATAGCAATGAGCCTATGGGGATATATTTTGTTTTTTAAGTCTTGCTAACAGAGATACCAGTTTACTGTTATTATGTAGATTCTTATCTAAACACCAATAACCACAAAAAACATTTACCTATATATTATGAATTTTACGATTATTGTCTGTATTTTAGTCGACTAGATTTGCCATAGCAAAGTATCACAGACTGGGTGACTTGAACAACAAATTCATTGTCTTCTAGTTCTGGAGGCTGGGAGTCTAAAATCTAGATGTCATTATGGTGGGCTCCTTTCTAAGGCTGTGAAGGAACAATCTATTCCAGGCCTTATCTTGGCTTGTAGATGGCCATCTTCATGTATCACCTGGCATTCTGTGTGCATGTCTTCAGATTTCCTCTTCTTATAAGGACACAGCCATATTGGGTTAGAGCCCATGCCAATGGCCTCATTTAACTTGATTACCTCTAGAAATGCCCTATTTCCAAATAAAGTCACATTCTGAGCTACTGGGGGCTAGGATTTCAACATATGACTTTTGGCGGGGATACAGTTCATCAACCCATAACCATCTGTGGAATGTTTTATAAATGCAGCCTAACATTATCTCTTCTTTAGAGAATTATGAACAATAGGATTTTCAGTCAGTGATATGTTCTCAGCAGATTACAACATGCTTGGGTGTTGTGTGCGGTATATTACCACATATCTATTTGATAAAGCTTCCAGCTAAGAAGAACAGGCATTAAATATGCACTTGTCGTAGATTCACATTGTTTCAACATAGGGGTCAGGATCCCTGGAGGAAGACCTCAAGTGCTCCTTGAAGTCTGAGAGCACAGAGGCAGTATATGAAGCAGCCACTGTGGAAGTAGACGCGTCTGCCTCCATCACACTACAAGTGCTGGTCAACACCCCAGGACACATTTCCTGCCTCTGGGTCTTTAATCACAGCCCCCTGAATTGCCAGCCGCACTTTGATTCACAAAACAGGTAAGGATTTGCAACCACCAATTTCGCAAGGACTTGCAACTTGAGGTACAACTGCAAGGGTTTTTAAAGGAATACTTTCTAGCCACAAAATGTTCATTTGGAATTTCTTATATAATATATGACATTATGTAGTTGTCAGAACCCACAGGATGTACAACATAAAGAAATGAACTCTAATATAAACTAGGGGCTTTAAGTAGTATCGATATTGGTTCATCAATTGTTACAAATATTCCACACCTCTGCAGGATGTTACTAATAAGGAATACTATGTGTGTTTTTTGGGGGAGAGAGCATATGTGGGAAAGAGCATATGTACTTTTTACTCAACTTTTCTGTTAATCTAAAATTGCTCAAAAAAATAAAGTATTAATCTAAAAATCGTGTATAGGTATATAGATATTAGGATGTAAGAAAGCAGGAAGTGGAATGTAACACATTGTGAAAGGAGTATTTTTCTTATGGTATCTACTGAAGGTGTCTTGTTTTTTAATTGGATTTTGTCTTAAAGATAAAAAAATAGAAGATTTTCATTATATTCTAGCTGCAGTAGCAAAAAGTTTTCTAAAGTAGTAAGAAGCTTCTTAGAAATGCTTAGGAAAGAAGATTTGGTTTTATCTATTTTGTTTCACAGTATGATGAGCAGAATTGCAATGATACGTGATATCCACAAAATATTTTAGTAAGAAATTGAGCTGCAGGGTGGAACATTGATCCCATGAACTGTAAAAGTATCTTAGCCAAGATTTGTGGGTGATCACAGCCAAGCCTAGATCTCACTCTGCACTGATTGCTGCCTCCTGGTTTCCTTGTCCTCTTGCAGAGACCAGATGGGGACAGGAAGCAAGGGCACAGGCCATTTAAATGCCCAATTAATAATCCTAAAGCAGCCTTTCTCTCTAACTCTTGGGGGTGTTCTCGTGGCCCATAGCTGTAGAAGAGGCATTGTTTTTCCAGGAACATGCTGTAAATGACACCCAAATGGCCTAAAGGGGGTGGCATGCCACTTGACTGAGGTATGGGGGAACATCTCTGTGACTGATCTGTACCAGGTGTTTGTATTTGTTTCCAAACTCTTAAGCGATTTTCAGGACAGGAGCTATAATTCTGAGGTTTGGTTCTGAATCTTGGAACACATTCATTTTCCTTTCCTCTTTTAAGACTGTGTTACTCACTTCTGTGTTTTGGTTACTTGTATCTTGAGGTTAAACCAAAGCTCTCTTGTATTACGAATTTTGGCTTAAAGAAATGTTCTAGTAATCTTATTAAAATTTTATGCCACAGCAGTTCTCAAAAGATAGAGACCAAAAAGCAAAATAAAAAAAAATAGTGTTCTTTTCATTCCATGAGAGGCTGCCTTTGTTGCTGTAGGACAGGAGTTCCATTTATTAGCCAAAGTCATAGGGGTGTCTTATGTGGATTAGTTAACTTGGTACCAAAATACTTTAAGCAACTTTTCCACAGTAGAAAATTACAGAAATTTGTATCTGGCTTAGAGTTTCTTATGATATGTGCAAGAGTTCATAAATGATACTAGGAAAGTGAACATTTCAGAGAAAGCAAGCACATCACCAAACTATCTGCAGATGCAAATCAAATACATATCCTACTCATTTGCTGCCCATAATGATGCGCGCACAAGTACTCTTGAACCTGCTGCTTGGAGCTCTAAGCGGTGCTTCTCCAACTTAAGGTGCATTTGGATGGCCTGGGGATCTTGTTAAAAGGCAGATTTGGATTCAGTTGGTCTGGGCTAGCCCGAGGCTGTGCATCTCTGTTACCTCCCAGCTAATGCTAACGCTGTCGGAGGAAGACCACACTCTGAGTAGTAAGGATTTAAAGGTCAGAAAGTGTACATTTAAATCCAACATTCCTTAGTCAACTGCTAAACAATATTTTATGCTTAAATGAGAATGGGTATCACCAAACACATCAACATCGTTTCTTTGAAGAGACTGCCCTTAGCCAATTTATCTCTACCAAGTATCTGCAAAGTTAAAAATACTAACATCTTTCTCCTTACCTCTGTGTGATATGTCAGTGTAATGATTAGTTCGTAGGAAAATACCTTTTGCTTGAATTCTTTCCTCTCGAGAGGGAGAAGCACAAAACAGAATGTTCTATATCTCGGTGTTTCGTGCTTGTGCAGTAATGTGGTTCTGCAAATGGGGAACTGACGCTGTGGCCAGGTGACTGGGCCGATATGGCTGTGGCGGGCGCTTCGTCACTGAAAGGAATGGTCCGCCACTGTCCATGGGGGTGTGCCAACAGGCCCCTGCAGTTTTGGGTAGGAGTTTCCCCTCCATGGGGTGCAAGAAGCATGAGATGAAAGTGCTAGATGGAGGGCACTCACTCTCAAAGGTAGGACCTCATAAAAGTCAAGGCCGAATTAACCAGGCTCAGGCTGAGCACTGGGTGTGCGACAGACTGCGGCCTCCACGGAGCAGCCCTGGGTGCCAGGGTAGAGATGGAATGTGGGAGCCGCCATTCTGACTCAGTATGAAATTTTATGTTTTTAGTTTCACCCATTTTCCAAAATAACCAGTTCTCTTTCTTGTTTTTCAGAAGAGTTGTTTCCATGGTCATTTTGAAAATGACAGAAACCCAAGCTGGAGAATACCTGCTTTTTATTCAGAGTGAAGCTGCCAATTACACAATATTGTTTACAGTGAGTATAAGAAGTAAGTGCAGCTTGCTCCTAGGTATTCGCAGTATTCCAAAGCAGTGGTTTAGAACTCATGAGCTTTTTACCAGCTGCTCTGGACACAATATTCAGGTTTCCATCAGCACGTCGTTGAGTGAATTTGCTTTAAACGTCCGTATAACCCACTGAGACTCTGACATGATCCCTGGGCTACCAGAATTCATGCTCCTAAAAATCCAGGACATCCTTTTTTCAGTGACAGATGGCTGACAGGGGAGAAAATGGAAAACATTTTGATCTGGAAGTCAGAAGCCCCGGGTTCTTATTCTAGATCTGATACCCCACCTGTGGCAGGTCACTTGATCTCCATGAACCTCTATTTCCTTACCTGTGCAGTAGTGCCCACATATCCACGGGGAATCCGTTCCAAGACTCCAGGCAGATGCCTGAAACCGTGGACGGTACTGAACTCTATGTATACTATGTTTTTTCTATACGTATGTAGGGTAAGGTTTCATTTATAAATTAAGCACAGTAAGAGATTAACAATAACTAATAATAAAATAGAGCAATTATAACAAGAGACTATAATGAAAGCTATGTGAATGTGGTCTCTGTTTCTCAAAATATCTCACTGTATTGTCCTCGCCCTTCTTGTGATGATGGGAGGTGATAAAATGTCTGTGTGATGAGATGAAGTGAGGGGAATGACGTAGGCACTTGACATGGCATCAGGCTACTACTGACCTTCTGAGGACATGTCAGAAGGAGGGTCATCTGCTCTGTACCATGGCTCACTGTGGGAAACTGAAACTGTGAAAGGTGACATGGCAGATAAGGGGGGACGACTGTAAAATGGGGGTAGAAATACATCCCCCACGGGACTGTAAGATCATGGTGCTTTCCGACAGAGCTCTCTGAGGTGATGGAACCGTGTGTCTGCGCTTTTCCATGCAGTAGCTACAGATACATGTGGCTGTTGAACATTGGAAATGTGGCCTGTGTGATTGAGGTACCAAAGGTTTGATTTTATTAATTTTAATAAACTAAAAATGGAATTGAAATAGCTATGTAAAGTTAGTGGCTACTGTATGTTTATACAAGTGCCAGGTCACTGTGCCAACTTTAAGGAACAATGCAGTGTGCTTACCCAGGGCAGCAACCACGCAGCTGGCAGCATCTCCCGTGGCATGCGTCTCTGGCTCCTCACTCCCTCCCGATGGCACAGACCTAGTGCCGTACGCACTCACCGCCTTACCTCACACAACAGACCAGGCCTGGCTGTGGTGCATTCATAGCTCCTGCCGTTAGGGCCAGAGCAGTGTTCCCAAATCTCTGGGTGAGTGACACTTTAAATCAGGTGCCCTGGCTACACCTTGATCGACTTGCTGGGCCCAACTTCCTTGCCAACGACTTGGAGGCACGAAGCATGGTGCATCCCACCCACAGCGGGGCCCTGGCTCAGCAGCCACCCTTTGCTGAGCGTGTTCTGCGTGTACCATCTCAGACCCTCACAGCCATCCCGCCTTCATGTAGGTGAGAAAATGGGCATGCTCACAGGTGTGAAAGTGGGCCCAGCACAGGCGGAGTGTAGCCAGGTCTACACCCATTGCCCTGGGTCTTGTGCAGGAATGCATAACCTTGTAGGCAAAGATGCTGACAGAGAGAGCACCTATGCTCACTAGATTTCCAGAGGTGTCATTTTACTGGGGTTATGAGTGGGTTGTCTAAAGCCAGCCTACAAGACAAAAATCAGATAAGATCAAAATTTGTCAAAATTTGTTCAAAAAGCCCTTCAAGGACTCGGAAATGTATAGGACGAGGCAAATGAAAGGTCAGGAAGTCTTTGACTTTGGTCTATTCCCTGCCTCTCCCCAGTTCCCTGCCCTCCTCCGTGGGATGGTAAATCATCTGTTTGCTTCAGGTTGGAAAATAAAAGATTTCTTGCTTCCTTTTTCTCTCTCTTTTTTTTTTTTGCCAAGGGTTTTATAGTTGAATAAAGTTGTATAAGGAAAGGGAACATCTACTGTGTTTCTGTAATATTTAGGGTATCTTATTTTCACTTAAGATTTACCATGTAAAAATGTAACAATCATTCGAGTCAATTGTATCATGTTTTTAGCATTCTGCTGGGTGGTGGGGTTCAAAAAATCAGGTTGGGGAGATTTGGCAACAGCTAGTGTGAAAAAAAAGGAAAGGGTTTAGTGAACCACAAGCTCAGTGTTAACCAACAGTGGAGCACGGCTGCTAAAGAGGAAATCTGAACTTTGGCAGTGTTCATGAAAATAGAACAGCTAGGTTAAGGAAATTAATGGGAGATTATTATTTTCAGTTCTACATTTTATTTTCAGACAAATATTGGCAAAACAGAGCAACCAGGATAGTGAAGAACTTGCAATTCCTTAAATTAGGAGCAGCTGAAGGAATTGGTAATGTTCAGCATAAAGATAAGGAACTCTTTTGAGGAAAGAAGATTGTGGTGTAACTTAGAGGAAATTCTGGCATATGAGTCAGGAAACCTGAGCTAACTGGTTAAAATCCCTTGGATAGTTAATCATCTCCCCTGTCCTTGGTTTCTGGTTTTAAATATTTGAAAGATTTCATGTGGAAGCAAAGCTACACATTAAAGAAAAATTGCTCAAGGGTTAGAATTGGGACTGCTGGTCAGAAATTACAGGGAAATAAAGTAAAAGCCGTCACAAAATGGGAAAAGATATTTGCGATTCACATAATCAAAAAGGATTAATGATTGTAATAGGTAAAGCTTCTACAAATAAATAAGGGAAAAACTCAATAGAAAAATGAACAAAAGACATGAGTGGGCATTTCACTTTCAGAATATGAAACCTAAGTGGTCAATAAACATATTAAATTAATAATTGGGAAATGCAAATTAAGATCACAATGACATACCATTTTATACCCACTAGATTGTTAAAAATTAAGAAGTCTTAGTACATATATAGAGAATTGGTATGTCTCATATCTTGCTATGTAAGTGTAAATTATTATAACCACTTTGGAAAACAGATTGTTATGATTCATAATGCTGAATGTGTTCATCCCAATTAAACCAGTGGTTCCATTTCTAGATATATTATTAAACATCCACACCTGCCTCAGTGAAAAAGTATAGAATGTTCACAGCACCACTGTTGGTAATACAAAAAACAGGGAACAAACCGAATGTCCAGTGCAAGAAAATAGAATAGATTGTGGTGTATTCACCGATGGAATGCTATGTAGCAGTAAAAAAAAAAAAAAAAAGATACCTACATGCAAAGCCATGGATGAATCTTAAAAACATAAAGTTGTTTGAAAAAAATGATGTTGTGGAAGACAACATATTGAGTGATTTCTTTTGTTAAAGCTCAAAAACAAAACAAACCAGTATATTGTTTAGGGACACATTTCTGTGTGGCCAAATATTTTTATTATTTTTTTTAATTGAAGTACATACATAAAATGCACAAGTTTTAGTGTACAGTTTGATGAATTTTAACATGTGTATACACTCATGTAAACATGTGGTGAATTACTTTTAAAAGCACAGGAATGATAAACACAAAATTCAGGATAAAAGCTACCTAGGGTTGATAGATGGGGAGGGGCTCAAAAGTAGATTCAAAGTTATTTATTAATATTCAGGTTGTTAAGTTGTATGTGAGTCCATGAATATTCATTTTGATTATATGCTTCACATTGTTATTTCATATATTATTTTGTATATATACATAGAAAGTAATACATAATAATTTTAAACAAAAATATTGTAAGGAGGGAAATTGGAATTCAATATAGGGAAACTTCCTTTAAAAAAAAAAAAGACTTGTTGACAACGGAACTATCTACTCTGGGAGTTAGTGAACTCTTGTCTGTAGAGGGGTCCAAGCAGAAGCAGAAAGTTTATGTTAAGCTCTGTAGGGAGTGGAAGACAGGGGGTGGGGCATGAGGGGTGATGGTCCAACGTGAACCCCCCGATTCTCTTCCAGTTCTAACTCCATCCAACTGTATTCTACATTTCTCAATCAGGATATTCCTGCCTAGTTCCAGATAAAATTACTGGTCTTCAACTGCATATGGAGGGTTTTAGTCTTTATGTTAGTTCTAGTTTTCTTTCTCCTGTGCATGGCAATATTCGAATGTGTCCATGACTTCACTCCCCTTATTTATTTTAGTGGTGTGTGCACTGATGAAGTACCCAAAGAAACTGGCAAAGAGGATAAATACTCCAGTGGGTGTTTCAGCCAGAACTGAATTTAATATGTTAGTGAGGAGACATATACCATCACATATATATATTTGGAGGGGAGCAGAAGATACTGCTGTGGTATAAAATATTAACACTGCTTAATGATGTCGAATTCTTTTTTTGAGGGGGCTGCCAAGACGATTATTTTTAAAACATTAAAATGTGAATAATTTATGATGCTTTAGACACACTGCTGTACACATTGCGGAGACCTTACTTTCGAAAAATGGAAAATCAGGACGCCTTGGTCTGCATCTCTGAGAGCATTCCCGAACCGACCGTGGAATGGGTGTTTTGCGATTCACAGAGTGAAAGGTATGACGTGTACGGAGATCACCACTCTTGTTTGTTACTCTACTTTTTGGACTTTGTCTAATATAGACCTAAATATCTATCATACTGTCTGGATAAGTTCATTTATCAGCATGTTAACAGGAGGTTTTGGCTCCTAAAAGAACTTCCCAGGGAGAACAGGACTCCCCAGGGAGGAAAATGGGGGATGTTTTAGTAAGGAGGCCTTGCAGAACTCAAATCTGATGTCACTCAACTGCAGGGTCCTCGCCAGACGTCACACTTTACCAGTAAAAGCCCTTGAAAGTTGCAGGATTGTTGGCTGCCTGAGCGTCTGGCTGGGGAGAAGGATTTGCTCCTGGGTCCTGAGATGTGGGTAACGTCCCTCAGGGACACCTTGACCATCTCCCCTGTTAGTTCTGGGGACTCTAGGGAGTTTTGCACTCTTAGCCTCTCTCCTTGTCACTGGCTGGCCTCTTCTGTGCTTCAAAGAAAAGACACCTACCTTGTTAAGCTGTATTAAAATCTAATCATGCGATTCCTTTTCTCTCTTCTTTTTCCCCCATCTTCTTTCTCAATTTTTCCTTTCTTTCTCTTTTGAAATAACAAAAGAGATCACCAAACATGAAAAACTGTAAACTGTTTTATTATATAATCCTCTCCAGGGTTATTCTAAGGGTTGAGATAATGATTAACTAACTAGTTAATTAACTAATTAATTAATGGTTAAGTAGTTCCCTTAGGAACTCTTCTCTGAAGCCATAGATCCGGGTTTGCTTGCCTTTTGACCTGCTCCTTTCCTGGCGGGGTTAAACAGGCTCTAGAACCTTTAGCTTTATTGTTCTCCTGAACATTCCTTGGTAATGTTAAAACATGTTTAGTCAGATGACATTGATTCTCTAATTGCAGCTGTAAAGGAGAAAGTCCAGCTGTCGTGACAAAAGAGGAGAGCGTGCTTCATGAATTGTTTGGAACAGACATAAGGTGCTGTGCAAGAAATGAGCTGGGCAGGGAATGCACCAAGCTGTTCACAATAGGTAAGACCACAGTATCGTGGACCTGTATTCCAGAGACTGCTCTTTAGAAGCAGTCTGGGACCAACCATATATTCTTCCTGTCAATCTCTTTGGTAATCACCCAACTTCAGAAATTCTAGAGTTCCTTTATACCATTTCAAATGTCACATGGATTCTCTAACTGCTGATTTCTTCATGAAAGAGTAGTCAGTCTCTAAAAGATTGTCAGCGCGGTTCATAACATTTGTTCATTTGTTCTTTAGAATGTTCAGGATGAATTTTGTGATAAGGAAAACAACTGTGTTTCTTACTTGGGATGTCTTCATCTTCTAGATCTAAATCACACCCCTCAGACCACACTGCCACAATTATTTCTTAAAGTAGGAGAACCCCTATGGATAAGGTGCAAAGCTGTTCATGTAAACCATGGATTTGGGCTCAGCTGGGAATTAGAAAATAAAGCCCTGGATGAGGTAATGTGACCAATTTGCCTTCCAGAAATGCAGAAACAATGAACTGATAGTACAGGTTGAAATCATTAAATTCCAACTCTGTTTTATTAAAATCTAGGGCAGCTACTTTGAGATGAGTACCTATTCCACAAACAGAACTATGATACGGATTCTGTTTGCTTTTGCATCATCGGTGGGAAGAAACGACACCGGGTATTACACTTGTTCCTCTTCAGAGCATCCCAGTAAATCCGCTTTGGTTACCATCATAGGTAATGCAGGCTGTTCTCACAATGTGTATTCAAACTGTGGTTGCTTTCTTGTGGAATGTGAGGTGTGTACTGAAAATTCTGATTTCAATCTAAATATTAGTGTCAAAAAGCCGAGAAAGAAACGAATTAGAATAGCTTTGCAAATAGAAGCTGCCTATGCCACTCCCTTCCCTCTTCCAGTTTAACCACGCTGCATGAGTGCCACCGTCTGTATACTTACCACGTTGTAATGTGAGCATTGCTTGTGGGTTTTGTCTTCCAGCGGACTGTAAGTTTCTTTAGGAAGGGGCTAATTCTTTCTATTCATATTGTATCGACATTGGGGGGGCTACCTAGGATTTGAAGCTAGCCACGCTTAAGTAGACTCAGATTAGGTGGCAGCCTTCAGCCGTGATGGAAATGATAGGAAAGGAAGGGCTTCTCCTACCGAACTAATAAGGAAGTGTTCCTTAAGGAGACCTTGTGAATATTTCTGGCAAGACTGTGCTTTTATTTGTGCCCTGAGGTTATTTCACGTGGGATGTGTCCCTGAGAGAGCTGTTCTGGATGAGAACAGGCGCTCTCAACTGTCATGGACCCCAGTGGGTACCTGGTTGACTGGGCTGGGGGAGTCTTTCAATCTCCTGAAATTGTCTGCAAAACCTTCAGGTTTATTTATACATTTCTTTGGAAAGTGAGTCAGTTTTGTACATCCAAGTCTTAGAGGAATCTTGATTCCAGAAGGTGGTGAGCTCAGGCTTGTTCCTGGGGTCAGGACCCCTGTGTTTCCTGCTGGAACATCAGATGTGACCAGCTTCATGCCCACATCTGAGTTTGCTTATGTTAAACTGATGAATAAACATTTTATTTTATCTTCTCAATGCATTTTCACACGAGTCACATTGTCTAATTTATTCATGTTTTTCTTTTCTTTCGCAGAAAAGGGATTTATAAATGCTTCCAAATCAAGTGAAGATTATGAAATTGACCAGTATGAAGAGTTTTGTTTTTCCGTCAGGTTTAAAGCATACCCACAGATCAGATGTACGTGGACCTTCTCCCGCAAATCATTTCCTTGTGAGCACCGTGGCCTTGAAGACGGGTACAGGTGAGACAGTCCAAGGCCAACATTCCATTGTTGGCACCATGCTTCCCGTTGCCCTTGAGAACAGTTTCGAATTAAGAGTTCACATATTATTGAGTTGACACTGAAGACGAGAACAGGCACAGCAGATGTGAGGACGCAGTACGTTTTAACATCCGTTCAGACAGTGTAACACCCCCACGAAAAAAGGAAAGAATAATATTAGTTTACGTATGGTTCCATGGCATTTTCTGAGTCACCAGATTGTCACTTCCTATTTGAGGGGACTGTCCTGTAGTACACGGAGTCTCCCTGAGCACATTTGTGGATGATTAAGGAAGTAAAACCCCTTAAAAACAGTAAAACATTACCTATAGGTGTATTGATTTAAATTTTTAAAAAAACAAATGCAGAACTGGCCCAGTAATAAATGCTGAAGGAAAATTTCACTTTCCTAGGGATTTGTACCACTGTATTCAAGGTTCTTTTATGGGAGAAATCTTCATTCCCTCTTTGAAGAACAAAACATGTTTTTCTTGGATTTTCCATAGCTACAACATCTCTTATCTCTTAAAATTAATCTTATGTAACATGATTTCAGGCTAGACTGAGGACTAAGGCCCTTGTCATCTCTAAAGCAAGCCAGTGGTCCAGAGTAAATTGTTTCTCAACGTGTGGTCCATAAACCAACTACCTGGGAATGATGGGGGCAGATGTTAAAAATGTGGATTCCTGGCTTTCATTCCAGACATGCCAAACCGAAATTGGGGCAAAACGCCTAGATTCTACATTTTTAATGAGACTCTCCAGTAACTCCTTTCATGGGTCTAGATCCAGGCCAAGCAATACAGTAGGTACTAGCCATGTATACAGCTGCTGAGAACTTGAAATGTAGCTATTCCAAATTGAAATGTGCTGTAAGTGTAAAATACACACTGAGTTTTGAAGACATAGTATGAAAAAAAAGACAATGTCAAGTATCTCATTAACAATTTTTATATTGATTCTTTGTTCTGTAATAGTCATTTGCATATATTGAGTGAAATAAAACCTATTATTACATTTTACTTCTTTTTCCTTTTTTAATTGTAGCTAACTACAAAATTTGAAATTGCATCTGTGGCTTGCATGATATTTCTGTTGGCTAGCCCTGGTCTGGAGGAAAGAGGAAGGGTTAGGCTCTTTGACCTTATTCTTCTCAGTGTCTGTTTCATGATTGGTGTGCTCTTTTCCATACCCACAAGTGAGTTGTAACTGATCCTTGCTCGCCTTTTTAAAGAGTCTCAATGGCAGAGTTTGCACGGGAGTGTCTGCCTTCTCTCGCCCCAAACTCCGCATGTTCAAGCGTTCACTTTTCAGTTAATTACGAATGGAGCCTCTGGCCTGTGAACTGACTGATACACATTTCCCACACTTCCCAAACTCAGAAACGCCGCCTTAGAGGGATGCCCCATTGTCCTGAGCCTTATGCTGAATCATCAGACTTTTGAAACTAGGAGGCCAGAGAGTCACCCTGTCTTCCCTGTTGAACTGACTACCCCAGGCAGAAGGCTGTCAACGGTGTCGTCATCCCCTCCCTGCCTTGCGTGTGACTCAGTGTCAGAGGAGCTCTTAGCACCAAGGGATTCTCCTCTGAACCTGATTCGGAGGTGGAGAATCAACTCAGTTTAGTTGAGCAAATACTCCCTTCGTATCTTCTCATGGGCTTGATGCCGTGAGAGGCTACAGAGTGAATGAAGTAATGCCTGTCTCCCACTCCCCACCAAATTTACACGGGCACCTTTCAGTGCCAGAGGCCACCTGGGAGATCATTGCCACTGTGCTGGGGACATGTCTCACAACTTCTTGAGATTTTACAGAATCACTCATTACAGGACCATGTGTCTGTTATATGGGTCACGGGCCAACCTAGTGGGCTGGTAAATGTGGTTTCTGTCCATGGTCCCAGTCTGCATCCTGACCCATGCTGTTATCCTGTGGAGGGAGTCAAATAAATAAATTAGGACAGATCCAGTTTCTTGCAGTGTTTTGTACCTCTCTTGTTCATAGTTACCTGCTAGTATAGGTATCCTCTCTGGGTGTAGAATCTCACAGCTGAGTTTATAAGCTTCGTAAGGAAAGGTGCCCTGTCATCTCTCCATGTCTGTACAAAGCCTCGTTCAGTTCACATGCGCTTAATCAATGTGTGAATTCATTTTCGTCTGGAAAATGACTCAAAGTGCAGGGCCTGGACCAAAGATGAATCAGTGGCACCCTCTTTGCACTACAAGGACCATACAGACAGACTTAGCACAACACCTAACACTCAGTGCTTATTTTATTTTAAAAGTTCCTGGAGCACTGCAACGCTTGGTGATCATCATATACCAGGAGCCATGCCCCACTTAATACACAGCGCAAAGGGAAGGCGGAGTCTCCTTCTTCTTGAAAAAGGTCCTCCGAAAAATGAATAATCAAAAATGTGGGCACAGCTCTGCAGGCTCTAAATGTCTTTCGCTCTCCACGTGAGGCTCCATGTTGAGATGGGGGTGGCAGACTCAATAATAATCTGAGATTTTTTTTCCACTTATTATAAAAAGTTTCAATTTGACAAATAAACAGAAAGAACGGGGTAGTGAACATCCTTTGCAACCACCACGCTAGACTGAACAAATTTAACCAAAGTGAAATTTGTAGAGTATTTTAAATCATGTTAACTGGTTTAAAAGCAGAGTGCCCTAGGGTTTTTCTGTGTAACTGAAAGGTCTATGTAATAACACTCCTTCTGAAAAAGCTCTGGTGTGGCTGTGGTGCGTGTGCCAGGAATCTTGCAGCTTCCCCACATTCACAGCTTCATTTCTCCAATTTACTTCCTCAAATATTGCACCAAGGTTTATTAAGGCTTGCCTTGTCACGTTTACATTGTATTAAATGATAACTTTCCAGCAGTCTTGATACCTTGGTCTTGAGAAAAAGTCTAGGGTGTTTCATCTGTTTGTTTGCATAATTTCCTATCTGTAGAGACTTGATTATAAATACCAAATCTACCTTAGTTTTCCCCAGTTTCATGGTTAAAAACAAAACAAAACCTATTAGAGTGTTATCATTATTTAGTAATTTCTTCTGAAAGGCTATCCTTAGCTTGCTCAGTCCTTGTGTTTTCATTTTCCCTGAAGTATTTAATTTCTCAACTCTAGGAGTCTTAAGTTCTGCCCATAGCAGGTGTCAATCAGAGCTTGCTTGTAAACATCAGTGTGGTGGTCGTGTGGGTTCGGCCTGATGAGACCCGGTCCTTCTCAGGAACAAACAAAAGCAGGCTCCCCAGTCAATAAATGATGTGTAATTACAAAAGTGTATTGAGCCTCCCTGGGAGGATTTTTTTTTCTCCCCTAAGACAGATGAAACTTGAGTGTGTAGAGAGAAAGAAGGAAAAGATGTTGGGGTTAGTGAAATACCTAGAACCCCCACCCAAACTCTGCCCCCCTTCATTTCCACTGTTTGTGACAGCCACGTAGATCCCTTTCTCCTAGAGACCCCACTCACTGAGAATAAAAGAAACTTCTTTGAACTCTTACCATCTGCCAGACAGTGTGCAAAGTCCTTTCTACGAGTTATCTCATTTGATGTTCACAATCCCATTTTATGAACTATGGAAACAGGCTAAGTTCCTTACCCAGTCACATAGGGCAAAATCAATACCTTTCATTCATTTCAGTTTTCTGAAATTACCTTTAAAAAACAAATAGAAATAACACCAATAATTCCACCTCTGGAGATTACATTTCAGACTTTTTCTACATAACCACCATGATAGAAATATATAAACATAGATTTTTGTATAAATAGGATATTGACTGTGCCATTTGTAAACTGATTTTTCATTTAAAATATATCATGGTTTTCTGCTCTATGTTAATAAGTATATCTTACATTATTTACCCTATCATTTTAATGGCTGCATAGTATTCCACATTCTAGAAAATTTTATTGTAACTCCTGTTGATGGGCATTTACTTCAGTTTTTCTTTTCATCTTTCTTTTTATTTTAATGTGATTTTCTGACTTAAAATGCCTCAAAGCAATGATAATCTAACACATACATTGTGTTTACCATGTGCCAGGCACTATTGTAGTCACTTTGTATAAAACTGCTTTCATAAAGATTCAATGAAAAGTTCTCCTCCCACAACCATATGAGGCAGATACTATGACTGGTTTCATTTCCCAAGTGAGGAGGCTGAGGTAGAGAGGTTAAGTGACGTGCCCAAGGTCACACACTGGGCATGGCAGAATTGGGATTCCAGCAAAAACTGTGGACTTCAAAGCCTGTGGTTTAGCCATATTACAATGCTGCCTCCTGATACCAACTCATTTCAAAAGTGTGTTTCTCAAACCCAGTGTACAGGAAACAAAAATAGAAGGCTGCTCGTTAGTTATTTAGAAATAAAAGCCTCTTTATGAGCCATGCCATGCTTTGCTATTCCGGTGTTAATGGTTGTATCCCCCAAGGCTTGTGGGCTCTCTGAGCTTCATGTTTTATAGACTCATACAAAATCATCAGCACCTCTTACCCACCCCCTGATATCTTTGTCTAACTCAGGATAAAAATTTGAACAGATTCAACCGCAGCTGGGCTGTGTTCCCAAACCCGAGGAAACAGCAGTCCCAGGAAATGGACGTGCCAGATTCCCCAGCAGGTGCTGCTAAGGCCTACAAAGCCACCTCCAGGCCTGTCAGCCCTTCATGCTTCAGTTTCAGAAGCTCTCAACCTCCCCAATACCTGCCTTTTTATTCTGCAATCCGATGCAACTCTGATAATCCTTTGCCCTTTGAATAAAACGTTCTTTACAGAAAAACCACTCCCTGGGAAGAGCCTGCCTGTCCTTAGCTCCCCTCATCTAGGTGCTAAATGGAAAACTAAAATGACCTGTATTTGGATTGTACAAAAGAGAAAACTATAATCATAATGATAATATGTCTTAGTCGCCAAGATATTATTTCACTGTGAACTTCAATTCTTTGACTGTCCGTCTCGTGCCAGCTAGCCATTTTTAGAAAAAACCCCAGGGAAAGAGGAAATTTTGGATGTCCCAGTCACCTAATAGGCTAGTCCCCTTGGGATTCCTGAGGAGGTTCGGCGCTGGGTTAATGTCACACAGGCGGACGGGCAGTTTTAAACAACCTAGATCTTCCATTTTCTGTTCGGACTATTTGTGTGGCCAGCTTCCTACCTGGAAGAGAGAGAACATTTCAGATGCTGTGTCATCTATTCCATGGCTTATCATACGCCAGTAAGACAGCACAAAAGAATTAGGAGCAAAAAAAGTTTACAAAGCATTTTCCTTTGATCGGCAGACTGATCAATAGTTCTATCGGTAATTCCTTTCCTGTCGAATTGATGGGTGCTCCTGGCATGGTCCTTGCCTAGCCACACTGGCTTCCTCTTTTATCTCCTCTCCTCTTCCTTCGGGGCCTTTGGCTGCTGTCCAGTGAGAATTACATTTTTCCCTTGTAGAAGCTCATGTCGTTTGTTTTTCTCTTCTTGGACCACGTGAACTCTTTCTTCCTAAAGTCCGGAAATCATATGTAGCCATGTCTGCTTTCTCCCTAGGGTTATAATGGGGCTTTCCCCCATCTTTCCATCAATTCCGCTTTACCAACCATTTCCGTCTTGTCCAGAAGTAGGTCAAGATAAAAAAAAAATTCCCCTTTTTACTTCTTCACCCTTTCTGTTAAGAAGGCAAACAAAAAACTTGTTAAATGCTCAAATGTTGAGTCAGAGAAATAAATCCTCTCATTACCGGCCGCAGTCAGATTACCTCTGAGTTTGGGAGTGAAGGGCACAAAACACTGGTGTCAGATAGACCGGGGCTCAAATGCTGCTCTAGGAGTGTGTTGCCAAGTGTGCGTG
The DNA here is from genome assembly GCF_040802235.1 of Manis javanica. NCBI lineage: Eukaryota > Metazoa > Chordata > Mammalia > Pholidota > Manidae > Manis > Manis javanica. The sequence continues at coordinate 13,888,090 of NC_133156.1, read as the reverse complement.
TAAAAATCCTAGGGCTCAGATGGGATTCTGTTCTCTCCTCCATCTTCTGTGTCCAGTCCAGCACCTGCCTGTTATTTCTGTTTTCCTGGGGCAGCTGGGGTTTTCTCTCTCCTCTCCTTTCCCCTTCCATAGGCAACGTGTGTCTTTTCATGCTCAGAATTCTCAAATCTGAACTTTCACTTCTCCCACAGGACTGCCCACACTGGACTGTTACTGCTTACTTACACGTCTGCCTTCACCACCAAACTGTAAATTCCATGAGAACAGAAACCTAATTTTTCTAACTCACTGCTGTATTCCTGTTCCTCTCACAAATAAGCCACATTATTGACAGTGGAATGAATGAATGAATTCATTCATTCATTCTTGGATTCCTACAGCTGCCTCCAGACTTCCCTCTGATGAACTTTTGCTACCACCATCAGTCTAAACTGAAATACTGCTCATGGCATTGCTCTCCTGCTCTGGAATCCACAGCTTCTTGCTGATCTTTCCAGCAGGTCTAAGCAATCAGGCTTGTGTTTCAAGGTCCCTGATTAGTTGGCCCGTCCCTACCCACTCAGCCCTCTTTCTACTACATCCTCACATGTGCCTCTGCGCCCAGGGGCCTTCCGTTCCTCTCCACTGTGGCCTTACGAATTCCTGTCCCATGTCTTAAGTGATGCGGTTGCCTCCCCTTTGGGTGTCTTTTCTTTTGCCCTCTCATTAAAACCAGCTCATCCTCGGAGACCTGGCTCAGTTCCTATGTCTATGAAGTTTTCTGAACTTTTCTCATCTATAATGGCCTCTGCTTTCTTTAATCTACTGGCTTCCAGTTTAATGCTTCATTCTATTTATGGAGGTTTTGTCTGCCCACCTGGATTATGATATCTTTGAGGACTAGAGCCATATTTTAGTCTTATGCATCCTGTTTACATTTCTACCCTGAACATACATAGTTTTTTTTTTTAACTTTAAGTAGACTATATTGAAGTGGCCTAATTAAATATCTTCTGAACAAATAGATTTTCTTACTCTGTTTTAAGCGAAATTTTTTTCTAATTCTTCAATGCATGAAGGCATATTCAACAGCTCCTTGATCCCTGCCTCTCCCTACATCATCCAACCTCCCAGTACAATATTCAGCATCTCGTATAACTGGCAAGCATGGCGGATAACCCCCAATATCAAGCTATCCATGTCAAAATGTTCTGAGGGCTGATGAGCACTCTAAGCAGAGCCTGCTGAGACGACCCACAGATTTCTATGCAAACTCAGTGAATTTGAGCCCTCATCACTGTTAATTGCCACGTAAGTCAAGGCCTGGTCCTAGGTCCCGCCTTGCGGCAACATCAGAGAGCCAACCTTTCAGGGACCAGCAGAGTAATGGGTTCATCTGCCACCGAGGTTCCTTCTGAGAAGTCAGACTAGTCCAGGATGTATACAAAAGTCGGGGCAGGTAACTTCTTGTCCCTCTTATGAGCTCCAGCCTAGATCAGTGCTTTTCAACCTCTGATATTTCTACAAGTCACATGGAGATCATCTTAAAACATAAGACAGTAGGTCTGGGGTGGAACCGGAGGTCTTGCATTTCTACCAAGCTCCCAAACAATACCGAGGCTGATGCTGCCTGTCTGTGGACCACACTTTGATTAGCAAAGACCTAGCCTACAGACACCTCCCTGTCCAGTGAACTTTAGGGAGTGAGAGTCTCAAGAAAGACTCCCAGAAACACTGACATCCATCTCAGCATCTCCTATAACAATTTGGCTAAACCTATCTTTAATTCTTTTCAAACAGCGTATCTAAGTTTTGCAACCATAAACACCAGCCAGGAGAATATATATTCCGTGCAGAAAATGATGACGCCCAGTTCACTAAAATGTTCACACTGAATATAAAAAGTAAGTTACATTGTCAAGAAACTGAATTTTAATCTTACAACTCTTTAATTATTTACTCACCATGACAAGAAAGAGCCAGGTAATGGCTTAGAAGGGATGCTATCAAACTATTTTTATATGCTGAAGTCATCTGAGATTTTACTTTCATATCTACTGGCATGGTTTATATATCTTTCCGTGTTCATCCTTTGAAGCTAAGAGGCTACCTATTCCATGTCCTTTCTGATTATGCCTTAGTGTTGTGACTTACTGACTTTAGGACTTTAAAAGTCGTCTTTAAGGAAAGGCCAGAAGTCCTACTATGTGCCATTTATTTGGTTTAATGATTTTTTTTGTTTCTTTGGTCATCAAAAAGATGAGAGTACATTTCATAGGACTTTTTGTAGATAGTTCTACAAAAAGTATCATTCTGATTCTTGCAGGTCCGCAGAGGTCTACACCTCAGCCCCCTGCAGGCGGGGCCTACCAGTAACAAAGCGGTGTTCTGCAGATAGGCGGTAGGGCTGCCTGTACAGAAGGTTACATGACAAGGGGAAAAAGGGAGTAACCAGAGGTCTTGAGTCATCCTGTATGAGACACATCCCAGAAGCACAAACTGCTTGGCATAAATGGGTACCCTATATGATGCCAACTTTGGAGAAACTTCTGGAAAGGACCCTACCACACAGCTTATGTCACGTGTTGTTCTTTACAGGGAAACCTCAAGTGCTAGCGGAAGCATCAGCAAGCCAGGCTTCTTGCTCCTCTGATGGGTACCCATTGCCATCTTGGACCTGGAAGAAGTGTTCAGACAAGTCTCCCAAGTAATAAGGACATCGGTGTCTCTTGTGTGGGAAGAACATAAAACATACGCTCTCTCCAACGTACCGAGTCTTTCTCATGAATACAGTTTAAGAAGAAATGATGCAGTGTTTAAAATGCTTGCCTTCTGAGCCAACCGCAATTCTAAGTGGTCATAGATTGTGCCTGAAAACTTACAACAGACCAATCTCTCTTAGAGTTCAGTAGAGAAGCCCTGGTATCTGTCGGTCTGTCAATCTGCGGACAGCCCCAGCTGTCTAACTTCTCTGTCTGCCATTTCTTTTCAGCTGCACTGAGGAAATCACCGAAGGAGTTTGGAATAAGAAGGCTAACAGAAAAGTATTTGGACAGTGGATATCGAGCAGTACTCTAAACATGAGTGAAGCCATCAGAGGGTTCCTGGTGAAATGCTGTGCATACAATTCTCTGGGTACATCTTGTGAAACAATCCTTTTAAACTCCCCAGGTACACACCAGGGCTGCTGTAATGCGCCACCATTAGGAATTCCCCACTAGACGGTAGCAAGCTTTTATTTGGGGGAATTTTACAGGAGAATGTAAGTTAAAGAAGGCTTTTGAGTCAGGCAAGAATCCCCGCTGAATGTGTGCTACTGTGTAGGTCAGGGGCAGGGCAGCTTCCACTTGCATTACTATGACTCATGACCCAGAGAGGTGTAAGTAGCACTATAAAATCCCAGAATACTGAATATCTACCAAAAGACCCCAATTCTAGGGAAACAGATTGAGTAATTAAGAGTCCTACTATTTTCTCTTTGGCTGCAATCCTTATTTGCGTTTAGCCCGCTGTTTAATAATTTTTAGCTGTGTTTTTTAGAAACTTCCTAAGTTAAACAGTTCTGAAGCCTGCTTGCCTACGCTGATAGTTTAGAATCACCAGCATCCCCAGACTAACTTCACACTTGTCCCATATCTTTCTGGGAGAACACAATCTTCTTTTTTCATCTGACCTGTGTATCCGGAAGGTTTAAATAGATGTACTTTCTGTAACACTATTAAATGATATTTTAAAGTGGGCTCAGAACCCCTTAAGATTTCCTATAAAAGAAACTCACCTTTTAAATGAACAATGCCTGATTTTCTGTGGGGAGTAGACTATTTAGAGGGTGCTTGTAAGGACTGCAAGGAACGGTTACTCGAGCAGAACGTGAGCGGTGGTAATGAGCGTTCTGCTATGGTATTAGGCAGGAATTTGCGTTCATTGCCCGGTGACCCTCTTCCATTGCAGGCCCCTTCCCTTTCATCCAGCACAGCATCTCCTTCTATGCGACCATTGGGCTCTGTGTTCCCTTCATTGCCGTTTTAACCATGCTAATTTGTCACAAGTACAAAAAGGTAAAGGCAAAAGTAAAAATTCATCACTGTTTCCTATTTCTGAAGAACTGCCTGTTGCTAATCAGCTCATTGTCTCATCTCTGAAGCAATTTAGGTATGAAAGTCAGCTACAGATGGTACAGGTGACCGGCTCTTTGGATAACGAGTACTTCTATGTCGATTTCAGAGAATATGAGTATGATCTCAAATGGGAGTTTCCAAGAGAAAACTTAGAATTTGGTAAGAGTGGGATGCTGCAAATGTTCCCACAGCATTTCCTTTCCTTTCCGTCCAAAAATCCTTAACACACACTCACTCATTCACTGTGTATCTTTCAGGGAAGGTACTAGGATCGGGCGCTTTTGGAAAAGTAATGAATGCAACAGCTTATGGAATTAGTAAAACAGGAGTCTCAATCCAGGTTGCAGTCAAAATGCTGAAAGGTACAGTAACGCGGAATGATGTCCACAGAGACACACCGCCCAGAGGCGAGCGGCACAGCCTCCCAGCTCCATTTTCCTCTTTTCCATCATTTTTATGGTTACCACTTGCCATGCTTCAGGGTTAAGAAAAGGAGTGAGTTTTGGGGTTAGTGTCCAAAGTTATGAATACTAAATACAAGTCATAAATAGAAAAACTTCCCTTCTTCCTCTTCACTCTTTGTTTACTTTTCCTTTTTTGGCTTCTGTACTAGAGGTAGATGTCGCGTCTGGCATTTTGACACAGACCTTGGGTGGAAGAGCAAATCTGTGTTCTCATTTTCCACGCATTGCTCCACCCACGCCCACCTGGCTCCCACGGCCAAACCCCCCCCCCCGCCCCCCGCCATTAGCATCACTCACTGAGCAAGAACCCCATTGGGTTTTGCGAAGGGGCTTGGTGACCTCCAAGGAACTAAGCCTAACAGGCATATTTCAGTCCTCATGATGCTTGAATTTTCAGCATAAACGGGCACGATCTTTGGTTTCCATGGCACCATATTCTTTTGTTTTTCCCCCTACCTTTCTGACTGCTCCACAGCCCTCGGCGGGCTCACCATCTTCTACCCAGCTTCTTACGTGGCACTCCTGAAGGCTTGCTTCTGGACTCCTTCCTTTTCACTGCACGTGTCCACAGCAGGCCCTCTCAACTACCTGTGATGACCTCCTACGTACCAATGGTTCTCACAATGGCGTCTCCTTCTGAGTGTCAGGTTATGTCTAAATGCATGGATGTCTCACAAGTCCGTCTGATTCAGCTTCTCCAAACTGAACTGTAGTCCTCCAGCCCTGGCCCACCATCAGCGCTCCCTCTCCTGGTGACTGGTTATCAAAGAACTGGTGACCAGCCATATTCTACACAACTAGGCAAACCAGAAATCTGGGACTCCTCCTTGGACCCGCCCTCATTCTGACACCCCCAAGCTCTTCCTAGCAGGTTTCCTGCTCAGCGTCCCTTGGATTCATCCTCTTCTCTCCTCTCTGGGTTGCTAATACCTAATCTCTTCTGAATGGCTGCAGTGCTGCCCATGCAGGGACCCTATATGTACCTTTACCTCCTTTTGGATTCTCTATACTGACGGCCAAGTGGTGGTTATGAAATGCAATCGTTTTTCTTTTATTTTAAATTGAAGTATAGTTGATAAGACAATATTATATTGGTTTCAGGTATACAACACAGTGATTCTATAATTCTCTACATTATTAACTGCTCACCATGATACGTGTAGTTACCATCTGTCAATCATATTTTTACTTAACATTTCCAGTTACTTTCCATCGCTCTTGAAACAGTCATCCCAGCCCGGTGGGGTTTGCCTGCCGTTCACCTGTTCAGCGATCTCAGCACATCAGCGCACTGACCGTCTTTCAGTTCCTCCGAGCACCATGCTCCCTCCCATGTCAGGGCCTTTGCACAGGCTAATCTTCCTGCTTACCCTTCCTCTTTTGCATAGTTATCTCCCATTCCTCCTTTGGAGCTCATCTGAAATATCACTTCCTCGGAGAGCTTTCTCTCACACCACAGATGAGATGGAGTTCCTGGCAGTATGCTATTTTTAGCTTTTGGTGGCTTTTTTTTTTTCATAGACTTTATCACAGTTGTTAATTACATATTTATTTAATCATTCAATTAATGTCTCATCTGCCCTGTTAGTCTGTGAGCCTCGTGAGGGCGGGGTCTGTCTCTGTCTTGATATGCTCTCTTCTTTCTTGACGTCTGCCCGTTCTGCTGCACAGTATGGAGCATTCTCCCTCCCTCCCCACTGTGAATTCACCTGGTGAACTTCTTTTTCCCCTCAAGTTTCAGCACAGACATTCGGTGTTCCCTGCCCTGCCCCTCCTAAGGCTAGATGTGGTGTCCCTCTTGTGTGACTCCACAGCACCCCTACATTCATTTGCCATGTTGCATTTATCACACTGTGTTGTAGTTGTTTATTTACTTGTCTCTCTTTTCCGGGAGACTCTAAACACCCGGAAGACCGGGGCTGTGTCTTGTCTGTCATTCATTCCTCAATGCCTGATATATTACTTAAGACACAGTAGGCATTCAGTTGCTCAACAAGTGAATGAACGAGTGAGTGAATGAAAGTCAGGTAATGGTATAAGCAAGAGCTTTGAAAAAGTTAAGCACACCATAAAATGTATCATTTTAGTCACAAAGAACAAGACATGGACACCTGAAGGCCACCAATCTCTATAAAACATGAAGGAGTGGAGGACACGAGGTACCAGTGGGTCACAGCGCACACAGTGAGGGCTCTCGCTCCCAAGCAAAGATGTTAGAAATAAGACAGACCTGAGAGTTCACTTAAGTCAGAAGAGATGGCATCAGGGCTTTGGAGAAGCCATCATAAAAGTGAGGATGTCTTCCTGGACAAAATACTGACACGTGGAAATATTGAAGCAAATTTTCATTGAATGTAAAGTTACTATGTCTATAAGAAAGAATGTTAACAGATGGGTGGGTGCCTGGTACCTGGAGACTGGAGAAGGCAGTCCAGAGACCTCACCCTTGCCTGTAGGGCCCCAGCACCCTTAGAGAGGTGCCCTGTCCACCTGGGCACATCAGCCTCAATGACATGAGACCTTTGAGTTCATCAATAACCACCCTTGTGCTATGCCTCTAAGCACAATTATGAGTACAATTTGCCAAGCTACCTAGACTATCTCCAGAGAGAGACTGCATTGGCCAACAGATACATTCCAGCCTACTTGGCAGTTATATTTCTCATTATAAATTACTGAGTGTCTTGAGAACTCGGGTGGTGGGGATTGGTCTTCTTGGACTTTCTTGCCATTGGCCCCAGTGACACATTTAGGTTCTTGACCTGAGGGCCACAGGCTTGCCAGCCACCCTTGCCGACCTCCCTATCTGGTGTCTCTTTGACTTCAACAAATCCAAGAATCAAAAAGTAATAATAAAATGTATGTTTTGCCCTTCAGAATATTAACTTCTACTGAAGGAAAATAGTGGAGGAAAATGATGTATTATTATTATTTTGTTTTGCTTTTTGAGAATCAACTTTAAAGTTTTTATTTTGGTAGGGAGAAAAATGTCCAGTAGAAAGGTACATTATCAGATGCAACTTTTATACTGCAATCTTTGACATTCTGCCATAAAACACAGGACATTATTACTCAAAACTCATGTCTTATTTCATGTATTTATTTTTATGCACATCTGCTCTGAACCAAGAAAAGTTTAATATATTAACGTAAAATACTTCTTTTACTTCAGCTTTACATTTTGCAATGCTCTTCCATTGGCAGAAAAAGCAGACAGTTCTGAAAGAGAGGCCCTCATGTCTGAACTCAAAATGATGACCCACCTGGGAAGCCATGAGAATATTGTGAATCTGCTGGGGGCATGCACTCTGTCAGGTAACCGATTCCCACCAAAAGCACCTGGTCAAAAATATTTTAGTCTGAAGACAAAGGGGACATATCTTCTTGATTTTTCCTCTTTTCTCAGTCTCAGTGTGCACCCTCAAACCCAAGTGTGATTAGACATTGGAGCCCCATGTGGGCATACGGGTCAGCGTAGAGAATGCCTTTCTGTTGGGATATGCCGCAGAATTCTGACCGAATTAGCAATAGTAACAACACTGCAAGTGCGTTTTGTGGCATGTCCCTCTGCCTACTCAGGCAGCGCTTTTCCCCCAGCTGTGAAGCTGGCCTAAATGTGTGGTGCAGAGCTGCAGAGCTTGGCCACTGCCCTGGCTGGGCCTCCTTCAAATAAGACACAGCCAAGGCAGGATTTCGAACTTTATCTTCCCAGAATTCAGTGGAGCATGTGCTTTGATTCTTGCACTTGGTCCTAGAAATACCCAACTGATGTGCCCAAGGCATATTCTCTCTGGGACAGCCAGCCTGGGACTATAAAGAAAAGAAACAGAGAAATTGAATCTCAGAGAGGATGGGGATGTATTTCTCCCTGCTTAGACAGCGAGTTGGCATGTGTATTCAGCGCTCATAGTGCAGCTGGTGTATTATTCCCAGTTACATGCTGGAGAATTCAGGCCGCCAGTGCTTATGGATGAGGCCACATGTATTACAAGGGCCGAAGTGGAAGGCGAGACGAGACTGCTTTCCAAAGGAGTTGGAGCAAAAAGCTGAAACCGAATTCAAATCCTAAGAACAGAAAGGTCAGGGCCTGTGGGCCCCACTTCCTGAGGTCTGAGACCCAAGAACCTCCAGAAGACAGCCTCCTTCCTGATATTTTTCTCTCTCAGTAAAAATTTTGGTTAGTGAAAAAAAAAAAAGAAGAGAAAGATCAGGGAAAACTGTCCTTTCCCAAAGTCAGGGGAGAAGTGCGCTCACATAGAATTCATGGTCTGCGTCACAGATGTCTGAAAAAGTGATTCCATTGTTTGTATACCTATAATTAAAATTGCCACTGTTTCAGGACCAATTTACTTGATTTTTGAATATTGTTGCTATGGTGATCTTCTCAACTATCTAAGAAGTAAAAGAGAAAAATTTCACAGGACATGGACGGAGATTTTCAAGGAGCACAATTTCAGTTTTTACCCTACTTTCCAATCACATCCAAATTCCAGGTAAGAGACTGGGTCAAGGTTTCATAATTATACCATAGAAAACACCAGGTATGATTGTTAAACACCCCCAGCTGGCGAGTCTCTATGTAATCTAGCATCACGAGGTTGGAGGGCTCCCGGACCTGGAGAGGTCACTTATGTTTGCTATCGTTGTTTCCTTATTGATCTGGAACCATGAAACCTTTCTCTTTCCTCTGGCACAGGTACTGTAGCTGGGCCAGGCTCTGTTCATCTGTGCCTAAATCACACCTAGACATATATTCCATTTTGGGAAGGTGCATTATCCATTCTTTCCAGCTTCTGGGTTAACACATAGATACTGGTAGAAAAAATGGACATTTTTTCCAAAGTCCTTGACATGTTCATGGTTAGAGTAGCTCAGATCCTGGGAGTATTGTACAAGAGAGCTCTCAACTTTTAAAAAATTTTACGTAATGTGATGGAGACAAAATAAAGTAGTGGCAGCATATATCTCTATGCTCCGTGTTGTATATTCTGCCATTCATGTGGATCCTGAGTGATTCTTGGTCCTGATGGGATCTCATTTCAGCGTGCATGAATGGGGACTTGTAGGAGTTTGACCGGGTACCTATCCTCATCCTTGGAAACTTCTTGCTAATTACGTGAACATCGAAGCTCTGTAACAGCTTTCTCTGAATGAATTCACGGCATTGTGGTGAAATCATTCCTCAATCCCCAGTGCATTGTTATTTCCCCAGTATGGGAAACCTCTCCCTTATTCTAAAGGCAGATTTGTTAGAGACTTCTGTCTTTACTGGAGGACTTTTGGAAGGCATGTTTGAGATTCCAGCCTTGTTTTCTAAACATGTAAGTTTCACCGCAGGTTTTGGCCTTCTGTCATTGGAGACAGAGACCCAGCACCTTAGAGTGTGCAGATCCCCATTCACCTTTTTGTGCCATTGCCCTTAACCGATTCATACCTGTCACACCAAGTTTCCTTTTACACTCCTTTCTCCATTCACATTGCAAAACTGAGAAAGTCCTATAATGTCATCATATTCTAGACCAGGGAGTCTATCCTAATGAGTCAGATGTTCTTATAATGGCACTCCACTGTTATTAACGACTAACGCTGATAACTTAGTGCCTTTGATTTGCTCCAGCCATTGGGGTATTCAATACACTGAAGCAACCACATTTGGAATATTTGTGGTCTGAAAGCATTAAGCCATTTTCCAAAGATATGGAAGTTATAAATTGGAATTAAACTTGTATGGTGGAATACATGGAATCATTGTCTGTGTATAATGCATACAGAGTTCCTCAGTGAAGAGTTCTATTTTATGTGCCATAAAAGCGATTTTCATTATTACCATTTATTAATTTCACAGGAAAGGGAAATGAGGTTTTCCCACTTAAAAAAAGAAGGATGGTAAAACCCTTGAAGGTCTCTGTAGAAGATCTGTGTTTCATGAGCTTTTATAGGGCAAGTGGGCTGAGTTTAGAAACAGAGGAATGAGGTGTGAATCCTAATTGTACTTATTAGCTTCGTGACTTCAGCAAATCATCTTCATCTCACCAAGTCTACTTTCTCTCTTACCAAATGTGTAGACACCCAGCTTGTGGAGTTATGGTAAGGATCGAGTAGGTCCTCTTTGAGCTGGAAAACTCCATATAGATAGTGGGGATCATGCCTATGCTAGTTAGCCTGGCCAGCTCATCATTACAGAGATGCTTTTCATGTCCACACACACACACACACACACACACACACACACACACGCACACAATGGACAAGTCAGCACTGTGCTTTTAATTAAAAAGCCCATTTAAACATGGAATTCATTTATTTGACGAATTGTATTTTTTAAAATAAAATGTCTACATGGAAGATCAGAAATAATAAAATAACTTTTTTAATAGTATGCCTGGCTCAAGAGAAGTTCAAATACAGCAGGAGTCGGATCCTATCTCAGGGTTCGGTGGGAATTCATTTCAATCTGAAGGTAATACTTTATTCTGTTTAGTAGCACTGTAAAATAGAAACGGATGCAAGAGTTCCATGTTAGCTGTTTTTTTAAAGAGTGTGTAAACGCAAAAGCATGTTTTTCTTTGCTAATGTCACCGATAGGCTCTGTGAATGCATGTTTGTTTTAAAGGTAGTTAACAGCCAACAGTTTATATAGGTAGTGAATTTTATGTCAGTGTTCGACTAATAAACACTGAGACCTGTTTTATTTGGTCAGGTTATTCTTTCAGAGTCAAAAATTAGTTGGAGCCACCCTATCACTTGGTAAGTGGAAAAGATGAGTTCTGGGAGGCCGATGGAAGTTGGGTTGACTTCCCGTTCCTTTGCTCTCTGGCTGGGTGACTTTGAGCAAGTTATGTAACCATCTGGATCACAATTTTCTCATGTGTAAAATGGGCCTAATTTCCTCATAGAACTATTAGAAGGATTAAATGGAAGAACCTTGAGTGCAGATACAGTTCATAGAATGTGGTAGGTTTATGTTAATTCCCTAAGCCACGTGCCTAGACTATCCAGTGCTAAAGTAGAGCGCCTGACACCCCGGCTAGTCAGGAGGCCGTCTCTCACCGAAGCAGCCAGAAAATGTATCCCTCTAATCCAGAGCAGTCTTCAAGCAACCCCTCGTGGGCCACTCAGCTCTCAGGATGAGCAGGTCAGTCCTGGAGCGACCAGTCCAGTGATGTGATAGCTTCACATGTGCATCTTAGCACCTCACCTCACTGTGCTTTAATAACCTCCTCAGAGAGACTTAACAAGGCAACTTCTCAGGGTTTTGGCCAACATGAGGACCAGTTCTATTTTACAGACGAAATTGAATATGAAAACCAGAAAAGACTGGAGGAGGAAGAGGACTTGAACGTGCTCACCTTTGAAGATCTCCTTTGCTTCGCATATCAAGTTGCCAAAGGAATGGAATTTCTGGAATTTAAGTCGGTAAGCTCCCTTTAAAGAAACTAATGAAAAAAACTGATAATTTTGAAAAAGAGATGTGCTGGTTTTTTCTTGTTTTTAACTTGTATCCCTTAAAGTCTGTCTCCCCCCCCACACACACACACCGTCCCTTATTAGATAATGGTTATCATATCCTTCCCAGGCTGGCCCAAGTCCCCTGAGCCTGCCAGATAGACTGTCCTCAGACATGCCTCCTCAAAGGCAGGTGTGGCAGGGCCGGCCCTTTGCACAGCCACTCCAGTTGGTCAGGCCATGCTCTGCACATGACCTCGGGGTGAGTGGGGGCTCCAATGCAGGTGCTCGGCTGGCCTGGCCAGCCGCCCTGGGCGCCTTGTCTGTTTGGCAGCCAAGCTGTGGGCTAGCAGTTAGCTGGAGGCCTGCCGCCTCTGCTGCTGTCCCCAGATCCATTAGGGCTGGGCTGGGGAGGCCATGGAGCCTGCCTAGGACCATGGTCTCCACCTCAACCTGGCATCCTTCCTTTTAACCCTGCTGTTCTCTGACATGTCAAATGTCTCCTGCCTCTAAGCAGATTAAAGCCATTCCTCTGGTGATTTTCTGTCTTTATTTTCTCCCCTTCCTTTCCCTTTCTTTATACCCCAGACTTCCTCTTTTTCCTTCAAGGCACCTCTTCTCTTTCCCCCTCTCCCCTCCACTTTCTCCCTTTGCCTCCCCTTTCTCCCCAAATCTGGAGAGGATAATTTCAACTATGTTTTTTTCTTTCAAAAAGTATTGTCTCTACTGATGAGAATTAGGCTTGAGATGGATTAATGATTGTACATTGAGCGTTGACCCCCCTATACTGAATTTTATTGTTGTTAACAACCATTTGATCAATAAATGTGAGAGATGCCCTCTCAAAAAAAAAAAAAAAAGTATTGTCTCTAGTATAATGTTACGTCAATTATACCTCAATTCAAAAAAAAAAGATTACCATGAAATAAATCAATAGCTCTGAAGAGTGGAAAGAAAATTCTATTCACACTAGCAACCAAACCTATGAAATATCTTGAGATAAAACATGAGAAACGTGCCAGATTGGTGCAGACAAACCCGTGAGTTTTATTAAAGGATGAAAGGACAATCTGACGAATGAGCTCTACTGTGTTGACATTGGAGAGATTCAACATTGAGAAGAAAAGTCAGTTCTCTTCAAATTAATTTGTACCTTTAACACAACCTAAGTTAGAATCTCAGGGGTTTTGTCCTCATGGATATTAAAAGTGCATGTGAGCTTCTTTTCCAAATTGGGCATCCTCACCCAACAGTTTACAGTAATTACCATCTCGTGATCTTTCCGCACCGCTCGCCTCTGAGGCGCATCCTTCTCTGCACCTTCCCCACCTGCTGTCGGATGCCCCTTTCCTCAAATTTCAGTGTAAACTTTGGAGAACATGTCCCTAGACCATCTGGCTTGTGTGCTGCCTGTAGTTAAGTGAATACTCAAACTACTCACAATTGGAGGTCGAGGGGCAATGCTTTTTTCCCCTCTGGGCTTGCAGTAATGGGAATTGTTTGAAGAATATCCAGCTGCCAGCCCCTCCCCTGTGCTATCCTCCTTGCCTGCCCACTGTGAGTCCTCAGGTCACTGCCCCCTGTTGGCTTGTTCTTCCTCCCCACCAGGTTGCTCCTCAGGCTCCTTGGTAGGCAACGTTTCTCCATTAGATGTTACGTGAGCCCTGACAGGGGCCAGGCTTTGGGCTCGATGCTGAGATTTAGAGTCAGAGCTTATTGCTGATGGGGAGAAAGGGATAGGCAGACACGCTAATCACAGTTGCGGTGAATACCGTGTTCTGCTAAGTTCTGGGACCCCAGGGAGGGGTGGGGACAGCAGACCAGGGTGGGTAGGGCGTGGGGGGACGGTGCTGAGGAGGCTTTCTGGAGGAGTTCATGCTTGGCCCAGAGGAGACTTCTGAAGGAAAAAGAAAGCCATCAGGGAACCGCGGGTAGGCTGGGGAACCTGCTGTTGGGAGGAAGTTTCTTGTGAAAGGTCACGAGTTAAACAAGTTGAAGGTGAGGTCCACTGGGCAACAAAGTAGAGCTTAGTTAAGGACATGCTTGGATTTTCCTTTCTGAAGCTCAAGAGAAGTGTTTGGGTTGGAAATGGAGATTCTCATGATGGTGCTTGTGTGGCATGAGCTGTGGATGTGGAGTGAGAGAGGACGCGGCCCTGGGGGAGGAGACCAGGCTCCTGCAAAGAGCGCAGGCGCAGACAGGAGCCCGCAGGGCACTGGGAGGAAGACAGAGGTGAGTGGTGTACAAAATTCACAGAGGAAGGGACCTGAGCGGGGAGAGGCTGGCCAAACAGTACCGGATGCCCCCCAAGAGTTCAGGTCACGTCCCAGCTGGGCCTGTGCTGTGCAGGTCACGGCTGGCTCAGCCAAAGCAGCTGGGGCGGACAAGCTGGAGGTGGAAGGCAGGTTGCAGGGGCCTGGTAGTTAAGTAAAATACTCATGATGCTATTAATTAAAGGGATTAACTGTAGTCCCAAATGGAATTCATCTTCCTCCGTAGGAGACCGCCAGCTAGGAGGTTTGAAACTGCAGAGCCATATAGGAGCCTTCGTTATATTTATGACTTCTGCTACAATGGGTGAGGCAGAAATCCAAGGGCTGAGATGATTGGTTGATTCCCGTGGGAAGCCCACCAGAAATACCCATGATCCCTGCTGGCTTTCCTTTTCCTTCCATGGGTGAACTGGACGTGGGGCCTGCGAGTGGACAGCGCTCTTGGAACACTGGATGAAGAGGAAGGCAGGCTGGGGGTTTTAGTCCCTACGGGTTTTGCTTTTATTTTTTAAGGATTGAAGAGAGCCCTTTGGGCTTTTGCTGCTCGGGCCCTGCTGCTTTTAAGATCTTCCTTCTTAGAGTTAATTTTCTTGCCAGACCCCTCGGATTAATGTCACATCACCTCTTGGTTCCGGGTCTCCTAATTCTTCTTTACTCAGCCTTCCCACACTTGTTTTTATTTCTTTCCGAATATTTTCTTTGATTTTGACTCCATTTTATTGCCAAAGCCATTTCCAGTCAGAAAAGAGGTGATTTTCTCCACCCTCACACCGGGTGCAGAAGGGCGGCTCCCTGGAACTCGCTTTGGGACCTCAGCCGAGGGCCTGTTGTGTCTCTTACTGCACCGTAGGCTACTGGGTTGGGTTGGTCTCTTTTCTAAGACCCCGTCCCCTTTGGCCTCTGGAATGTTCCATGCGCAGCAGCCACAGCAGCTGAGGAACTGGGTTGCCCTGTGTACTTGGTTTGTGTCGCACATCGTGGTGATGCGCGGTAGAGGCGAGCCATGGTGAGCTGTACGTGCCGTCATCTGTAACTCCTCCTACGGAACTTGAAACGACATGAAGGACTCACAAAATATGTAGCAAATAACAGTGCGATTTCATTCTTTGTAGTGTGTCCACAGAGACTTGGCAGCCAGGAACGTGCTCGTGACCCATGGGAAAGTGGTGAAGATTTGTGATTTTGGATTGGCTCGCGACATTATGAGTGACTCCAACTATGTTATCAGAGGCAACGTAAGGCTGCTCTGGGTTACATATTTTTATTCGTAATTGTATACTGTTGTTTATAATGACGATGTTTTGTTGTTGTTCCAGTAAACATTTTTGGTTTATGGTAACATCAGAAAAATTCCTCACAGCAGTTTGCTTTCTTATGCTTAGAAGGTTTTCTGTAGCTTCAGGGAATATTCATTTGTCATAAAAGTTGAACAGAGTAGCGCTATCCTTGGGCTAGTCGGAATAGATCAATTAGGGGCCTTTGAGGCAATCTACACTTCAAAGAAAATCTAGTTACTTGCACTTATTTCAGTTCTTATCTATTGTGGGAATAGGTAATAGTTACAATGAAGCATGTAGAAAACTGTTTAACATATTAGTTGAATGTTAAATGTAAATTTTAAAAAGGCATAATATTTAAATGTCAGCTAATGAATATCTGTTATCCTCTTGCTGTCATGCAGGGCGACCTGGAATATGATGCCATCTACTTGTTAAACAAAACTAAGGACAGATGTGTTATTTGCAAGCAAACTAGTAGAAATACCAGATGATAATGTTGTGGGGCTGAAAGAATATGGATTTTAAGAATTACAACACTTGGATTTAGGCCCCTATTCTTCTTGCTTTTGGCTATTGCTCTCTGGGATTTCTCTCTGTTTTATTGTTCCTACTTGTGAAATAATAACAACAAATACCAAAATGATACAGTGCTTACTTACCCTGTGCTAAGCACTCTTCTACCTGCTGTATGTACATTGATTCATTTAGTCTTCAAAGTTCCCATTTGTGGGTGAGGAAATTAAGGCACAGAAACGTCACTTGCTTTGATTGCACAGCATATGGATTAGAACTTGAACAATCTGAGCCCCTTGTTGGGCATAATCACTATGATAGGGTGTTTTCTTTGAGCGTGATACACTTCAGTTGTAGTGTCATTTTGGGGGAAAAAACAGTAAAACCGACATGAAAGCACCTGTCCTGGGAAAACATTCAATAAAGGTTAAAAATCAAATTAAGCTGTATTCCCACTAGAATCAAATAATTGTCTTAGCGGATCTTAGTCTATTCCTCACTCATAATAAATATAACAAATGCTCAACAAATATAACCAATGTGGCTATGCAGTTTTGAACCTGCTAGCTGGTGGTCTCGTATGTGGGAAGGTGAATTCCATTTGGGACTACAGTTAATTCCTTTAATTCATCAAATTAACCAGACTAGCCTGCTTGATTCTATCAGCTCAAAGTTTGTATAGGATTTAAAATAGGGTTTCTTTCTTGGGCTTTGATTTTGTGTATGGCAAAGGGCTCCTCAACCTGTGAAAAAGCAAATACTACAAAAGGCTGTGCCTTCAGTGACCTGTCTGTCCCATGTCTTGATTCTGTTCTGAGGCTTTAGTAATTCCAAACCCCTCTTTCATGCTCCTGGAAATTATGAAAGCCACAGAAGCCAGCCTGGTGTCTTTCCTGTAGTGATGACTTACGGTCCCCTCCGCACGTTCTTGTGGATGGCATTTCCACTAAAGTACTTCCAAGAAATGCGTTAACAGAATAGTCCACCAGTTCCCTAGTATCCACTTACTTCTGGGCAACTAACCAGCTACTTCTCAAGGGGAAGTGAGTATCTCCTATTCAGTTTACCACTTCCAAGCACAAACCTTTGTTCAGGATGAGTTTTGAAAAAAAAGTAGGGGTCGGTTTTTTTCAAAGGCTAATGTTAGAATGTTAATATGAAAGTGAAAAACCTCCATTTGAGGATATAATTTTCTCAGTAAGCATTAGGAGTGGTCCTAGGAAGAGAACACCTTTTGTCATCTAGCTAACAACAGAAAAGAAGGAAGTGTTTGTAGGTGAGAAATTCACCCCACCTCTCCTCTTGGACTTTACACAGGCCCGTCTGCCTGTAAAGTGGATGGCTCCTGAAAGCTTATTTGAAGGGATCTACACAATTAAAAGTGATGTCTGGTCCTACGGAATATTACTCTGGGAGATATTCTCCCTTGGTAAGTGTTGCTGTTTTCTGAGCCCCCCAGGCACTGGTTCTGCACATTCTGCTCTCTCTGCACTGTTCTGCCACCCCCGTCAAAGAGTAGATAACATGCCACTGGAAGTGCTCGCGGAGCTCCTAATCTTACTTCTGTTGCAGCATGCACCCCTCTTTTTTATTTGCTGGTGTCTCTAAGTCTTACCTTCCCCACAGGCCTGTCTCAAGAGTGGGAACCCTGACTTTTCCCAGTTGAAGCCTTGCACCAGGAAGCTCTCAACACGTTTGTTAATTGAATGAATGAATAAACAAATAACAAATGAATGAATGGTTACATGCCCTACTGTTTTTCTCAGGTGTCAATCCTTACCCTGGTATTCCCGTCGACGCTAACTTCTATAAACTCATTCAGAGTGGATTTAAGATGGATCAGCCGTTTTATGCTACCGAAGGAATGTAAGTTCAAATCAGACTGTCTAGTGGCTGAAATCAGAAATGTACAGTCTGTCTAGTTCCAAATGCAAAACAACAAAGGTGAAACTCCTTAATGCAAACTTCATATGATTCCTTTTAAAAAAAAAAGAAAGAAAATTTTTCTTTTGTTTTGGGATTTCTCAACAAAACTGAACCTTTCCTGCCCTAAGACCCTCTTACTTTCGGGTTTCAGTTCCTTTGCTTGAGGGATCCGTGAGGGCCATAAGACCCTGTGCCCTGACTTACGGTCCACATCATATTTTTTAAAATGCCTTTCTGTCCATCATCAACTTTGTGTTCTTTCTGATATGAGGTCACAGTCTAGTAGAGTTCTTGCCACAAAACAAACATGCCTTAAATAAATGGGGCTTCATTAAGTGGAAAATGATCCATTTTCTTCATTCAGACCTCCTCATCTGGCTCTTGGCTCTGTTGTTTTCACAGATACTTTATAATGCAATCCTGCTGGGCTTTCGACTCAAGGAAACGGCCGTCCTTCCTTAGCCTGATTTCATTTTTAGGGTGTCAGCTGGCGGAGGCAGAGGAAGCGGTACGTAGCAGTACAGTACTTTGTAAGGCGTTCTTAAAAAGGAAAGCGGTAGCTCAGGACAGTTGTTGCTGATTTCCTAAGAACCGGAAGTAACAAGCTGTCTTTCTCACCACAATTTGTCTTGATTGCTCTTTAAAAGCATTAGGAGGTAAGATATATTTATTAAGTATTTTTAGGGGGGAAAAAAGCTTTTCCTGAAAATTTCAGCCAATTGATTAAAAAATTCAGTTGACCCTTAAACAACACAGGGGTTAGGGGCATCATCTGCCATGCAGCTGAAAATCTACCTGTGACTTTTTACTCTCCCCAAACTTACCTATTAATCATCTACTGTTGACTGGAAGACTTACCAATAACAAAAATAGTCGATCAACACATATTTTTGTATGTTATATGTATTATACACTATGTTCTTACAATAAAGTAAGCTAAAGAAAAGAAAATTTTTTTGAATTGTCAAAAATCTCCAAAAGGTTTCCCAACATATTTATTGAAAATATGATCTGCGTATTAAATGGACCTGCACAGTTCAATCCCATGTTGTTTCAGGGTCAACTGTAAATGCTTTTAAGCCTCTAGTGCAGAGGACTAGACAGCTGAATGAAACTTAATCCCTGACCTCCAGTAGCCACTGACCTCTCCTAATTCAAACATGAAGATTTAGTATGGAATAATCACATAACTCAATCATGTAATACAGTGGAGTAGAAAGAGCATTGCCCTGGAGTCATAAGGGTCTCATACCAGCTACAACTCTGCATCCTAGTAGTGGTATGAACTAGGGCAAGTCACTTACTTCTCTGGGCCTTACCTACTCACCTGTAAAGTGGGTTGCTAAGCCAGGTGATCCTTGAGCCTTGGAAACTTCCAATTACTTTGCTGACTCTTTCCCTCATCAGTACCACCTGGCACAGTAAAAGGATCCATCCCCTCATGAGGTGAACAGAGGAGGCGACCTTGACCTCTCAATACCTACCTGCACAGCTTGCCTTCACTGTTTGCTTCTTACATGACTTGGTTAAGCCGCTTAATCTTTTTGAGGGTCTCAGTTTCCCCCTCTGATATATGGGATTAACAAATCTTACTTCCTATTTCGTGGAATTGTAAGGAGTAAATAAGCTATTGTATGTGAAAAAGCTCAGTACATAGAGGGTACTTAGTAATTCATGAATGAATATTAGTCAGATATGAATCTGATTCTTTAAGTGGATGGTCTGTCCTCTTTTTCTAAATTCTGAAGACTCCACATTCAATTTGGTAGTCTTTCCAGAGAACTGCGTAGATGTGTGTCCTCTCCTCCTGTTAGGATTTTGTAAAACTCACATACCAAAACTAGGTTACTGTCAGGGAATTAGGTCAAGAAAGTTGGGGGAGATAGAAAGCTCGCAAGGGAACGACAGGCTGT
This sequence comes from Manis javanica, assembly GCF_040802235.1. NCBI lineage: Eukaryota > Metazoa > Chordata > Mammalia > Pholidota > Manidae > Manis > Manis javanica. Next base: position 13,868,178 of record NC_133156.1, on the reverse strand, counting down.
TGAGCAGATGACCTGTAGGCAGTCGCTAACACTCTAAAAGATAAACTGGAAGAACGGTTATAGAGAGAAGCAAGAAATGAGCTGTTGGAGTAAACAGAAAGGATTGAGCAGTTTCTACGTGTCTGGCCGTTGGGTGTGGACTCACAGAGCTGTTATTTGAGCTAAGCTGTGAAGAACGGGTAGTGCTTTGGCCATTGGAGAATAGGAGGTTAGTAGGGTGTTCCAGGCTGGATGAGTAATATAAATAAAGGTTCAAAGCTGAGAGAGTAGAATGGAAAATCAGTAGGTGTGGCTACAGTATAGGGTGGCTGGGGGAATCGAGGGGGCGCAACCAAGACTGAAAAGGTGGGGGCTCCATGGCTGCTGAAGAGCCCTTGGCTTGCCCCAGTCGCCTCCACTCTGCTCCGTGACCCTCGGTGGTGGGAGCCTCTTTTCCCTACCAGTACCAGCACCACTGATCGCGAGCTCTAGTTTCTTTAGGTAAGTTGGTAAATAGCCTCCCCTTGGGGTAGGATGGATGCACCAAAAGCAACCTCTTACCCCTGGCTGGTGCAGTGGGCTCCAGTCTGGGGGAAGCCTGGGGAGTAGAGCAGAATCAGATTTCAGTCCCTACTTGCCCGTGTGGCTGGGCATCTCTCAGCAAGGCTTCTTCTGCACAGCCATGACAGGCCGCTCTGCCCACTGGGAGCCCGTGACCCTCCTCTATTGCCCCTCCATCTTTTTTCTTCACTTCTCCGAAGCCAGTCATGGGTGGGAAAATAGGCTTTGCCGGCATGCCTGGGGTAATCTTCCCTGCATGCATGTGAATGGTTTCCGTAGAATCTCTTGTTTCTGCTCCATCAGGGACTAGGGAAGGAAAATGGCCCTTGGAGAACAAGTGAGAGAAGGAGGGAAACACACAGAGAAAGTGCAGGTCAATGCTTCTAGAGACAAACGCAGGCCCAGTGGTCGCAGTTAGAGCAGGGAGGCCATTGCACAACGTGCTGAGACCTTATGCAGACAGTGGTGAACCAATTAAGATTTTCATAATGGACAAACATGCTTCAACATCTATCTTAAAGGCCCAGATCACTATGTGTGGTGACAGATGTTAACCAGACTTATTGAGATCATTTTGCAATATATACAGGTATTGAATCATTATATCATATACTGGAAACATAATGTTGTATTTCAGTTATACCTCAATAAAAAAAAAGAAGCAGATCAAATATTGGCTCCTCTCCAAAGGCTCCCTAATTTCCCTAGTCAGATTTCAGGCTGCTTCTTCGAGTCCCCGTAACAGTTGATAAGAGACTCAGTCGCGCTGGATGATAAGTTTGCTCTACGGCTTTGTTGTTCTCATCGCTAGACCTCACTTTCGGGGTCAGGGATGATGTGCTGCTCATCTTTACATCACCTGACGTAAAGTGTCCCATGGTCAGGAGTCGATCAGTAACTGGCCACTAAGTAAATGCATGAATGTCAGCGTGAAAAGAGGTTGCAGACCACATCTGTTTTGTTCCCCGTCTCATACCCAGCTGCTGGCATGATGCTCAGCACATAGAAGCTGCTAAGCAAACATCTCTGGAAGGAAGGAAGGAGTGGAAGCATGGAAGTGAGTTTGGGAAAGCTAAGGCAAGACACCGGAAGGAAAGACATTAGTCAAGAGGTGGTGGCAGCAACGGGGATGAGCAGAGAGAGGGAGTGAACCAGGGCTGGGGCAGCGGGGCGGCGGAGCGAGGGGCAGCCACACCTCCTGTTGCACGAAAGGGGCCTGAACTTGCATTGTCTCTCATACCCACATCCATATCCATGCCATGTCCACATCCACATCTATACCCATATCCTATCTAGATGCACATTCCCTTCCACATCTACATCTATCTGTATCTGTATCTATATTTTAAAAGAAATGATGCCGTAATTGCTTTGAAAGCAGGAGGGAGGTCTCAGTGGACCAGAAACTGTGGGAAATCCCTGAGAAAACAAAAGCAGTTAAGAAAACCAGACGGAAGGGGGATTTCCCACATGGCAGGGGAGGCTTTGAAAGAACAAGAAGGGCTTCATGGAACGTGGGAAGAGGTCTAGTGAGATTCTGCAGAAGTCCTGCAGTGGTGCAACCACACTGTTAAATAAACATAAGAATTAAAATGAATGTTAAAAATAGCAATGGTATTTAAAAATAGCAATGCAAAATGAAATAATATGGTATTTTTAAATAGCGATGTAATAGGAACCTCAGGGTCAGTGCAAAAGAGAAAAAGACCCGTAGAAAACATGATCAATCCAACAAAATGGGGAGAAACAGAGTTTATGGAAAGAGAACACACAAAATGGCAAGAATTGGTAAAGCCACTTAAGAAAGAAAATTTCAAAGTAAATAGAATCGTTACCATACAGACCACATTCACTCACGTCAGGGCAGCGAAATGAGAAGTCACCAAGGGCAGTCCAAAAAGCCACTGAAGTCATAGAGCAGGGGGGAAAACCCAAGAAATCGGGTTAGAAGAGTAGGGCTGGGGCTGGGGTTGGGGGTGGGGGGAAGAAATAGAAATGGACCCCAGTGGCAGTTGTGGCCCTAAACCCACTTCCTAGAAAACAAAAAAGAGTGGAAATAAATGACATATGTTCAACTCAAGCAGCTAAGAGAAAAAAATACAAACAAGGAAAAAGGGGAGCAGGAAGAGACTGAACAAAGCAGAAGGAAGGAATTGGTAGAGAAAGAGGCACAATTCCTTAACCGGATGGAGGACAGAGGAAAAAGCAAAATGCCAATGAGGGTCAGGAAAACCAAAGTTGTTTTTGAACTGACAGTAGTAATAATGTAGCAGCTGCCATTTTTTGAGTGTTATCACAAACTTCCCTAATATATTACCCCTAATAACTCCCTTAATTCTCACATCAGTCTCAGGAAGGACATCTGTTATTACCTCTTCTGCAGATTAGTGAATTGAGGTCCAGAGAGGTTAAGTCATTTGCCCAAGGTAACACAGCAATTGTCAGACTTATGATTTGAATAGAGCAGCCTGGCTCTAGTCTAACTGCATTTTAATGTTGTATGTTAACAAAATATTCAAATATACCACCGGAGCTCACTAACTATGAAGAAAACAAAAAGGAGAAAGCATAAGTAACTATCACGCAAAATAAAAAAGAAAACATAACTATGGATAGAAAAACCATTTTAACAAGTATAGAAAATCTTAACATACCTCTTAATATTGATACACTTGAAAACTTAGGGTTTCAAATGTTTATGTATTGTACAATTTAAAACTTCATTTTAAAAAATCAGTTAAAGAAATGGAGAGGAAGATATTAAACGGTGTGGTATATCAGAACCAGAGCTGTAGCCGCCCCTGGGAGTAGAGAGAGCTGGAGGCGACGGATTCAAAACGCCAGGCTGCGTGCGGGGCTGCGTGACGGGCAGGGCACTAAGGGAAGCTCTAAATGAAGGAAGGAGAGAAGGTTTAGAAGTCCAAGTTACTGAATTCAGGTGTGGAGGTTCTGGCACAGGCTTCCTTAGAGGGTTAGAAGAGCAATGCTCGAGAGACACACTTGGCTCAACAGACCCGGTGGGTCACAACCAATTGCTCTGTCCACTTCACAAAAAAGACGTTATCATCCTCGTTCAACGTAAGGGTACCAGCAAACTGTCATTGTGCAGGCCAGCTTCGAAGGGAGATGTTTTTCCTTTCTAGAAGGAAAAATTAAAAGTAGGACACAGTCCAATCAGTCCACACCGTAACTGTGAAAACCAGCTAACAAAACGAAGTAAATAGTCACTAGGGGTAGAGGAAGGGGGGGTCTATCAAACTTAAATAAAATGCACAATTCCTACATCACAAAGAGTTCTTATAAATAATAAGGAAAACATGTGTAGCCCAATATAAAAGGGCAAAGGAGATGAGCAGATTATGTACAATGAAAGGCAAATGGCCATCAAATATAGAAAAAGAGGCTCCGCTTTGCTTATCATGACATACATGCAGGTGACAAGATAAAACATGTTGCTCAGCAAGGGCTGGAGATGGGGAAGATCGTTAGTAGCCGAGAATCAGTCGACTGACAATGAACAGATATCTTTTTGTGGCCTTTCTCTTTCTTTGCTTTTTTTTTTCTGCACGGCTTTAGGATTTCTAAATTGCGATTTTATATCTAGGAGTAGAAACAATGATGAAATGAGATATTTGGTTTCTCTTTTAATCAAAGGACCACGTTGCTTGTCAGTTAATATGCAAAATATCCTCTAAGACCTATGCGTAGTAGAAGTAATGAATTGGCAATATGGGCACATGACCTGTAAGTCTGAATCAGCTGGTAATCAGTGTTCTCTCTCTTTCCCATTTTCAGATGTATCAGAGCATGGACGGCCATGTTTCGGAACGTCCGTCCATCTACCAAAACAGGCGACCTTACAGCAGAGAGGGGGACCCAGGGCTGCTCTCTCCACAGGCTCGTGTTCAAGATTCATAGAGGAGCAACTTAACCTTCAGGCCTTCCCCACCCACTCCTGCCTTGAACAGGCTGTAGATTACCAAAACCAGATTAATTTCCTCACTAAAAGAACGTATATTCTCAACCGCTGCTTTGCTGGACTATTGCTCTAGAAGCTCTCTGTATTTACTCTCGTTTCCAAAGGAACTTTCGTAAAATCGAATCATCCTTTGCACAAGGCAGGAGGAGCTGATGATTTATTTTATTGGAGCATCTACCATCCAAAGGCCTTCTGGGGTAGGCTTGAATGAAAAATTGTGTACCTGAAGTATAGTACATTCTTGTAAATACATAAAACAAAAGCATTTTGCTAAGGAGAAGCCGATACGACTTTTTAAATCTATGTTTTAAAATATGTAACTTTTTCAGCTAGTGATATATTTTATGAATGGAAATAAACTTTCTATTATAGAAACATCCATTACTGAATTGTTTACATGGCATATTTAGGACAAGATATAACTGGAGGTTGTGAAGCTACTGAAATGATGTGCAGTATTTTGTTTGTGGGTGTGTATTTTTTTCCTACTGAGAAGGCCGTTCTTTCATCAGATTGTTTAAAGGACCCACAACTCCCGCCCCTCAGACCATGTGAAGAAGGGCTGTGTTTGACTCAGTCTCCTTCACCCTTTGAGGCTTAGCCCCCTACACCCCATGGGCTTATAAATGTGGACTTGTCCTCGTTACTGCCGCTGCAGTTCTTGGTGGAGAACTTGGTGCATTTCTGCCTTTTCTTTCTTCTCCTTGTCCTGTCTCCTAGTGTGGGTAAGGGCAGAGCTCTGGAGCCTCTCTGCTAGGCTGGAATTCTCTCTCCAGTCCTGCTTAGCTGTGTGACAACTGATTTTCTTTAGGCCTCAGTTTCTGCTTCTGGAAAATGGGATAATAATGGCATCCCTCTTCTACGGCTGTTGAAAGAATTAGATGAATTACATATAATGTGTGTTATCAGCTTGTACATAGGCTACCTCAACATGTAAACCACTTTAATCAATGCCTGGCCCATAAATATAACTTACACTGTCAGTGCACTTTTCCTTCTTGTTCACGTCCTTGGCTTTAGGCCGAGCCGCCACATACTCACAGAGCATTAACCCCTTTCTTCCTGTAACTCTTTTCCTAATCTCTCAAGCATCCAGTGTTTTCTCTGAGCCACTGACAGATTTATCTTCCTGAAGTGTTAATTTGCATTTATCCCCTCCAGCTGGAGAGCTTTGGGTGCCTACCAGCTAAAGGCAAGTTCCTCCCGGCATTCAGCCCCCACACAGCCGGGCCCCACTGCACTTCTCAGTGTCAGACTACACAACACGTGTGCCGTGCATGCATCTCGGGCATTCCCAGCCCCAGGTTTTCTTTACTCCGCCCTCCATGTACCTGGGATGCCAACTCCCTTTCCTCTCCCCTCGTTAAAGCCCTTGCCCATGCCAGCTCCTCGAGACTGCTAGAATTCTTGCTCATGTTCCCTTTATTGGTCTTTATAGCCAACGATGTTGTGCCTTCCCAGCTATTCTTCTCCATTCGCATCTCCTTCTGACACTGAACTCAGGTGAGAAAGGTTCTCTGAATTAAAGACCATGTATTTTTCATTTGGACTTTAAGTTTGAAACTAGATATGATTTATACCAAGTCAAATGCCCATCCCCCATATGTGTATACAGCCAGCACACAGTAAGTATATGTATTTATGTCTATGTTTTTTACCTATGGAAGTTACAGCATAAAATATGATCAGTGTTAAAAATTCAAACAATTTTCCGTTTTTACTTGTAGTAATAAGTGAAATTTCCCCTTTCACCTAACCTGAATCCCAAAATGCTTCGTCAGGAGAAATACTGCTAAAGATCCAGTATATTTCCCCATGCACTTGTTTAAATATATTTATATTATTTACACATTTATACACTAACACACACAGAGTCCTTTGTTTTTCACAAAAATGGAATTGCATTAGCCATATTGTCAAATGTGCATTTGTTCTTCACAATGCGCCAATGTTTTCCCAACTCTACATGTTTGTGAGGCATTTGTTCTGAGCCAAGCCTTGTGCTAAGAAGGACTAACGTGTTACCCCACTTAATCTTCTCTGCTGCCTTACGAAGTACATACTAAAATTATACCAACATTTTTTCTGAGGAATTTGAAACTTAGGTTAGTAATTTGTAGTCTCCAAGCCCCTGTTAACACTTACACTTTGCGATCACTCTTAGGTTCTACAATTATTTTATTTATTTTTAATTGTAGTAAGAAAACACATAACATAAAACTTGCGACCTTAACCATTTCTAAGTGTCCAGTTCAGTGGGGTTAAGTATATTCACATTGCTGTGAAACAGACCTCCAGAACTTTTGCATCTTGCATATATGATGCTTTGTGCCCCCTAAATAACTAACAACTCCCCTTTTCCTTTCCTCCAGCCCCTAGTAATCACCATTCTGCTTTTTTTTCTCTATGAATTTGACTAACTTATATAAGTGGAATCATACAATATTTCTCTTTTGGTGGCTGGCTTATTTCACTTAGCATAATTTCCTCAAGGTTCATTCAAGTTGTGGCATGTGACAGTACAATATTTCTTTTCTTTTTAAGGCTGGATAATATTTCATGGTATGTGTATACCACATTTTGTTTATCCATTCACCCATCAATGGACATTTGGGTTGCTTCCACCTTTTGGCTGTTGTGACTAATGCCGCTATGAACGTGGGTGTGCAAATACCTCTTTGAGAGCCTGCTGCCTATTCTTTTGTATATACATCCAGAAATGTATTGCTGGGATTGCTGCATCATACGGTAATTCTATTTAGAATTTTTTGTTGTGTTTATTATTTTTAAAGACCGTTTTGCAGTGATCATGTGTTTCTTTGACCATCTAGTATCAATGTCCATTTTGTTCAGTAACAGCACTGCGATTTGAGATATTACTTCCCCTTATTATAGGCAATGCCATGAAACTGTAGGCAGGGGGCTCTGCCTTCTAGCCAAGGGGAGTCCTTGACTCAAGGTAGCCTAATAACTTCCTCTGTTGTTCTGGAACTTAGTACCTTGACTGGATCCAGGCAAGGGTAAAAAAAGGAGTTGGAGCTTATTATTCCAACGGCGCCAGCCTCTGTCAAGGGGCACAAGCAGTTCTCACTGCCTGGCTCCCTGGGCTGCTTTGATCCCTCTTGTTGCCCAGTCTTTGGTCTCTAGCTTTCTTGTCACGCCTGTGAGCACGCAGTCCCCTCTCGGTGAATTCTCCTCTGATGCAGTGAGCCCGAGCCTGCCTTACCACTTACAGCCTGAGAACCTTTGGCGGAAAGCCCAGCATTGACTAATCGTCTCCTCAGCTGAACTGAGAATTTCTTCTGCTTCACTTTCCCTAGAAAGTCCCCTCTGCTTGAACTGGCCAGTGGTCTTCTTTCTAGCTTCAAGTGCTATACTGATTTATCTTCTTTGGCATACTATTCTATTACCTTCATAGGATTTGAGGGGGTAAAGTCACAAGCATTTGGAAAGCCCTCTAGAACTGCTTGTCAAAAACTTTTGGTGATCATAGGGAGGAAAAAGAAAGTGAGTTAACGTTTATAGGAATGTACTCTTCCTTCTGCCAAAGTGCTTTTAGTCAGGACAGACATACATTCTGCATGTGGCTTCACTGGATGGAACCAGAGATATTTATGCATGGAATCATCTAAACAGCACACCCCTTGCTGTTGAAGTATTCAGGACACCAAAGAATTTGATTTCCTTGAAAATGAATATTCTCTTGTTCCTGAGCTTTATAAAGATGGTATCATACTCTATGTACACTTCCAAATCCTGCTTTCTTTAAAAACAAAAATCAACACTATGCTTCTAAGATTCCCTCAAGGAGTTACATGGAGCTGAAGTTCTTTCATTTCCCTGATGGGTTATGTGAATATACGACGACTACTACTCATTTTTACACTGATGACACTTAAAGATTTTTGTGTTGAGTAAGATAATGGGTTGACAGGTGTTTGTTATATTATTTGCTTTATAATATCACTTTCGTATTATGCCAAATAGGACACTTAAAAGACAACATTCTCTGAAGGATGGCATTTAAAAACCTCTTCGGGGAAAATGAAATTAGACTTTATTAAGCCCACAAGATCTTACCACAGATTCAGTTTTAGTTTGGGTCAAGTTGTGTCCCTGACCTGACTACATATTCTTAACACATGTGGGAACACCACTTACGCGTACTGATTTTGGAGCTGAGTGGCTGCTCAGGTAAACCCTGTGCCTTCCTCCAGGCCTTGTAAGAGCATCACCAGTAGGTGGCGCCCTAGGACTACTATTTTTTGATTAGCTCAGCCATCAGGCCTGACTTCATTACAGCACCCTGCCTCCGGAAAGGCAAATTTTAAAAAGCAGAATTAAAGAAAGGGTCAATCAGTTGATCGGAAGGAAAAACAACTCTCTGTAGAGGTAACTTCAATTCATTTATTCAGTATCCAGTTGTTTCTTGACTATACTAATGACTGCGCTTTTATGTGCATTATTTGCCACATTCTCCACATTACTGAGCAGCCTACTGTGAGATTCTTTTATAGGACCTGGTTATTACTACCCTACTCTACACAGCGCATACATCTGCTCAGGGCATTGACTTTCAGACTTACTCTTCTTGGAGCACTGTCTATGCTTAGTGTTGTCCTAGCCTGGACTGGCTTCCTATATTGAAAACTGAAGAGTCTGTTTCCTAAAGATTTTTTAGCAGTAAGAACTGCTCCCCCCACCCCCTGGGGTGTGTGACCTGCAGCAGGAAGGTGTCCTGGGTGACCTCTTGTCAAAGTCCAGCCTTTCGGTGGCCCACCTTCCTTTCTGTCCCTACTTATCCCACCACCACTTGAGTTTCTTCCTTCTCTCTCCTTAGCTCTTCATGAAGGACTTTCTCAGCAACAGATTAAGTGACTCCTCTGCTTCTCCAACTACCATTTTTGTCAAAAATACGTGACAGATCATTATTCACATTTGTTTCTGTCTATGCCACAGTCGCCATCAGCAACAGGAAAACAAGGGTGAGAGAAGTTATCACCTAAAAAATACACATCTTCTCAGCACTTAGGAGTCCAATGTATTCAATTCAAATTATCTTATTAAGGCAGAAAAGGCTTTGATGAATTTTTTTTGTCCTAAAATATAATGTAAAATCTACCATTTTAAACATGTTTAAGCATGCAGGTCAGAGGCATTAACCACATTTGCATTGTTGTGCAACCATCAGCACCACCCCCTCCAGAACTTTTTCATTTTCTCCAACTGAAACTCTGTCCCCAAATACTAACACCCATTTCCCCTTCCCCCCAGCCCCTGGCCACCCCATTCTGCTGTCTGCATCTATGAATGTGACCATTCTAAGGACCTCATATGAGTGGGATCATACAGTATATGCTTTTGTAACTGGTTTATTTCAACTGTTGAAATGTCTTCAAGGTTTGCTTTGATTTTTAAAGGTTGACTTTCATTGGTAACATACTGTATATTCCAGAGCCGTGGTAAAGCCTCTGTTTGTATTATCCCATTTAACAAATTGTGAAACCAAGGCTTAAGAAGGTGAAGTCATTAGCTGAGTACACAGAAGCCTGGCCTGGAGCCCCTGCCCGCTCTTCCCAGCCGTGCCCGGCAGCTACAGCCGCGTGGTTCCCTGCCCACACTTTTTCTTGCTTTGTCTCAGTCCTCAATTATACGAAAGTGTTCTGCTAACAGCAAGATTATGTGAGTTCCAGCTCCCAATCTACCTCAAATTAAAAGTGCACATGTAGAAAAGCAAATCGTTTTTCTGGTTATCTTACTGAGAAAACACTTGTGCATGAGCTCTATTCATGAAAAGCTAATGGCAGCAGCTAAAAGGAGCAGACCCATAAAATACTTCCACTAAAAGATGAAGTATAAATTTGTGCCTATTTAAGCACATCTTTGTATAAGTTAACTTTATAAAAGCTTTATTGACATATAATGCATATACCACACAATTTAGCGATTTGCAGTGCACAATTCAATAAATGCGCTGTTTGCTTGGATGAAAATCACCTTATCTCTGACCACCTTCAATTTCTCACTGATTTGATCGGTGAGCTTCACACAGGAAAAGTGAAGCCCTAGAGTGCTTCTTGCCTTGAGTTGCCAAGTTCCGTGTTAGTAATTCGGGGTTTTTTTGGTCGATGTTATTTCTGTATCCATGAATATTTAATTCCTTAACCTTTTGTGTCTTAAAGGTTTATATGTTAGTAGGTTATTTGGAATTTTATTATTATACGATAGATAACACAAAGTCAAAGGAGGTGCTGTTTCCAGGCTGTGCCCGAAGTGCAGTGCGGTCAGTCGGCTGGCCCTTCCCACCTGGGCCTCGGCATTTTCACGAGCAAGGAGTTTCTGCTTGCAGCTTCAGATGTCTATCTCCTGCTGCTCTCAGAGGAGCTGAGAACCCCTGAGGCTCCAAGCCCCAGGCAGGAGCCCCTTTGGGGGCGGGGACACCCTCAGTGTTCAGAGATAAGAGGAGGAAATGGTAAGAGGTCATGCGAAGGGGTGAGGGGTTGCCAGCAGTGGAATCTGGATACCCTTCTTCCTCATCTACTGCTCTACCCTCTTCCCACTCACAGAGAGCCGAGACACGAGTGGGAACCCCGTTGGGAGCCTGGACAGACCAACAGTGGGGGCCCGGAACAGACTACCCCCTCCCTGCCCCCCACCTTATTCGCAGGCCAGCCCTGGGAGGGGAGGTGGGGCTGGGGGGCAGGATTGGATACTGGGCTGTTAACTGGGTCTGTGGCAAAACTGTAAGGGCAAGAAAAAGCCCGTGTGACTCTGGTGGCAGAAGGGGAAGAAGAGAAAATTCTGCGGTTCGTCCAATGGAGAGATTGGACACAGAAAATCCCAGCCAATACCTGCAAAGTGCTGTGCACCGGGGCCATTTTAAGCACATTGGTATATTAATTGACTTCATCTTTGCAAAAAATCCCACGAGTTATCCCCATTTCACAGACAAACTGAAGTACAGAAAAGCTCAGTGGCTGGTGAAGCGTCACTCACAGGGCAGGTGGCAGAGGCAGGAAGGGCCTCTCTCCGGGGCCCGCACTGCCCACACGGGGCTCTACTGCCCCACAGCATTGACTCTGATCCAGGGCGCTTCCCCATGTATGCAGTATATGATTTAGCAGTGATCTTATACAGCTTTCTTCCTACTTGAAGACAGGCCGGTAGTGGTGGTACGTCTGGCACCGATTTATGCCCTTTGAAAAGCAAATTTCATCAGCTTCTTTTCAAAGGAGAAGGTCCATCAACCATGACCTTTGGACTCAGGCTGTCAGGGTGAGACCAAGCTGGGGAATGGCGACAGAGTCAGGACAAAGTCTGTGGCTGCTGACAGGTTATCATGGGTACTATCGTCACCTGCCTCTCACAGACCATTGGGCCAAATGTGATGGATTTATTCACGCTACCATGGTTGCTCTCTCCCTGAATTTTGATTCGGATGGACGCAAATGTGTACCTAGGACGACTTTTGGAAATAGGTGTGCATTTGTCGTTCTAAAGAGAAGTGACAGCAATATCTTTCTTTAGTTTTATATCTGCTCCCTCTTTTTCTTTGACTTTATCTTCCCTGGAATTTTCGTTCTGAGTACACATGAAGGATGTTAGGGTGAAAAACTTGATCTGTGAGGTCCTTCAGTCAACTAAATGGTGTTTATTGCTAGACTACTGTGCGTACGGTTCTAGGTGTCCAGGACAAGGAGTCAAACAAGGAGTGCTGTTTCCAGACTTACAGAACTTGTTGGGACTGAGAGATGAAGTGCAAATAAATAAATAACTAAGCAAGGTGACTTCAGAGATGGATAGATATATTCAGGAAGAAAATGACACATCACATTGTTTGAGAGACAACCAAGAATGGGGCAAAATCATTCCTCATCCTGTTTAAGGTGCATTTATTAAGTACCTAATGTGTTAAGCATTGGAGATGCAGAGAAAGTAAGAAATACAACAGATGAGAAATCAAATTCCAAGTGGGATGACTCGTGAACTGTCTTTGAATTATCAGAGAAAACTTCCCCAGAATAATGTTGACATGAAAATGTTAATGACTCCAAAAGTACACCTGGTTGGAATGCTGAGAGTGAAATATGGCCCCTACTGGCTTTGACTGTGGGAACAGTTCAGTGGTAAACAATGACCGCACAGAGCTCTCCACTCTTGGGATTAGAACCATAAGCCTGTGTTTGTTCATTACACAAGGATTTGGGATCCGCTTCTCCAGAGGCATTTAAAACATGCCCAGCTGGTATTGCATAAAAAACAAGCTTGGGCTTCAGCAAATATAACCTGGTGAGCAGAACTGGTGTCACTCACTCACCCACCTAGAGGACAGCCAGCGTCCTGCTGCCTTCAGCTGAATACAAGCAATGGACATTGAGAAGGTCAATTCCATGGACTTCGGAGAATTTGTGGATGTGTTTGGGAACGTTATTGAGAGATGTCCTCTGATTGCAGCTGCCGTGTGGTCCCAGCGCCCATTCTCTGGCTTGGAAGATTTGGAGAAGCATTTTTTTGCCATTGTTGATGCTCTGCCGCAGTCGGGTAAGGCTTCAGTGTTAGACATGGAGGTTCTCTGCAAAGGTATTTCAAATACGCTTATCGCAGTATCTATAGATAGTTTAGCTAGTTGCTCATAATTGATATATTGATTAAGCTATTTTTATTGTGAAGTTCAGAAAGTTTTCTCAGATGTAGTAAGTGAGAGTCAAGCACTTGCAAGGTGTTAAGCCAAGAGTGGAATGAAAGAACACCTACTGTCTCAGGCAAGCTGGCTGTTAAATATTAAAGCTGTGAGGTCACAAGGAAAGAGGGACAGGCGCTTGTCTCTGCAGGCCTCACTGCGGCTCAGAGGCCAAAGGTCAGGCCGAGGGCCCAGCCTCTCTGCGCAGAGCACGCTCACTTTGGGAATGTCCTGTATGCAAGAAAGGAGTCAGCTCCATATCAGGATATCTCAGGAGCCCAGGGGAAAGAGCAAATGGCTGACGTTTTGACCAGAAAAGGCCAGTTTGGACTGGACTGCCGAGGAAGGCGAGCTCATTTTGATCAGTGACTCCCTAGAGGAGTAAAGGGGGAAAGACAAAAATCTGAAGGAATTCCTCTGGAGAAAGGGAGAGAAATTGATTTCCTCTGGGTAGAGAGAGAAAAGGAGACACTTCTGGATGTGGGTGGGGAGAGGTGGAGGGTAGAGGCCCGGCCAACCCCAAGTGACTCAGAAGGAAGCCCAGCCCCACAGGGATTCAGGCCGAGGGTTGGCCTCCTGGGCTGTCCCGACCTCTTCAGAGGAGCCTCCATGGAGCTGAAGGGACACAGAGGGCAAGGCCACCTTCTCGGCGGGGCCTTCCCAGAGGTCGGGGGGTGGGGTGGGGGTGGGGGATCTGCCTCTCCTCTCTTCCGAAAGGAGGCCGACAGAGCCTTGCCTATCAGCCCAGGGCTTTGACCTCTGGCATGGCTTCTGATGGTAAGATGAACACCTCCCAAATAAGGAACTCGTTTTAAGCGCCTCTATGGGGAGTGGAGGGCAGTGTTACAAAGTCATGTTGACAGGAGTCGGGGCTGTGCAGACACCCACCCACTTCTCAGGGCCTCTCCAAAGCCGAACACTGGGCTCAGTGCTGTAGGTGGGGCTGGCGGACACCTGCGCCTTCTGGCCCATGACTCACAGCACTGCCAGCTGCAGCCTGATGGGGGCAGGGACGCCAGCTTGTCAGCCGCAAGTCTGCCCAGCAAGCTGGGAAGCGCAAGAGGCCACAGGGGCCATGTTCAAAATGGAGGTAGCCAAAAAAGAGCCGTCTAGGCCCTGGGGAAATGGCTTTTAAATGGTTTGAATGCCTTATGAATGACATTTTTTCTGTGGGGCGGGGGAGGAAAGAAGTCCCATGATCTGTCTCAACACACAGAGGGGTGGGGGGCTGGGGAGGGAATGTACTGAGAGAGACACCATGACACACCGATCATTTCAATCCATCTGCACTGGCTTACCCGGCTACTTAAAAACATTGATTTGGGGTCTACTCTGTGCCAGCTCATTGATAATAAAATAAGTTTCCCGATTTCTGTCTTCTTTCCCACCAGCAGTCACCCAAACCAGTTTGACCAGAAGTTCTAGTTAAGATTAGTTAAGGTCTAGTTAAGGTTACATCCAAACAGTCCTGAACAAAGTGGGATTAGGGGCAGGCGGGGCATTCAGTCCCTCCCTCCCTAGGCTTGTATAGGATCACCCCCTCCACCCCACTTTGGTGGACCTCTATATTCTGGCCAGTGTCAGAATCCTACATTAGTCAGAGAATAGGGTATTGGGACTTACTAAAGGCTTGCTGGATGAGTGAATGAAATTGTTCCTCAGATGATTTTGAAAGATGACATCCTGGTATTACCCGTTCCCAACACAATTTAATGGGGGTGCCTTTAGTGGCAGGTCAGAGGGCATTTGGGCCACACAGATGGCTGTTTGCTTCTAAACTGGACACTGTTCTTTGGAGGAAGAGCTCCCTGCTGACGGAGCCCATTCTCAGCCCTATGCTGCTGGCCACGCTTCTCCTAGGCAGTTGGGAGCTAAGCCAGTGCTGTCTGGGTAGTTGCTCTGTATCTAATCACCTTAATGACATTAGGCAGGTGATGTTAGCAATACTACTAATAGTAACAATAGTAAAATATATTTCCTTACTATTGGTGTGTTTAAGGCCCTTTTCCAAACTCGTTTAGCCCACCTACTAACCCTGTAAAACCAGCATTATCATTATTATCCCCATTTTACAGATGGGAAAACTGAGGCACAGATGAACTAAGTAACTTTATTGAAGACACACAACTAGGAAGTGACAGAACTGAGATTTGAACCCCGGTGGTCAAACCAATAGCTTTTGAATAATTTTCCAGAGAATCAGAAGCAAGGTCTGTGAACAGTTCCTAGAGATTTCATTTATTCATTCAGTAAATTACTTGTTTAACATGAATGCTTAGTGTTCCAGATCCCATGTTTGGTTGTTTAATCAAATAAAATGAGATTTACTGTACAATCTAGCTCTACTCCTTGTAACGTAAGAAACAAACCAGTGGGACAGAGTCTTTGAATCCTAAAACTAAAAGGGGCCTTAAAGAGATATTCAGGATATGATGATCTGTCTGGCTAAGGATTTGTTTTGTATGATCTAGAAAACCCTTCACCATTAACAGGAAACTGAAAATTCCTCTTTCTAGAATAAACAAGGGTGACATCCATTTAGATGATGCTATGACGATTATTGGCCAGTAGGTGGTAGTGCAGGATTAATATTCAGCTCCAGCAATAATTGGCGAAGTACCCTTTGCAGTCAATTGGTTCCTGACTTCCAGGCAGAAGGAATGGCAACAGTAAATGGAAAAAGGTTGAAACACACACACACACACACACACACACACACACACACACACACACACACACACACACACACACACACACACACACACACACACACACACACACACACACACAGTCATTAACAAGCCAGTTCAGTAGAGATTTGTGTTAAGAACCAAACAGCAATAAAACTGTCAAAATACAGCTAATCATACATCTCTGTGTAGCATTTCAGAATTGCACTAATGCCAAAACTCATTATTTAATACTTATTTTAGAACATAGATATTGAATGAATGGGTTAGATACTAATATTCCCTCAAATTCAGGCTATAAGATATTTAGATGAAGCTATTAAGATGTGTTCAGTCAAAAAATATATAATGCTCTTTCCCGAGAGTGATGTGTTGGACCATAGATACTTATCAAGTGACCACTGTGCCCCAGGAATTGTCCCAGGCACTGGGGAGAGAGCAGTAAACAAGACAAGTGACCACCTTCAATGTGTTTACATTCTAGTGAAGGCAGACAGGATTAACAAAAATAATTTTAGATTCTAGAAACTATTAGAAGAAAACATGTAATAGTGTAGAAAACATATAAAAGAGCTCTTTCTTAGGAAGTGACAGTTGATGAAAGAATCATCAAGGATCTATAAGGCCGCTCTAAGCCAAGGAACCTGAGACTCTTGACATTTGGGGGGCAAAGTCCACAGTGGTTGGAGAAGAACAAGGGGCGGAGGGCTATAAGGAGAGGGGTCAGGTCTGTGTAGTAGTAGAAGTGAGAAGTGATAGTTGTTGGCACTAGGGTGAGAACAGGAGAGCTTGAGAGATGAAGCTGGATCCTCAGAAGAGATTTTTAGAGTTAGAGCCCACAGGGTTTTTGTTTCATGGATTTGTTAAGGGAAGGCAGGTTGGGAACAAAGAGCAATGAAGGATAACTAACTCCTAAGTTTGAGGCCTGAGCAACTGGGTGGGTGGTGCTGCTGTTTTCTATGAGGAAGACTTTAGAACTAAGAGGACAGTGGATACAGGAATTTAAATATGAGATGCCTAATAATTATCCAAGTGAAAATACTGAATGTTCAGTTGGACCATACATAGGAACTTGGAAAGTCATGGACTAGCCTAGACCTGGGTGTTATCAAAGAATTGATGGCATTTAAAGCCATGGGACTAGATGAATATATTTAGGGCATCAGTGTAAATACAGAAAGGAAGAGATAAGAGTATTGAGTCCCAGGGTAATTCAGTGTTAGTGATCTGGCAGAGAAAGAACCGGCGATGAAAGGAGGCCAGTGATGGCCAACCCTGCGACATGCTCCCAAGAGGCTGAAAGAGAGGAGGACAGAGCACTGGCCACTGGGTTTGGGCAAGACGTCCACCATCTGTGACCCTGATGCATGCAGACCGGTTGGTGGGTGGACTGACAGCTTGATAGAGTGAACCTAGGATGGGGGGTGAGGTACTGAGGACACTGGGGAGATGACTCCTTTGAGGAGTATGTTGTGAGGTGGAGCAGAGACCTTGGAAGAAACTAGAGCACAATGGGGGATTAAGAGGGGCTTTTCATTTTGTTCATGGGATGAATGACTCTAAGGCCTGTTTGTGTGTCTGCATGGCGGTGGGCGTTGGGGCAGACAGGGTGGGGGAGGGCTGACATTCAAAATTGCAGTCTTTGAAATGGGAAGAGGGCCTGGTTTCAAGAACACAGGTGGAGTGGTCGGTCCTCTACAGGAGGGACGGATGATCCGTTGTACCAGCAAGGAGAGAGAATGCACCAGTTGGCACAGACGCCGGGACGCTAGGGGAGGGCAGTGGGTTTCTAGGCCAGTTGCGTGTTCCGCAGTGGCCACCTGTTCTTCTTGTTCATCTCCTGTTGGAACAAGGAGTGTCCGCTCCGTGCCAGGAACTCTTCCAGGTGCAAAGATTCATGACTTGTGGTCACAGCAAATAACACCTGTCCACACCTACATCTCCAGGCATGACATGCCAATGGCAGTGGCGTAAGATTTTAGGGAAGACTCGAGAACAGCCAGCATTAAAATGGCCCTTGGAACCACAGGACATTGGAATGAACTGGCTGGCCAAGGGTATTCCAGGTGGGAGGGCTCCCAGGACTGGAGACAGAGGGGGTGAAGTACCCACCTGGCTCTCCAGCTTCTTCCTGGGGTTTGGCCGGGAGCACCTTTGAGATGCAGCTGTGGAGGGAAGCTAGGGTCCCGCTGCAGCCATGGGCTGGGTCAGCACCACGGAGGCGCAGCCCTCCAGGCTCAGAGGTCGGAGCAGTAAGGATGGAGCCGCCCCTACGGACCGGTCAGGTTCTATTTGTCCGAGCTACCATCCCCCTGCCCGACTCCCCGCACCCATTTCTTTTTATCTGCGACTGAGGGGTGTATGCGCGAGTGTGTTCAAATTCTGGTTCCTCTTTTTTCGTCTGCTTTCTTCTCTCTGCCCTTTTCTGGGCCTCCCTTCTCTTCTCTTCCCCTTTCCTTCCCGCAAACTGTAAAAAACACACGCTCAGTCCTAGACAAACATTAACCCCAGGCAATATTTTCGAGAGGGGAGACAAAGCAGGGGGGGGTGAGAAGAGAGCTGCGAGGGCAGGAAGGGGACAGGCGGGTCTGGGGCGCGTGAGGCCCGCGGGGCCGCCTCGGGGGGCGCCCTGTCCGCCAGGGGGCGGGAGAGGGCAGGCCCCGACCCGCACAGGGGCTTCCCGCCAGCAACGTCTTCCCCCAGGGTTCGAGCCCGACCTGTGGGGAGAACGAAATAGGGCGCAAAGGAAGCAGAGAGACAGGTCGTCCAGTGAGAAGACTGGGTCTGGGGTCCCCTCTCCTGGGGGCTGCTTTGAGAGCGGAATATTCAGGGAGGGGTACAGGGTGGCCCTAACGTCCGGACCTTAGGGCCTCTCAGTACTGCCGTGTCCCCAGACCCCCGCCACGCTCGCTGCGCGTCCTAGGGGCTGCCCGGGTGCGTAACAGATTAGGGCACGGCTGGGCGTCGGGCTTGGCAAGAGGCCGTGTGGCACGGCCAACCCCAGCCCAAGGTTGGAGGGCCCCCCACCCAGGAATTTTACATCTACATTTTCGCACCATCCGGGTGGGGCTGGATGCCGGAAGCAGGAAAGAACATCTCATGTTTGCAGTGCCCAAGGTACAGAGCCCATAAAAGGGGTTCTAAAACAGTGATGTTACAGAGATGGCATTACTGGTGACACGAGTTTCGTTTTAGACTTCCCTTTACCTGGTAAGGCAGCCCGTCCCCGAAGAAGATTGCGATTCGGATTCCAGGATCCAGGCCAGCCAGTTACTGGCTAAGGGACCTTGGTCAGGTCGCCCAACCCATTCTGAGCCTCCACTGAATTTTCTCTTTAATGCAGAACTTTCCCCCAGTTCTCCCTACCTCTCAGGACACTGGTCTCCATGAGTTAGACGGCCCAATCTTAATCACCTTTTAATTGAGCAGAAACTATAAGGTCTGAGTAAGAGGAGATTCACACACCATAATTAAAGAAGTTTTAAATAATCCCCTTCCCAATAGACGCCTCCCACCCCATGTCTATTCCCAGGGCTAGAGTCAGATGCTTCCAGGCGCACCTCGGGGCAGTTATACGGAGCTTACTATAGGCTAATAATAATAGCAGCATATTGAACGTTTGTTAGCAATAGGGGTTTGCGGTTTAACGATGTGTCTCTAATTCTCATACCATTCAGCACGATGTGTGCCATTACCCTCATTGTACAAATCATGGCCCTGCTTCTTGCCTATCTGAAATCTTGCCCAGCATGAATATTCTAATTCTCTCTTTAGAGAGCTAAGCACAACTATTGGCCAGGACTCAGGAAATAAACCCCGTTAGGACTTAAAATCCCAGGTATCACACCAGGGGTTTCCACTTTTAGGTTTAGGAGAGTCTGAGGGCTATCTTTCTGCAGTCTCTTGGGGATCTACAGTCGGAGAAGGGAAATGAGTCTCAGATGGGGTTGTGGGTGAAGGGGTGAGTGGGCGCTGTTTTCCTAAAAGGATGAAAGCCACTTTCATTCAAAAGGTTGTGGGATTCCGGCTGGAAATGGGTTTCTTTGCGGTTAATAATCTGCAAGGCTCTTAGGATGCCCGATTCCAGAAGCCCAAACTCACACTTAGGGCCACAAAATCCTGGGCAACTATTTGCCAAGTCCCATGGATGTTATCCCATGGACCCTCTCGGCCCATCTCCTTTGGGACAGAAGGAAACCCATTCCGTGGCTTTTTCAGGAAGTCTTCAGGCCCTTGCGTCCGGCCCTCTGCGACATCAAAGCCCCCCTGAGAGCAAAGGACTTTGAAAAGATACGAAATGCTCGGGTTCCTTATCGCGTCCCCGCTCCCTCCCGAGCAAGTCGTAAATTCCGAGCCTCCGCGGCCTCTCCCCTCGGCTCTTCTTGCCCCAAGGTCTCAAAGGACAAACTTGTCACTTCCCGCCCCGCCCCTTGGTTCTGGCCGGGGCCGAATGAAGCGGGGGACGGAGGGGCTCAAGGTTCAGGACATGTTTCAGGGGCGGATGCAAAGGGCACGCCTGCCTCCAGGACACCCCTTGTTGCCCCTCATCACCTGCTGGGGACCCTGCTTCCCTCCCCAGGCCATCTGCGCGGCGGGGTCGGCTTGGCCTGCCCGCGGCCCTGGCCGCCTTCTCCGCTGCACCAGGGGGCGCGGAGCAGGCGCGGGAACGGTCTGTGCGCTGTGCTTCTCCGCAGGTCAAGAGGGCATCCTGCGCTGCCACCCAGACCTGGCGGGCCGCGAGCTGCAGCGGGGCACGCTCACCGCCGAGTCGCAGCGGGAGCAGGCAGGCGCCGGCCTGGCGAGCCTGGGCGCGGGCGAGCGGCTCCGGCTGGCCGAGCTCAACGCGCAGTACCGCGCGCGCTTCGGCTTCCCCTTTGTGCTCGCCGCCCGCCTCCAGGACCGGGCGGCGGTGCCCCGCGAGCTGGCGCGCCGGCTGCACTGCCCGCCCGCGCAGGAGCTGCGCACCGCCCTGGGCGAGGTGAGGAAGATCTGCCGCCTGCGTCTGGCCGACCTCTTCGGTGTCGACCCCGCCAGGCTGTAGCCGCCGCGCGAGCCCGGGAGTCGGGGCTCACGTCGGCATGCGGTGGGCCCCGGGCGGGAGGCCGGCGCAGGCCTGGAACAGCGTCCACACGCGCGCGCAAAGGGGAGAATTGAGACAATCCTACGAATAACGAGCCCCTTTGTCCACCCACCCACCCACACGCGCACGCTTTGCCAGAATAACTGTATAGTTCGTGCTTTGCCCCCAGATTTATCCAGCTCACTGCTTCAATCCTTCTCTCCCTTTGCGTCCCCGTTGACACCGGCAGCCTTTGTGGACCCCAGAGTGCTTATCCAGCTCTTGTTGCCCCCCCCCCACTCTCTCCTGCTAAGCCCAAGCTGCAAAGCAAAACGGATAGGAAAAGAATATTTTATTCCACAGCGGTTTGTCTGTTTGGTTTTCCTTCTCCCACCTCATTTGTTGCACCCCGACATTTACAAGTGAGCGGAAGCGGCTTTCTCACTCTGGGGCGTCTTTAGCAGCCAGACTAAGGAAAGCAAAGCTCTGGTCTAGGTCCGGGGAAGCCGCCCCGTGGGCAGGCAGAGTGGCTGCTCCCGCCGCTCCTAAGAGAGGAGTGGGACTGGGGGCGTTTCCCAGCAGGAGGAGCCTGAAGGGCAGAGGCCTGGGGCCTCCGGTCTCTCCTGGGGATCGGCCCCTGAGAAGTAGCCCATCAGAACCTCAGATTGCCCCGGGAGACCCTTCAGTCATTTTTAAAAAAATAATAAACAATAATAGTTTAACAATACTCATTGACTGGTACTGGATAGTGTGGCCCTTGGAGGGAGATGGGACCCCACAGCGCTTATAAAAGCAGGTAATGGAGGAAATCGGTGCTCACGGAAATCTTTCTGGCCAGACTAGGCAGCTCTGGGGAGCTTGTCAATCTTGAGGCTCTAGGGCCCCAGTGGACTGGGCACTCCTGACACTGGTGGCCAGAATGTCCAGTTACGCAGGAGGAACCCTCCGCATCCTCTGTCCACCACACAGCCTGGAAGGTCTACCTCACTCCCACAGTTCCTTCTTAGGCTTCTGTTGGCAAAGGAGAAAAAAGCCGTACCTTCCTTCTCAAGGCAGACAAGGCGAGAAGTGAGGGCAGAGTCGCCCTTTTGAGAACAAGAACCTCCATTAGTGACCATCCCGGATCTGGGCTCATCGCAGCAACTGTAGCAAGAAAGCCTTTCCGTAAAAAGTGTGGCTGCACCCTAGCTGGGGTTGAATTCCACAGAAAGGAGCCACTCTCGCAGCACCAAGAATTTTAGTCAAGGAACCTGGATTCCCTTTCCCATCTTGCAGGTGTTTCCTGCTAGTTGTGAAGAGTGAAAGCCAGAAACGGGAGAGGAGGGTAGTGGGGTGCCAGGGAAGCGAGCTGTGGCCAGCAGCGACCCCGTGGACCACTGCCAGGGTCTCTGCATGGGGCTGTGCCAGACCCCTTCTCTGGATGTGGAAGCACCAGGCTCACACCACAAACGGAGCTTGATGACTCAGTTTCTGTGCTCAGGGACCCAGAGGAAATGGTGGGGCCCTTGGGCCTGGGGCTAGACGCCCGACTCCCTTTCACCAGGGTAACTTGGGGGCTTTTCTGACACACAAGAAATCTGCTGTTTGACAAAGAGGGTTTTCTGGCTCAGGATACAATGCCACAGGCTGCATTATTGAGAATAATGCACTATATTCAAAGCATCCTGTCCAACCCTGAGGTGAGACCAGCTCCTCGGTGGGTGAGCCCCCAAATTCAGTCTGGGCTTTTTATGTACATGTGCTCAACCCAGGAGCAGGATTCCCCAGGGCTAAGAGTCCCAGTGGTATTTTTAGAAGGAGTATAGATGTGGTCTGGACCTCTCAGGCACAACCCCGCTGTCTCCAATTACAGTTGCCTTTTAAGGGTTCAAAGCTTGTCGGAAAAATTGTTTATTTCTACAGGAGGGTGTACGGATCGGGGTGGATGCAGGATCCGCCTCTTCAAAGGAACCGGGGGCAAGGGGGGGAGCTGGCTGCTGCTGTGCCTCTGCCGAAGAAGCCTCGACGGCGGGTGCGGGACGCGGGATGTGGGTGCCAGGCTGGGAAGGGTCCTGGCAAAAGCCGGTGGTGGCTCTAGCTGTCTTCTGCGGTAGGAGCAAAGAGACGGAGGCCGGTCCCGAGCGAGCTGATCACCTGCGGCTGCCGAGATCTGGCAGCGCACTTTTCTCCAGCCACATCCTGGCTCAAACTGCGACGTGCCCTGGGCTTCTGCCGGCACGAGCCTGGCAGAGATGTTTTCTCGTGTCCGCGCTTGGGTGCGCAGGATGCGGGGACAAACCGCGACAGGAGGGCCGGCGGTTGCGCGCTTGGACTTCAGCGCGCGCATCAGCCGGAGGCGGGTGTCGGGGGCGCAGAAGTATCTGGTGCAGATTCTAGGGTGAATAATTAATATTTTACTTACTAATTCGTTTTTTTAAAAAAAGCAGGATGGAAACGCTAAGAAGGATTGGAGGGCGAGGAGCTGATTTCAGTTTCCGTACCTCTTCTATCCCTCCATAAGCACTCCCTTCTGAGGTGGGGGCAGCTTCGCTGATCTTCACTTCCCCTTAATTTGTCCAAGGTCAGCCCAGCCCGGTCCCCCGACCCCCAAGGCTCTGAATAAAAGGGATTCCGGAGCGCTCCCGCTAGGAAGTCAAGTCCGATCCGAGCTTGCTATTTACCTATGTAACTGGGAAACCTAAGGGGTGGGGGGCCCTCCTTTTATTTATCCAAAGTAGCAGTTCCTTTGGTTTGTATGCCCAAAAGATGTCCACAGACTCTACTGATATGGGAAGAAGGGAAGGGAGAAAATAGACAACAGCTTCTTTGCACAAGCTTTACTCGTTTTAAATTGGAGACACTTCAGAGATCAGCCACAGCGCACGGGTTCTGATTCAAAAATAAAGAACTCTTTTCAGAAAGTATTGGGGCCAAAGTAGATGGATACCTTCTTTGGCATTTAAAGAAAGATCTGGGGTGGAATTTATGGAAAATTCACTATTCAACAAACTAATAAACCACAGTTAGCAGGTGCTTGTGAAAGGGAGAAATAAATAGGATGTGGAAAGTAGTTAGAACTGTCTGCAACAGCAGAACCTATCTATTTGGCGTGCAGGGTGGGGGGTGGGGAGTTTGGATTCAGGGGAATCACGCTAGTTGGTTTTGTGTTGGGAAGACAGTGTATCCAGGGTGGCACCAGCAGCCTTACTAATAATTAACATCTGTTCTGAGTGCTACGGGTCGCAAAGAATGCACCTTCAATAGCTTACTTTAGCAGCTGGAGCAACCTGCTGTATGACCTTGGGAAAGTCACCCAACCTCTCTGGGTCTCAGATTTCTCCTTTGTAAATTAGAAGGCCTATGGAGACACTAAGTCCCAATGCGCCCACTGACTCAAGGGAAGGTGAACCTTTCTTTACCTGAGCCCCTTCCATCAGCCACATGAAGCCTACTGCGTAGGGCTACGTAGGAACAAATTTTCATATGATAAGCAAAGGTCACTGTAGCAGGAGACGTTGATGAGTGAACACATGGTAGCTGAAGGCCCTCCACATCAAAATCAAGTGAGGACGGTCAGCTGCTGCCGGCCTGAAAGCCTGATTCTCCCAGCATCAAGGCTTTTCCTCTAGCATGCGTCCCAAGAGGGGACTTTAAATCATTATCTGTGATCATCCATCACTCAGAATCAGAGTGCATTATACAATACCCACACAGAGGCCACAGATTCTGATTTCAGAAGAGAGTGGGCAACCATCATTTATTTGCAGAATTTTCACCCAATGAGCAAAATCACGTTTCTCCCCCTCACCTGAAGCTCTTTATTTTCCTAGATCTGTTAGTGTTGAGAATCAATTTTGGGATAGAAAAGCAGAAAGAAAAAAAAAAAACCCTTGCCTTGGATTGGAAAGGTTGGTGTTCCCTCCAGGAGAGGAGCAAAGCAGCTGTTGCCGCACTCTCCTGCACCCCAGTCCCTGAGAGTTAAAACTCAGTTCACCAATGACCTCCCGCAAAGTCAGCACCTTTTCCCCAGGTAGAGAGGACCAAACACTCAGTTTGCTTGCGGGGGGACCATTCTTGTCTGCATGGGGCAGGGACACAGCTGCTCCTGCAAATGAAGCCTGGGCAGCTGTGGACAGCTGCGACTCCTCCCTGCTATCAAAATGAACACGCTGGGCTCCATTGTGGTCTGATGGGCTGCACGGGCGATGGACTCTGGGGAGGCCCCACAGAAAGGACACTGGGATCGATTGCCTTGCAGTAGATGTTAGCTGAGTGGGCTATGGCAGCGCAGGGTGGGGTCGCTGGGGTCAAACATCCCATTGCTGAACCTCCCTTTGTGTGAGGGGATTGCTGATTGAGTGCAATGGCTGGGGAACTTCCTAAACTCCAAATGAAGTAGGGATTGAGTCGTTATTCCACAGCAGTGTAGATTGCCTAGCTGAGCAATTTTATCAGATGACATTCTCTTCCTTCTCAGTCTTCCTTAATTATCCTGGGAATTCAGGTCGCTGTAGGGCAAGGGTTTTCTATGCAGGGGAAGGAGAGGGAGTCTGGAAGGGCTGCACTATTTGGATAACTTCCTTGACCTAAAGGAGATTCAGAAAGTAGACTTCCATGTTAAAGTGGATAGTGATGGCCTGTTCTATCTGAGTACAAGGGTCACAGGGGCCCCAGTTTCCACAAATATGGGGGAAAGCAGGTCCCCCAAGCTGGAACAAACACCGGGGACCTTTGAGCAGGGAGGGAGCCTTGTCAATGATCTGTGGATCTGAGGAGTGTCTCATCAGCCTAGAGGAGCAGCCTGCCCCTTCTGGGGCCTCCTGCACCCACCCCCTGTGCCCCTGCTCTTGCCCCAAGCGGGGATCCTGGAAGCCCTGACCCTCTCTGAGGAGTTGGATAGCCTCTACACCAGCATCAGTAACAAGGAGACATCCCTTTAACAGACAAGTTGTGGCTGCCTCTCTAGTCTTCCTGACCTACTTGGGTCACTTTCTTCCCACCCTCTCCTGCCCTTAAAAGCCTCCTTGAGCTCTGGCTTCTGGGGTCACAGCTTCAGCCACAGCCCAACTCCAGCCCAAGCTTCCCAAACAAGTTTGTCTCCTTCAGAGCGATTTGCTGAAGGCTTCTCTGGTGGGGCAGCTGGTTGGAGATCAGCGGCACTGGCAGGAAGGGAGCCTTGAGCAGCGGGGGTTGGGGACAACCATCTGAGTCATTTTCAGTTCAGACCAAAAGGTTCCAAGAAAGCCGCCAAGCACCTTGGGTCTAGGACTGAGGAAGCTCTGCTTGGGGCCCCGTTGCAATGGCACCTGCATCTTCCCAAGGCCACACACCTGCTCCCAGGAGCTGGAGGGGCTGCCTAGTCCAGAGCAGGCCTCCAGGGATAGGCGCCCTGGAGGACGACTGGGGCTAAGCCTTCAGAATGAAAAAAGGCCCTCTGGCACCCCTCCTCCCATCCAGCCAGTTCCACCCAACCCTGCACCTGTGGGACCCAGACAGGCCCTCTCTCAGCTCAGAGAGCAACCCGGATGTGAGGTGAGAGTTCCACTTCAAGGAGTTTGTCCAAGGACATTATGATTGTCTCCTTTCCCCTCACCAGACAGCTCGGACCCCAGCACCACGGGGCAGGGCCGTGCGCCAGCGTGGGAGCCCATTTTTCCATGAAGGAAACCCATTGATCTTCACAATGATTTCCTTTCTCCAGCCCTGGCACCCAAGTAAGCATCAGGCCTCCCTGCAATCCAGCCAGCTCTAGGGCCTGGTGTGACCCCTGGGGACAGAACAACCCTGGCTACGCTCAAAGCATTTGGGCGGGCAGGCTGGAGCCCTTTCTCTGGGGAAGAGCACAGAGACACAGCTGGAAAACCGGGACAATTAGCCACCGGCCGGCGGCCAGGCCATAAAAACGCAGGAAGCGGCCACCACAGGGCGGAGGGGATGGCTGTCCCCAATAAAGTGATTGTTCCAAAGAATGCCCACATTCCGAAGACACAGGCTCAAGCCTGGGCCCGGCTTCCAAAGCTTGAGGCTTTGGAGGGGGATGTGGGGGACGGAAGGAGGGATTGTGTCTCCAGGAAGAGGAGGAAGATGTTTGCTAGATCAAAAGTCTGCAGTACCCACCACTTAACCTCCCACATTCCTGCCCATCAGTACTGCAAACCCTTCCCTTTACTCCCCACCCCCAACCCAGTGATTTGGGTTCTGTAATGGGGTTTGCAATTGATTTCCTATTTCATCTCTCAGGATGCCCAATGACGCTCAGCTGTCAGGGCCAGGCCTGGGCGATCCACATGGACCTGCTCTGGTCTCTCACCTCCTGAGTGTTCAGCTCATTGCCTGCCCCTTCCCCCCGGGCCCCCATTTCAACCTTCTTCCATACGAAACACAAAAGATGGGAGAGACAGCCAGCAGGAGATCCTGCAGCCCCGGTTAGTTCTGGGCTAGTTGCTTGGGCCTGGTCTCTGTGTTGTGCAGCGTGGTGGCTGTCATCTGTGACCTGGAGAGGATGACACCAGCTTTGTTCCCTGTCTGGGGAGAGGTGAGGATCAAGGGATGTAAAGGACCCTGGAAAGAGCTCCAGAGATGACAAAGGTGAAGTGACAAACACCAGAGAGTGCTTGACAGTGAGAGCCGACAAGCGCAGAGCAGAAGAGCAGAAGGGCCCCTCTGGTTCTGAAAGGGCTGAAACCACCCAGTCAGTCTGCCCAGCCCACCCAACCCGCAGATGTGACCCCAAGTCCTAGTCTGGCAGAGCTGTCTGGGCCCAGAGAGAAGGTAGATAGGGACCCAGGGCCCACTTCCCATGGTGGCTAAATGGAGACAGGAGCAGGCGGGAGCTGAATCATGTAGCCTTGCGCTTCTGTTGGCATAGTGCGGAGCCAGGCTGCGTAGGTCCCCATAGCTGCCACTTCCCGGCCCTGGGCCCCTGGGACACTGTGCCTCAAAAACCAAGGGGGATCCTTCCTCTACTCTTCCCACTTTTCAGAAGCAGTCATAATGGCCCGGGGCTCCCTTCCCATGCCCTGGAGAGGAAAACCAATGTTCTCCATAAAGGAGAAAGAGCTTTTGAGACATAGGTATGATGTATGATACGTTAGCAGAAATTCTAGGCTCTCTTTTCCACAATTTTAACTACTTATTTAAGTATAATAAATATGTAAGCGTGGCTTGCTGAATTTTCATGAACAGCTTATGTATCACCAGCTCCTTACTCAAGCAACAGAATATCACTAGCGCCCTAGCAAGCGCCTCCCGCTCCCCTCCACGTCTGCCTCTTCTGGCCGGACTTCCACCTCAAATCTCCTTGGTTTGACTTTTGAGTACCTGAATATAAATGCTTTAAAAGAATTAATTGCTTTCATTTCATGTAAATTCCAAATGTTAGATGAACTCGGAGATGCAGCCTGAAGCTAGGGTCATAGTTACGTTGTGCGGAGGGCAATAGGTTTCCTTGGGGAAGAAAGTAAATGATTAGCGGTGACAGTTGTTTGGGCGCGCGGTCATTGTGGCCAGGGGCGCAGAGCGGGAAGGAACCTGCCCATCTCCTAAGGTTCATCTCATCACCTCTTGGGTGGGTCAGTAACACTGTCCTCAAAGCAATGGCTTCCCCTTTCTCCTGGGATAGAAGGAGCCTCTTGACCGCCCCCCGGCCTTTCTCTGCAAATGCATAAACACAACTCCTTAGTCTCCAAGCCCAGATTCCCACCAAGATAGCGCTTCCCACCCCCTCTTTTGCAAGTCTCTTGATTTCATTCTTTGAACCTGTGATTGGAGGTTAAAGTGCACCAGGTTGGAAGAAGGAAGCTCTTAACAATAAAGGTTTGAATATTTAGCTGTGATCGGGTCGCGGCCCTCTCGCGAGTCCCCCCCCCCTTATCTTTTAAAATGCAAATCACGTTTGGGGGGTTGTGCTGCAGGGTGAGCGCTGCGCCTCGACGTCTCCGGCCATTGGTGTCTGTGTCATTACTAATAGAGTCTTGTAAACACTCGTTAATCACGT
This sequence comes from Manis javanica, assembly GCF_040802235.1. Lineage (NCBI taxonomy): Eukaryota > Metazoa > Chordata > Mammalia > Pholidota > Manidae > Manis > Manis javanica. The sequence goes on along the minus strand of NC_133156.1, from coordinate 13,839,255 downwards.
AAGGCCGTCGGCCTGGGGCTCCGCACGCCAGCCTGTGGCGGGTCTTCCCCGCCTCTGCAGCCTAGTGGGGAGGAGGTGGGAGGAAAGAAGGAAGAAAGGGAGGGAGGGAGGCGGGAGGGAGGAAGGAGGCAGGCCCGAGGGAGGGACCGCCTCAGAGGCAGACGCGCCGCCAAGAGCCTGCGGAGCTCCGCGGGCCGGGGCGCAGCCACCCGCCGCTCGGCGCGCCCGCTGGCCCCTTCCCCTCGCACCCCCCGGCAGCCTCCAGTGTCCGTCCCCAGGCAGCATGGTGAGGTTTGCTGTGGGGCCCTCGCCACCATGTACGTGAGCTACCTCCTGGACAAGGACGTGAGCATGTACCCCAGCTCCGTGCGCCACTCCGGCGGCCTCAACCTGGCCCCGCAGAACTTCGTCAGCCCCCCGCAGTACCCGGACTACGGCGGCTACCATGTGGCGGCCGCGGCGGCCGCGGCAGCGAACTTGGACAGCGCGCAGTCCCCGGGGCCGTCCTGGCCTGCCGCGTACGGCGCCCCGCTCCGCGAGGACTGGAACGGCTACGCGCCGGGGGGCGCCGCGGCCGCCGCCAACGCTGTGGCGCACGGCCTCAACGGGGGCTCCCCGGCCGCCGCCATGGGCTACAGCGGCCCGGCCGACTACCACCCGCACCACCACCCGCACCACCACCCGCACCATCCGGCCGCCGCGCCGTCCTGCGCCTCGGGCTTGCTGCAGACGTTGAACCCCGGCCCTCCCGGGCCCGCCGCCACCGCCGCCGCCGAGCAGCTGTCCCCCGGCGGCCAGCGGCGGAGCCTGTGCGAGTGGATGCGGAAGCCCGCGCAGCCGCCCCTCGGCAGCCAAGGTGAGCGCGGCGGCGGCGCCCCGCGGGAGGGCGCCCGGGAGGAGGACCCGGCGCGGTGGGGGAGCTGCGCGCCGGGGGCGGGCCGGGGGAACGTCCAGGGGCGCCGGCCCGCGGGCCTTTCGCTACAGCGGCGGGCGGGAGGGCAGATCTGGGCCACCCAGCCGGGTTCAGTTTAGGGCAGGGGAGAGGCCCCTTTCCGACGGTTCCTCATTCATACCGCCCGAACCCTCTGGGAAGCGGCCGGAATGCCGGCGCGGCTGTGCGCGAGGGCGCCTAGGCGCGTCCTTCCAATCTTCCAGCCGCCGGGGAGAGGGACTTTCAACCCCACCCGCCGGCCTCCAGACCGTTTCTCTCCACGCCCTCCTTGCTCATTTGAGCCACTGACGGAGAGTGGTGGCCTGGGGGGACCGGGAGGCCGGCGAGGCTGCGCGTGGGGCCAGGTTTGGCCATTCCGGCCAAATGAAGGGATCCAAGCCACAGCGAGGAGGGAGGCCGGGCAAGGCTGCTCTAGCTGGAAGGAAGGTGTAGGGCCCAGGAGCTAAGGGGAAGGGGGTGCGTCACGCTCTTTGAACCTTTGATCTGCAACGGGGTTATTTCAGCCGACAGCACGAGGCGAGGGGCAGAAGCTGTAGGAGTCCTCTCGTGTCTGCAGAGGAAGAAAGGGAGGAATCCTTGGAGGAGGGGGAATTCAGCGGCTGCTCCAGGACAGGCTTCATTCATTTCTGTCGAACCTTCCTTTCAAGGGTCTGGGGGTTGTGTAGGGGGGCAGGAGTGTACAAACACTTATACGTTCAAGAAGCTTGCTCACGAGATGTCCCTTCAAAGACCCTAGGTTTGCTGGACTATGGGGGCCCGTTGGTTCCGGGTCTGAGCCTTCTGGTGTCGGGCTGTGTGTCAAGGTGGGAAGACAGGCGCTGGGTGTGGCGGGGAGAGTGCTGTTGGCCTCCCCTTTTTACTACATTAGGTCTTTTCCCAGCTCTCGGCACTTCCGCTTTTTTCTCTTCCCTCCTTTTTAGCCCAGCCCGGCCCGCATGCAGGTTATGACCACTTTGCAGAGGTTTATGGCCAATTACAGCCGTATAAATCAGGGTAGCCATTGGGGGCTGTCTCTGGGCATCGTTTTTTTTTTTTTGCGTCACTGGGCACATGTCGGGGATCGTGAGGGTAGAAAACGCGGCCGCCCAGGCAGAAGGCCACAGGGCCAACCTCGGAACCTCGGCTCGGTCCCTTCCCCGAGAGGAGGCGCCCTTGTCCGAACAGAGGGCGGTCCCAAAGAAGGCTCCCTTGCACCGAATCTGCCTGGGGCGCAAGTGGCGGGAGGCAGGGGGCCGTCGGAGACCGCTGGCGTGTCCTGAGAGCGGCTGCGGGGCCGGGGCCGGGGCCGGGACCGGGGCGGGGGGAGGAGAGCCGTAGGAGCCCGGGCCGCGGGGTCAGCAGATGAGAGGCCGCTGTGAAGTCCCGCGCCGAGGTGGCAAGGCCGCAGTCGGCGCCGGGCGCCCTTGTGATGTTAATGTGGGGAGGCCGCGGCCCGCGAGCCGGTGCCCGACTCCTCTGCGGAGCGTCATCTGTCAAGGGGCGAGGTGGGGGAGGTACTGGGCCCGGCCCGCTTTGATATACACCTTCCCAGCCCTGCCATTGTCTCTTTTAGGGCCCGGAAAGAGGGTGGTGACTTTTCGCAGTCAATAATGAATTCTGACAGGTCTCTCTCATCTCTTCCCTCCTCCAGTCCTCTCTGGTTCCCAGGGGGTGTGGGGCGCCTCCAGGGCCCTTGGGGCGCGCGCCGCCGAGCGCACTTGGGGTTCTGGTCATTCGGTTTCCCCCTCCGTCCGGGATCCTGAAAGGGCCGCACTCCAGCAAGAGCCGCTCCCAAGCACCCTGAGGCGTGTGTCGCTGCTGGGAGCCGGGCTCCGAGAACTCTGCGCCCTGGTCCCGGGCCCTGGAGGTGTCCTCTGCGGCTCCAGCCTGGCTCCTCTGCCAGCCCCGCCTCAGGCTATCTGCCTCACCTAGTCGGATTCCCAGTTTCCTCATCCATAAAAAGGGAGCACTGCCTCCCGCAGCCTCGGGTGGGTTTGAGACGGTAACGCGTGTGAACGCGCCCATCGCTTAGAAAGCTCCCAGGACGTGTTAGTTTCCTCTGCGTTCTTAGCAGGCGCGGGGTCCGGGCCGCAGCGCCCATTCAAATGCGCCTGCCTGGCCGTGTTTATGTTAATGCGCCTGGCGGGGAGGGGATGAAAGCCGGGGCCGCCATTTGCTCAGTAGTGGTAATTCAAACAGAATGCGGTTGTTATTAAGGCATTGAAAGGGCTTTTCTTTGATAAGATCGCCTTGTCCTGCATTGTTTGCGACTGTGTTCCCCTTTCAGCGGCTCCGGGGAACTCTCTCTGATCCGGCCTGTATCTTCCCAGGGCGCTTTTGTTGTGGTTTGCAAAGGGTTTTACCTGAACAAAGTCGGCCTGCGGGGCATTAAACACCTCCAAGCAACTCCCAGACCCTTTAGATCTTCCTCTAGGATGGGGCACTGGGCGATGGAACCTGTTCTGCTGCAAGAAGACCCTGACCTGGGGCCCACCGGGAGAGCACAGCTCCTGGCCAGGGCTCTGCGTACGGGTGACCCACGAGAGACCCGGTGGAGACGCCAGGCCCCGGCCAGCTCCAACTGCGTCGTTTCTATTTGTCAAGGCCCTTCAGTAAAACAATCAATCCGAGGTTTAATATGTTGACTCAATCCAATGAGCATAGATCACTGGTCGGGGTAGCTCTGGCAGAGTTTACAGCAGGAATAAATGGGGGATTAAAAACAAAAAGTGCCGAATGCCAAACTAGGTTGGGGCAGCCAGACCCCAGCTCAGAATTCCAGCGGACAGGCCTGATGGGCCTGGGCATGAATCTGGTGGTTTGAGGGAACCTGTCAGCTCCCTGTACACCCTTTACACTTTGAATACAGCAAACAGAAAGTAACTCCTTCGCAACACATACTCACCGTCCCAGCTATAAGGCTGACCTCCCATTTCTGCTGGACCCGAGAACCTGAGTATTCCTGGGACTCTGCCCCTTTCCCTTTAGTTCCAGCCAGCTCTCTTGTGCTATATTTGGCCTACCAAAAAGATGCTTGCGTTCTGCTATCTTCTGTGTGTATGAGGTCTTAGTTTTTCTTAACTTTTAAAAACCATTTAACCTGAAGGTTAGTTTAGTTGTCCGGAACAGCCCCACACCCTCCCTCTGCAGTACCCTCTGGGGGGTCTTGTCAGACACAGCAGGAACCAGCCAAACCCCGGCCCCCCAGGGTGGTGGAGGAAGAGAAATGACCCCTGGGTTAGGGAGGTTTGTCATTACCCATGACTGATGGGCTGCCTTGCAGTTCTCAGCCCTACCTTCTCCTTCCTCCACAGTGAAAACCAGGACAAAAGACAAATACCGAGTCGTGTACACGGATCACCAGCGGCTGGAGCTGGAGAAGGAGTTTCACTACAGTCGCTACATCACCATCCGGAGGAAAGCTGAGCTGGCTGCCACGCTGGGGCTCTCTGAGAGGCAGGTGGGAACCGGCCGGCTCCGTCCTAAGCCTGGTTACTGCCTGGGGTTGCCCCATGGGAAGAGTTAGAAGCCAGGCGCCCCAGAATCCACCTAGTTCTGTGGGCAGGTTAAAGCAGGAGGGTGGAGAGTATTTCCCTTGCGAATACTTTTTTAAAAAGGTTTCTTTCACCTCTAGTTGTTTTTTTCTTAATTTGATTTATTTTTTTCTGTGGGATCGGGGAGATGCAAGAAAAAACAGTATCAGTTTAATCCAGAATTCCATTTGGGTCAATAAAAACTTATTTGACCTATTCTCTGTGCATAGCATGGTATCTGGGGGGGAAAAGTTATGTAAGACCCAAATCCCTGCCCATAAAACTAGAGGGAGAGGCTTGGCTCATGAACACTTTATGTGGTCTAGAAAAAACAGGGCAAATTCACAGCCAGGAAGCTCCACATTAAATCTCATTCTCAGGTCCAAGGTGAGAAATATTATATTTCAGTTCAGCTTTGAGGGGCCAAAGGTTTTCATTTTGAAGTACACGGAGCACTGGCCGCTTCTTGCTTGGTGGAGAAAGGCCCTGGCCATTTTTTTCCTTGATTCTGACACTGCACCTTTCCAGTCAAGTTGTAGGTAAAGGTTTCTTTGGGGGAAAACCTGTGGAGCCCGGAGGACAGAAGGCTCTTCCCCCACAAGGCTGAATTGGGCTTGGATTTGAGCTGTTACAGCAGCATGGAGGGACAGGCTTTGAGAGGGGTTTGGGGTCCTTTCCTTAGAGAAGGCACGTCTTTAGTCGGAGAGGGAGATATTGGTGCTAGTGCTGAATACCGTTCCCTTTTTCCCCCTCACATCTTTTTCTCCATTACCTGTTTTTCTCCACTTCTCCATTTCTAGGTTAAAATTTGGTTTCAGAACCGGAGAGCAAAGGAAAGGAAAATCAACAAGAAGAAGCTACAGCAGCAGCCACCGCCGCCGCCCTCTGCACCCACGCAGCCGCCTGCCCAGCCACAGCCAGGTCCTCTGAGAAGTGTGCCGGAGCCCCTGAGTCCCGTGTCTTCCCTGCAAGGCTCGGTGCCCGGCAATGTCCCTGGGGTTCTGGGGCCAACTGGGGGGGTATTAAACCCCACTGTCACCCAGTGACCTACAGTGGCCTACAGCAGCAGAGCAATTCCAGGTTGAGCCATGAGGAGCGTGGACTCTGCTAGAATCCTCAGAAGACACCCCTCCCCTCCCACCCACAAATGTGCACCAATTTACTAGCTCTCCGAGGAAAAATGGGGGTTAGGAGTAAAGACAAGTGGGTTTGGAGGCCTCAAGGAAGACATTCTCCCATATTTTGACATTTTCTGGTCTGACTCTGCCAGCGAGGAGACAGGAAGTGGTCATGGGGGCTTCATTTAGTCCTGGCAGAAGCCTTGCCTGGCCTGGCTGAACAGACCTAGGCTTTCAGCCCCCTCCTTCCCTACTCTTTGCCTCCAAAATCTGCAGCGTGCACCTCTGCTTGGAGCTGAGGGGAGAGGGACTCGGGGGAACACCAGTGCTGGGAGTCAAGATGACCTACTGCACTGCCGTCCAAGGACTAGCTGGCCCCTCCTGCCTCAAGGGCAGGCAAGATTTAAACTGCAGAAGCCAGAGGCAGCTAAGATAGAAACCTGGACCCACTGAAGACTGCAGAACCCCCAGGCCTTTGTCTTTCTCCTCTTCCCTTCCCAGACCAGGAAAGCCTTGGCTGGTGCATGTGCCGTGTATGGCATGAGGCGGGGTGGTTTTGGTCTCCAGGCCTGACAGGGGCCCAGGACAGAGGGCCTTGTTTAGAAAACCTGTCACCAGGGCTTCTCTGGGATGAATGTATGTCCGTGCTGTAAATGCCAGAGCCAACCTGGACTTCCTGTCATTCTCACAGTCTTGGGGCTGATGAAGAAGGGACGTTTTTGTTTTGCTGCTGCTGTTTGGGTTGTTTGTTGGTCTGTAGAACATCCAAGCCAGCATTTAAAACGCCTTCTGGATCCATGGGGAGAGAAGTGATATGGTGAAGGGACATGGGGGGGTACTTGAACACAGCTGAATTTTTTCTAAAGAGAAAAAAAGATAAATAGAGCTTTCCAGATTTCAGATTCTGTATTTATCATCAGATTTTGTCTGGAATTATTATTTTTTTAAGAAATGAAATATCTTCTCTATTTGCAAGCTAGAATTAGAAAATCATGGAGGGGGTGGAAAGGTTATCTGGACAACCTCATTTTACCCCAGAGCGTCAGAAGCCTGAGGGAGCTGCTTTTGAGACCTTCCCTGCCCCCAAGCCTGAGCCCAGCCTTGGACTGTGGAATGTGTGGTTCTCCTGGGGGTGCCTTTGGGCAAAATGTACATCTGAACCGTCAGCTGCTTCCCAGATACCTGGAATTCTGGGGGATGGGGTGAGAGAGCCCCTTCATAGCATCCCGTCAAATCCGCACTGCTGCAATGACAAACCCTTCATTAGTGATTCCCTTCTCCCGAGGGATGCCCCACAGCCCAGCTAGTTGAACATAAAATAAGCATTAAGTAAAAATATTTTCTGTTTTCCCGAAGCAACATTTCCATGAATATAGTCCGTGAGTCACTGGTCATTTCCAGGGGCCCTTACTGCCTCCGCCCTGTGCCCTGCCCCACGCGGCGTCCTTGCCCCATTCTCCCTCCCACCTACCCTCAGACGAGAATTCAAGAACCAGTATAGTGATGGCTTGTTGTTATCTGCCTGATCCTCTGGGGACCCGGCTGACGTCCTTGAGATTTTTGGTCCTGGAGGCCAATGAGCTAGGCGCTGTCGGCAGGGCCTTGGGAGAAGGGCTTCGCCCTCCATTTCGGTTTTCCCACGAGCACCTTTGAGCCCTAATCGTGGCCTCCACACAGGGAAGAGGTGCCCCGAGGGCTGGGGAGGACAGCCGAGCTGGGCGACAGGAACAGCCCCTGCAGCAGCTCCCCGGTGCCGCGGCTCTTCCGGGGGCGCATTCCGCTCCGGGATTGAGAAAGGGACTCCGGCGGCCGGGCCGCGGGCGCCCAGCCTGACGGCGGGAGAGACCGTGCACCGTCCCCGGAGGGGCGGAGGCTTCCCGGGGAAGCCGAGATGGGGCGGGCTGGGCGCTGGGTTCCATCTCGCGGCGGCGGTGAGGCCGCGTCCTCGCGGGCTGTCCCGGCGCCGGGAGGGGAGCGGAGCCCCGCGCCCAGCCGCGCCCACGCGCCCGCCCCCAGCCGCCGCCGCCGTTGCTATGCGTTGCCGTGAAACGCCTGTCAATAAACGCTGTTTGGACAGCGGAGCGAGAGCACAAGGGTTGTTTGCTTAATGGTTAGAGGTTCAAAAGTCGGCATTGTCCCTCCGCAGGCGATTACAAGTTCTTCCCCTTCCCGGGGCTCGGGCCCCTGCCCTGCTGCCCGCCGCGGGCCCGCGCGCGGCGCGCCTCCGGGGCGAGGAAGGGAGCCCGGCCGCCCTCTGAAATGCAAGGACCCTGCTCGGCTGCCAGCTGCCTGCCCATCTCTCTGGCCGCCCAGGAGGCAAGATTTGGGGGCTCTTGACGGCAAGGGAGGCCACTCCGCTTCCAACACCGAGGCAGCGCCCCGGGAGCAAACCCGAGGGACACGGGGACATGGCGCAAGTGGGCAGTGCAGCCTGAGCAGAAGTTTAGCGGGATCGGCGCTGAGACTCCCGGGTTTATTTTTAAAGGGTGACTTCGAGATTCCGAGCGCCTCCGACGCTGGGCTGGGTGGGTGGGCGGCGGGGAATCCCTCGGCCCTATGCTTAGCTCTGGCCGCCAGGGGGCGCGCGCGCTCCGGGAAGAACTGGGGCCGGGGCGCGCGCCTCTCCGGCTCTGGAGCGCACCCGGAAAAGAACGCGGCTCCCACCCAGCTGGAAGGCGGCAAGCTCTGGCGCCGCTCTCATGCCGGCTGCTCCCAAACTGGGCCGAGGCGAGATTTCACTACGGCCGTGGGCCTGTCGAAAACAAGTTCAAGCTAAGTCAGGCTCAGGAGATTCTTGGATCTGTTGAATGTTTAAGAAAATCAAATTTGGGGGAGGGGAGCTATCCACCATTCTAGAAGGGTCTTTTTGCACAAAATGTTTCTTAAAAAAATTACAGTAATATGGGTACGATATTAATATATGGAAAGACTGAGAATTTAGGATAAACATAGGGAAAAATGTACCAGTATTGTGGAACTCATGTCAAGATAGGTTCATATGGAAAGAAAACAGCCTGAATCTTTTTTTTTTTCTTATGAACAATTCCTGGCTTTGTCATATTCATACAATAAAATTAACAAGGTGGACTGCTAATAAAGGCAATGAAAGTTTCAATGAGTTTCACTTCTTGTAACATCTAGTAAGATGCCTATTCAATACAAATCTAAATACGTAAACAGCAATATTCTCCCTACTCGCTATTGCTATTCACAACCACTCTGAAAAATATTAAGACAGCAACAAAGCAGAAATAAAGAATTCTCAGCTATAGAATTTTAAGATTATATATATATTAGGGGCACTATTTGCACAAGTTTAGGGACAGGCATTTACCATTTAAATGACCTTAGGGAGATGACAACCATTTCCTCATCTGTCATGGGGATCCAATGAAGTGAAGAAAGCCAATGCAAGGTACAGCATACACTTAGAATTAGACTCCAATAATGACATGAACTGCTGCTTTTTTTTTTTTATCATGAACTATCTTCTGCAAAGTGGTCAAGGGTCCTTACAAAAAACGTTTGAACAAGAAGAATTTCTCAAATCATGGTAGGAAAACCCTTTCCCAGAAAATTTTCTAATGCACTCAGCTTTGCTTAACTTTTAAAAATATCCCCCAGGCTGTTGTCTCTTGATTTCACCGTCCAGACGACTGCACAAAATCTCAGGTGGCAAAGTACTAACCTTCCATATGTGAAAGTGAGTTACTGATCTGCGTAGCTTATTTGTTCTTTCATTCATCAGAAAAAAATATTTCCATACACTTTTGGTTGTATTTAGGAGACTCAAGCTGAGGAGGTAGAGAATCCCCTTATAATTGAGCAGGTTGCTTTTAACTCAAAAGGGGCAGAGAAACAGATACTCTAATTATATGGCATCAAATATTTTGGAACAATTTCCATCCCAACATTTCAGTATCAATTCTTCAGGGAGCCACCCCAAACAGCAGCTGTGGATTTAATTTTTAAAGCCTTATCCATCCCTTCAAGGCAGCTTTAAGGCAAACATTTGACTCTAATCCTCGTGACTTTACATTCAAACTACAGCAACGGACCTTGTGTTAAATAAGTTTTGCTTTGGAGGAAAACATTCTTATCCTGTACGTAATAATAGTAATGGAGATTAACTTGTAAATATTTAAAATGCACATTTAAATTATTTTCTTAAACCACATTTAGACTATACAAAATTGCAATTCTCGTAATTCTTAGATTTAGTCATTTTATTCCCTTGACCTTTTTTCTTTCATCTCTTACTCTCTTAATACAAGAGGATGACTAGGATTTTAGGAAAAGCAGGTTTGTACTGATGACTGTTGGATGAGCTGAGTGATTCTGAGCCAAAACAATTACTAAATGTCATCTTTACTTAGCTACAAACCAAAGGGAATATATTCTCCTTGTCTCATTACTTTCTTGAAGGTTATGAAACTAGATCTAGGGGGAAAAATCCTCAAATTCCAAACAAGGAAAGCAGAATCTGTCAATTCCAGAGATTGTACTAACATTTACCTTGACATTCTTCTTGGAGAAGAATCAGTTTAGAGAAGGTGGGGCAAGTGCATAGGTGACCCTTTGGTTATTAGGTCTCTACTACCCAAACATTACATTTGTTTTAACAACAGCTTTTCCAAACTGTAATTGTCATTAACCTCAGTGGATATAGATAATGTCAACTAAGTTGCCAGAGCCCCAAAGTTAAATGAACAGTTTGTTCTTCTTTTCTGCAGGATCCTGGTGATTCTAGCTAGAGATCTAATCCATAAACTACAACACAATCAGTTTTGATCCATGAAGAGCTCCCTGTGATTAAATGATAGCCAGACCATCCCATCCCTTCACACACACACACACACACACACACACACACACACACACACACACACTTAAGAAATTTACACATTTGCTTTAAAATAGTATTCAGATCAAGTTTATGCATCTAGTGTTTTATTGATAAATAGGAACCCAGGTATTTCATGCATTTTAGTATTTATGTTTTAATTTCTAGGAAAGGAATTATTTTCTAATTGTTAATGTGTTATCTCAGAACTTTCAAGATTGACAGTCTGCTATCACAACACTTTGTATCTGCAGTATGACATGAGTAAGTTTTACACGAGTGGTAGTTGATAAATTCCTCTCCAACCTCAGGAAAGCAAACAATGAAAAACAATGTAGGAGCTAAAGTCATTGTAGTACAAACATACAATGGCTTGTTGTGTGACACTTAAACGATTTGAATTTATTGGCGATTAGTAGGATTAGCGATTAGTAAAATTAGAATGAGAAGATTAAGTACCTGAACCACAGATTAGAAGTTGTTAAAAATGACCTGGGCAGGCTCTTTTACTCATGAAAGACAATGTATTGTTCCTTCACGCTGTGTATCTAGTGTATTAAAAACATCAACTACAACAAAAGTTAACAGGACTAGATTCTATTTTTAGTGCCTCCCACCTCTAGGCAGAATTTTGGTAGTGTGTATGTGAATTGCCAGAAACAAACAGAAGACATAATTAAGCAAGAATCAGAGACTGTTGTCTAATAAATAGCAACAGCAGGAATCATCCAGAAAGAACAGAAAGAAGACTGCTTGTGTGGGACCCACACATACAAAAAAGAAAAAAAAATTCCTCCTCAAACCACTTTATTGAAAATCATGCAAATTCCAGAAATCCAAATTTCTCTAATCCTATTCATTTGTTCCTATTACAATTTCCATCATGCTTATGTCATATAACCATCTTCATACTTTCAGGTATCTGTTAGTGATCTATTGTTAGATACATTAGACGCTAATTCAGAATGACAGTTCTTGGTTCTGATCTTAAGGCAACAGAAAACCTACAGTCAACATTTCCCCCCTCATTTCTAGTTTGTCTTGAATGTACATCCAGTGCTGTGTTTGCAGCTCTTGGGTGTACACTGGGCCAGAACTCAGAGCTAAACGGCCAAATGACCGAGAGATCGTGCCATCTGAAACTGCTCAGTGAGCAAATTTTTAGACGGACTTCATATTACTGAATAACGCTGGACGCTAAAGCCAGAGAAAACAGACAAGAAGCAAGCAGTTTCCCTAGTGAGAACCTTTAGTTTTTTCCCACCTCCCTCCTCTACCTCAGAGTCGATCTGGATTTGAATATTTGAATACTTCAGGCAGGAGCTGAACTGCTCACACCCAAAAAGGTCAGGTGTCCAAAATAGGCTTGGGCAGCACTGGGCCTGGATCTAGGCATCTGTGCATGGCCCCAGCCATTGGGGGAGATACAGCTCAGGTAGCGGCGACCTTGGCCCGTCCCCGGGGGCGAGATCACCGAGTCCGCGTCTGCTCCCGCCCCACCCGGCTCCAGGCTCCGGGACCCTCCCAAAGGCCACCAGACCGCAGCCCCAGCGCCGCGCGCCTGCTCGAGCTCTCGGCGGGCGTGGAGGCGCAGGGGCCCCGTCCTCCCGCCCTCGCCCGCCGCGGCGGCCTGGGGCTCCCGGGGAGTCTCTGCGCTGCAAGGGCGCGCAGTGCGGGGGCGCATGAGGTGCGGGCCGCGGGGCCTGCGCCCGGGGCCTCCCCGCCGCGCCCCGCCACCGCCTGCGCCCCCCAAGTCGCGCGGGGAGATTCCAGGCACTGCTTTTCTAACGTGGAGCAGCTTGCTTTCAACAGTGGCCTTGGTCACTACGGTCAAGGGAACTGTGGTTTCCACGTGGCGAGGGCCGCTAGGGGCGGGGGCGGTGTCGGGCACGGGGCCACGGGCGCGCGCGCCGGCCCGGCCCCGGGAGGAGCCCCGGGAGCGCTGGCACCCCGGGCAGGACGAGCGCCCGGGCGGCGGCGGCCGGGGCCAGAGGGGCTGTAGATTGACTGGGGGGATGGGGGCGACGGGGCGGGAACGCTGGTGGGTCCGCCCCGCCCGCAGCGGCGCCCGACGAGAGCCGCGTGCCCGGCAGGCGGCGCTGCTGCCCCGGGTGAGCGCAGGGCGGGCGGAAAGGGCCGGGCCCCGCGGCGGGCTGCACGGGCTCCGTGTCCCGGACCCGGGAGCCGGGCGAGCGGGCGGGGTCGCGAGGGCTGAGAGGCCCCGGGCACCCCCGCCGCCCCTCCCGCCCCTTGGGCGCTTCCCCGGCCTCCCGGCTCGGGCCTCGGGGCGCGGGGCGAAGGGCCCGCCGCCGCGGGGGGCGCCTGGGCGGTGCACGAACTGCACCTTCGCACCCTTCCCGCGTGCGCCGCCGCACTGCGCCCCAGCTCCTTCTCCCCGCGGTCCCAACAGTTCCCGGGAGGGGGGGCCGCCGCGCTCGCGTCTCATCTCGGCAGGGAAACGTCTCCCGGGTCTGCCCCTCGCCAGGCGCCGGAGATTCCCAGCTGCAATGAGCAGAGGCGGTTTGAGGGCTGATCCCCAATCGGGGCCCACTTCGGGGGGTGGGGGTGGCGCGAAGGCGGAATCACTCTTAATCTCGTCTCACGGCTAAATAATTTACTCAAGGTTTTCTCCTCCTGCCAATTCCCTTGCCTGCACCCCTGCCCTTGACTTCCTGCTTTGTGAAGCCCCGGGGAGAGAGAGGCCAACTCTTAATAAAAGTTAATATTAATAGTGCCGGCGCCGCTCCCGTGCTTCTGCAGCCGCCCGCGGTCTCCTCTCCCCGCCCCTCCAAGCCAAACCCCCTCCTCTGGTGTTTCTTGTAAAATCGGAGATGAGACTTGTACTTTTGGGTGTATTTCGGAAACGAGGGCGCTTGGGCCACGTCCTCCGCACCACATCCTCCGGTTCACAGAGCGCCGAGAGTGGCAAAGGTCGAGTGTGCACACACAGTAGCTGCCCCGCGGAAGCAGCGCCCGGCCGCCGCGCCTCCGGCTCTACAGCACCGAGTTAAGAGATAAGCGCCAGGGGAGTCAGCAGCTTTGACAGGAGAGATACCCGCAGAAAGGGAGCAGCCCAGCACACTCGGGGGAGTGGGGCGTGGGGGGAGCAAATTTTACCCCTAAGAGCGTGTAGGATCCCCAAACACTTCTTTTTTAAAAATATGGATAGGCAACAAACCAATTCTGTACAAAAAATGCTAATCGTGTCAAGGACACTTTTTCCTAACGTGTGGGCAAAGGATTCAAACATAGCAAGATTTGGTTTATGTATTAAGGTCACAGATAAAAATCCCCGTTCTTGGGAAGTTTGTAATGTGCTGGGTGGGGAGACACTGAAAATCACGTATTTACTTACTTGCCTACTGATGGATATTCAAGTTGTTATCAGCATTTTTGTTATTATAAACTATACAGAGATAAACATCTTTTTACATGTATCCTTTTGTATCTTTGTATTTTAAAGAATAGGTTACTTAAATTGGAAATGTTATGTCAAAGAAAACACTCATTTTTTTTCCTTTAATAAATATAGTCATTGCTTTCTGAAAAAGTCTAGAAATTCATACCACTCTAACAGGTGCCTAATATGTGAGTGCCCCTTCTCCATAGCCTCTTTGTGCTAGAGGTTATCTTTTACGTTTTTGCTAATCTGGGGGACAGCAAATGATCACTAACCTGATTTTATGTTTCATAATTATTAAGCAGGTTGAGCATATTTTCATAGGTTTAACAGGCATTTGCATTTTCTGTGATTTGTTTGAATCTATTGTTTTCTAGTAAACAGAAGGAAAAGAAATGGAGTACTTACACATCCTGGGCTCTTGCTTGATCCTTCAACTTAAATTATTTATTTAATTTTTACAACAATCAATACCTATCCCTATAAGAGAGATTCAAATCTAGGCCTTTCTGATATAAAACACCACGTCATTTCAACCACTATTGAGTCTAATCTCTGAATGCAGCTGATTTAAAAGCAAACTGAGATACTATAAATAAAACAATAAATAACTATCAAAAACATAACTTGCAAAATTTAAAAGCAAATTAAAAAAATGACGAACAAGAATTTGTTACAAAAATGATAGACGAGTGTTATCCTTAATACATGAAGACGTCAATGCAAAATGATAAGGAAAACACTAGACCTCTAAAGAAATGCCATCAAATAACACAAAACTTTAAAAAAATCCAATATTCAATGCTGGTTGAGGGTATGATGAAACAGGCACCTCATACTGACAATAAGAGTGTAAGTTAATATAGTTTTGAATAGCAATTTGGCAACATATTTTACAAGTCTTAAAATATGTACACTCATGTTCAGTAATTCCACATCTAGAACTGATCTAAGGAAATAATCCAAAGTAGGAAGTTGGAAATAAGTGTCCAACCGTTAAGATTTTGGATAGCTAAATTTTGGTATATCCATTCTATAGAATATTTTATTAAATATTAAAGCTGCAGTTTTCAGAGTATTTAATGATCTGGGGAATAATTATTCCTTTTGGCCCATACATCAAACAAGGCAGCATACTAAAGAATAAATACAATACGATCTTCTGTAACTATTCAGTTGTGCCAGGCTGGAAAATGTCCCTCTAAAAGATATTTATGTCCTGATCCCGGGAACCTGTGCGTGCTAGCTTGTATGGCACAAAAACACACAAGCAAAAAAACAAAAAAAACCACACACACAAACACCTCTCACCAAAATAAAACTGAAACACCAAAAAAAAAAAAAAGCCCACAAAAACAGAAAACAAAAAAACACCCCAAACAGTCTCTGCAGATATGATTAAATTAAGGACCTTGAGGTAGAGAGAGAATATCCTGGACTATTTATGTGGGTCCTAAGTGCTGTCCACCAGTGACCCTATAAGAGATACAGAGGCAGATTTCACACAACACACATGAGAGTGACACGAAGAAGGCAGTGAGAGATATGACATTGGCCATGGGGACGGGAATAATACAGCCATCAGAAGCAGGAAGAAGCAAGGGACATATGTTCCCTTACAGTCACCAGACTGTGGCTCTGCCCACACCTTAATTTCAGCCTAGTGATCCTAACTTTGGACTCTGTCCTTTAGAACTGTGAGAAAACGAATTTCTGTTGTTGTTAGCCACCAAATTCGTGACCATTTGTTACAGCAGCCACAGGAAACTAATACACCAGTGTCGTTGTTTTTTTTATTGCTGTACAGCAAAACTCTGCACGTAGTGTCATACAACAAGCATTCCACTGTGTTCATGGTTTCTGGGGGTCAGGAATCCAGACAGGGTACAGCAGGACTGGGCTTGTCTCTGCTCCACAATGTTTCGATGCTCTGGAAGACTTGAGTGACTGGAGCAGAAATCATCTAGAGGTTTCTTTATTCATACATTTGGTACCTAGGCTGAAATGAGTAAAAAGTTGGGCTCCTTTGCTTGTTAACCACAGTTCTTCTTCATGTTGCTTGGGCTTCCTTGCAGCATGATTGTCAGACTCTTTATATTGTGGCGCAGGGTTCTAAACCTTGTGTTCCTAGTGAGCAGGATGGAAGCTGCACAGCCTATTAAGTCTTAGCTTCAAAAGTCACGTAGTGTCACTTTTGCCATCACTTTCAATCTATTAATTGAAGCAATGATGGACCCTCTCAGATTCAAGAGGGAGGGAATGAGTTCACCACCGAATGGGAGGCATATCAAAGAATAAAGCTGCCACGGTTAGTCCTATGCTTACAAATTATTTACATTCCTCTGCTCTAAATTCTCCCAGTTTCATCTCATTTGGGAACTGGGCTTAGGCTCAGGGTCCAGGACATCATAATATAAATCTGTTCCAGGTGGCTTTAGGCTCCTCGAGTTAAGTTCCTTGATTTGAAAACCTAGGACTTAAAGAATCAAATTTCCTGCCACTCCTCCCTCAAATTAACCCAACATGCAATGGTGGGACTGGTACAGGGTAACTGCTGCAGATACTCCTGTTCTGAGGTGGAGAAAGCAGGAGTACATAGCAGTCCTTGGTTTATAGTAATTCTGAAATCCACCTAAGCACATGTGGCCCATTTATTGATTACAACACTGTCCTGCTCTCTGGGAGCGACTATGTAGGACTTTTTTCTTCGCCTTGTGGGCCTTTTTTCCCATTCTTTGAGTTATTCTCCTGTGTTTCCATAAAAAGTAGTCTGTGTTTGCAATTTTTTCAACATGCTTTCTGCCTAGAAGCTTTGAGAGCCCAAGGCCTCATTTCATTTTGTACTATCTCTGTTCCTTTCAATTCAAGCTGATATAAATTACTTTAAAACTTTTGTGGGTTTCTCATCTTTCAACTTAGTAAAAAGGGAAAAACATCCGTTAGATGCAGCTACCCACAAATCTCTGAGATAAGCTCTTCTCTCCCTTGAGCCCCTCTGAGACTGTCATGCAACCACCTCTTTAAGATTTTTAGAAGCTCTATTGTTTAACAGATTGTAAGGCTTGCCCTAAAATCCTTAGGAGGCTGTACAGGCCCAGAATAAGCCATCTAAAATATGCCGCTTTGGAGTAAGGATTATTTTGAGCTGAAGGCAATTGAGAGCCAGCTATTAGAGGGAGTGTTGTCTGCCCTCTCCTTTCCTGTCTAAGAGTGGGACGCATATTTCCCCTTGTGAAGGTGTCCCTCCTTCCCTGTTCCAGGAAGAGGAGAGCAACCCTGATCACCAGAGACAGAGTAGACTACGAAGAGTCTGCGTAAACAAACCTTACTAAAATAGCCCTCATCTTCCATTAGTTCCCCCCAAATATTTCCTAGTCACCTCCCCACAATTTATCATCTCTTGAACTCAAAGCCCCTTTCTTTTGTTAAAATAGTATATAAACCCCGGAGTCCAGTTACATCTTTGGGTTCCATTTCTTTTCTGTGAACTCCCATGCAGGTAAAACATTAATAAAATGTGTTCTCTTTCTCCTGTTAATCTGTATTTTGCCAGTTAAATTTGAAGGCACTCCCAGATCCTGAACCTAAGAGGGGGGAGAGGAAAACACTCCACTTTATACTTTTCCTAGGTCCTAAGGAAGGACTTTCAAGTCATGCCTTTGCTCTCATTTTTAGTCTGAAAACGTTTTCTTGATATTACCCTGGATTTGATCTTTGCTCAGAGATCTTTTCTTATTTTAGAATCCTTGCTGGAAAAGTTCCAGCTGAGCGCTCTACGTCTCCACTTAATTATCATTGCAAACCAAATCCTGTGTTCTTTAGTTATCTTTATCCTCTCACATTTTATATAGGCAGCTGGAAAAAGTTGGGGGCACTTTTAATGCCACGTCCAGAAATCTCCTCAACTAGACTACTGAGTTTATGAAGTACATTTCCTATTTTCCACGTCCAGGACAGTTACCTAATGTTCCGCCAATACCTAACAAGTGTCTCCTTTCCTTCAGCTTCTGGTAATACTTTCCTCACTGTATCTCAGCCCTGCCATCAGTCTTCCCAGTGCCTGTCTGGCTTCTTCCTGCCATCCGATCCCCAGATAAATGCCATGCTGCAGATGTTCTTATGGCAGCAATCTATTTCCCGGTACCAAATTCTGTTCCTATTTTCTATTTTTGCATAGCAAGCCATGCAACTCTCTTAACTCTCTTAACAAGTTCACAGGTTCTGTGAAGCAGCAGTTCAGTCAGGGAATAGTAGCTGTTTTTTCCTCCCCTATGTCCAGAGCCGCAGCTGGGAAGTCTTGAATGGCTGGGGGCTGGAATCATTTGGAGGCTTCTTTATTCATATATATGGCACCTTGTTTGAGATGACTCAACGTCCAGGCTCAGCTGGCCCTGTCTACTTGGTCTCTGCATGTGGCTCAGGCTTCCTCATGCTTGATGACCTCAGGATAATCAAACTTCTTACATGATGGCTCAGGGCTCCAAGAGCATGTGTTCCCAGCAAACAGTGCAGCAGTTGCATGACCTCTAGTGACCTAATCACATTGAGTCACTTCCACCATATTATAATGGTCAAAGCAACCACAAGCCCGTCCAGATTCAAGGAAGGAGAACATATTCTCCACTTTTTGATGAGAGGACTGTCAAAAATGTGTGGTCATGCTTTCAAATAATCACATGGATGCACATGTATTTGTACATATGTGCATAGAATACAGACTGAAAGGAAACATACCAAAATGTGAGTGATTAAGAGATAATCACTATTGTGGTATTAGGGGAAAAAATTTTTTTCTTTTCCTTTGACTCATCTATAGTTTTCAAATTTTCTATAACTATTTATTTTGCAACAAACAATTCTTTTATGTTTTACTTTTACTATGACAAATTTCAAGGATATTCAAAAGACAAATAGTAAAAGAAACTCCCATGTACCCATCACCCAGCTTTGGTAATAATCCACTGATAGCCAGTCTTGCTTCATTCACATCTCTCTAATATTCTGAAAAAAATGTAAAATACATCAATTCATCTCTAAATATTTTAGAATGTATATTTAAAATATATAGACACTTTTATTATCATATTTTATAAATGGCACTTCTGCACAGCAAAGAAAACCATCAACTGAATGGGAGAAAATATTTGCAAATCATATATCTGATAAGGGGTTAATATCCAAAATATATAAAGAACTCATGCAACTCCATAGCAAACAAACAAACAATCCAATTCAAATACAGGCAGAGGATCTGAATAGACATTTTCCAGAGAAGACATACAAATGGCCAACAGACACATGAAAAGATGCTCAACATCACTGGTAATCAGGGAAATACAAATTAAAACCAGAACAAGATACCACCTCACACTTGTTAGAATGTTAATTATCAAAAAGACAGGAAATTGGTGAGGATGCAGAGAGAAGGGAACACTTGTGCACTGTTGGTGGGAATGTATATTGGTGCAGCCACAGTGGAAAACAGTATGGAGGTTCCTCAAGAAATTAAAAATAGAGCCACCATATGATCCAGCAATTCCACTTCTGTATATTTATCCAAAGAATATTATATATAGAGAGAATATATATAGTCTCTCTATATATAATATAATATTTTTCACCCATAAAAATAAGGAAATCTTAACCATTTGTGATAATATGAATAAACCTCAGGGCATTATGCAAAGTGAAATAAGCCACACAGAAAAAGAAATACACATGATCTCACATGAAGAATTAAAAAACAAAACAAAACAGAGCTCATAGATAGAGAGAATTGATTGGTGGTT
The DNA here is from genome assembly GCF_040802235.1 of Manis javanica. NCBI lineage: Eukaryota > Metazoa > Chordata > Mammalia > Pholidota > Manidae > Manis > Manis javanica. The sequence continues at coordinate 13,819,641 of NC_133156.1, read as the reverse complement.
GCCTGAGGCAGGGAGGTGGGTAGGTAAAATGGGTGAAGGACATTAAATTAATTAATGCTATTAAATGAATTTCATTCATAAAATTAGTCATGGAGATGCAATGTACAGCAAGGTGACTCTAGTTAATACTATATTGCATATTTGAAAGTAGCTAGTAGGGTATATCTTGAAAGTTCTCATTACAAGAAAAAGTTATTTGTATCTAAATACATATTTATTATTTGTAACTAGTTATTATTTGTAATTAACTATGTAGGTAAAATTACATGTAACTAACTATATATGGTGATAATGTTAATTAGATTTATTTTAATGATCATTTTGCAGTATATACAAATATTGAATCATGTTGTACACCTGAAACTAATGTTATATCAATTATACCTCCAAAAAAAGTAATTATTCCTTAATATAATCAAATATTAAGTCTGTGTTCAAAGTTATAATTGTCTCAGAAGTCTTGTAAATGTGTTTATTTTAGTTTGGTTTGTTTAAACAAGGATACAAGAAAGCGTCACAAATTATGATTGGTTGATAGGTGTTTTATGGTTTTACTAATCGTTAGCAGAGATTAACCCTTCAATCTGTTTTTAATGTTACTATTTATTTATTGAAGAAAATGCCATGGGGTAGTCTAGATTCTGGTTTGTTGATTATATCATCGTAGTGTGTACATACTCACATACCCCTTTCTGAGATAAACAGTGGTATATTATACATACAAAGAGTTATTTTGAAAACATGGTTATAACTCTTGGCCAAAGTCAGGAATCCAAACATGTCTCCCAAAATTTCACCAGGAGCTATGTTAAAGAGGAGCGTAGGGTAAAAGTGGTAAATAAAATGAAAAGTATAAAGAAATCCATGGAGATATTAGCATTGCGGGGAGAGAAAAGGAAGGAAACAAATGTGTTGGAAAACTGTGATCTAACAGTGAAAAAATAGTAAGAAGTGTAAGTGAGAGGATGGGAAGTGATGAGAGGAAGAAAGGATGTGATGGCTAGATTGAATTCACTCATATACTCATTCTTTTAATGAGTCATTCCGTTGATCACCTGCCAGACACAGGCTCTGCGCTGTGTTATTATAACATTGAGAAAACTATTAGAGGAAAGTCAAAATGGAAACAGGAAATATTTGAAAAAGAAGTATGAAAATTCTTTAAGTAGTTCCCTGGACACTTGTTAGGCCTGGCATGTCCCAGAATTGATTTGCAGAACACAATGGAAGGACTGGGATGGGGTAGGCTATCTTGGATGCTGGAGCTTTGATATGAGATGAGTGAGGGCCACGGCTGGCCAACCCTCAGGGGCAGTTTTAGTTTCAGTTTTGGGGCTTGAGAACTGGCATTTATAATGAACAAATGTAAGGAATTTTTTTCAAGCTTTTATTCATTTATATAAAAAGTGTACCTATTTTTTTCTTCCAAATGTGACACAGTCATTGTGAAAAATACAAATCAACAGAAATACAAATTATTAAAAGTCAACTCTCTCCTCCTTCTACACAAACCACAAAGGGTCTATTGAAGTTTTCTAGATTCATATTCTTTTTTTTTCTATTTGCAAACATGTATAAAGTCCTGAGCTTCTATGATGAAAAATAATTTTTTCTTTGGAGCTTAGCTAATGATAGCTAACATTATTGAAGAAAGTTATATAAGTTACCTAGGGTCCAACCACTAGTAACTGGACCAGGGATTCAAACTCAGACAGTCTAGCTTTAGGACACATGTGATAAGGGCTTTCTAGGGCAGTGCTTACATTTATATTGGTAGAATTATAATCCAAATCATATACATAATTTTAATTTTTTAGTAGCCATATTAAGAAGTTAAAAAGAAATGGAAATGTTGGTATATTTTGCTTAACCCAATATATACAAATTATCATTTTAGCACATAAACAATATGAACATTATTGAGATACTTAACATAATTTGTTTCCCACTAAGTCTAAATCTGATGTGCATTTTGCACTTTGAGCACATTTCAAGTCCGAAATAGCCGCATCTCAAGGGCTCAGTGGCTGTGTGTGGCTAGTGGCTACTCCCCTAGATGATGCTGAACTAAGGAGTTTGATGCGTTCACTCAGTAGATGCTGGGAAAGTAGTGATGAATGAGACAAGGAGTTTACATCCTGGTGGAGGAGGCAGAGGAAAAACAATAAATGCATAGAGTAAATCAATGTACGCCATATGTAAGACCATGTGAGAGTGTGACCATTGTTATGAGAATAAATGAAACCGAGATATGCAGACAATTACTAGAAGGACTGCTTTAGATAGGGTGGCTAGGAAAGACATTTTTGTAGAGGTGACACTGGAATAAAGGCATTTATAATGAACAAATGTAAGGAACCTGGCTGAAGAAAGAAACAGTAACAACCAAAACAAAAGGCCAATCCTTTCAAATACAATTTCATTGTCTTCTTGGGGCTGCTGTTTTCCATCCATTAACTCATTTTACCTTCACGAAAACCTACTATGTTGGGTCTATTATTCCCATTTTCCAGATGAGGAGACTGCAGTGAAAGACATTAAGTAAATTGGGGAAGTTTACAAGTAACTGTGAAGGAGCCACTTAAGCAGACTGAGGGAGAAGAGCTGCTGAGGCAGAGGAATTAGAATGCAAAGTCTCCGGGGGACTGTGGCTGGCAGAACGCCCCCAGCCACCCGCAGGTCCTAAGCCCCGGAGCCTCTGACTGTTGCCTGACAAGGCAAAAGGGACTTTGCCAATGGGATTAAGTCAAGGGTCTTGAGCTGGGGGAATGATCCTGGGTTATCTGGGTGGGTCCAATGTCATCACAAGGGTTCTTAAAAGAGGGGGGCAGAGGGGAAATTGGTGACAGATATGCTGACCACAGAAGCCAGAGTCTGGAGGGATGAGAGGAAGGGGGTAGGACAAGGAGAGCAGGCGGCCTCTGGAAGCTGGAAAGACAAGGAAATGGTCCTCCCCTGGAGCCTCGGAAGGAACCCAGCCCCGATGACACCTTAATGTTGGACTTCTGGCCCCCTGAACTGCAAGAGAATAAATCTGAGTTATTTAAAGCCACTAAGTTTGTGCTCATTTGATGGCAGCAGTGTGAAATGAATGTAGGAACTAGCGAGCATCCTTTTCCCATGTGCCCCTGGCCTCGGATCTTTGCCCTGGTCGGTCTCTCCCGCCCCCAGTCCCTCTCCTCAACTTGCCTACCTCAGACTCTGCTAAGATCTCCCGGAATCCTCCGGGCTTGGTTTCCCCTTGCTCTATATTCCTTGAGCACTTTGTATAAACCCGTATCTCTTATTTGCTCTGTACTACAGTGGGTATTACACTGTCCCCTTTTACCTGTTGGATTCTTGCTTTTGGTGATAGGCTTCTCCAGGCTAGGGATCCCTCATTTTGCCTCTTTCTCGCCCCAGAAACCAGCACAGGGCCTGGTAAACAGTAAACAGTTTATAGAAACAAATTAACCAACCAGGAAACAGAAAATCACAGAAGGGATCACACCCCGTCCAGTTCCCTTGACAAAGGCAACTTTGTTATTCTGGTGTTCTCAGGCCAGGGGCTGACAGCCACACAGGAGCTGAGCGGCCTCTTACCATCCCCGCCCTCTCAGACTCTGGGGAAGAGTTTCCTGTCCCTTAGGTCGGTCTGACCTTGAACTGTCTGGGCTGAGGGCATACTAAGTCAGACAGCCTTCCCAAGTACTGCGCCTGACCCCACGTCATTATTTCAGGTCGTTGAGGCTCTCTAGGTCAGCCAATGATTAATGAGGTGAGGAAGGCTTTACAGACTTCAGAAAGCAGTCCCAGTTGTAACTTGATACACTTGTTGCGCTTTCTGTAGCAAAAGTGCCAATTTAGTCAGTGTTCTTTTAAATCATGCCCATTTCTTTTCCTCACCATGAAAGTTCCAATGAGGAAAAAATTAAAAAATCACCTGTACTCCCTCTACTCATCGTTAATCATTGATAACATTTAAAAAGTTTATTATTAATTTAAAAATTAGTACATGCCTCATGTTGAAAATGTAAACAATGCAGAAGGACAAAAAGTAAAATGTAAAGGAACACCCAGTTCCACTCCCCAGAGTCAACTACTATTAATATTTGGTTATACTTTTGTCTAGCCTTAAAAAAGATAAATAAATTAAAAAAATATATATATATATGTGATTCTTTAAAAAAAACACACACACAAGATCTTAACCATAGTAATGGAGGCAACAAAATTCCACAAAATCTACTAAGATCAATTAATTTCCTTAAAAAAAATCTTAGTCTTGTATCTATGAATGGCTAGATTAATTGTGTGGGGGATGTGCTTTGTAACTGTTCATGAGCCTTATGGTCACAAAAACCCTCTCAGATATTCTCAGATAAATAGTGACAGGGTAATGGGGTGGATGAAGTCTCTCCCAATATTGTATCAGCATTATTTGGCTCCCCATATAATACCTACATTTTATAAATGGTGAAAATGAAATCTTAACCTGCTTTTGTGAGTTAATGGCTGATCTAAGTAACAAAACCTGTTGTCCTGAGCTTCTGTTTCTGGTTTCTGTTCTAGTCCTCATCACTGAGGGATCGGCAGTTTAGTGCTGCTATAATTGATAGCTTGGATAAATAAATAGTACGTGTGAAGTGATTTTAGTCAACCTCCAAGGTTAAATAAAGTTTGAGGTGAAACCATAGAATTTACCTGTCAATATGGCCTTCGTTGTGACTATGTTCAAGAATACAAACTTGGTGGCTGATTTATTTTATTTAAACCTGCTTTAGACATACTTTCTAGAATCAGCTACAAGGATGGCCTTGGAAAACCAACCTCCTTAGTTCCAGGAGAAATTGGTTGTACTTGCAAAACAGGTTGAAAAGGTTAACGTTTGAAATGGATTCTGCATCTGCCTGTTTACTTTCATGACAGTGCAGAAGATACGGACTTCACAAACAATGGGGAGAACCTTATAAAATTCACACTCTGTTCCACACACTTGGCTGTACCCTTGGGTTTAGCTTTTTGGAAATATTTTCACCACCTACTTACCTTTATCTTCCCAGCATCTAGTACAGCAAGAAGTCCATGATAGGCCCACAGCTGTAGGCTAGACTGACTGGTTATAGGTAAGTTACTGTGTATATTCATAGATTCATTCAACAATCCTATCCAAAGACTTGCTACTTACCAGGGCATCGCGTTAGGGGCTGCATGTTGTTGATTGGCCCTCATCATCCATTCCTAACCCCAGCTCGCTTCTCCCCTCTTTAGTATTAGCTGGAAGGTTAAAACCTACATTTTAGAAGTCTAAGCAGCAAGACTTGCAAGTGCAATTAAAGTTCAGCTGGTAAGGTGCATTCATGGAATTTCTGGAAGACAGAAAGCAGAGTCATTCTTCTTGTGATAGCTGTGGCTGACTCATTCTGGCAGATGGGAGTACTTCATGACCAGATTCCACATTCCACTGTTGGACCATCATCTTCTTGGATGTGGGTCAGCTGTGGTCATTATCTGCAGTTTGCAGACCTCTGTATCACAACTATGGGTATGTGACTTTGGGGCCAAAAGTCTCACGGTGGCTTGCCTCCAGTGATTTTGTAAATACTAAATCACCTTTTGCTTGAAATGCTTCAAGTGGTTTCTATTTCCTATATTCAGTCTTTTCAGGTAAAAGACATAAATACAATGTAATTATTGCCCTCAAGAAACTTAGTATTGGGGGGACAGAGAATGCAACTGGAGTGGTAATATAATAAAGGTACAAATGGAAAAGGTATGTGGGGTACAGAGTAAGGCACGGTATGGGGAAGAGATGTTTTGGGTGTCTATGACCACATAGCAAACCACCCCCAAGCTTAGAGGTTCATCTCTCACAGTTCTGTGGATTGACTGGGGGTGGCTGGCTGGTTCTGCTGCTGGTCTCAGGAATTGCAGTCAGATGGTGGCAGGGGCTGGAGGATTCCAGAGGCTCAGGTGTGTCTCTCCCTCCCCACGTTTTCTCAGGACTTCTCCTGTCCATGCAGCCACCACTTCGTGTGGACACTTCAGTTAGTTGCCCCAGCAAGGTGTCTGGGTTTTTAATGTGGTAGTTCAAGGCTCTCAGAAGCACATATGTGGGAGCTGTCAGTCTTTCCTAAATTTTAGGCCCAGAACTGGCCCAGCATCAGTTTTGCTGTTGTTTACTGGATAAAGACCAAGATCTAGTCAGGAGACATTTGCAACACAGGTTACTTCAAAAAGGAGAACAACCAGATGTTGGAAAACTAAGAATAAAAAGACAGCATTAAAGTATCATAGAGGCAATCAATGCAAACATCAGTTACCACTCAAGGGCTGGGGCAGAAAATCAAGAGGTTGTAAATATGAAAACTTAGGAACTTGAAGGAGGTCTTCCTGGAGCTGACTCAGATCTCTGGGGGCGGGGGGGCTGCTGGCCAACGGTCGATGATGTCTTGGTGAGATTTTTGATGTCTTTGAGATGTGCTGATTCTGGAAACGCTGCAAACTTGAATGAACGGCGGTAGTGCACTAAACCACCACCATCAGAAGAAGCACGTCCCACTGTCTCTTTCTGACATGAAGAGGAAGCAGAAAGGAAGCACGGGGTCCTTCGTCCAGCCTCCACCCCTCGCCCCTCCCTGCAGTGCCTCCCGCTGATTGGCACAAGGGGACCAGAGGCCAGTTCCCAAAGGAGAAATGCGGAACACATTAGAAATTGGTTGATCAGAAAGTGGGTGTCGTAGCTGAGTGCCCTATGGGACTGTGAAATGAGGGCCGCCAATGAAGGTCAGCAGAAAGGGAAGCTGACACAGGCCCTGGTGTCTCAGCTCAGCTTCAGCCTCACAAAGGAGAGAATGGGAGGGTGGGTTTGAGGCTGAGAAATAAGAGCTTAATAATCATCTAGATTTAAAAGTATTGGACATGAGTTCTCCGTTCCCAATTCTTTTATTCCAAGCACAACTTTCTCCCTTCAAAGAGTATTTGAGTTGGTTTCCAATAAAGGCACATACTAAATGGGACATGAAAACAAAACAAAACAGTTTAAAAATAGATAACATAAAGATCAAACACCATGCAGAGCAGTGTTTTCAAAACTTCGCATGGCAACCAAAGTAGAAATATATTTAATATTATGGCTTATTAGACACATACACATATAACTGAAAAAACATCTGTGAAGCAATCCTTATCCCCACTATGCATAATGTACGCTATTTCCTACTCTACTTTATTTAATTTTTAAAGAGTCCAATAAATCCTGCTATTTGTGACAATGTGGATGGACTTAGAGGGTATTACGCTAAGTGAAATAAGCCAGGCAGAGAAAGACAAATACTATATGATTTCGCTTACATGTGGAATCTAAAAACAAAACAAAACAGAATGAATAAAACAGCAACAGACTCACAGACACTGAGAAGTGACTGGTGGTTCCCACGGGGGAGGGGTTGGGGTGGGTGGGTGAAATAAGTGAAAGGGATAAAGAGGCACAAAATATCAATCATAATATAAATTAGTGATGGGGATGAAAGTACAGCATAGAGTATATTGTCATTAGTTCTGTAACATTTCTATGTTGACAGTAACTACACTAGTTGGGGTGAGGATTTAATAATGTAGATAATTGTTGAATCACTACATTGTATACTTGAAATCAATGCAGTGTTGTACATCAACTATACTTCAATTAAAAAATATTTTTAAAAATCTGATAACAACCTACTGAACTGGCTTCATCCTTGACTAATCGGTTGCAACCTACAGTTTGAAAAACTCTGATTTAGAGGAAAAAGAGATCCAGTGTTTTATAATAACATATAGCATTTACGTCCTGCTTCCATATCAAAAAGTTCATTATTTTATTTAGCCCTCAAAACAATCCTCTGAGCTGGGGCTTCTCTCTAATTGACTAATGAGGAAACGAATTTCAAGATACCAAGTCATTTGCCATGTAGTTTAGAAGAGTAATGAATTGTGAAGCAGTTTGAAAGCCAGTTTTTCTGCTGAAAATCTGTGCCTTTGTCAGTATTGCCATGCCAGGATGAGAGACAGATTTGAGCTCTAATTAAATACTAATTTTAGTTTTGAGCTCCGATAGACAAGGCGAACAAAGAATTGTAGAGCGCTCATTATTGAAGAAATCAAGCACACAAGTTTGTCTGAACAAACTTCCTTTTAGCATTAAATCCCAGGGCATGGGCTCCATGTAGAGGCTATGGAGAATGAAGAATATTGTTTTCATTTGTGGATTTTGCAGAAAACACCAAATTGTTATGACGATTTTGTATACAGGCTTTTGGTAACAGTGGTGGAGACTGGGAGCTGTCCCCAATATCCATTCTACCCTTTCTCCTTTAATGCTGTCCCCTCCCATTTTTAATTGGACAAATGCTCATCCAGAATAAAGACTATGCTTTCCAGCCTGCTGTGCAGGTAGGTGTTTTCATGTAACTAAGTCCTGCTAATGCAGTATGAGCAGGAGTGTCATAATGCCCTCAAATTGTCATTAAAGGGGATTGTGTTTGCTTTATTTCTGCATTCATTTCTATTGAGGCAGTAGGAAATGGCCATGCACTTGATAGCTTAAAACAACACAAATTTATTCCCTCCCAGTCTCTGTAGGTTAAAAGCCCCTTTGGGTTCAGGAGGTTCCTCTGCTCCAGGTTTCACAAGGTCAAAACCAAGCTGCTGGTCAATTAGGTTCTTCAAGGGAGGCTCTGGACAGAATTTAGGTTGTTGGCAAAATCCAGGTCCTGTGGTTGTAGGACTGAGGCCCCCGCTTTCCTTGTTGTCCCCTAGGTAAGTCCCTTCTCTCCTAGAAGCCCTTGTCCAGTCCTTACATGTGGCCCACTAATCCCAGACTAGCAATAGCACATCAGATCCTCTCACACTGGGAATCTCTCTGACTCCCCACTGCTGCATCTCTTGGATCCCAGCTAGAGAACATTTTCTGTTTTTAAGGCCTTGTGTGATTAGACTGGGCCCACCAGATACTCCAGAAAATCTCCTTATTTAAGGTCCTTAACCTAGTTACATCTGTCAAGTCCTTATTTGTCCTATGACGGGACATATTCACAGGTTCAAGGGATTACAGGACACCTTTCAGGGACCAATATCTCTCCATGTGGTGACAAGGGCTTACCCGTCTTCCTTGCTTCTTCTCCCTACTGCTGGGAAAGCAGGTGTCCTAGCTGGAGTGCCTGAAGGGACTGTGAAATGAGAGCTACGATTTAAGGATAGCAGAAAGGGAAGTCGAAGAAGCCTGGGTCCCAGACAATCCTGGAGCAACATTGTAGCCCTTAATTACCTGCCTCCAGACTTGCACATAGGAGAGAAAGAGCTCTACTCTTCAGCCACCACTATTTAGGGCTTCTGTTGGTCACAGCCAAACCTAGCCACCCCAGTAACATCTAGAGAAATGACTTATTAAAGAAGTCCTGGGACAATCACCTATTCCTGGGACTTAGGGATCGCTAACCAAATTCCATTTTATAAAGAGACTTTCTATCTTTGGTCATGAGACTCCCTAAATTAGTTAAAATATGTGTGCCTTACACATCAAATTAATTGAATTCTGACATCAATGCTGTTTGAAGTGTAACTTCAGTGTGGCTCGCTTTTGCCTCCATATTTTATGGAGTTGTTGTTTGATTTTTACTCCAGTGTAGTCAGCACCAATGTGACTTTTCATTTCAGCCCAGACACTCTTGGGAAAGGGTAGAAAGAGACCTAACTAGCCCCATCAAAGGGAGGATCTGAGGCTCCTACATCCAGTTTGTGTCACTGTTGTTTCCTCTGAGGCCCACTGAGCAAAATGCTGTCCCTAGTCTAATGGGATGAGAAAGACCTCGGTTTTTGGAGGAACCATGTACTGTCTAAAGGACTCACTCACCAATGTATGTACCCTTCACGTACATTATTTTGTCTAGTCCTCGCGACCATCACATGAAACGGCATTATCCCTAATTCACAGGTGAGTAGACAGACTCACAGGGTTTGCCCCCATTCAGAAGGGCAGTGGTACAGAACTCAACTTAAATCTTGCTCAGAGTGCTGAGAAACAGCGCTTTTAGTTTCCATATTTTCCAAAGACCCTTTCCTTTCTCCTCTAGTGGATCTGAAGACAAAAGGCAGCATGAAAGTTAGCTTGTCCTTCACCAAATGAAAGGTCTATTTATGTTTCTGTGAAAGGACCACTCACCCAGAGGAGAAATAATCAACTCGACTACACTTTGGTCTAGAAAATTAATCTTCCAACATTAAATAAAACCAAACTATGCATTTATTTATTGCAATAAATTCAATTATGTAGTACTTTAATTTTTTTTAAATCTGGGAGATTATTTTGTACATTTTATTGGATTTCTAGAGCTGCCAAAGTAGAAATAGTGATATGTCAATTTCAAATTGGCAGTATTTCCAGACATATCTAAAAGTGTGGAACTTCTGAATTTTTCTAGAGCATGTGTAAATAAGAGAAATGTATTTTCAAACTCTCATTCCCTTGGAAATAGAACTAACTGAAGAGACAGGAAAATATAAATTATTCAAATGATATAAATGGCAACAAAAATATTGTTACAATTTTTATACATGTAATTATCATTAGGATAGTTTGATGTATTTGGTAATGCAGACAAGAATCTTGAATGTATGCTGATGATACGGCATATATTTAAAGTGTCCATGTGCTCTGTATTTAGGGAAAGATTTCAAGCATTCAACTTGAAGTTGAATTATAAAATATTGCTATCTATGCTTTCAAAAGCCGTGGCATCTCATTTAAAGAGAAAAATAATTTTGATGAGAAAAAATGGACTAAATTTTTATTATGCCTATTCTGCTCTCACGGTATATAAATACAGCCAAGTTTAATGTGGGAACCTAGCAGTGGCAGGTTATTACTAGGTAGCCCAAAAGACATGTCAGCCAGCCACTTTCACTATTAAAACAGCTATTAATAGCCACTATTTGCAGAGCTTGACCTTCCTTTTCTACACAGCCTTACCTGCAGATCATTTCCCACCGCCCAAGCTGTCCACCTGCAGCAATTTCCTGAAGGCTGACTCCCAGCCCAGAGGCTACATCACTTCTAGTTCCTCTGCAGGGAGGCCTTTCTGCTTCCTGCTGTCCTGCCTCAATTTCCCTGCCTTCACATCTAGCTTGTCAGAACGGCTTTTAGTAAAATTTAATTCAAAGTCAACCAAGAACTTTCCTCTTCTGGCCCTTCTAACAATTTGGTTTTTGAGGGGGGTGGGGGGGGTTCCTAGGTGATGCTGTTCAAATATAAAAGACCTTTACTTGTGAACTTTTTTCGTAGTGGAAAACAATTTTAATTCATTATTCAATCATGCACTACTTTAGCAATTGGTCAACTTCTACCAAAGTCCCAAACTGTGTTCTTCTAAAGATAGCTTTTCCTGCCTTCAAACATTGTGTCAACACAGAGAAATGTGTGGACAGTTTTTAGCAGTAGCAGAGTCATCAGACACTTGGGAGATGTCTGCGCTGGGCAGAGTATACAGGAAGGTGTCCCAGGACCCTAGTTACACACCGATCATTGTCATCATTGTGACATACATAGGACCAACACGTACACACACAGACACACACACACATTTCATATATATATATATATATAAAACCACACAGGCATACCGAGACACACAAAAATAGACTCACCCAAAGACACACACTGTACACACATAGGCACGAAGATCTAGGGAGAAAGAGAAGGGGAGAGAGAGAATGAGGGAATGTCAATATAAGAACAGGCAGATCTCACCACCTTGCACGGCAATACTTAGATTTCATTCAAACATGAATGGCCTTGAACTGAATCAGCTGAAGGAGAGGATGAAGAGAAGGTGACTGCGTTAGACTAAGCGTTAGACTACTTGATTTGGGAAATCAAAATATACTTTGTTGTTCAGAAGGAGAAATTGGGGGAACCTGACTCCTATTTACTCTGGTAAAGTCCCCGATAATCAACCCAATCTCCATGGCTGTGATGCCTATCAGAAGAAGAGGCGATCCGCTTCTTAAAGCTCTGAGTGCCTCTTCCGCAAGCTGTGCGACTTTCAGAGCTGCCCGGCAGAAAATCAGAGCCCAGTAAAGATTGCTCAGTGATTTCAGGCGCCCGTCTCAGGTCGAAAGGCGCAAGCGAACTGCAGATATCAGACCTATTAAAAACAATAGGCAGAATCTGAAAACATCACTGACTTCTCCGCAACATTTATTTCTAATAAATATTGTTATTGCATGGTATGAATTTAGCGTTTAGGCTGAGAACTTCTTCGAGTGACTGCGTTAGCAAACCTACGGGAAGTAACACATCGCAGAGGAGACTTTCGTGTGCCGTGCGCTCTTTCTGGCGCTGTGTGATCCGACGCTATTCACACCGAGGCGCATCGCTCAGGCTCCCGTCCGCAGAGTGGCATCCTCTCGGGTTCTAACCCCAGCGCCCACCCTCTCTCAGCGGGTGTGCGCTGAGGCACCCGCGCCCAGGTTTCCGAATCCCGGGACCAGCAGCTGTGGCAGAGCCAGCCCCGCGCTGCACACGTGGGGCGCGCGGGGAGCGCCCTGCTGGTTCGCAGCATCCGAAGCGCTCCGCAAACGTATCCCACTTCCGGTGGACGATGCCGGGAGGAACGGAGGCGCTTATGGCCCCGGGTCGGCTGACCTCGGGGGAGTGGAGGGGCGCCGGGGCGCAGGCGGGCGCGCTCCTGGGTTTCGCGGTGAGCAGAGCCGGGCAGCCCGCAGGAGCGCACCTGCGCGCGGTGTTCGCCGGGGCCGGCCTGCCCCGCCGCTGTCCCGACAGCCTCCGAGGGCCCCTGGGGTCTGTTTACCGTAAGAGAGGAGCTCGCCGAGCCCGAGGAACGGAGGGAGGCCGGCGGCCTTAACAGGGGAGGCAGGAGCCAAGGTCGCGCCTCTGGAGTCCAGGGACCTGGAGATGAGCACTTGATTGGCAGAAAGAGACCCTTCCCAGGGCCGGGGTGGCTGTTTTGTTATTCGGGATCCTGGGAGAGCTCATCCTTAGAGGCCTCCTCTCTCCGGGTTTGGGGCTCCAAGCGCCCTGGCTCCTCGGCCCGCGGTCAGCTCCGCTGGTCGGTGAGGCCGAGGGTGGCCGCGCAGAGCTGGAGATTTTCCATTTCGAGTCCCACGCGGAGAGGCTTATGGGACCTGCCCTAGACCCTGGCCTGAAGGGTCTGGACAAAGTCCTCTGCCCGCTTCCGCCGCTCCGGTGGCCCCAGAGAGACACTCCAGGCCTGCGTTCGCTCCTCTCCCTCCTGTCGTCGAGGCCCTCGGGCTGGCCGGCCTTCGTTTTTCCTGCCTCCCTGGAGGGCCGGTCTCCACTAGGGACAGTTTACCTCGGCCACCCCGCACCTCGTGTGCTGGCGGCTAGGCGGCCAGGTCCGGCAACGCTCTCTTCCAAGTACATCATTTCATTTCATCCCCTTATGAGCCCATGTTACGGAAGAGAAAACGGAGAATTAAGGCCACACGTAGGTAAGAGGTAACAACTCAAGTCCGGGGCGGCGGGACTGGAAAGCGGAGCTCATCTCTGCGGGAAGCAAAGCTCCCGCGGCCGCTGTCCCTGGGCGGTTGGAGGCCGCACGCCGGGCCGGACTCAGCACCTGCGCCCTCGGCCGCCCAAGCCCGGCCCGGGGAGCCCCGCGCTGGCTCCTTGCGTTGGCAAGCCGCGAACCTGCGGCGGCCCGGGCACCGCGCAAGATTGGAAGGGAGCCTCAGACGGCGGTGCGTTTGTTCTGGAGCCCTGAAAGCCTCATCGGCCTCTGAGGACAGGACTCCGCGCCTCCACCATCGGTGCTTCTGTTCTGCGGGTGGTCTTCCTCCCCGCATCAGCTTCCCTTGTATAAAATGGGGACAGTTTCACTTACCTGGTGAAAGTTGCTGAAGGAAATTAAAGGAGGTGATTTATGAGGTAGGACGTCCTAAAGCTATAGCAAGTGCTCAGTAAAGATCGGTGGTATATAAACGAATTGCATCAACAGCGACACCCTAGGGATTTGCCAAGAGAGACCCGGACAATTTCTACAGCAGTAGCTCCCGGTTGCTTCCGAAAATGATGAGTTATAAAACAAGGATGTGAAGAGACAACTATTTTCTGGATACCGAATTAAGTACTTTACAAGTTTTCTTTGGTTTAAATCCCACAACTCTGAGATAGTATTTACCTTCACCTTACAGATATGGAAATTGAGGAACAGAGAAGTTGAATAATTGTATCAGACATGGGTCTGCATTTGAGGAGTCCAGGCTGGCCGGACTCCGGAGCCCAGGCGCACGTGGAGAGGCTGCAGGGCAAGGGCTCGTCTGCCCCATGAGACCTGCCGCTGATGAGAAATTTCCGCTTTCTGATCCACTGCATTAGAATTCGATCTCTCAAACACACCCCCACACACCCACACACACACATGCACCCCAAAAACAGAAACTAAAAAACAAAAGTATAAACCAAAAACAAAACAGAAACAAGCTCTGTGTTTCTTTGCAAAAGAAAGTAATAGCAGCTGCTGGGACTGAATCGATGGCATGCCACGTGCCCGGGTTCAGGAGGCACCTTCCAGAGCACAACTGGGTTAGGATGACTGTCAGAGGCTGGGGAGGAGCAGGTTGGGCCCAGAGGCTGGAAGCCCACTAAGTTAGGGCCTGTTTGTCCTTAACACCAGACCCTCTCGGCAGCTCAGACTCATCGCAGGCACTTCCTTGGGAAGAGTCATGGAAAGAGTCCCTGCTGAGACCACCGCTGTGGGAGGAAAGAGACCAGGCCACAGCCCTGGCCAGCTGTGCTTCCTGCCCGCCTCAGTGGGGCCAGATGGGCAGCTCCTGGATCTGTGCCTACAGTGCTAGCCAGGGGCCTCCGAACACCATGCCTCTGGACTATATTGCCTAAGAAATTCATCTTAAGAAGTGACAACTAAAAATGAAACAAAACAAAGCAAACCGAAAATCCACCCCTCCCACATGCTACCCCAACCCCAACCCCAGATCTGGTGTTTCTTAATTACCAACTATCCCCTGGTTAACCCTGAAAAAACAAACACTGCTTTAAGTTTTAAAATAAATTGGAAACATTTACAGGGTGAGAAAGGTTTGATACAAAGGGAGGGGAGTCAGTTTCATCTCTTTCTGTGTTATCCATATTTATTCCATGTTTTCCATAGACATCACCTGGACACAAAGCCCAGACCCTGAAATGAGCGACTGACCTGGAAATCACAGATCTGCCGCCTGTAAAGAACTGTTCATTTAAAAACTTTAAATAAAAATAGCCCCTTTTCCAAACTCTCCAACCACATACGTTTCCATCATTTCTAAAGATTAGAAATCGCACCGACTCTGTGATTAGTTTCCAAGGTGGGTCGGGCCTCTCTGCTTTCCTTTCCACACTGCCTCCCCTGCCCTGAGACTAGGAGCTAAATCCGCTTGCTCAGCACACGGCTCCAAATGCCTTCAGTTTAGTCATCTCTCAGGGGGTCTGTCTTTCTCCACCAAATCTCATGCCCCAGGCCCATCATCTTCCTTTGCCTTCTCTCCAAGTGTTGAACCAACAGGGTGCAACAGAGACGCTGGCCCTGCCCCTACACCCCGGTGCTGCCGCTGTCCAGCCACCCTTGCAAATGTTCTCTTCTTTAAGAGGAAAAGAGATGCAGGATAAAGGATATGTGCTGGTGAAGTATGTGGCAATGCTAAAAAAATTTAAGAAGGGAGAGGAACAGGAATTATTCTATTCCGTGGGTATAGATTTCACTGGGTCTTTGAAGCCACGTATGTTTCCTTTCAATTATTTCCACAAATTAAGGAGGAAGCCAGAGTAAAAATGGCTCTTGGGCAGACCAAGCCACTCCACCCAGCTTGCCTGCAGTGTGCTGGAGCATCGTTCCAGTTTGTACAGTTCCTGCTGTCTTTTGAGGAGTTGGTTTCCCTGAAGAGGTCCCAGTTCTGGAGTGCTGGGACCTACACAACAGCAGCAGACTCGCCAATCCAGCGATAACCGCCAGAAGAGGCCCCAGATATCACAGAAAGCATCTCTTCTTGCAGGAGGCCTGCCAGCCTCTCCCCAAGGCGCCGCAATCGGCACGGGCGCCTGAAAACGCAGGTTCTCGACCCTCCCCGTCTGGGGTGCGCCCCGCAGCTCCCTCCCCATCCAGTCTCCAGGGCCGGTCGTCCATACCCCGGTCCCAGGCCCGCTCCCCTCTTCTCTGCGAGTGGCCGAGGCCGCTGGCAGGGAGGAGCCCGCATTTCTCACCGGGGTTCCTGCGGCCGCCGGGTCGCGACGCTGGAGGGCTGCGGTGACGTGCTAAGGCCAGGCGGCAGGCGGCCCTCTCGGGCGGTGGCAGACGCAGCGGGCGGCACAGCACCCCCGGGGGGCGGCGGCGGCGGCAGAGCCAGCAGCTCCTCGCCCGAGGTCACCGCACAGTCCTGCTCCACGTCCCCGCCACCTCTGGCCGCGCTCCCGCAGCTGCGCTTCTTGTCTTCCTCCTTTTTCCACTTCATGCGGCGGTTTTGGAACCAGATCTTGATGTGCCTCTCCGTCAAGTTTAGCATGACGGCCAGCTCCACCCGGCGTGGACGCGAGATGTATTTATTGAAGAGGAACTCCTTCTCCAGCTCCAGCAGCTGCGCTCGAGTGTAGGCCGTGCGCGTCCGCTTGCTCTCCTCGGGCTCGGCTGCGTAGGCGCCGCCTGTGGGCGACAAAGCGTGAGTGTGGTCCCCCGACCCGTGGCTCCTCCTGGCGTGTCCCCACCCACGCAGCCCCAACTCTCCAGCCCGATTCCTAGGAGCCCTGGCCCTCCCAGCTGCTCCTGCCACCGACACCCCACCCAGGCCCCTGTCCCAGAGCTCAGTCCTCGCGCACGCAGCCCTTCCCGGGTAAAGAGGGCCTCTTCGTGGAGCTCAAAGCCGCGCGGACTCTCTCCGTGAGCTGGCGGTGGGCTCTGTCAACCAGTGGTTCTTGAATGAGTCCACGTACAAGTGTTTAGGCTGATGCTGCTTGAAACTTACATACAGATACCTAAACCCACTCGATTCTAGAAGGGCAATAAAATGCCTTTAATACGTATGGCAGTTAAAAACCCTACAACTTTCTGACGGGGACCCTCAGTAAGATACACATTTCAGATCACCACCCGGTTCCCACACCGATGTAGAACTGACAAAAAATTTCAGGACATAAAACCTTCATTATTTACGATGCTAACTTTTCCTGTTGTTTACTATATCATTTAAAAAATGGTCTCCACACAGCAAATTGACTCAACGACTAATTGGTTTAGACAGGCTTCAATAAAAACCTGAGGTTATCACATACATTGTTGTATCTCACCGTATTATCTCTCCATATAGTTACATTGTGCAATCAGCCCCAAATCAGCAGCCGATAAATTCTCTATAATTGTCATTTTAATTTCAGCTGGACCTCTGTCCTCTAGTAGAAGGGATACTAATCTTGGCCCCAGAGAAGGTCCCTGTCAGCCACAGCCTCTGTGTCCTGGGCCACAAATACTGGCAGAGGCGGTGAAGGAAGGCTTGTGGGCTGGATTCTTGCTGGGGAGCTGAAATCCTTGGAGGAGGGAAGAGGGGGTAGTGGTGGGGTCAAGGGCTTGGGGATCCAGCTCCAATCCCGGGTCACAACGCAGCAACGACTCGCCTGGCGGATCAGCACCGCAGCCCTGGTGTTTGCCGCTGGCACCTCTTGGTCCTGACCTTTTTCTTTCTATGCCAGACACCGATGGCAGCCAGGTGGTGGACTCCGGCTCATGGTAAGCTCCACCAAAACACCGGAAAGAGGCCTACATCGCCTTGTCCCACAGCAGAGGTATAGGACATTTCTCCTGTGACTTGGCTGAGCCTTAGGGAGTCGAGAGGCCAGTGGGTGTGTATTTGGGGGGAGGGTTAATTACCCAATAGAACCCGCCCAGGTTCTCCCCCACCTCCCAGGCCCAAAGAAGGTTCCTAGAAGCCAAGGCTCTGGGAGTCATCTCCTAATCTTACACTTCCAAGCCTTCCTTGGGTTGGGAGAGAAGTGAGGGAACCTTAAAGAAACATTTAAAAAGGCCTTTCAGGGTTCTTAAATTCAACACACAAACCACTCGGGGCTCTGAGGTACTGCCAGAGGCTGCCCAGGGAACACTGCCCTCCCCCTCCCCCTGCCCCCACCCCGGAACCTGCGTGCAGGGCGAGGTGGCAGGGGATGGAGGTTGAGGATGGAGGCTGTTGGTGGTCACTGGAAAGATGGCAAGGTCCCTGAGCCTGCACCCTTCCTGTAGGCGCAGGGTGAGGTGGTTTGGGGGCAAGCCTGCCAGTGAGGCTGATGCAATTCATTTTCTAGATCATGTTTTTCAAAAGTCCCTATTGTTATTAATATTCATATCCATGAGTGAAAGCCCTTTGGTCACCTGGCTCTCCCGGGGACCCTTGAAGTTGGGCTCCCCAAAAGGTTTCCCGAGAAGATCGCGCTGGCCTCCGCGGCACCCCACAGGCAGCTTCCAGAAGAGGGGGTCGGCCCCTTCCCTCGGCTGACCCCGGCTGAGCTTTTGCAGTGGGTCAGAGGGTGAAGGCCCTGACCCGAGGACTCTCCGTGGAGGACGTCACCCCTCTAGGGTCACCCCTTTCCCTGCCTGGCAAGGCCGCCGGTTTTCCCTCAGGTCTTACTCTCTGGCTCCTTGGTGCGCCAGAGCCCAAGCTGCAGCAGAGCAGGGGTAACAGTAACACCCTCGGGGGTGGGGGCTTCAGGCCGCGCCAGAAGGCCTCGTTCGGGGCCTCCCTCGTCTTTTTCCTGGGGAAGCTGCGCGGAGGGCCCTGAAGGCCTGAAACGCGCGTTCCCAGCGCGCGGCGGAGGGGAGCCCCTCAGGGAAGGCAGCTCCTGGCAGGAAACTACGGGCTGGCCTTCTTTCAACCCCTCCCGCCTCCAAAGAACCCCGCGTTTCACCAGGCTCCCGGGCCGCCGGCCTGGCCTCGGACGCACAAGCCCCTAGCAGCATCTGGGATTCGCGGGAGGTGGGGGTGACTGCGGCCCTGTGTGCGCCCTTCCCTGCCTCCGCGCCTGTCCTGTCCTCCCCACCACCCTTCGCGAGAAAGGGAACCGGGGAGAGGAGAGCCCGGGGGATCCTGGAAGAGCCCGACCCCCAAGTCCCGCGTGGCTGCGCCGGGGCGGTATCGGGCAGGCGGCCAGAGCCGGCAGAAGGGGCGCCGAGGATTCTCCGGGGTGTGCCAGCTCGAGCCTCGTTCCCACTACCCCGACTGTTGGTTGGAAGGAAAAGTCAACTATTTGCACTGCAGGTGTGAGCAGAAGGGGCTGCGGAGCGGAAGCGATAACATTGTGTAGCGGCGGCGGCACAGGCCGCGCCGGAACTCGGCGGCTCGCTCGGGGCGGGTGAGGACCCGGGGGCCTGCTGGGCGTCTGCGCCTCCCGGTGCCAGGTAGCCCTGCTGGCAGCACGCCGGCGCCTGGGGCCGCGGGGACCCAAGTCCGCCGCCGCCTGAGTTGGCTTTGCAAGAAGAGCATCTCCTTCCTCCAGCGGACTTGCTGGGAAGCAGCGCGGGGACCCCCTTCAAGCGCTTTTGTTGGTTCATAGATGAAATGAGCATCGCAGACGCCCCTCTCCTGCCTGCCTGTCGGCCTGCCTCCGAGCGTGAGCCGCCAGTTTTTGGCCTTGCGGTGAGCACCCCATCCTCATCCCCACCCCCACCTCTGGCCGCCGGACACCTTTGCAGGCGAGGGCGCAGTTTCCCTTCCCTGCTTTTTCTGCATCTCCTGGGTGCCCCTGAGACTGCCTGCCTTTTTCTAATGAAGCCGTCTGGGCTGGCTCTGGGCGAGAGGGGGGCGCCGGACTCGGAAGGCACGCTCCTGGTCGAGTCAGGAGCATCCCAGAGCCCTGCTGGGCTTCTTGGACGTGCACTTCAGGGTATCCTGGGTGGGAGGTGGGGGCAGTGTTGGAGGGTCCGAAGTCTTGAACTCTGCCAGGCCTTGATTCTCCGGGAGCGTATGGGCTCCTGGAGTTCAGCATAAAAGGGAAGGAAGGGGTTTAAGCTCCCAGGAGCAGAGCTGAGTGGAAAAGCCGCTCCAGCTTCAGGGCAGGAGGGCCTCGCTGGCTAACTGTGTAGTTTGCTCAGCTATCCCGGGTCTGGGAACGCGAGCCGGGAAGAGGTCCCAGGCAGAATTTGGACAGGTTGGGGCAGCCTGGCCGAGAGAGGGAGACAAAGGGAGCGGGGGCCAGGCTTACCTGCCCACTGGCCTTTCCACGCGTGGGCCTTGGTAGATTTCATCCACGGGAAAGGCAGCTGGACACGGCTTGGCTCCTCCAGGGCCCCAGGCTCGGCCCCATCCGGAAAGGGCCCGGCCGGCGGGTGGGGGAGCGCAAGCTGAGCAGGGAGGTGGTGGTGGAGGTGCGCCACCCCGGGGTCGTCAGCGAGGGCGGGCACCTCGTACGGGGAGATGTCCGGAGGGCTGCCCTGCTCCAGCGCGCCCAGGGCCCCCGGAAACGGGGGCGGCGGCGGCGGGGGCTGGCGGCCCATGTAAAGGCACGCTGGGGGGCTGACGCTGAACTCCGGCGCAGGGCCGCGCTGGAATGCACACGGGTCCTTGTACAGCTGTGTGGCCGCGTAGTACTGCTCCTCGCGGTTCATGGCTGCCTCCCGGCCTTGCAGACTGGCACTGGCAAGCGGGAGCCGGGGACTCGGGGCTGTGCGGCTCTCCCACAGCCGCGCCACCCCTGCTCGCTTTGACAGCTCTGCTCTGGCCGCAGAGGGAACCCGCCGCCGGCTGGGACTGGCAGGCCGGCCGCTGCGCCATAGGCTCCTGTGCCCCACGTGGCTCAGCCGGAGGCCACTATTGGCCTGGCTGACAGCCTTAAGAAGCAAGGCCCAGGTACCCACTAGCACCTGCATTTATTTGTTTCAATTTTCTTTCAGCTGAGTTTACTGCACACACTTGTATGCGCAGCTGGCCGTGCTCTCCAAAGTGGGGCACGCTTGAAAATACTAGAACTAGATATATTATATATCATTGATAGAAACACTTTCATCGTACTTAGATCTGTTTTTCTTGTATGTTTGATAATGTACGTAATATTTTAGTTCATTAATTTATAAATGTACACATGTTGAGGTTATACACTTAAACTTATTTTAACTGTCAAGGAATACGGTCAAAAATATTTACAGACCCCAGCTGTGCCGGCTGTACAGTTCGGAAGTAGTTGGTCCTACTTTATTTTTGAAATCTGTACACAACCGCCAGTAGTATCAGTGAGCTAACACGTAGAGATCCAGCATTCGTCATATATTTTTATCTGTGGCTGTATTGCGGGGACTTCTAGAGTGCAAACCGTAACTTCAGAAGCGTTCAGTGCGTTTCCCTTTCACAGTGACTTAAAAGTAAAAAAAAATATTTTTAATTGCAGGGCATTGTTAACTGATTTTCGGGAAATTGTGACTCATTTGGCCCATTCAAAATGCAGTTGCCTAACGTGGTAAAGGGGAAAAGAAGCAGCTTCCCTTTGCAGCTCGGAGGCGGGGGCAGGTAGTTGGCACGGGGTTTCCAGATCCTTGATGGCTCTCTATGGATTCCTAGACCCGCTGGCGTCCGTCAGCTGGAGGACGTTCAGTCCTGCGTCTGTGAAATAAGACAGGCGGGAGAGAGAACGAGAGTGCTCAGGAAAGAAAGAAAAGCTTTGCTTTTTTATGACGTGTCCTCTTTGGTCCACCTGTTCGGTAACTTCTGGGCACTCTGGGGTCCTGACTTAAATAAAGACGCTTTTTTTCGGACCCGGCGGCGAGAACCGACTGTTTCCCAGTCGCGGTGGCCACCAGTCCCCAGCCTGGGCATGACCACCGCTGCCAACCCGTTCGCCCTGGGCCTCCTGGGCAGCCTCGGACCGGCTCCTGCCGAAATGATCACAGTCCTCCAACCACGGAGGGCTTTAGAAAAACTGGATAACTTTGCAGAAAAGCCCCTTCAAGAGGGAGAGTGAACCGCAAGGAACCAGCAAGAGATAAATCACTGCAACCTGACTTTCCTCAACTACGAACTACAACCAGTCCTTTACAAGGTAGATTTTAAAATATTTCTCCTTGTGGAAATACTTGTTTTAAACCCATAGGGGTTGAGTGCGCTACTCTGAAAGACTCTCATTTTCAATAAAAAGCCAAAAGCCACCTGGAAATGTGGACTTTTCTGCAGGTCCCTTTCTTTGTGGGATGCTGGTGCCGCGTCAGTGTTTGCGTTTAGCTGTGCGCTGGGTACCGAGCGGTCTGCGCGAGGTGGGAACGCGTGCAGCTCGGGGGCTGGAGGACATCCCGGCTCCCACCGAAGGGCAGGCTGGCGGAAGCCGGGCGGGTGGGGGGAGTTTCGGCGATTTCTTCAGGGAAAAGGACCACCTGCGGCCCTAGGGGGCCGGGGAGTGAAAGGTGGTGGGACCCGCGCGCCTAATCTCTGCGCGCCCGCGTCAATGAACCCATTGTTCGCGGTGGCCGCGAAGGACCCGACGCTATCACCTCGGCCGCGAGTGGCCACATCGATCAGCAGGGAGGACAGGAGAGGGGTTGCCCCGCCGCGGTGTGTTGACCCTCGGAGATAATCTGCCAAGTCGTCGGGGGTTGACTTGGCGACGCGGTTATGAGCGGGCGGTGAGCTCCGCTTGGGACAAAGATCGGCCGCATTTCTCCTCCTTCTTTTCTTCCCGCCTCCCCTCCTCGCCAACCCCACCCCTATGCCCGGCACGGTCCGCACAGCCCCCCTTCTTCGCCTCCTCTGCTCCCTGCCTCGCCCGCCACCCCTACCCAGAGTGTTTGCTTTGCACTTCTCGTCTAATTGCACATTTCTGTAAATTGGTCTCCATTTCGATGCTTCATTTGCTCCCTTTTAATATTTTTGCTCGGCCCTGCAGGAAGAAAAGAGGCGCTCAGCACAAAGCAAATCCACCCAGTGCTCCCTCGGGCAAACCCCAGGAACCCCCGGCTGAACAAAAACGTGGGGAGGGACTACAGGTGGGGCCGAGGGTTAAGGGAGGGATCGTGTGCAACAGAGGCAAGCCGTCACTTTCACAACTAGCATTTTCTGTTGCCTGCTTCCCAAAGAAGTGACCCAGGAGACAAAGGTCAAACAGCCATTTGTAATTGTTATTAGGTGGGACAAAGCTACCAGGATTTTTGGATTGGCTAATTATAACATATTCATATAAAAAACGCCCCCCCCCCCCATAGCCCTCCACTGAGTGAGATCGTATTCTTCTGTGGATAAAGCTCATGGTATCATAAAAATCGCCAAGTCCATTACAGGTGAAATGCGTTTCCGCTCTGAATCCCCGCTGACGCCTAAGCCCCTCTCGCCTCCCACAGGCCTGGAGCGATACGGAGCCATTAGGCCAGCGCCTTCCCGAGCCATTTAACAGCAGCTCTTATGGATAAACAAACAAAAAAGGCTGTAAACCAATTACAGTGTGGACAGTGAAAAAGTCGTTTATTAGGACGACGTCCTGATAGCCCTCGCTGATATTGGAGGTCCTTGCCTACCCTCTTCCCCCCTTCCCTTCTGAGATTTAGTTTCTGCTCTGGGGAACACAGGTTCCCTTGTTCTTGATGGTGGCCGGTCTTCCTCGGTGGTTTCGCAGGCATGCCAAGGGCTGAATTTGGCTTGGTGCTATGAATTGTTAAGCCATTGTATCCCATTATAAAGGGAAAAAAATCAGTTCAACCTCACTTAACACCAAAGATGGATTCACAATGAATTTAGTTTATTAGAGCATATTTGTTTTTATAATTAATTTGCTGTTAAAAATAAAAATTATATTATACCCTGAGTTGAAACACCAAAGCAAATGATGTGATGTGTGTAATGAGAATACTCCTTCCATAATTTACCTTGACTTTTTGTACCTTGGCCTTTCCTTCAGTGGGCACCTGGGCAGGCGGGTTGTTACTGTCCCGGGGCGAATCAGCTTCCGTCTTGTATCTAGGTCTGAGAGGAGAACATTAAACCTAACTCAGTCAGGAAAAAGGACCCCAGACTTTGAATGAAAAACTCTCTATCGATTCCCAGGGCAAAACAATCCCGCAGAAATAAGTGGAGAGTTGAAATTATTTTCCAGAAAATTCAACCCCTCCCTCTGCCTCCCAATCCTACAGAGAAATGAAGCCTAAAAGACTAGCTTAGTTGGGCAGTGGTCTTGTTCTCTACCTCACTGGCTCTCTTTAGCTGAGAGGAGGCTAGGAAAGGAGCTTTGGGAGGCTCTGGCTCCCCCGAAAAGTGTGGGCCCCTTTGCTCCACTGCTTACTGCTCCATCCCTGGGAATGGGACCCCTGACCCCAGCCCTTTCCTCACATTTTTGTTTAATCCTTCCAAGGCCCTCAGTTTACTTTGCAGTTGAAAGGAGAAGTGTGAAAGGAAGTTGAGACTCCAAAGCGTATCAGCACTGCATCTCAGTGCCCCCACCACCCCCAGCATCCCTTGGCCAACCCTTACCATTCCAGACCCATCCCTTTGGCCTGCTCTTACTCAGGCTCCTGAGGCTGCACCATCACCAGATAGGCAGTCTCCAGAAACCCCAGGCCTTGCCATTTCTCTTCTCTTCTTGGTCCTGGATAACCAGCTCCTTGCTGCCCCTGAAGTTACCTTTCTCTGCCCTCTACCTCCTCCCCTTACTGTTTCCCATGACTAATCCTTCGTTCTCCTGGGGAACTTTCCTTACCTCCTGGTCCCTGCCCAGAGCTCAGAGGAGGCTTGACCCACATTTTCCCATCACTCCAGCTGCCTTCCTGAACCATCCTGTATTTCACATGGTTTATGAGTAGGAAGAGTGAATACTATTTTTAATACTATTTCTATTTTCAATACTATTTTCAGTACTATTTATTGATTGAAGAGCTCTAGAGCTTTTAGTGTTTGCCTATCTGCCATCTCTTTGAATGACAGAAACATGGTAGTGGAAATACGTGCGGCTTTTGTGTGTGATGGAAAGCTCTTAGGAGCTGTCTACACCTGTCTTCCAAATCTGCCTCTGCTCTGCCCAAGCTGTGTCCCTTGGCAGGTTATATAATCTCACTAACCCTCCCTGGCCCTCTGTGTAATGGGAACAATAGTACTGCCTTAGAAAGTACACCAACTGCATGTAGTAATAATAATAGCAAATACATGGAACTAAGGTACTGTGTTAGGTACTTTACATATGTTAATCGTCATTAAAATCTGATGAGGTAGATATTATTCTCATTTTGTTGTGGAAGAAACAGAGGTATAGATGTGAGGTAACTTGCCGAGAATCACACAGCAAGTAAGGCAGAGCTTAGATCCAAGCTGAGGAGGTCTGGCTTTAGAATCCATTCTCTTGGGTTTGATACTGTACTTTCTATGTAGTAGGCAATCAAGAAATATATCTTATTGTTTTTGTGAGATGTCAATGAAACAAAATGTCTACTGTTCCTGGCTCTCCTCTCCCACCTAACATTGCTTTTCAGGCACGCATTTTGTTATTGTTCATGAGTTCATCCAAAAGAATTGCAGAGCTGTCAGCACAGCCCATGTCTAAGGACATCCCCGGGCAGGTAGGCCTGGGATGCGATATTCAGAACAATGCGAGGAGGCACTGGGTGGATATATCCCTGAGTTGTAGGGCAGTACGCCTCCAAAGTGGAGGTGGCTAGAGCTAGCTGGCCTTGGCTCTAGCCAGCCCTTAATATACCACAGAGAGGAAGAGGGCGCGGGGGATGCACAAGGCTTCTCCTTCCGTACACCCATAAAAGCAGGGTAGAGAGACTCGAAGGCAGGGAGCTCATCACAGCTAAAAATGCCCTGGTCCTCCTAGCAGGGGTAGAATCCAGCACTGAAGTAGTGTCTGTTCACCAGAGACAACTCCCATGGCATTTTCTGTGGGTCTTCCGCCTCCAGGTTGGGGATAAAGCTGTTGTCGTAAACTCAGAGGAAACCTTCCAATGGCTCAGGAGAGATGGGAGCGATCCTAGTGTGTGGGTGGGGGCACACTGGAGATCTGCTGCATCCCTGCTTTCTCCAGGGCAGGAGTGAAGTTACGGGCAGCCCTGGTCTTTGTGAAGATGCAGAAACACCCCTGTCAAGGTGATTCCTCTGTGCGTCCCCCCAAAACTGAGACCCATTCAAAGGGTTAAAATTGGACATCTATGGGGATTAAAGTTGGAGAGTCGGCTCCAAACCCAGAATGGGACCCTGAGGGCCCTAGCTTTTGTTGTTGTTTGGTATCATTAATCTACAATTACATGAGGAACATTATGTTTACTAGACCCCCCCATCACCAAGTACCCCCCACATACCCCATTACAGTCACTGTCCATCAGCGTAGTAAGATGCTGTAGAGTCACTACTTGTCTTCTCTGTGTTGCACAGCTGAGGGCCCTTGCTTTTGACTGCCTAGGATAGACCCACTCCCACTCTTGCAGTGACTAAAGTAAAGGCTTCTTGTGGTCGCAACTTCATTGAATTTTCCTATTATTACTTCTTCCTATGGTAGATATCTCTTATCAGTGTATTGTTGAGCAGAGAGAAGCTCTATTTGAATATACTTATTTTGTGTATTTTCTCCAATTACATATTGTAACACATTTACCTTTAGGCAAATCCCACAAAGGTACAGACTCTTATTAATCAATGAAATGATATGGGTACATAGGGCACTGTTTCTGGAAGTATGACTCATGAACCATGTGTATCAAAATCACTGGAATGCTTATAAAATGCAAATTCCTGAGCCTAATCCCAAATCTACTGAATAAGCACACGTGGGGTGTGGTAGGACTTGGGAATTTGCATTTTAAACACACCCAAAGTCACTCTTAGGCACACTGCGAATTGGGACTAATAACAACAACAATAAATCCTTAAACTATAATATATTTGATGCATGGAGGCTTACAGATACTCTTAAAGAGGAAACACAAAACATGGACATTCAAAAGAAAGATACTTCTATGTCATAAGGTTGTGTGAGGTTTAAATGAAGAAAAGTATGAAAAACTAAGTCAGGGCAGAAAGCATGCCATTGGAATCTGTGCATGGGCAAAACACACATAAATCCTGAGTATTTTCAGATTTGCCTTTCTGTCTTACACATCCATTCTTTATGTGACTAACGATTTAGAAAGGATCGGCACCATCTTATTTTGCTGTTGTACTTCCTCCCACTGAGCTCTTTAGAAAGAGTGGGACTCTCCTTGGGATGTAATGCGGCCCCCACATGGGCTCAGCGAAGTAGAGCTGAACATTTCCAGCCCCAGTAGCTGACACACGAGGGCAAATAAAGGGAGGCAATAAAACCAAAGCAAATTGATTCATCTCTAGGCAGTACCATTAACTTGAGTCTTAATGCCATCCTCTATCCACACTGAACATGGCCAAATAGCTTTCTTTAACGGTAAGTGAATTTTATATAATTTGCAGCTAATTCCATTTCATTCTGCCCACATGAGCATGTGATAAGGGAATGTTAAACTGGTTAACAATAACAGGCTAAAAGCAGCATTCAGGAGGAGGCCAATATTTGATCTCCCAAGTGTTCTGGCTCAGCGCTGAGAAATCCAGATGACCGTGAGTGTGTTGGTTTCTTGGTTATTTGCTTTCTATTCTCCTGGCTCCTGAGTGAAAGGCAGTGAGAAAACACTGGGATCCCATCTGTCACAATGAGGCCAGTTACAACAATCATAACGATTCCTTTTTACAAAATCATTCTTGGTCTGACAAACGCTCTTTAGACTGCAGGGAATTCAGGAAGAGTAAAAATAATAGAATCAATAACAACTTTGTTATCTAGTAACTTAAACAACCCTTGCCTGCTGGGATGGCAGAACAGGCTTTCTTATCTTGGAAACAGGAAAACTTTCTGGATAGTAAATTATTTTTTCACAAAATGTTTCTAACTGGATTAGGTTTCTAGAGAAAATGCTTAACGGAGGAACCATGCCGAATTCTAATAATTTAAATACAATGTTTTATTTAAGCTTTTGTTTGGTTTTAAATCTGTTTTTAGCTTTTCAGATGATGTCAATTCCTCGTACATAAAAATATGATGAAACACATCACAAATGTGTGTCATCCTTACACAGAGGCCATCCTAATATCCTCTCTTAGGTACAATATTTTAAAATGTGGGAAAAGATTTGGGTCTTTAAATCTAATATGTGTTTTTTCTTTCATCTAATGGAATATCAACTGTTGTACAATAATCTGAATTTTGAAAACCTTAATGGGAAATTCTCATTTAAATGTCTGGATCATCTAGTCAACTTGATTTTTGTTCCCGTGCTAGTACTTGTCTACCTCCATCCGTTCTTGCCCCACACCATATTCTTCTGAGAGCTTTCACAACCCACTCCCGAGTCTTCAGTGCCAGGAAATGCTCTCTCTGCTGAACAATCTATCTGAAAAACAGCAGGGAGTAGACCTGGTTTGATTTGGGTGTTCTGCATTTATTTCTTTGCATGTAAATACTGATGGCTCAGCTCAAGAGTCATGAAGCATATCTTTGAGGAGAGCCTCTCTCCCACAGTGCAGCTGTTTATAACAGCAACTACACACACCACAGAGATTCTCCTGACTCGATTCATTCAATAATTGAAGGGAAAGTAGAAGTCGAAGGGCATATACTATCAAGTTAGTCTGTCTTAATTGCTCTTATTCACACCCACGTCCATTGCTCTTATGCTGAGCTTTTAGTATAGACCCAGTTATTTCACAGTTCCTCATCCCTCTGTCAACTAGCTTATGTAGGTTGTTCTTAAAGCCCGAACACAAGTGACTATACATAATATTTTGTATTTGATGTATACAAGATAAAATATTATGTCTGCATCCAGACTTAACGGCCAGCCTGTATATAGACTGACCTAATTTCTTTTGGTTTTCTTGGGAAAGAGGCAGGCATGCACCTAAAATTCAATTTAGGGGAGGAAAATCTTTTCTCTTTTTACTAATGCTGTATTGTATAACATAATCAATCAGCGTTGTCTGCTTCATTTACAAAGCAATCTATTAGACTTTGCTAACATGGTTACAGTCAAACCTTGAAGTTTCTAAAAGTTGGAGTTAGAGATTGCCACGAATCCAGATAAACAGCAGTGTTTTCTTACCTTCCCAGCAAATTGTGACAGGTGATAACAAAAAGGCAAACAAAAAGCGTCTAACCCCTAGCCTGGTGTTATCTGTCTCCTGGCCTGTAATTACACAGAATTTGGAGTTTTCTCAAGAGAGTGGAGTGGCACTATTTACCTTTTTGTATTTATAAGACCAGTAGCCAAACGAAAAGGTAACTAGAGAAATTCAGTAAGGAAAAGTACTTCCTGGGAAACATGCGAAATTTTCCCTTTTCTGCTGCTGTTTCTTCGTGAAACTTCCTGCAACCCCAGGGCCATTTTTAAAGAGAATGCTGACCTTATTCCATCTACTATTTACAACATGCTAGGACTTTAGTTCTGATTCCTGCTTGATACGAGGAGAAAAAGAACTGGAGATGATTACAGTTCAGCTGGAAAAATAATTCAACAAAGTTGGATGCTGTTTGAACAGTTTTGTTTTTTTCATATGTTGGGTGAAAGGCAGTGGAATGGTTTTGAAAAAGGGAGACACGCACATGGCCTGGCCTGTTCCTCATTCCTCATCGAATTCAAACTTTCTCTTCTCGAA
Organism: Manis javanica; assembly: GCF_040802235.1. NCBI lineage: Eukaryota > Metazoa > Chordata > Mammalia > Pholidota > Manidae > Manis > Manis javanica. Next base: position 13,789,995 of record NC_133156.1, on the reverse strand, counting down.
AATGTATTCAAAATGATTCAGTTTTATTCGGCTTCGAAGAAAATAATTAATTAGGTCAATGGAAACAATTAGTCCCTTAACACCAAATTTTGCATAAAACCCTGTCTATCAAGTTACTAGCCATTCAGAATTTTTATCTCCTTTCTGTGACCCTCTCCATCTATAAGGGGTCTTGAAGCATGTCTTCAGTTTACACCAAGGATGTCAGTAGAGTCATTTCACTTGGCACCTGGAAAAAGAACATATAATGGACAGGCAAAGATCCTAAAGCCATAGTTCAGTTGCCATTGGCACTGTTTTGCTTACTTTTAATTGAGAATAAATTCACATTATGTTGATTTTGCCATCTTAAAATGTACGATTCAATAGCTTTTAGGATATTCATGATATTGTACAACTGTGGCCACTATCTAATTCCAGAGTATTTTCATCACCCTAAAGAGAAACCTCATGGCTCCTAACCTCCTCCTCCCTCCATACCCTGGAAACCACTGATATACCCTCTGTCTCTGTGGATTTTTCTCTTATGGAAATTTCATATAAATGGAATCACATACTATGTGGCCTCTGGACAGGCTTCTTACCAAAATTTTTTCTGAAGCTCATCCACATTGTAGCAGGTATCAGTACCTCATTCCTGTTTTTTTTACATGTTAGGAAAAAATAATTTAATGGTGTTGTTACCATTAGTGGTTAATTAGGTTAATTAGTGTATTGCCTAATTCCAGTGGATCCTCCTCTCTTACTGCTGACATTATCTCCAGTATTTGAATTATATGGCAGGGTTCATTTCTGTCTTTCAAACAGTACCCATTTTCCCACTTCCTTTCCTTGGGAAATGAAGTTTTTATATATTTTGATCCAGCATGTGTACTTTTGACTCCACACCAAGGTGGATCAGTCTCAATCATCATCTTTTCACTAGGTATTGACTTCAAAGCTTCCATATTAGCCTCAGTTTTCAGTGAGCAACCATTAAATCCTAGGCACAGATCCGAATCAATCAAAGCAGCTGCTGCTCGCTTGGTACCATCAAATGAATGTACTATTCCACCTACACACCGATCTCTGTTTCTTTTCATTATGTCCAAAAATGCAGCATGCGAGTTCCGACAGTGAAGAAACATTGGTAATTTTGTTTGTTCTGACAGATCAAACTGTTTTTCAAAATATTTCAACTGAGTATCTCTTGAACAAAACTGTAGTCGATCAAAATCGAGTCCATATTCCCCTATTGCTACAACTTTCCCTTTATTGTTTTCAGCCAGATTTAGCAACTCTGCTAAGTAATGATCAGGGTTATTCTTTTCAAATTCATTGCATCTTGTGGGATGGCATCTAAATGTACTGAAAAACATAGCATTTGTTTGTGCCAAATGCAGTGCGTCTTTACTGTCTTGTAGACTTCCACCTGTAATTATAAACTTTTTAACACCAATCTGGACAGCTCTATTACATCCTGTAAATCATCTTAATGCTTTTGAACCCCTCTATAAACTCCTCTGAACATAGGATCTGTCAAGTTGATACCAATATCCAAAAACTTGAAACGACTCATGACCCTACAGCAGGATCAGCATGGCGGAAGCCCTCATTCCTTTTTATGTAAACCTTTGGTTGTTGGTTTTTTAGTTATGTAGCTTTTCGAAATGGGAATGAATGCTACCAATCATTCCCCCCCACCACCCTGCAAATGCACATGTATGTAAGCACACAAACTTCAGCGTGAGATTTCAGGAAATTCATAGCCCCCTGCCTCTCCGCCCGTCCGCTGCCAGCCCTCACAAGGCAAGGGTGTCTGACTCATGCTTTTCCCTCTGCTTATGGATTTGGGGTTGATGGTACTGTGTAGTACCTGGAACTTTACAAAAGTTGATTCCTGTGACTACTCCCAACAATCCCTGTTTATTTAATTGGATATTCATGCTGTATACAGAGCATTTGGATAATCATTTCTCAACTTTCTGACTAGTCACCTGCTCTGTAAGGATAAGCATAATGAGGTCAAATGATGAGTTTGGAAGAGGTGAAATTATATTTCTAAGATTTATTAGAAACCCATAGATGTATAGATGCACCGAACTGTGCACCTTGCCTGTTGCCATAAATGATAGCCTTGCTTAAGATTGTTCTTTTCTTCCTCCCTTCAGTGAGCCCTTATCTAAATATCTACCCAGTGCCAGGCACTGTGGCAGGCTTTGGGGATATAACAATAAGACATGGCTCCTACCCCGGAGGCCTTTTGGAGTCTAGTGGTGGGCAGAAAGCAGGCACATAAGCACTCACAGCAGAGAACTCCGGATGCCCCCAAAGAACAACTCTCCACCTCTTACTGCAAGCTGGTGAACACATTCCTCACATAGAGACAATCTGGCTTTCCCTTGTGGCCCAGTTTTTAGTTATTTCCTGAAAGCAGGTAGAGTATGGTCTGGCCTCAAGTTTGACTTTGGACTTTCAACTGACCAGTGTCTCCAGTTTCTCACCTACTGAGTGGCAGCTTGGTGAGTGTTAAAAGCATGGCCTTGGAGCTGGACTGTCCTGGTTTGTGTCCCAGAATCGCTGCTTATTAGTTGTGTGACCTTGGGTGAATCCCTTCATCTCTCTGTGCCTCAGTGTCCTCTTCCATAAAATATGGCCAATGATAACACCTGCCACAAGGAGTTGTACCCCTTGAGTTGTTAAATGTGGGAAGCACTCTGAAAAGAGCACATACAGAGAGTGCCTCGCTCTCCACTCATTCATTCATTCATCCACCCATCATCTATTCATTCATTTATTCATATTTAACAGATATTGATGGAATGCCTACCCTGTGCCACACACTGTTAGGTACTGGGGGTGCCATAGTGAAGAGGTAGTCTCTCTTTTAAAGAAGCCTCTAGTCTACTAGGGGAGTCAGGCAACTAGAGAGGAAATGTAAATGCACTGAGATGATTTCTGTGATAGGGACAAAGGCAGGCTGTCTAGAATCACGGGAACACCGTGAGAAGGGCACCCCCATCCTTCCAGCTTCATTCATTCCCTAGCTAAGGCACACACCTTCAGCTCCTTTAGAGTTCCCTCACAGAGCATTTTTTTTTTAGAAATTAAAAAAAATTGTGTTTAAAAAGCACATAACACAAAATTTACCATCTTAACCATTTATTTTTATTTATTTTTTATTTATTTTTATTTTTAATTAAATGAGCAACATTATGTTTACTAGATTCCCCCCATCACTAAGTCCCCCCCACAATCCCCATTACAGTCACTGTCCATCAGCGTAGTAAGATGCTGTAGAATCACTACTTGTCTTCTCTGTGTTGTACAGCCCTCCCCGTGCCCCCCACCACATTATGTCTGCTAATAGTAATGCCCCATTTTTTCCCCTTATCTCTCCCTTCCCACCCATCTCTTAACCATTTTTAAGTGTACAGTCGAGTGGTATTAATTACATGCATGCTGTTGGGCAGCCAATCTCCAAAACTTCTCATCTTGCAACACGAAACTCTATACCCATTAAACAAAAACTCTCCATTGTGCCCTCTCCCCAAGCACCTGGCAACCACCTCACAGGGTTTTATAACTTCCATCTGTACCTTTTCGTGTTCTTCATCACGTTAATTTCCCACTGTTTTTGTCATCAGCATTACTGTCAATGGGGCCTTGTGTTCTGTCATGGGTTTCAGCTGCCTGGAGACTTTCCTCCAACATAATTCTGCCTTTTCCCTTCTTGCTGCTGCTGTTTTCTGGAGTTCTGTGCACTCATTCACTCTGTGTCTTCTGGAACAGCAACTGCTGGAAATTGAACAATGTTCTAAGAACAGGCTTGTTAAGCACTGGGCTAATGGCATTAGCCCCATGCTCTGTCTGCTGGTCCCTGAGCTCATCTCTGTGGGAAGATACTAACGGAATGAGGGCGGCAAAAAGATCTGTTTCATGTAAGTTAGAAGAAAATGAGTGAGTGGGCAAACCCGTGCCATGCACATACACTCGTGTCTAGATGCATTTCAGTACCCGGCTTGATCACACCAAATATGTCAAACGGGATGAAAGCAATGCTCTGGGAATATGAATATGACAACGTAAAGTATGGACCAGAGTATGAGACACTGAAATAGGTAGACCAGTTTAGAAGCTGTTCCAGCATAGTTGATACATGAGAAGGTGTAGTCTAGAATCATCAGGGAAATGGAGAAAAAGGGAAAAATTCTGAATTTGACAGGGAGACACCACAGGATCCGGCGACCTGTGGAACAGGAGCTAAAGGAACATGGGGACCAGTGTTCGCTGAGGGCTGACTTGTGGCAAGGCCTTTGCCCATAGGATCTAATTTACATCTGAGGATATTCCTCTGATTTAATCACTGTTACTCATATTTTACTACTGAAGAAGCAGAAGTTCTTGCCCAACATTGTGTGATGAGCAGCTGGTTGAGTCATATATATATCAGCCAGGATCTGACTCTAAAACCCATACTCTTTGATTACTAAGGTGGCTTCAGGCTGCTAGTCTGGGACACTGAGAAAAAGGTTTCACTATGGATAAAAATGGGGTGTTGTTAGAGAGGCCAGTTTTCAGGGAAGATAATGATCAGTTCTATGTGAACATGCTGAGCTTGGGATGGAGGTGCCCAGGGTCAATTCAAGGGGCTTGCAGGCATCTGGAGAGGAAGGGCTGAGTGAGAAAACAGAGCCCCGCATGTAGATGGCTAGAGACCTACATGCTGACTGGCTCATTGAAAGATTTGAATGTAAGAGGGAAAGAGAACCGAGGATACATTCTTGAGCCTATCCCCACTTAGGGGGCAGAAAAGAGGGGAATCAGTAAATAAAAGTTCATGGGAGTGTCATATGGTAGAAAACTAGGTCACAGGCTTCTGTATGGAAAAGCGTGACTAGACGGAGAGTTCATATTGTGGGTCATGACTCAGCAAAGTCATTGAAGGGTTCTGAGTAGAGCAGGGCACCTGCCTAACCTCAGCACGGTCACCACGATTCATCCAACATCATCGACACTGGCTTTATACCTGCACCCACCAGGTCCCAATTTCTGTCCATTCTTCCTCTTAAATAGCTCATGAACTGGCCTTTCCAAATACCCTTGGCCACTGGGTCACGTCCGAGTTATTGTTGCTGGTTTCTTCCCACCCTGGCATGTGTGCTTTACCACTAGAATTGTTTTTCTTGCAATATGAATTTTATAATTTTCTCAATCAAAAAATCTATTTTCTCCACTATCTCTAAAGTCAAACTCCTTAGCAAAGCCCAATGGGTCTTTCAATTTGGCACCAACCCTGTCTGCAAGCTGCCTTTAAGACAAACCCTCCCCTTCCCTAGGCACCAAATACTCTAATCAAATGGTCATTCTCAGCATCTACGGGGGCACCCTGCCCTCCTACTGCCCGGATCAGCAGTCTCCCACTCTTGATCCTGGTAAACTTCTGTTCATTCTTCAAAGGCCAACAGAATGGCAACTAGCATAGGAAGGATAATGGGGTGAAGCAGAAAGTATTACTAGATTCAAATTCAAAACCGAGGAATAGGCATCTGTGATCCATACGATTGTGATGATTATAAGAGAAATGCCCAAGCAGAGCCACTACCTCTCTCTACCTCCTTGTTAGATTCTTAGGTTGTGTTCCCCGCCGGATGTTGATGTCCACAGGAGTGTTCCCCCCCCTCCCCACCATGTGTCCGTTGTCCTCTCATCTGGGGACAATAACTTCCTCTCCTCACGGTCAGTCGTCTTCCTCATCTTTTGCTCTGGACGTTGTGGCGTCGTGCTGGGGGGCCTCTGGCATTGTCTGAACATTAGGACGTGTCCCAGTTCCCAGAGCCCAGGATGGGAGGTTAAGATGGGTCCACAGAAGATCAGCACACATATATGTTGCTGGACTTGAACTTGAAAAACCTGAGAAAATTGAGCAGCTGGAATGGTGCTCTGCACTCTCAGCCAGGAGGTCTGCTTTTCAGGCTTGTCCTTGCTACTTAGGGGGTGTCATCTAGAAACAGATGGTGATTTAAAGTGGACGTTTGTGGGACCTGTTGGACATATAATCTACTGGAGTTTCCAACATGGCACCTGCAGGACCATCTGGCAAAAGACGCTGGCAAAAAAACATCTGGTGAAAGACTCCCTACACCTGAAGGAATTATCTGAAACTCAAGAATTTGGCGATTTTAATGAAGAATTAGTTAAGGCTGCTGCCCATGGAGATGTTGCTAAGGTGGATGATGTTGTGCTGAAAGAAGAACATACAGGCTGAAGCTATGTTTCCACCTGCGGATAAAGTTGCCTAAGTACAACAGATCTGTTCAGAGAGTGATGAGCCGAAAGCCAAGGATGCCAAGGATTGCCTGTCACCAACGAGGAGCGGTTCTCCCTCAGGGCCTCTGGAAGGAACCGACTCTGCTGACACTTGGCTGATGCTCCTAAACTGTGAGGAAATGAATTTCTGTTGTTTTAAGCTATGCTGTCTCTGGTAATTTGTTACAGCAGTCCTAGGACTGAAGAAACAAATCTCATTTTTCTTACCATGCAGTGACAATAATAATACTACCTTATAGGGTTGTTGTGAGGGACAAATAGTCATTAGAAAATTGTTTACAGAGTCACAGTAATGTAAATCCCATAATCTCTTCCCATTTTTAAAATTTTTAAATTTTTGAATTTGGTGTCATTAATGTACAGTTACATGAGCACCATTGTGGTTACTAGACTCCCCCCATTATCAAGTCCCCACCACATACCCCATTACAGTCACTGTCCATCAGCGTAGTAAGATGCTATAGAGTCACTACTTGTCTTCTCTGTGTTCTACTGCCTTCCCTGTACCCCGCCCCCCGCTACATTATGTGTGCTAATCATAATGCCCCTTTTCCCCCCTTATCCCTCCCTTCCCACCCACCCTCCCCAGTCCCTTTCCCTTTGGTAACTGTTAGTCCATTCTTGGGTTTTGTGATTCTGCTGCAGTTTTGTTCCTTCAGTTTTTGCTTTGTTCTTATACTCCACAGATGAGTGAAATCATTTGGTACTTGTCTTTCTCTGCCTGGCTTATTTCACTGAGCATAATTCCCTCTAGCTCCATTCATGCTGTTGCAAATGGTAGGATTTATTTTCTTCTTATGGCTGAATAATATTCCATTGTGTATATGTCTCTTCCCATTTTTTGTTCATATTTAAGCATTTCTTTTTCAAAATCAGGTGACTTATGTCATCACTGTTCCATACTTCCCTTTGAGCCTTCCCAATGCAGAAGTAAGCATGCTCTGTGGCTAGGTGAGTTTGGGGCCATGAGTAAGATATTTTTGAACCTCTATAGTCTGAAAAATTCCATCTCACTTCAAGGTGGATGAATAAGTTCCTATAATAGCTGCGAAACTGGCTACCCAGGAGATACTCAGTCCAACACTAATTTTTAGTGACCTTACCTCTGTGATCTAGATGTGCCCTCTGAGTGTCCCTGTGAGCCATTTCTAGTCTGCGTTTTCATATTTGGAAAAGACATTCCATTTTAGTTTTTAGTCCTGGATATGCTAAAAAGTTATATCCAGAAAATTTTAATGTGTTTTCTAAGGTGATAGCTATCTCAAGAAATTATCTTTTTGGTGTTCTCAATATTACATGTCAGGTATTTAATATCGCACAGTACATTTTAAAATTCTTTTTCCTAAAGCTTATTTTGTGATTTTTGAGATGGCTAAGTTTTTTTTATTAGATCCTTTGATACAATTTGATCTCAGTTGTTAACAAGTATTCCTTAGCTTAGGACCCTACCCTCTTGTTCGTTTCGTAAAAATAGGTGCAAATCTTCTTGAACATAGAGTGTGGAGCAGCAACAGGCACGCACATCACCAGGTTAGATTCTAGAATGACATACTCATGAGTCTGATATGATTCCATAGACTTAGCAGGGATAACACAGGAGGCACACAAGCAAAATCCATGGATACGACCTCATACCCTTCAGGAACGAGGAAGAAAGAGCGATCATAGAATTCTGCCAACACACATCATTCAGGGACATGACTTCAGCCAGCAGTGAACCTAATTTTCTCTGTCTTAGGAAGAGGACCAGTGATGGTCTGAATGTTGACATCCTAACACCCAATATGAAGGTATTTGGAGGCAGGCCCTTTGTGAGATGCTCATGAGGGGGGGTCTTTTATGAGTAAGATTAGTGTCCTCCTAAAAGAGACTCTAGCAGACAGCCTCATTGCCCCTTCTGCCATGTGAGGACACAGCGAGTGGATGGCTCTCTAGGAACCTGGAAGCCAAGTCTCACTGGACACCGAATCTGCTCAGGCTTACATCTTGGACTCTGCAGACTCCAGAACTGTGAGAAATACATTTCTGTGGTTCACAAGTGCCCTATCTGTGGCATTCGATCACAGCAGCCCAAATGGACCGAGACACGGGATGAGGCACTCATCCACCCACAGCACTCACTCTTGGGCAGTGAGGAGGGTGTGGCTCACAATGACTCAGTGCTTCTGTCTTTCCAAGAAATCTCTTAGATTCCTGTGAATGGAGCTGAGATTCCTTCAGCGCCATCTGCTGTGGACCCCCCCCCCAGATGTAAAAGCCATGTCTTTGCAATTCTATTTCCTCAAAAAATGCACAATGCACATTTATTGATTCTCCCTCTCTCGCTCCTTCCCCCGTCCCCACTCCTTCCTTCCTTTCTCTTATAGTCATAACTTCTGTACGTCAGTCACCGTGGTGCTGCGTCCTGGGAACCGAAAGATGGATTAGACGGCCACTACTATGGGTTGTTTGACTGCTTTGAAAAATTCTTGTAAAAATAAAGATTTATTTACTGGTTGCTACTTTCCCCATATATTTTTTCTGAAGTAGAACAAGTGCTAGTCTCCAAGGCTTGAAAGGAAATAAAAACAAGTGAAGGATGGGTGGAGGTTTGAAGGTCCAGAGTTTAGGGTGGGTGGGGAGACAGACTGGGGAAAGAGGAAAGAGAAGCAGGAAACAGTTTTTCCAGGGATTGATTTTTAACCCCCCTCAAGCCACATCAATATCCTTCACAGAGCTGGTTAATTATCAATTTTCATGACAAAGAAATGTTGCTCTTACTCTTTTTAAAGCACTGGAGCACAAAGCAGCCTGCACATGATATGCCTTCGGTTCACTGAAAAATTTGCATTTTGCTGAATCTAATGATTTGTTCATGTCCTCTGCATGCTCTGTGTGCTTACAATAGTCCCTAAAATACAAAATAGGCATTTTACCTTTACCATTGTTTTTGGGCCTTGTTTCTTTCCCTCCTCCTTTTTTCCTGCCTCCCTTAAAATTAACAAGATTGCTATTTTTCCCATTTCCTTATATACACGACTGGGAACTATAGGTGAATAACTGTTCCCGTAAAAATTTCTTAACATCCATTATGATTGTAAAATTTCCAACAGAGTCTAAAATTATAAGACTGCTGTGGTGCTTAGAACAAGACAGGGACAGGCTTACTACTCATTTAACTAACTACTCATGGAACCACCATTATATCCCTTTTATTTATTTTTTATTTTTTCCAGTTATATTCTTTTTCTAAATTTTATTAAGGTATCACTGATATACAATTTTATGAAGGTTTCACATGAGCAACGGTATGGTTTCAACATTCACTCGTATTATCAAGTCCCCCCACCCCTTAGTGCGCTGTCCATCAGCGTAGTAAGACGCTATGGAGTCATTACTTGTCTTCTCTGTGCTGTACTGCCTTCCCCGTGACCTACCTACATTGTGTGTGCTATTATAAGGCCCCTTAATCCCCTTCTCCCTCCCTCCCCACCCACCTTCCCCAATCCCTTCCCTTTGGTAACTGCGAGCCCATTTTTATATTCCTTCTATTTTTATCTAAAAAATTTAATACCATCTTTTAAAAATCCCAGACTTGGTCTCTTGGTGGCTAATAAATGTCTACTTGAATATAACAACACATTTTACTCATTTTTAGCTTCTTGCATCTATATCCTTCCCTCTGAGATCACTTTTCTTCTGATGATATTTTTTTAATGATAGTAGGGGCAGGACACATGTATGTTACTGGAGTCTTTGCAGATTTTTAAATGTTTTGATTTTTTCTTCACAAAGAATGGTAGTTGTGCTGGATGTACCCTGTTTCCTCTCCAAGTTCACTTTCCACCCCATTCTGCTCTGTGCTCTGGGAGGCTGCCTTTGTGTATTGCAGAAATATGTTCTTTTGTTCTCTTGCTGACAGTGTGTTTAGCCAATAACAGGCATTAAAAGGAGATCAGACTTGCAGTCTAGACTAGATGGTGTAGACTCATTTCTCTCTGCATTTCCCCTCTAAGTACAGTTATAAACTCTGGAAACAAGAGATACCAACGGACAACTCTGAGCTGTGGGGACTGGGGTGCGCCGGTTGGGGCACCCAAGGACAGGAGGAATGACTTAGTCGTAGGGCATCTTACAACCACCCAACCCACAGAAGAACGTGAACCAGGCCTGGTGTTTTCTGACCACAAATCTAGCAACAGAAGGCAGCTGGGGGTAGGCCCATTCCTTTCTTGGATCAAACAGGAGACCCACCAACAATACCAGGTGAACCTAGTAGCATCAACAAGTGAGTTAAGTCAGGAAACCCACCAACCATAAGAGGCCAAGTGACACGCTCTCCTTCCCTGCAAGGCCAGAGAGTCCCCTCTCCACTGAGAGACACTAGGAGAGGATAGCTCTGACCAGGTAGATCTCACAACAACAAACGGGCAGCTTGGGAAGTCTCATTGTCCTAGGGGTCTGAAGCTGTCCTCCCCTACCTAGAGGTACCAGGTGGCCTGGCCATGGATGCTCCTTCTGTCCCAATAGGCAGCACATGCAGGGACAAGTAGAAGCTTCGGTTGCACCAGATAAACCAAGAAGATCAAGATAACATTGTGAGGACTCTAAAACTTGTCATTAGAATAGGAACTTGCAAAATTTGGCGAGAATCTCTGTGTTAATCTAAACAGAGTGACTGCTTGCTAGAATAAGATATTTAAATAGGACTCAGAGACTTCTAAAATAATAACCAAATGTCAAGGATATAATGAAAAATCACCTATCATACCAAGACTAGGAAAATCACAACTTGACACTCATAGCTCCAATAGCATGATGAATCAGATGTTGGAATTATCTGACAAGTATTTTAAAGCAGTCATCATAAAACATTGAGCAAGGAACTACAGGTTCTTTTGAAACAAGTGAAAAAAAATCCCATCAAAGAAGTAATAAAAAAGAACCAAATGGAAATTATACAACTGAAAAAATAATTTTAAAAATCTTACTGTCTCAATAGTTGAGTGGAGATGACAGAGAAGAGATTCATTGAATTGAAGATAGATCTGTAGAATCTACACAATCTGAAAAAACAGAATATAGTGGGAAAAAAGACAGAATCTGGGCTACCTATGGGACAATAATAAAGGATCCAACATTTATATCATTGGAATTCTAGAAGGAAGGGAGTAAAAGAGTGGGGCTCAAAGAGTATTTGAAGAAATAATGGCTTCAACACCTCTTAAATGATAAGATGATAAATTCACCAGGAAGACAATCCTAAACATCTATTCAGCAAACAAGAGAGCCTCAAAACAAAATACATGAAGGAAAAGCTGAGAGAACTGAAAGAACCCGTAATTAAAGTTGGAGATATCAGCATCCCACTTTCGGCAACTGTTAGGACTATTAGATAGAAAGTTAGCAAAGTACAAAAAATAAGATATGAAGAGCACAATCAACCAATGAGATCTTATCAAAATATATTAAACATCCAACCACAGCATAATATAGAATTTCAAGCGCCCCAAGACGTTCGCCAAGATAGACCATATTCTGGTCCACTAAACTAACATCTTCATACTTGAATAGAATTGAAATCATACTATGTTTCCAGAGTATATTTTCTGAAAGCTTTATAGTTTTTTCATTTAATATCATGGTTCATTTTGAATTAATTTTATAAAGGCATGGAATTTAGGTCAAGTTGTTTGGTAAGCCATGGATATGCAATTGCTCTACCACCACTCACTGAAAAGGGAATCCTTTCTCCATTAATCGTTTTTGAATCTTTATCAGAAATTAGTTGGAATCAAACTAGAAACACACAACAGAAAGGCAAAAGGAAATGTCTAAAAATTTGAAAATTGAACATACACTTCAAAATAACTCCTGAGTCAAAGTCTCCGAGGAAAATTTAAAAATACGTACAATTGAATGAAAATGAAAATATAATATAGCAAAATACATACGACTCAGCTAAAGTGGTGCCAAGAGGGACATTTATAGCACTAAAAGATTTCCATTAGAAAAGAGGAATGTTTTCAAGTTAATAATCTAAGTTCCTTCCCCAAGAAATTATAAAAAGAAGAGGAAAACAAACTCAAAATGAGGATAAAGAAGGAAATAATAAAGATAAGAGCAGTAAACAATAGAAGTGAAAACAGAAAATGGTGAAAGAAATCAAACAAGACCAAAATTAGTAGAGAGACATACTGTTCTCATGTATTGGAAGATTCAACAAAACAAAGGTGTCAATTCTCCCCCAGATTACTTGTAGGTTTAATGTAGTTCATATCAAAATCAAAGCAAATTTTTTTGCAGACATAGACAAGTTTATTCTAAAATTCATATGGAATAACACAGACTCTAAAATAGCCAAAGCAATCTTGGAAAAGAAGAATAAAGTGTTAGGAATTAGTCTACTCAATTTGAATACTTATGTATCTACAGTAATCAAGAATGTATAGTATTGGTGGAGGGATAATACACAGATAAATCAGTGGATAGAATATTGAATCCAGAAACAGACCCTCACAAAGATGCCCAACACAATTCTGACAAAGACACAGAAACAATTCAATGGAAAGATGATGGTCTTCTCAACAAATGAAGGTGGAGAAATTATATATTCATAAATTTAAAAAAGACCTAAATGTCATACTTTACATAAAAATAAACCATCATCTTAAAAGTGAAATTATAAAACTTCATGAAAAAATTTTCAGGAACCAGGGCTAAGCAAAAAGTTCTTAGACTTGAACCAAAAACACAATCCTTAGAAAGGAAATTTGACAAAGTGGACCTCATCAAAATTGCTCTGAAAAATTTGGTAAGAGGATAAAAAGACAAACTAGACTTATAGACCACATTGTTTTCAAAAGATTGGTATCTATAATATCCAAAGAACTCTCAAGACTCAACAGTTAAAAAAATCCATTTGGAAAAAGAGCAAAAGCATAAAAGACATTTCACTGAAGAAGATATACAGATGGAAAATAAGTACATGGAAAGATATTCTTTATCATTAGCAATATATCAAGACTGAATCAAGAAGAAATAGAAAATCTGAGTAGATCTCTAATTAGTAAGGAGAGTGAAACAGTAATCAAAAACCTCCGAACAAAGAAAAGTCCTGAATCAGTGGCTTTGCTGGTAAATTTTACCAAACACTTGAAGAACTAACACCAGTCCTTTTCAAACTCTTCCAAAAGATTGAAGAGGGAATACTTCCTAACTCATTCTCTGAGACCAGCATTACCTTGGTACCAAAATCTAGACAAAGACACTATAAGAAAAGAAAAGTACAGACTAATAACCCTATGAATATTGATTTCTCAAAATTTCTCAAAAAAATTAGTGAATTAAATTTAGCCACATACTAAAATAATTATACACTGACCAAGTGAGCCTTATGTTTGGCATTCTCAACATATGAGAATCAATCAGTATAATACACCACATTAATAGAATAAGGGGAAAAGAACCACATAATCATCTCAATAGATGCAGAAAAAGCACTTGATAAAATTCAACATACTTTCATAATAAAAACACTCAACAAACTTGGGATAGAAGGAAACTTAACCTGGTAAAGGCCACATATAAGAAACCCACAGCTAACATCATTCTCAGTGGTAGAAGACTGAACACTTTCCCCTAAAATCAGGAAAAGGACAAGGATGTCTACTATCATCAATTTTATTGAATATAGTATTGGACGTCCTTGCCATAGCAATTAGGCAAGAAAAAGAATAAAGGCATCCAAATTGGGAAGGAAAAAGTAACTGTAGTTTTTCTGCAGATTACTCCCAGTGATTATCTCTAGCCCTAACCACTCAACTGACCTGCAGCATAACATCTGCTGTGACTAGCTGGACAATACTACTTGGCTATTCTGTTGGGGTCCAAGGTTCTCCACTAAGTAGGGTAAGTGCCTATCAATTAGGTTTTGATTTACTGAAGTGCCTGACTTCAAGCTTTTGATTGCCGAGGTTTCCACTTTAAAGATATCCGCTTGGAATAAACACACTGCCAGCTATACAACTAGATAAGCAGCTAGGCCATCCCACCCATGCAGTTCCCCTTTCAGAAAGCCCTGGGTGACCTGGATAACTGACTGCTTGAGTGACCATTCTCTTTGCTTCCTGCACATCAATTTCTGCTCTTATGTTTTAAATTCATCAATAAAGAGTGAAACGCTGAAACCTCAGGTCCCCCACCTTCAACCCCAATAAAGGCAGAAACCCAGGTCCATGCACACTTTCTCTTTCTACCTGTGACCTCGGGCATGCCATGTGCCCTTTGGGACTTGTGAATAAATCTGGGCATTTCAGAGTTCCCTGTGGTTATGGCTGAGGTGGGTCCTGCAGTCATAATAAGAGCCACGAGGGCCAGTCTGGCCACAACGCTGGCTCCAGTCAGGGACGTGACCGTGGTGGCTTGTTACAAAGCAGCACAGGTGAGTGCCCCTGGGCATTCTTAGCTGATAGCATCTCTATGCACAGGCTGGGACCCACACAAAAGAGTCACCCAAACTTACCTTTTCCATCTTAGCTCCCATACTGCTCTGCTATGAACTCACTTTTGCAGCCTCAATAGTTTTTTGACCACTTCCCGTTGTTTCTTCCATCTGGCATGTTCTTTTGCCCTCTCCTACCTGTTAAGATTGAACTTGCTCCTTATGAACAAGCTCAGATGCCACTTTTTCTATCTTCCCTAATGAAGGAGAGCTCTCCTAACTCTTCAGTTTTGTAGAAGCTTGTTTTATTCCTCTTGCCACTCACGGTGCCACTCAGTACTCTTAGCTTCCTGTGTGAGTCAAGACCCTCTCAGCTGCAAGTGACCAGATCTCCATGCATAGCCAAGAGGGGATCTGTGGGCTCAGATAACCTGAAATGTGGAGGGAACTTCCCGCACAACTGGATCCAAAGCCTGGGACCATCAGGCTGATCAAGGCTCTTAGCCTCTGTGCTCAAGTTTTACTCCTTTTTGAGTTGGCTTAATTCTTACTTACTGCTAAGGAATTTCCTTACCTACTGGAAGGAAAATGGGCCTCAGTTTGCCCAGTGCCATCTTTACAGTGTGTGATCCAGTGCAAGAGAAATTTCTCTTCTACCTCCAGTGGAAGCCCCTGGGAGGAACTCTGACCAGCTCAGCCTCCGTGGCTCACTCAGTCCTACCGCTAAGGGCCAGTGGGGTGGGAGGGTCTGACTGTCCAGGTACCTGGCTCACATGCCCATCCCCACATGAAGGGGGGCGGAAAGCTTGCTGGAAGGATGGAAGGTGCGTTACTGCAGTTCACTATTATCCGGTGCTGCAGTGTAACTCCTGGAAGACAGGAGCCATGCCTTGTCATGGAGCCCCTTGAATAATGCCTTGTTTAGGATAAATGCTTAGGAAATTTCTATTGAATAAATCAGGCATCAAATCCGGAGATTCAACATGCTGTTTTTGAACAGAGTAGTCAGGCTTTGGAAAAGAGTTAAAAATTCTTGGACAGATGTGTTATTTGTCAGTGGAAAACATATACACAAACAAAAACAAAACTGGCAGTAAATCCTGCTAAAGGCAACAGTTGGAAACTCTTTTTTACTTAAGTTACTTGTATGTAGAAAAATTAACTTGCCTTTCATGTTAAGATAAAATTTCCTTTTCTTGAAAACCTCGTACACTGAGTCCCTTGGTTCCAGCCTGAGAAGGGGTGGGAACTCAGTCATGACAGTGTTTATGCTAATGATTCTACCATGACAGTGAGACCTGAAAATGTGAATACATCCTTTGAAGAGCAGGGTGCGGAAATACAAAACGAGGGATTAGCCTGGTTTTTGTGGAGTTGACTCTTTGACGGAGATGATTTATGATTAAAATGTAGAAAACGTGCATGACAAGCGTGAACTCGGAAAGCCTGAGGGCTTGAGATGCGGAAAGCACCAGGCCGGGAGGGCTGACCTGACGAAGGCATCTCCAGAAAAAGGGTGACGTGGCTCAGAAACTTCTGCGGGGGTGGAATCAGGGAAATCAGGGAGTGCAGGTTAGGTGGCCTCAGGGAAGAGAGTTTTCATAGTGAATCAAGGAACAGAAACCAGGTAAAGGCAGAAAGAACCTCAGCGTCCCAAAGGCCGGAAGAAATAACACGGAATTGAGGGTGGATGTTGAGAGTGAGCCGGAGGTAAAACTGGAGCATTCAGTGGATTCATGCATCAGTGGTGCAATGGGAGGTGACTGGGTTTGGAGAATTAGTGCCCTTATAAGAAGAGGAAGAAAGCAGAGCCCTCTCTCTGCCCTGTGAGGCCACAGTAAGAAACTGGCCACCTGCAAGCTGGGAAGAGGGCCTCCACGAGGAGCCAAATCTGCTGCCGCCTTGACTCTAGACTTCCCAGCTTCCAGAACTGTGAGAAAGAATTATCTTTTGTTGAAGTCACCCAGTGTGTGACATTTTATTACAGTAGTTTGAACAGACTAAGAAAAGCCAGGAAAATACCAAGTTAAGAATGTTCTATTAGGAAAATGGTGGGGAGGGGGGAGGGAAGAGACTGTATTCTTTAAAACTGTCCGTGTTGTAAAAGACAACGTTATTTAATTCCTTCCTTCAGGAAACATTCAGTGAGTACCTGTGATGTGCTAGGTGCTGAGGGTACGCACACACACATTTTTTCCCCCCTGAATCATCTGAGGGTGAGTTGCATATATCATGGCCCGTTACCCCACACTACTCCAGTCTGTATTTCTTAAGAATAGGAATATGCCCTTGCATAACCACGGATTATCAACCTGATACTTTTTTATTGACAATACTACAGTCTACTGCTAATATTATGATTTTGTCAGTTGAGCTAATAATACCTTTTATAGCGTTTCCCTTCTCAAGTAAAAGATCCAATTTAGGGTCAGGTATTGCATGTCTCTTTAGCCTCCATTACCCCGAAACATTTCCATAGCCTTTGTCTTTTACAACACGGACAGTTTTAAAGAATACAGTCTCTTCCCTCCCCAATCCCCCACCATTTTCCTAATAGAACATTCTTAACTTTGTATTTTTCTGGCTTTTCTTGTGTCTTTCTCAGGGCATCATACCTGGGGACACATGATGTTCATCTTTCTGTCATTGGTAATCTTAATTTTGAACCCCTGATCAGTTGCTTCCAGATTTATTCACCACAACCAATGGGCAGTCTACGGCAAGACATTTTAAAACAATGCAAAATCCTGATCCTTGCCAAAATTTCCCCCCGGGTTTGGCATCCAGTAATGATTTGATTTTAAAATTTATTTACTTTGAATTGTGATAAAATACGCATAACATAAAATTGACATCTTACCCATTTTTAAGTGTACAGTTCAGTGGCACTACGTACACTCCTGTTGCACAACCATCACCACTATTCATTCATCTGCAGAACTGTTTTCATGTGCAAAACTGAAGTTCTGTACCCATTAAATGATAAGTCCCCTTTCCTCTCTTCCCAGGCCCTGGTAACCACATTCTACTTTCTGTCTTTGTGAATATGACTATTTTAGTTACTTGTATAAGTATAAGTGGAATCATACAAGATTTATTTTATAGTGCCTGGCTTTTTTTTGCCTAACATAATGTCTTCAAGATTCATCCATGCTGTAGCATGTGTCAGAATTTTCTTCCTCTTTAAGGCAGAATAAGATTCCATTGTATGGATATACCACATTTGTTTATTGTTTCATCCACTGATGATTCTTGACTTATCCATTCTCTACCCAAGTGGTTGCAAAGTGATGGTTTTGCAACTCTGAAACTCCCTCCCCATTTAAAGTTGACCCTCAGCACTCTGCTGTAAATATGAACCTTTCCTTTTTTCCCCATTTATCTGTGCATTATTGTTATAAACTCCTGAATTCCTCTTCTTTGAAGGACTTATAATTATTTACTATATTAATTATTTTAGTGCTCAAACACTGCCAGATTTGGCAATAGGAGTTTTTTAAATTGATTTCCACGACATGCATCCATCATTTTTTGAAAAGTATTTCCTTATTTTGTGGCATAATATGATATTCCTGGCTCACCTTATGTCTATCCTGTGAAACCCTGGAATTAGCCATTTTTCCCAAGATGCTCTAGTTCTTTTTTAGTGGGGAATGGTATTAGAGACCAAGTTCTGTGTTCTAGGGTGCTCTTAACCACTGGGGTATCTTTGCCTCTTAGCTTTTTCAGCAGACAACCCTGGGAAATATAACCATGTATTACATATATATATATACAGATACATGCACAGCACAAAAATACACCCATACATATATACATGTGCCCATAATCATACATGTACACATATGTATACATATTTTAGAAATAATGGGCACACACAAATGTCTCTAATCCCCACAGTTATTTCTCAGCTTCCCACATCACATAGTGTATGAACTTCTTCTACAGTGAGAACAGGCTCCCAACATCATGACGATATCACTCATTTGCTTAGTCTTGTCTAAAATAGTCTGAGAATTGTTTTGACCATGCTACTCTAATAAATAAACCTACTAAAAATAGTTCAGGTTTACAACTTTTTATCTCCTTCCCTGCCCCCCACCCTCACCTGCCACAAATTGAGTGTAGATAGTAAAATACAGTGTTCATAGGTTATTTGGATTAGTTCTCCACACCCTCTTCCTTGGGTTGTATTCATCTGACATACAATCAGGTTCATTTTGTTTGTTTGCCTTCAGCTTCAGCTTTTAATTCCCTTGAGAACAGGCATTTTTATCAACTTGGATTTATTTTTGAATAAGAATAAATCCTATTGATACCATTTTATTTTTAAAGCGTAGAATGTTAACATGCTCTCAAAAGTCAAAACTATACAAAAACTACATTCAGAGAATTGCCATCCCCTCCTGCAGCCTTCCATTCCATCCTTCCAGGCCCCTTAGTAACCAGCTTCATTGTTTACTGGCCCTGTGGCCCTGCAGGTACGTATGCATTTTCTAATATCCCCTTCTTTCTTACACAAAAGATGGCATACTATATATGTTCTGTTTTGCTCTTTTTTTTCACTTACTGATATTTCCTGGAAGTCACTCCATATAGGTTCATAGAGCTTTTCCTCATTCCTTATCTATCTTCAAGCTCACCGATTGATTCCGTGGCCATGTCCAGTCTACTAATGAACTCACCAAAGGCATTCCACATTTATTCTTGGCACATTTGATTTCCAGTATTTCCTCCATTCTTTCTTGGAGTTTCCATTTCTCTGCTTACATTACCCATATGTTCTTGCATTTTTCCTACTCTTTCCAGGAGAATTCTTAGCATATTAATCATAGCTATTTTAAATTCCCGGTCTGATAATTCCAAAAAAAAATCTCTGCTCTATCTAAGTCTCGTTCTGATGTTTATTTTGTCTTTTCAGACTTTTTTATTTTGCCTTTTAGCATGCCTTGTAATTTTTTGTTGAAAGTCAGTCATGATATAGTGAGTAAAAAAACAGATGTAAATAGGCCTTTAGAGTAAGATTTTGTGTTAATATGACTAAAAGTTAGGCTATTTTTACTCTTTGCTGTGGCTGTGGTTTCCAAGGCTAAAATTATTCTAAGGTCCTTGTTTTTGTGTCCCCTGTGGTCTTTGGGTTTCCACAGAGAGGCCTTAAATAGGGTGTGAAGTGTGCAATTCTCTCAGCTGTTTCCTCCAGGGCCTCTATTGGTGTGCGTGGGGAAAGCATTATATTGAGTTCTAGGATTAGGTCTCTGTTGCTGTGGGTCGTGGGATTCACAAGTGCTTCTCAGCTCCCTGACTCTCCCGCCCCTGTTAGGTGAGGCAGGCTAGAGAAGGCTGGGCTGGGTATTTCCCTTCCCCCATGTCTGTTAGGCTCTGGGGAAACCCACATAGCGTAGGCTCTGGTGAAATATTTTCTCCTGAGGACAGGCTATTATTACCAGAGTGCTCTGGGCTTATTTCAAAGTGGTTCCTGTTCCCTTTTCCCCCTGAGGATCTCTTGGCACTTCTGGAGGTAAAACTCAGGGAAGTGTGGGGCGCTCCTAGCACTGAGCTTTCAGGGGTTATTCATTCTCAAGCTGGCCGGTGCTCAGCCTGTAGAAACCAGTCATTGACCCCCACGGTGCTCCTGACCAGGATCCAGATGCAGCTCCCGCTCCCTGTAAGCTGTGACTTTCTGTGTCTGCCTGTCTGTCCGTCTGTCCAAATTTCACGGCGTCAGTTTTGCCCTGTGACCTCATTTCTTTGATGGATCTAAACAGAGTGTTGATTTTCAGGTTGTTCAGCAATTTTTTTTCCTTGTGAGGTTGGGAGTGATGAATTCCAAGCTCTTCACATGTCAGACCAAAAACTGGGAGTGAGTACTATTGATTTTGCATGTTAACTTTATATCCTGCTATCTTACGGAATTTTTTTATTGTTTGAATTGCTTATCATAGGTTTTCTAGCATTTTCCAGACATGCTTTTTTGTCATCTACAAATAGAGATAGTTTTATTTTAAATTTTCTTTCCTTTGCGCCTTTGTTTTCTTTAATCAAATTGTATTGACTAGTACCTCCAGAACAATGCTTAAGAGCTGTGGAGATAACGGACGTCTTGCGTTATTTCTGACTTCAATGGGAATAACTTTTGCATTTCCCCACTAAAAAAGGAACTGGCTTTAGGATTGAATTTTATATATTTTGCCATGTGTTTTAAAATGTAGGGTTTTTTTTTATTGTTAATTATGTATGGCAAGGCCAACAGATCAGGAGATGACTTCTCTTAAAAAGCTAGCTTGTTATACTCACAGATTCCAAAATGAGGGGGGCATGCCATACTCTGGAGGGGTCCCATGGGAAAGCACCAAGGCAAGTCAGGGGGCAGAGGGAATGAAGGGAAAATGTGGTTAATAGCCTTTACTGTGGTTTCCATTGGAAGGAAAGGGGCCACGCAAGGTAAACAGGCTTGGGATGGCTAGTTGAAATAATTTCAGCAAGCTCCTGGCTGTAAGGGCCTGTCCCTGGTTGTCTCTGGGTGATTTGAACAGGTAGAGAGTGGCCTGGAATATGACAGTCGGTAACGGAGGTGGTCTCACAGGCTCTTTGTTTACTATGTCTTGGAATGAACTAACCCGGGGAGGGGTAGTCCCTGTGGGATCAGCAAGGCTGGAGGTGTCAAGGCATCAAAATACAGAAAATAAAATGACACGGTTAATATAGCACGTTAAGGAAGTATTAATCCATTTCAACGTTCTCAAGAAATTTTAGGGGTGAGTATGATTTTATCAAAGGCTTTTCATCATTGGAGATAATCGTATGATTTTTCTCCTTACACATATTAGTACTATGAATTATATTAAAATATTTTCTAATATTGAGCAATTCTTTATTTCTTGGTATAAATTTGGTGATAGGCTGTTAATATTTTAACATGTCAAGATCCACTTTTTGTGCCAATGTTGTGTGGTGCCTCCTTTACTATCTTGAAATTAAATGTGTAGGTAATATAACCTGCTTAT
Organism: Manis javanica; assembly: GCF_040802235.1. Classification (NCBI taxonomy): domain Eukaryota; kingdom Metazoa; phylum Chordata; class Mammalia; order Pholidota; family Manidae; genus Manis; species Manis javanica. The sequence goes on along the minus strand of NC_133156.1, from coordinate 13,768,260 downwards.
ATTTCAATAATAATAACAATATTAAAACATATTGCCTAAGTTTAAAGCATAGGATCAATAAAAGGTAAATAATTTGTTATAAATTGATATATATTTTTATATGTAACTGATTGAGAATGACTATACTAGAAGTTCAATTAATTAGTCAGATTATCGCACTGTTTATTATAAACGAGACACAGCTACAGTTGTTAGTGATGTGTCTTATTGGCAATGCCAGTAACATAAATGTTTCCATCTGTGATGTAACTTAAACACTTTTGAACAACTCTTGTTAATATCTGCACACATCAAACTACAATTTTGTCTTGATGTATGTTATATTTGCATACCTGGAAATTTCAGTATATATCAAAATGATACAAAAATATGTGTTGCATATAAAACTCAATTAGCTTCTAAACACAGAGATTATAAATACATTTCGCACTCCCAACAGTGCTCAGTATGACATTCATTTCATTATTATGCAGGAGTGTCCTACGAACTGTGAGGTGTCTGCCATCCATGGTGCCCACTAACTGCTATTAATACCCCAGTTATTTCTGTAACCATTCATGCCTCTGTCTGGTTCATCAGCTGGATCAGATAATCTGTTTGGTATAGTCAATGGAGTTTTAGATCTGCAAATATTATCTATGCCAATGACTTTTATGCAGATGAAAAATATTCACCTTTACAAGCAGTAAAAATGCAGTTTAAAAAACAAGGATATACCGTTTCTCTCAGATTAATTATTAATTTACAAAACTAACACTGAATAGTTCAAGGTGGTATGAAGCTCATGTGGAATCTTGAATATTTTAATTGTGATATAAAAATTTTATGGCAATTTGGCAAGAATGTCAAAATATTCAGTCTTATACCCAGTTATAAATACCAATTTATTGAAGTCTACCTAAAAGGACAATTTGAAAATACGAGAAAAGAAAGAAACTTATGCACAAAGTGTCATTACTAACAATAAATTATTGGAAATATAATGGTAAAAAAATGATCCAATATATGATAACAAAAAAATCTAGGGATAAGTTTTATAAGAGACATGTGCACCTGTATGAAGAAAACTATGAAACTGTTGGATGTCAAAGAACTTAAAGGAAGATTCAAATAAAATTTCTGGATGAGAGGACTATTATAAAGCTGCCAATTTTTTCCTAGTTAATGTGTACATGTAATGACACCCAATTAAAAATTCCCATGAGGTATTTTTTTGGGAATGTAACGTTTCTAAAATTTATCTACATGAATGAGAATTTTTTAAGTTTTTGAAAGAAAGGATGTAATCAGGAGAAATTTGCCCTACTAGTTATTAAAATGTTATCTTGTTTATAACCAAACAAGAGATAATCAGATAAGTGGAATAAAAGATATATCCAGATGTAGATCAATGTATATATTAAAATTTAGTATATGATAAAGGTAGCACTTCAGTTGTTATTTTTGTGAGTGCTGACTATTAAAAAGTAGTGTTAAGTAGATAAACATTTATTAAGAAAATACAAACAGGTATACCCTGTTTTCTTATACCAAATAAATTCCAGGTGTATTAAAGACTTTAAAGGAAGTAATACTAAACTAGAAGAAAATAGAGATGAATGTCGTACTGAGGTGGAGAATTCTTTTCCTAAGCATGGTACCACAAGTAGAAACCATAAAAAAAAAAAGATTGACACTATAAAAATCAAAAGCTTCTATACATTTAAAAAACAAAAAACCTCAACACATGAGACAAATAAACAAATAATGCCCTGCCCTTAAAATACAAAGAGTTCTAACAATTAATAAGAAAAGGATAAAAAAATTGTTCACATTAAATTTTCATGGTGACAGAAAACTTAGTTTAAAAATTGAGTAGGAGATTTATAAAAGGAGTAACATAGGCTGTCATTAAACATGAAAAATGTTAACTAACTTGCAAGAGAGAAAATAGAGAAAAGCTTAAGATAATAAGACCTGCACATCATTTTGGCAGATATTTAAAGGAATCTTTATATCCAGAAGTGAAAATGTATAAAAGTGGGCATTTTTATATTTTATTGGTGGTTGTGTGAATTGATGTGGAATTGATACCACCTTTCTGTAGATGAATTTGGTAACAGGTAACAAGCCTTGAAAATCTGTATATTCTCACGTGAGATGAAAATTTTGTTTAGGAAGCTTTTTTAGCAACATGAGAAATCATTTTGTTAAAGTACTAGGTGGAGGAAAAGCTGTATATAACGAGGTTTAAAGATTTAGGTTTTAAAAAAACTTGGGAAAGAAATTCAGATTAAAGTATATCACAATGTCAATAGTAGTTACCACTGGATGGTGTATTATTGGTACTTTTATTTTACTTGCTTTATTTTCCAATGCTGCATGAGTGTTTTTACATAAAAAAATATAACTCATTATATTTTAATAAAGGCTGCTTAATATCTAACCCTGTGCCTGGTCCATAGGGGGCATTCAATAAATGTTTGTTAAACTGAATTGTTCTCTGGCTCCTAAACCCACCCACAATTTTTTAAACATTTAGAATTCTCTTTCCAGAAAGGATTTAAAAACTGGTTCACATAACACTTAATCCCTGGGTACATATGAGTTAGGTAATCTATTAATTATCCAGGCATTAGATTTCCCAGGAAATAAAGAGAATCTAGACATCAGTGTAGCTAGATGTCTTCTTGGCACCAGAGTCAAATTTTTAAAAAAGTTATATATATCTTCAAATATTTCTAAATCACTTCTACTTAGGTTCCTTAGTTTAGAAAATCATATGAGTTTTTCTTACACTGAAGTGTATGGAATTTTCATACTCAGATTACTTTAGGTCTGTGCATGGTTTTACCGTGATTTCACCAGGTGGCAGTTTAGACACAACTTTTTATAAAGGGCAAGTTCACTTTTCTGAAATTAACCGTGAAAAGAGTTACTGACCTCACACAATAACATAAACTGTGAGCCCTAAAAACTTGCAGAAAAGATCTCAGAAAAGGACTTTTTATTAACAGCTAGTTCTCTCGGGGGCTTTTTGGGTCTTGCATCTATACAAGAGTATCTTTCCCCAGCTCTCCTTGTGAGCGTATCAATTAGTAAGGTTGCTTTTGTGGTCTAAATGGCCCCTGTGTTCTTGAGTTTCTTTTCTCAAATATGCAGATTTTTTTCCTTCAGCTCAAAAGGAAAACATGGCGCCACCTACTAGCATTCTCTAGTATTACATTATGATCAATTTCAGTTTTGTTTATTTAGTAAACACTTTTTGAACTCCAGTACAGCCAAGCACAAACATTCGAGTCCTGAAGATGAATAAGACAGTCCCGTCCATCACCACATTTTCAGTCCAGCTGAGGAAATAGACAGTATTGGCGGTATGTGGTGCCAGAACAGCAGGTCTTAGGAGCGTGCGTCATTTTAGCCTGGTATTCAGCGTGGACATTAGGCACGAGACTCTGTAGACAGGAAGATCAGTTAGGAGGCGGTTAAGAAAATAGCCCCAACAATCCAAAGATAAAATTCCCTGTAGTATTTATTTGTCTAGTCACTAAATAGTTGAGGAAAAGCTACCATACTTGACATTGGTTGGCTGTCCTCAGGCCATTTGGGGATATCATACCAAAACTCTTCGTTTCAAACAAATTGTTCTGAGGATTGTCTCACAGTGTGAGGTCATTTTATTGGTGGTGGTCGTCAAGCATTTATAGCTTCTTTATGTAACTCCTTAAGAATAAACTCAAATCGGTTCTCAGTTTTTACTTTTCTTTGCTCCTAACGACTATAAAATGGTCTTGTTGCATTTCTCTCGTAAGTCAACAGAAAAACCCGTGGGAATCAATCACAAATTATATACAAGTGATTCTAGCCAAAGGCTGAGATCAATTATAAATAGAATCATCTGGGTTTTTTTGAATTAACTGTGAGTTTCATTCGCTTATTTCATCTCTACAGGTATGATCAGATTGTTAGCCCATTCAAGCTTTTAGATGCCTTAAAAATTCTCAGTCCAAACAACAGATTCCTATATTTCTTTCTCTTATTCAGACCTCAAAGTTGTTGAAAAGATGTAACAGGCAAATTTCCCAGGAGGAAATTTTTTCAGAAGCAAAATATTTAATCTCACCTTTTAATGACTTTTAACAATCTTTTGATTCTTCTTTGTTGAAGGGTTCAGAGGTCTAGGCACCTGTTCCTGGTTGATGGTACATTACATTTTTGAGGTATATCCTATTGATGGGTGTAGGTACAATTTCATTTTAATTGCTGTTTAGTGTTCTATTGTGTGACTATACCCTGATACACTCATTTTCCTGTTGTTAAATGTTTAGTTTAGCTGTTGCTTGGTGAACTGTTAGTTTTGTTATGTAAATTCTCCCTGTATTCCTATAAATATCCAGGTCTATAAATAATGCAGTTGAATGGTTACTTTTTGGTTAGTTTCTTCAGTTTAGACATTTTCTATTGGTTTTCCACCATGATAAGTAATAACTGCAATCACTTATATGGCACTTAGTATGTACCAGGCACTTTTCTAGGTACTTCCCATATATTATTGTATTTAGTGGTCATAATCATTCTGAGAATATTACCATCTAACAGATGAGGAAACTGAGGAACAGAGAGATTCAGTCACTTGCCCAAGGTCATGATACATCTCATACTCTGCTAATCATGTGAGCAAGAATAAAATGTTTATCATATATGCCTTTGAGAACTCATGGCATTATGCCTGCTGGTTACACAGCAAAAGGTGCCTGAGACAACATTCTTAAAAGATTTTATTCTACTCCCATGCTTTACTGATGACTTGGCTTGTGTAATAGTCTCAGAAGTAAATTTCAGAATTTGAAAGCAGTGAAGCAGTGCTTCAGCTGAGAAATCCAAACCATTCTGATTTCTGATCCTTTATGTTTGATTTTTTTTTCCTTTGTGAAATGTTCATTTTGTCCCAACTGTTATGAAATTTTACAATGATGTGACTAGGTGTATATCTATTTTCATCTAGTATACCATACATTCAGCAAGCATTTACCATCAAGAAATTCATGTTCTGTAGTTCTGGGAATTTTTTTTTTGATTATTGCATTGTTAAGTATTTTCCCCCCTTGAATATCCATTATTAAGATGTGGTAGGTACCTCCTGGACTGATGCGCTAATTAAAAAAAAATTTTTTTTGCTTTACTTCTATATCTTTGATTTTTTCTTTTGGTCTACTTGTAGGGAGGTTTCCCCAATTTTATACCCATATCTTCTACTTAGTTTCTCACTTCTGCTGTCATATTTTAAACATTTCCAATAGTTCTTATAGTTCTCTAAATTTTCCTTTAGTATTAGCATTCTGTTCTTGTTTCAGGAGCATGGTATCTTTTCCTGTCTTTCAAAGGATATTCATGGAAGTTTAAAAAACTTCTCTTCCCCTGAACTGTTTCCACCAAGTTTTTTTTTTTCTGTTTATTTGTTTTGGTCTTTATATTTCAGGTTAGATTTCCTTAGGTGGCCGGCAATCCTTGGTTGTCCACCCATGTTGATGAGTGAAAAATAAATTGTGATGAGAAACTTCAAGCACTTAAGTGGGGTGTGTCCATCATTGTTTGACCATAGGGTGATCTAGTTGGGCCACTTATTTGTGGGATATTGGATGTCAATATCTGTGGATTTTCCTTCTTTCATTGGACACATTCTCCAGAGAAGAAACTTCCAATCTCCTTTTAGGATCTCAGCATCCAATACACACTTACTTATTTGCTCTATTTATTTGCAGCATAGGATCTCTACCCTCAGTCACGTGTCTTTCAGTTCAAGACACTCTGCTTTCTCTCCAGAGATTAAACTTCAAGTTTTTGACTTTGATGTGGGAAAAGCGGTCTAATAGCTTTGTAGAATAAGGGAAAGGATTTGGATGCCTGTATATATATTTTTAACAGCCTTTCATACAATCCACTATATTAAGGGGCTCCTCCATGCCCACCTCACTTTCACAGGTCAGGGATGCAGCCAATTTCTAAGAGTTTTTTACATATGTGGTGTAAATCATGTTGATCTGGGGTTTCAGTTTCATTTAAGTGCTTTATCACTCATCTCTCTGCTTTTAAAATTCTGAAATTTCATTCCTTGCTTCTCCTCCCATTCTCTTCATCGTTTTGGATTCATTGCTTCTCGAAAGAACCGGACTCTAGGCTCCTTCCTTAGTTTTTTGTTTCTTTGTGCATAGATTTTTATTCTTCAGACTCATTTGGAATACGAGAGTTTTTGTTTCTCCTTTGCCTTAAGTTCTTGGGATAGTTGCTTTCAGAATACGGCCACTTTGCTCTGAGGAAGCCACTCCAACAAGAGGCCACCAGGGAAGGAGCCAACAGCCAGGGATCATTTGCCAGCCTTGCCAATGGGTCTTTCTGCAGTGGGTCCTTTAGTCCAGCAGAGCCAGCCCAGCTAACACCACAGATGTCCCCAGTGAAAGCTAACAAATCCAAGATTCATGAAGAAAACATATGCATCGGTATTGTTGTAAGCTACTGTGGCTTAAGGTGGATTGTCACCCAGCAATACTGGCTGGAAAACCCCTCCTTCCTAGAAGCTTTTTGAATGACCCTCTGTGGTCCTCTAGACCTCAATCCAAAGACAGGCCACATAATGCTCTGTGCACAGACCCTGCAAGTGGTTCAGCTGCACCAATTGACATTCCCACCAACAGTGTAGGAGGGTTCCCATTTCTCCACATCCTCGCCAACACTGACTATTTCTCATTTTTTGGATAGTAGCCATTCTAATTGGTGTGAAGTAATATCTCATTGTGGTTTTAATTTGCATTTCCCTGATGATTAGCGATGTGGAGCATCTTTTCATGTGCCTGTTGGCCATCTGTATTTCTTCTTTGGGAAAATGTTCACTCCCTCTGCCCATTTTTTAATCGAGTTATTTGTCCTTTTGGTGTTGAGGCATCTGAGCTCTTTATACATTTTGAATGTTAACCAGCCATCAGATGAGTCCTTTATGAATATATTCTCCCATTCTGTAGGATGCCTTTTTGTTCTGCTCATGGTATCCTTTGCTGTACAGAAGCTTTTTAGTTTGATGTAGTCCTGTTTATTCATTTTTTGTTTCCCTTGCCCAAGGAGCTGTGTCCAGGAAAAAATTGCTCATACATATGCTCAAGAGATTTTTGCCTATGTTTTCTCTTAAGCATTTTATGGTTCCATGTCTTATATTCAGGTCTTTGAGTCATTTTGGGTTTACTTTTATATGTGGAGTTAAGCAGTAATCCAGTTTCATTCTTTTACATATAGCTGTCCAGTTTTCCCAACACCTGTTATTGAAGATGATGTCTTTTCCCTATTGTATATTCATGGCTCCTTTATCGTATATGAACTGACCGTATATGCATGGGTTTATATCAGGGACATCTATTCTGTGAATTAGATGACCTATGGGTCTGTTCTTGTGCCAGTACCATAATGTTTTGATTACTGGAGCTTTGTAATATAGCTTGAAGTCAGGGAGCACAGTCCCACTAGCTGTATTAGCTGTATTTTGTTCTCAGGATTGCTTTGGCTATTCAGAGAGTCTTTTGTGGGTCCATATGAATTTTAGGATTATTTGCTCCAATTCACTGAAAAATGCTGTTGGAATTTTGATAGGAATTGCATTTACTCTGTAAATTGCTTTGGGCAGGTTGGTCATTTTGACAATATTAATTCTTTCTATCTGTGAGCATGGGATAGAGTTCCATTTATTGGCGTCTTCTTTAATTTCTCTTGTGAATGTCTTATAGTTTAAGAATATAGGCCTTTCACTTTCTTGGTTAGTTTTATTCCTAGGAATTTTATTCTTTTTGATGCAATTGTGAATGGAATTGTTTTTCTGATTTCTCTTTCTGCTAGTTCATCGTTAATATATAGGAATGCAACAGATTTCTGTGTATTAATTTTGTGTTCTGCAACTTTGCTGAACCTGATTATTAGTTCTAATAGTTTTCTGGTGGAGTCTTCAGGGTTTTCTCTGTGTAATATCATGTCATCTACAAATAGTGACAGTTTGATTTCTTCCTTACCAGTCTAGATGCCTTTTATCTCTTTTTGTTGTCTGGTTGTCATGGCTAGAACCTCCATTACTATACTGAATAAAAGTGGTTTGAGTGGACATCTTTGTCTTGTTCCTGATCTTAGAGGAAAAGCTTTCAGCTTTTCATGATTGAGTATGATGTTGTCATATATGACCTTTATTATGTTGAGTTATGGACCCTCTATGCCCATTTGTTACAAGTTTTTATCATGAATGGAATTTCAATTTTGTCAAATGGTTATTCATCATCTATTGAGATGATCATGTGTTTTTTATCCTTCTTTCTGTTAATGTGGTGTGTGATATTGATTGATTTGTGAATATTATACCATCTCTGCATCCCTGGAATAAATCCCACTGCATCATGATGGATGATCCTTTTAATGTATTTTTAAATTCAGTTTGCTAGTATTTTGTTGAGGGTTTTTGTATCTATGTTCATCATGGATATTGGTCTATAATTTTCTTTTTTTGTAGTGACTTTATCTGGTTTTAGTATTAGAGCAATTCTGGCTTCATTGAGTGAGTTTGGAAGTATTCCCTTCTCTTCTACTTTTTGTAATATTTAAGGATGGGTATTAGCTCTTCTTTAAATGTTTGGTAGAATTCAGCTGTGAAGCCATCTGGTCCTGGATTTTTGTTTGTTGGGATTTTTTATTACTAATTCAATTTCATTGCTAGTGAATGTTCTGTTCAGATTTTCTTTTTCTTCCTGGGTCAATCTTGGGAGGTTTTATTTTTCTAGGAATTTGTCTATTTCTTCTAGGTTGTCCAATTATTGGCATATAATTTTTCATAGTATTCTCAAATAATTCTTTATATTTCTGTGGTATCTGTTGTGACTATTCCTTTTTCATTTCTGATTTTATTTGTGTACTCTTTTTTGTTCTTGATAAGTCTGACTAGGGGTTGATCTATTTTGTTTATTTTCTCAAAGAACCAGCTCTTAGTTTCATTAATTTTTACTATTTTTTTCTTGTCTATATTATTTATTTCTGCTCTGATCTTAATTATGTCCCTCTGTCTACTAGTACTAACTTTGGATTTCAATTGTTCTTTTTCTAGTTTCTTTAATTGTAAGTTTAGACTGCTATTTGGAATTGTTCTTGTTTCTTGAGTAGGCCTGTATTGCTATGTACCTCTTACCTTTTAGAATGTCCTTTGTGGTGTCCCACAAATATTGGACTGTTGTATTTTTGTTTTCATTTGTCTCCTCCATGTGTTGCTTGATTTATGATTTGATTTTCTCATTGATCCATTGATCTAGAAGTGTATTATTTAGCCTACACATGTTTGTAAGTCTTTGGTTCTTTGTGTAATTTGTTTCTAGTTTCATACCATTGTGGTCGGAGAAGTTGCTTGATCCAATTTCAATCTTTTTGAATTTATTGAAGCTCTTTCTGTGGCCTAGTATGTGATCTATTCTGGAGAACTTTCTATGTACAGTTGAGAAAAATGTGTATCCTACTGCTTTTGGGTACGGTGTTCTGTAAATGTCTGTTAAGTTCATCTGGTTTAATGTATTGTTCAGTGCCTCTGTTTGTTTGTTTATTTATTTTCTGTCCGGTTGATCTGTCTATTTATGTGAGTGGTGTGTTAAAGTCTCTACAATGAAAGTGTTGTAACCTATTTCCCCCTTTAATTCTGTATTTGTTTTACATAGTTAGGTACTCCCATGTTGTGTGCATAGATGTTTATAATGGTTATATCCTCTTGTTGGACTGATCCCTCTATCATTATGTAATGTCCTTGTTTGTCTCTTCTTACTTTCTCTGTTTTGAAATCAATTTTATCTGATACAAGTATTGCTAATCCTGCTTTTTTATCCCTATTATTTTCATAGAATATATTTTTCCATCCATTTACTTTTAGTCTGTGCATGTCTTTGGGTTTGAAGTGAATCTCCTGTAGGCAGCATATAGATGGGTCTTGTTTCTTTATCTGTTCTGCCACTCTATGTCTTTTGATTGGTGCATTCAGTCCATTTACATTTAAGGTAGTTATTGATGGGTATGTACTTACTGCCATTTTATTAATTGTTTTCTGCCTGTTTTTCTAGCTCATCTACATTCCTATCTTCTTCTCTTATACTCTTCTTTTGTTATTTGATGGTGTTCTTTAGTGTTATGGTTGGAATTCTCTTTTTAAATATTTTGTCTCTAATATGGACTTAAGCTTTGTGGTTACCAAAGGTTCAAGAATAGCTTCCTTACTGTGTAACAGTCTATATTAAGTTGCTGATTGTTCTATTTAAAACACAATCTAAAAGTACTATTTTTCTTCTTCTTCCTCCTCCATGCTTTGTGTGCTAGATGTCATAATCTATGCTTTTTGTAGAACCCTTGACTGATGTTGTGCATAGTTGATTTTGCTTCTTTTGTTTTGTTTTAACTTTGTACTTGCTTGGGAATTAATCGCTCTACTATCTTTGCTGTGGTTTTATTTTCATTGGTGAAAACTATTTAGCCTTAGAAGCATTTCCATCTATAGCAGTCTCTTTAATATATCCTATAATACTGGTTTAGTGGTTATAAATTCTTTGAGTCTTTTTTTTTTAACTGGGAATTGTTTAATCTCTGCTTTGAGTTTAATTGACAATATCACTGGGTAGAGGATTCTTGGTTGGAGGTCCTTCTGTTTCAATACAGTAAATATTTCATGCCATTCCCTTCTGTCCTGTAAGGTTTCTGCTGAGAAGTCTGCTGGTAACCTGGTGGGCTCTCCCTTATAAGTAATCTTTTTCTCTCTCTGGCTGCTTTCAATACTCTCTCCTTATCCTTAATCTTTGTCATTTAATTATATGTCTTGGTGTCTTGGTGTTGTCTTCCTGGGTTCCTTTTGTTAGGGGTTCTCTGTACTTCCATGACATGAATGTCTTTTTCCTTCCCCAGTTTGGGGAGTTTTCATCAATTATTTCCTCAAATAAACTTTCTATCCCTTTGTCTTTCTCTTCTTCTGGTATATCACTATTATGAGGATATTGTTTTGTTTGGATTAGTCACACAACTCTCTTATCATTCTTTCATTCCTAGAGATCCTTTTCTCTCTGTTCTTCAGCTTGTAGCGTTCCTGTTCTCAAATTTCCATCCCATTGATTGTCTCCTCTACTTGCAACAATCTATTATTCATTCTTTCCATTTTATGTTTTCTTTTGATTACTGTACTTTTTAGCTCTTGTATCTCTTCACTGAAGTCCTCCCTGAGATCTCTAATACATCTATGCATATCAGTGAGCATATTTATGACTTTTACTTTGAAATCTTTATCAGGAAGATTGGTGATCTCTGTTTCATTTAGATTTGTTTAGAACATATTCTTCTGTCTCCTCATTTTATCAGTTTTTTTTTTTGTTCTTCCTTTGTATTAGATAGGGCCTCTATGCTTCCTGGTCTAGAGAGTAATGGATTTATGAAGAAGGCATTCTGTGGTGCCCAACAGCTCAGGACTCTGTTCTCTCCTGGTCTAGAGAGTAATGGATTTATGAAGAAGGCATTCTGTGGTGCCCAACAGCTCAGGACTCTGTGCCTGGTTTTCCTTTGCTATGGAACCCCAGTCTCTGTTGATGGTCAATGGTAGTGGGGGGGGTTGCCTTTCTGTTTGTTTGCTGGCAGTGGTTTATCTCACTCTGCTGATGCTGGCAGATTGCCTCAGCAGTTCTTTGTTATCAGAGCAGAGGTTCCTGCTAGGATCATTGTGTGGGTGGGACTGCCCTCTGCCTGCCTTGCAGCAATGGCGGGGCTGCTGGGTTAACAGGGTGGGTGAGGTTGACACACAGTAACTTATACATTGGCAGGGTGCTTGGGCTTGCTGCGGTGGGAAGTCACCTAGTTATGGAGCAGGAGGGTGCTTGGCAATGGCAGCGAGCTGTGCGGTGGGGGTGCACAGGCGAGCAGTGGTAGTGAGTTGCACAGTGAGAGGACAGGCCAGTGGGAGCAGAGACAGCTAATTATGCAGCAACAGTGAGCAGCTGCTGCAGTGAGTGGCCTGGGCACCCCCTAGCAGTGGTGAGGCACCTGTTACCAGGCTTGACCACCTGTAGAGGGAAAGGAACTCTGGGAGCTGGCTCCTGCAGATGCCTCCCTGCTTGGGCTGAAACATGGCAAGTCAAGAAAGCTGGGAGAGTCTCCCTCTGCCTACCAGGCAGCAAAGTCAGATGCTGCTACTGGGCAGAGTGGGTTGGCTCGCTGGCAGTGCATGCCGGGTGGTGCCTCAGGACTGAGTTGCCAGTGAGGGGGTGGAGTGTCTGGAGCTCCAGAGAGAGCTTGACTTGTTGGGCTGAGGGAGCACTAGGGAGGTATTGTTCACCTGCCGTTTCTCCTGCCAAGAGCTCCATGCCACCCTTGCCCCTCTGGCTTCTCTCCCACAGCTGGCAGGTCTTTTAAACTGCTGCCTCTGTGTTGGATCTCAGGGGGACCAGCAGAGCATGCCTGTCCTCCACAGAACGCTGGTGTCTCAGCCTGCTAGAGTGTTCCAACTGTCCCTGGTGTCCAGCCCCACTGATCACCAGAGCCCAGTGCAATGCAGTGTGGACTCGTGTTGCTGAAGCAGATCTCCAGGGCCAGGTGTGCAGAGTTCCTGGCTCTCAGTCTTAAGGGGAAAGAGGAAGAAATTTTTTTACCAGCACTCAGTGAGAGCTCCAATTTTGTAGAATAAGCTACTCAGTACGACTCAGTAGTAACTGTAGAGGGATGTATCCACTGACAATTTGCAACCCAAAGTAGGGACAGAGCAGGGAAGAACTACCCCCAACCTTTCTCTCCTCCTACCTAATGAATGCCTATTGGTGCTTCCTACTGGCCAAACATAGCTAGCAGCCAGTTAGCAGGAGAATCTGGGGGATAGTCACTGCAGTCAGCATCTGTATAATGAGCAGGACAGAGAGGATGGAAAATCGATCAGGGCGGGAGGGAGGCAAATGGAGAGCAACTTGACATGGATTTGGCCAAGCAGAGTACTCTGTCCTTCTGGTTAAGTATTGAGCGTGATCTGAACTCTGCTAAATAGAATCCTCCCTTGTGTCTTTTTTTCATGTTATCAGGATTCCTGGGACAAGAGCTCTAAGGATCATGGAAGCCTGGAACTTCAGGGAACAATGTATTGAAAAGTAGCCAGAACCTGTACATGAATTAAGACAAGCAGAAGCAAGCTGAGCTGAAAGGTGAAGAGAAGCAGATGTGTAGGGACAGGAGGCATCATTTCCTTCTTGTACACGTGCTAATTTATTACTTGCTCAGTAATAAGGAGAATTGTGTTGTACTGTGTCTCTGAACCAAGCGAGCACTGTTCTCATACAGAATTGCGAGAAGTTTACATTTTAGGGATTAGCTGACCTCGCAACCAGTTTTTTCTGATTTTTGAAAGGGGTGTGTGGCACTGACGTGACACTCACTGAATGATAGGGATGGCTTTAGAGCTTTTTGTGTGGTTACTTGTCCTGGCTTGGGACTAGGACTAAATAACCATCTATTCTTTTCTTTCTTGAATTTACAGAATAGAAACTTTTTTCTCTCAGAATCCTATGATGTTTCTTGAGTCCTTAGATTCAACCATATCTGTGCCACTCCTTGGATTTCACAGTATTTGATTCTAATAGATTCCTCTCCCTATTTTACATTTTAAAGCAATTTGCCCCTTTCAACTGGAAAACTAGCCTATCATCCATTCCCATGGCCTTAAACATCCCTTGGGAAATGATGACCCCAATACTACCTTGTCTCTTGAGCTCTCTTGACATGTCTTCAATTTCCTGCCAAATATCTCTGTTTGGATATTTCTTGTATTTTTTACCCCAACAGTCCAAGTTTTAAAGCTTTGAAGCCATCCCTATCATTCAGTGAGTGTCACGTCAGTGCCACGCCCCTGTTTTGAAAATCAGAAACAACTCGTTGCAAGATCTGCTAATCCCTGAAATGTAAACTTTCAGATGTACATTTCTCAGAAGACCAGCCTGTGTCCTGAAGCAGGGAAGCCTGTGGCCTCATATAATGCTGTCAGCCTGATGGAAATGCTTGAGTTTTAGTTAGGACCCCAGCGCTGTTGCAAATGTGTGTAAGTGGGTGGCTGGCTTTGAGCGGTGTGCTTTCAAGGGTTCAGGCCCTGAATGTCTGGTCACCCCCCACTGTGTTTAAGCTGCCAGGTTCCTGATTTCCTGATTTTTCCTAATAACACTCAGCACCTCTGCCCCCCACCCAGCTGGGCCTTTAATCAGGTCGGGGAGGGCCAGTGGCCTCACCACAGAATGGCCTGAGGGGACAGGCGTGCCAGCCTGTGTAGATGTTGCCTGTGCCTGCAGGGCCTGCCCCTTCTGGGACCTGGACAGAAAAGACCCATGTCTAACTGGCCGGCACCCGCCTCTCCTGCAAGGCCAGCGGTTGTGGAGGCTGGTGAGGGACGGTTATTCCCCCCCACTTTGTTTGGTTACAGATGCCAGGTCCTGTCTTTCACCTGGGTGTGGGGAAGAGCAAGAGGACCACTAAAGCTTGCTGTGCCCCTGTTATAAACTCTGCTCATCCAGAGCGGAAAGAAGCCGCTTTCTCTACGAGTTCCAGCAGACTGCTGCCAGAGAGCAGCGTCTGACTGATCTGATCTCCTACTGCGTGTCAGAGCCCTTGTGTCACATCTCAGTTCTCATCTCTAAAGTGAGCGGGTGGCCTCATTTTCTGGCCCGATTGTTCATAGCTGGCTGTAAGAGCTGAGGCTCTCAGGGGCCCTGGTGGTCAAGGGCGCTTCTGACAGCAACGACCTCCACCCTTGAGTGATGGACCCCTCTTGTTGCTGACTGGGAGTCAGGCAAGTGCCTTTTAGGTCGTGTGCTCTGGTAACAGTGGAAGAGGCAGGCCCTGGGGGACAGGGCTGGGGAGTCAGAGGGGGCCAGGGAGAGGGGAGCCTCCCGCAACCGTGCAGAGGGCTGAGTGAGGGCAGAGGGAGCAGAGAAGGCCTGGGCCACACTGGCAGGTTCTAGTTTTCAATTGCACGTGGGAGGGGAGGCACCTCCAGCGTCCCCTAGGGTGTGTGGCAGGAAGTCCACCTCCTCGGGGCCGCCAGTGATCCAGGCCGGTAGTGCGTGCTGCAGGGGTGGGAGGGCGAGAATCCCCGGTGCGGCGTGTGCTGACATGGGCTAGCTTGTGGCTCCGTATTTTGCCTTTTTTAATCGGTGGAGTTCAAGTTCCTGGGTCTTTGGATGAAGACACAATGCCTCTCTGCTTGCTCAGATGATGGCCTGGAGCTGATTATGAGCTTCTTGGAGACATTTCATCATTGTTATTATTGTTATTGTTGTTATTGATCATCGTCATTATCACCATCATTATTATTATTTTACCATAGTTTTAAGCCAAAGGTAGGCTCAAGGGGCACAGTGAGCCTTCCATTGGGATATTTTCCAGCATTTTCAGTCAGTTTCTCTCCCATGTACATGCTGGCTTTTGATGGAGATTACAAAATATGTTAGTGATAAACAGTTTTTATTTTGGTGGGGATTAAACCTTCTATGAGACAATTTCTCTCACTCCATCCCTTTAATAAGAGTAATGTCAAAACGGACAACCAACGGATCCTCCCTTTAGAGGAGCTGTGATTTGGCAGAGGAGATAGAAGGGGACAGGGAAGGGGAAGGCAGTAAACAGCAAGAGGTGGGGGTGCTCAGGAAAGGGTCTCCAACTCAGAGGCCATCTAGGACACAGGACATCAGCCACAGGGCCTGCCTCTCCCAAACTGAAGATGCAGGGAGTGTGTCTGACTTCCTGCAAAATCTGGGACATGTGGAGGCCCCAGTTTCCATGCCCACCGTGGCCCTATTCCAGGAGCTATTGAGGCTGAAAACAGGTGAGCTGAAGCTTCAAGGATGAGCATAGAGTCTTAGCCAGGTGACAGAGGTGGACGATCTCTTCTGTGTGTATAAAATGCCGTGCGTGGCAGGGCATGGAAGCCAACTGGGGTTAGAGTAACGGCAGAAGCCTAGAAATGACAGTTCCCAGGTTTAAATCCCAAGTAGGCACTTAGTTGTGTGATCTTCTATAAATTTCTTAACCTCACTGTACTTCGGTTCACTCTTCCGTGAAGAGGGGTTGAGAGTATCTTATCTCTCAGGATCCTTTTGAGGATGAGATAAGATAATACAGATCAATCACTCAAAAATACTGTCTCAGAGTTATTAATCTAGTTTTTGTTTCCTCTGACAATTGACTACGAACATGAATATGAGCCAGACATATATTAGGAGGACACTGGTTTTCATTCATTTTTATCTGACAAAAAATAAGGCAAATAAAAAATAAAGCAAGGTTCTCCCAGAATCAAAAAATTAGGAAAAATCTCGGAATGAGAGAAGATATTCAAATAGCCATTAAACTTAGAAAAAGGTATTCACCATCAATAATCTTCGGAGAAACACAAATGACAAGCAAGCGTTATACCACTCCACACCCAGCTGAATAGCACAAGTGAGGAAGAGAATACCACATGTTGTTGGGATGGAAATACAAATTAATAGAACTGCTGTGAAAAGCCCGCTGGAAGTACCCGTTAAAGCTAAACATATGCATGTCCTGTGACCCAGAATCCCAGTCCGCATATGTGTTGTTCATCCAGAGACACACGCAAATGGCTCATAGCGGTGTGATTTGTGATAGCCCCAAAGTGGAAGGTACCCTATCCACCCACAGGAGAATGGGTAAGTAACTCCTGGCATACATGAACAAAGGCAGTATGGACTGCTGGACCTCACAAACATGATGTAGACAAAATGCGTGAACTGTGATTCCATGTATAGTATGTTCAAAAGCAGGCAAGGTGTTTCATACCATCCAGAGGCAGGGCTGTGGTTACCTGTGGCAGGGGAAGGAGGTCGTGGCTGTGACAGTAGTTTCTGTGGGTGCTGGTCACATTCTGTTTCTGATGTGGCTGCCGGTTTCACAAATGTGGACATTCTTTGAGCTTACGAGTTGTATGGTTGTCTGTGGGTACATTTCACCTGAATGAAACATCTCGGCATGTGTGCAGAGTCATTCCTAAGCCTGGAACGTGGCTCTCACATGCAGCGTCATCCCAGACCCTGGGAACGAATGCCGCTCCCTGCCTGTGCTGCAATGAGAGGATCGCAGGCCCAGGCCATGGGACGAGGCTGCCAGAGCCCTGGGACCGCTGAAGCAATGGCCCTGTTCCCCGCTGTGCCCCTGACATCAGCCCAAAGCTGGGCACATTGTGGTGCTCAGTGAATCTCTGTAGGAGGGCAGGAAGGAGGAAGTGCAGAAAGGTAGCTGAGTACAGGTCTTCCCTCCTGCAAACAGCCCTTGCATTTTGCCCAGCCCGAGCAGAGGGATTTGGTCATTTAGAACGATGTGCCTCAGTCAGTGAGGGTCACCACACAGGTGAAGCCTGGAGGTAAACCTGCAGTGTTTCTCTTTGTCCCATATGAGACCTAAAGAGCCATTCATGCACTCCTTCATAAAGCTTCAGCTGAATCCTCATTCTGTGCCATAAAGGCCCCGGCCAGTGCCCTGGAGGTGTGTGCAGGGGCGTGGAGGAGCTCGCTGCCCTGGAGGTGTGTGCAGGGGCGTGGAGGAGCTCACCACAGCGTCATTTCTGCCTGCGTGACAAGCTGCCAGGACTGCCGCAATGGAGGCTGCCCGGAGGAAAGGTCACTCTGAGCAGGGGTAGGTGTGGTGAAGGGACTGGCAGATGAAAGGAGGGTGGGGACGGAGGGAGGTCCAGGGTCCTTCCCAAGGAGAGCCCCTGAAAGCACAGAGAGGACTGGACTGGAGAGAAATAAAGGCGGAGAAACCACCTCGGCTTGTTTTTGCTCATGTAGAAAACAGATGATTGAAGTGGGGAAAGCCAGCCTTGAATCTGTCATTCCTTTGAGCTGCTGCGGTGGCCCCCAAGAAGTTTTTTCTTGGATGTGCCTGATCGCTAGGCACATCCTTTTCTCTAAGAGGCGTGTACACATTCTTGTGTCTGGGCAGAATCTGGCTCAGTAGCCTCGAACGTCAAGGTCGTAGCAGTGTCTGACGTGAGGGCAGAAGAAATGACCATCCCAGGCAGTGGGACTGAAGGGGTGTGGAAAAATCCAGGCCACCTAAAGGCAGATCTACCTGATGCCTGGAGTGCCTCCATTCCCAACCTAATCCATTATTTCAGGACTTGTCCTCTCCGGTTTCCTGTGTCAGTGGCCCACTAGAAGGGGCAATGGCTGAAGGTGACAGCGACTGTCAGAGTGCTGCAGGTGGGACCTGGTTATCTGTGAGGACAGTCTTCAGGGAGGACCGACTGAGGGGAAGGGCATGTGAGGGCTGGCTTGGGAGGAGCAGAGGCCGAGGGAGAACTCTGAGCCGCCGTAGTGTGATGCCCCAGATGAGGCTGTGGGCAGTGGCGGTGGTTCTCAAGGTGGTGTTTCTGGATCAGCATCGCTGGGAGCTCATTAGCAATGCACATTGTCAGGCTGCTGAAGACCCACTCAGTCAGGAAATGGTGAGTCGGGGCCAGCACCCATGCCTGAACCAGCCCTGCAGGTGATTGGATCCATGCCAGAGTTTGAGGCCCTCCAAGGAAGGGCCACTTTCTTCACCAACTCTCTTTTGCTACCCAGTGTTCTCTCTCCTGGAAAAGAGAACAGCACAAAGTCGTATTGGACTGAAGCTCATGAATTTGGCATATTTTCTGAGCATCTCTTTGCCCCTGGCCCAATCTAATGAAGCCCATGTCACTCTATCATTGTAAGAGCCCGGGTTTTGAAAACACACTGCATTAGATTTATAATCCTGTCTCTGCCACTTACAGGCTGTGGGAACCAGAGCAAATCACTTAACCTCTGACCCTTTGTGTTCCCATCTGTAAATGGGGCTCATTAAGGGCCTCTCTGACCAGGGTTTTCCTAAAGATCCTAGAACTGTGTGCACAGTAAGTGCTCAGGAGATGGGTCTGTTAGTTGTCAGTCATGCAGCACCACCTAAACTTGAAGAAATTAGGCTAGATCTTAAAGGAATCAGCCCATACACTTGGACTTGGGTGGGGCTGGGAGGTAGTGTAGGAGACCAAATACAAAACAATATTGAACTGTATGTCTTTAGACTCTGAGACGTGAGTTGCTCCTATCCTGTGACCCTGAACATTGTGGAAAGAGCACAGAAATAGGGAAATATTTTATAAACAAGGCAATGAAGCTTTTAAGGCTAGTGAATTACTTCTGCCCTGTCGGCCAGGGTATGTTACGCAGCAGATCGAATGGTGGGCACTGGTGGGCTCCAGCAGTCTCGGTGAGTCAGCACCTGCAGACGTGTTCACCGAATGACAGAACACATCTGACTGGCGAGCTTCAGACAGAGCCACTCCTCGTCCCCCCTGATTATCTGCACGCAGAATGATTTATGGTGGTTCAGTTTTCATTTACAGAGCTGACAATACTGCAGCTGATAAATATTGATATATGTGAAATTCAGCAGCCGCAGGATAAAAGCTGCAGGCCCCATGGCGACATCTGGCCGCCTAGCAAAGACATCATTCCCTGCCCTTCACCCTATGGAATGCTGACTACTATTAGATATAGTAAAGAGGGTGTAAGGTCCACAGGAATATGCCATGAGGTTAAACTTAACCAGTAGATTCCACAAATGGGGTAATCTCAGGTTGAAACATTGGGAATCAAACTCATGGGAAATACCCTGCCACATGATCTGCATACAGCCACATGTTTCTGCAAATGGGTGGAGGGTGGTTAAGTTTGGTAGCCGAGGACATAGATGCACGGGCTGTGACGTGGGCTGGCATTTTCACTTTTAGGTTGTCTGCAGAAGTGGTGGACCTTTCTCAGATGAGAATGTGCACTGTGACAAGTTACAGTGAGGGGATCCACATTGCCTTTTATCTGCAGATGTCAAAGTTCTTGACGTGACTCAGTCTTTCCCAATACCCTGTAAAAGGCGATAGCGTTCATTTCTCTCCGGGAGCCTGAAGCGCATGCTGGGCAGTGGCACCATGGGTCATGGAGTGACTAAGGGCTCCTCTGTCCCCGAGTGTGTGCCTGGACTTTCCTGTGTCACCAGGGTGGCAGCCAGCATGGGGCAGGGAGCAATAGGGGAGGAAACCAGGGCCTGGAAGAAACGCAGCAGAGTTCTCCCAGTCTTAGTTCCCTATCTTGTGCCATATCTGCCTCGCCCATCAAGTATTTTAAAAATTCAGGTTTCTGATCAAACTGGTTTCTTGCTTCAAAGTTTTGATCCACTAATAGGCTTAAGGTGGGGGCCAGAATTCTGAGTGTTAACAAATTCCGTAGGTGACCATGATACACAACCCAATTTAGTTCTTAAGGGTCAATAAGTGAGGGACCTGGGAGGGCCACTGGGATGGGGGGTGCGGGGACCTCAGCAGAAACAGCCGCTTTGGGGATTTCTGTCCTCACGGCGGCCAGCAGTGCACCCTGTCTCTGGACACACACCGCCCCGGGGACTCCACCTCTCCTCCACCAGGACTGGGGGAGTCATGATTGACCCCCACTTCCCTCAGCACAGTGGTTCTCAACCATTCTGGGGTCTCAAGTGTCTTAGAGAAGCTGATTTTTAGAAGCCTCCCTGAAAAGCACCCATGTGCCTGCAACTTCAGGAGTGTCCATAGGCAGACGAAGTACTTGGGGACGCACACTACAACATTCCAGAACTTAGCCAAAAACGAATACAATCTGAAAAAAATTAAAACTAGGGTCTTGGCTTCTTTCGATCCTATTATAAATGGCTGCATGGCTGTTTCCAATTTTTGAGGTTCCCAGGAAATTAGAGAATGAAGAAATGTTAACCAGGGTCTGCAGTGGCTGCATCTTATTGGTACTGACTATGGGCTCCACCTCCTCATGTGACCACAGAGCCTGCAAAGCTGAAGACCCGATTTCCCATGCTCCTTGCACCTGAATACGTCAGGTCACATTGCATACATTCTTGCACATGCAGTGAGCTGAGGTCCCTGACAGCGGTGCTCCCAGATCCCTCCTGTAGGTGGTGAGGCTGCTACCCCTTCTCACCAGGTGAGCGGCATCTGCCTCACTTGCAGCCCCATTTTCCTGCCTTCCGAGTCTCAGCTATGGTGGTGTGTTCTAGAACCTAGGAGCTTACAAGATCACTGGGTGGTCTAGAGGAGTGAGCTCAGGAATGACTCCCAGAGCCCTGGCACACGGCCCTCCAGGGAAGCTGCTCCCTCTGCTGTGGTCAGCAAGGTGGGGAGACAGGAGCTGCCATTGAGATATCTGAGTCATGGCTACAACCCAGGGGTCAGGAAGCTGTTGCCCAACACCCAGGACGCTGGTGACTGGATGTAGATCCCTACGGATGAGCTTCTAGGACATTCCTGGCATGTTGCCATGATGTGGTATGAAATCCTTATACATCTATCTTTGTGCATTTAAGTACACATACCTTCAGGTGTACATGATCAAAGGGTATGTATATCTTGCTAGATACTGTGCATCACTCTCCAAAAATGTTTATTAATTAGGTATTAATTAATCAATTTTATAATTGTATATTTTGTAATTTTATAATTAATAAAACAAGTTATTATTAATATTACAACTGACATTTTACCTCCTCTTTACCAACACAGAGTAAAACCAACCCAGGCATGATTTTCAAAATGTCCACTAACATGGTAAAATAGCATTAGTGTGATAGGAATACTGATCAGTGAAGACCAAGGTTCAACCAGACAGGACAGACACCCCCCCACCCATCAGACAGACACCAGTTGGATGAATATTTCCATGTTGGATATCTAGCCCTAGTGTAACCAGTCTTTTTAATCTTTGGCAATATGTGAAGAGAAGGATGATAGCTCATTGTACATTCCTGTCTCTCTGAGCATTCATGATGGTGAGAAACGGTTATTTTGTCACTTCTGGATTTCTGTTTTAAATCTTGAATCTTAACATGTTACCCAAAATATAACAGAGTTAAGTGCAGCAGAAATGTTTTAGAAGTTCGCTCTGAATCAAGCCTTATGCTAGGCTTTGAATATAAAATAATAGTTTCCACTCCTGAGCAATTTATGACATAGCAGGAGAAGGCAGGCACACACACATGTAAATAAAGCAGGTCATTTCAAAGCAAGGAGCACCGGGATTTCCAGGGCAAAATGAAATTATTGAGTAATTTTCGATACATATGTGGAAAATATAATGAGATAACAGCTATTATCTAGGCCAATTTATAAAGCCTGTAATTTAAAAATGAATGGGAAAAATTGTCCCCACATTGTGCATAAATCCCTTATTTATTTTAACTGATATGTTTTGGCATGCATGAGGAATAGGACAGTGAAACATTGCTATGTGTTTTCTGCCCTTTCCATGATAAATCTCGTGCAAGACAATGTTTGCATAGTGAGAGGCTGAATCTATGTGAGGGAGACCCCCCTCAGCGTGGGCCTGCTAGAATTGAGATGATCAATAAGATCCAGAGTGACAAAACATAATACCCCAAACGTCCAGATACAATTAAAAATCAGCTACCATACCAAAAGCCAGGAAAATTTCCACTTGAATGAGAAAACATGTTTGACAAACGCCAATATGTACATTACACAAATGTTGGAATTGCCTGACAAGGATTTTTTTTTTTTGACAAGGATTTTTAAACACTTATCATTGAAAAATGGTTCAGTGAGCAATTATGAGCATGCTTAAGAAAATCTCAGCAAAGAAATAGCATAAAGAAGAGCCGAATAAACAGATATAAGGGAAGGCTTCCTATGAGGGAAGAACATTGGGGGCTAAAAAAGAACCCCCCCTCTGGCTCCCTATTTTAAAAGTCTTGGAGAGGAATTACACCTTGTAGCTAAGTAAAGGACTTTAGCTAACTGGAGTTTCACAAGCCGTACGTTTCATTCCAATGAATCTAAACCCCACTGGCCTAGCATTCGCACACTGAGACAGCAGCTATTGGGCTTGGCGTATGTACAACCCCCTCTCCCCACTCTTCATCCACACCTAGGGACCTACCCTCTTGCTTTTCTCCCACCCTATCCTTGACTCAACTTGGAGGCTGATGTTGAGACTCGTTTCAGGATGCAGAGCAGGGCCATCAAGAGTCCCACCTTGCCCTTTGTGGCCGCCTGGCCTGGACAAGGTGGAGTAATCAGGACTGGAGAGCGGATGGGCCTTAGCATCCCCTTCAGGTGGGTATGGTTGGGGGCCCGCCTTCCTATGACTGTTTGCAAGTAACACAAAAGACTTCTAATATCTTATCAACTGGTACATCCATATCAGTATGCCCTGGCTGAATATTAGACTTGCCTGCAAGAAAGATTAATGATTTTAGTCTTGGCTCTAAGAGTAATCGGAGCCACCAAAGGTCATGAGCAGGGAAGTGACATGGTTATATTTGCTTTTCAGAGATCACTGGGGCTGTGGGAGGAGAGGGTGATACAGGGTGTAGGGTAAAGGACAGAATTTCCAGAATCTCCTGCCTAGCCTTAGTTTGCTTACCTATCAATTCACCACTGCAGAACCTCCATCTGGGGCAAGGGCTGGAGAGAAAATGGCCATTCTCTCCTTCCCTCTGCTCCTGGCACATAATTGGTCTGGCATCTGCCAGTAACCAAGGACCCACCAGTGGAGTTCCTCCCGGAAGGGGTAGGCGGGAAGTAGAGCGTGAGCTGTGGCTGAAGGAGGCAGACGGTGCTGAGCCTGCCCAGAGAATTCCAGCAAGCAGTGTGCAATAAAAATGGTTTCTTCCAACCGACACTTTCCCTTGATTTATTTCACTTTCATCAGTTTCACAGGGGATTCTCTGTGGGCTGGGACCCCCCCGTGGGCTGGGACCCCCCTTCCTCCCTGAGCTGCAAGGGTTCCTGGCTCTCACATCCGGGTAGGCAGAGGGTAGTTACATCAAATGAAGAGGGGAACAGTGGAAGACGCTTGTTTGGAGGAGAAGATCATAAGAGCAATTTGGAGATGTTGAGTTTAAGACGACTTTGAGATGCTTAAGAGATACTAAGTGGATGTTGGGATATATATTTTTGGAGCTCTGAAGAGCATTCTGGGCTAGAGTTACAAATTGGTGTGAGTCATCAACAAGAAGGTTGTAAAGGCAAACATGGTTAGGGTGAGATAAAACCTGGAGATGGTAGAGAGAGCCTCCACACCTAAGGTTAAACAGGCTGGGCAAAAAGAGGAGCAGATCACAGAAAATGAAAAGTTAAAAAAATATTACAAATACTACAAATAAAATCTAGCACACTATTTTTATTAATTCCTATTTCTATAATACATTTCTCTATAATTTTGGCTTCATGATCTCCATTTTATCAAATTTGAGATGTAATTTATGGATAATAAACTGCATCCCTCTAAAATGAGCAGTTTCATGAGTTTGGGCAGATGTATATACACCCATGAAACCAGTGTCATAATGAGCATTTGGATCATTTCTGTCACCTCCAAAAGTTTCCCTACACTTTGCAGTTCATCCCCCTTTCTCCCCCTGGTCACTGATCTAGAATTTTATGTAAATGGAATCATACAGTATGTACTCTTTTTGACTGGCTTTTTTCAGTCAGCAAGATGATTTTGAGATTTATCTCCATTTTCATCAGTGATTTATTCCTTTTTATTGCTGAGTAATATTCCATTATATGGATGTACCACAGTTCACGCAGTCACCTATTGATGGACATTTGGGTTGTTTCCAGTTTTGTGTTATTTTTTAATCATGAATGACTGTTGAATTTTCTTGTATGCTTTTTCTTCAGCTATTGAATTGATCATGTCTTTCTACTTCATTAATATGATGAATCATAGTGACTGGTGTTCTAAGGTTAAACCATCTTTGAATTCCTGGAATAAACCCTACTTTGTCATGGTGTAGTCTACATAGTTATAGTTTAATGAAAGCTACAGTTGTAGGATAGTTGGATTTGATTTACTATATTAATTTTATATAAGTTTTTGCACCTATATTCATAGAGAGAATGTTTGCAGTTTTCTTTTTTGTATTGCCTTAACTAAGTTTTCGTGTGAGGGTATGCTGGCCTTAGAAGTGAGTTGGGATGTATTCTCTCTGCCTCTATAGATTGAAAGAGTTTGTGTAACATTTCTATTATATCTTCCTGGGATGTTTTCTAGAATTAACCCATGAAACCATCTGGGCTTAAAGTTTTCTTTGTGGAGGGAGTTTTGATAACAATTTGATTTATTTAATCAAGATAGAGTTCTTTAAGTTCACTTTCATTTAGTATCAATTTCGGGAGGTTACATATTTTAATTTTCTTGAATTCATCTAAATGCTGATTTTTTTGGTATGTAGTTGTTCACAATGGTCTCCTTTTTCTTTTTTCTTCAAATAGTAAATAACATTATTTTAATAACAGCTCATTGAAATAGAATTTGTGTATAAAAAAGTTCATCCTTGTAAAGTACAGAATTCAGCAGGTTTTAATATATTTATAGAGTTGTATGATCACCATTACTGTCTAATTCCAAAACATTTACTCTTCTCCCTCCAAAAATCTTTACCTACTAACAGTTACTCCCCTATTCCCTTCTTCCCCCAGTCTCTGATAACTATTAATCTATGTTTTATCTCTAAATATTTGCCCATCCTGGAAATTTTAAGAAATGTAATCATAAATATGTGACCTCTTGTGTCTGACCTCATTTAGCATAAGGTTTTTGGGATTCTTCCACATTATAGCACATATCATTTCTTCATTCCTTTTTATGACCAAATAATATTCCATTGGATGGATATACCACATTTTGTTTATCCACTCATCATTTAATGGATATTTAGGTCATTTCCATTTTCTGGCTATTATGAAAAATGCTACTATTAACATCTGAATACAAGTTTTATAAAGACATATGTCTTCAGCTCTCTTGGGCATATATCTGGGAGTAGAATTGCTGGGTCACACAGTAACTCTGTTTTACTTTTTGAAGATCTTCCAAACTGCTGTCTAAATAGCTACCCCATTTTGCATTCCCATTGCATGAGGGCTCCAATTTCACCACATCCTTGCCAGCTTTTATTATATGACTTTTTGACTGTAGTCTTCATAGTAGGTTTGAAATGATTTGGTTTGTATTTCCTTAATGACTAATAATATTGAACATATTTTCATGAACTTACTGCTCATTTGTATATATTTTCAAATCTTTTCCCATTTTTAAATTGGATTGTCTTTTTATTGTTGCATTGTAAGAGTTCTTTATACATTGTGGGTACAAGTCCCTTATCAAATATATTATTTGCAAATATTTTCTCCTAATCTTTGGTTATTTGTTCAATTTCTTGATGGTATACTTTGAAGCACAAACATTTTTAATTTTTATAAGGACCAGTTTATCTATTTTTTCTTTTATCACTTGTGCTTTTGTGTCATATCTCAGAAACCATTGCTAAAGTCACAGGGATTTATTCCTATGCTTTCTTTTAAGAATTTTATATTTTTAGCTCTTAAGTCTGTCCTCCAGAGGTTCAACTTCATTATTTTGCATGTGAATATCCAGTTGTTCTAACACCACTTGTTGAAAAAATTATTCTTTTCCTGTTGAATTGTCTTGGCACCCTAGTAAAACATATAGTCTATTAATCTTTTCAATTGTGTATTTTGTTTCTACTTTTATATTTATTATTCCCTTTCTTCTAGTTACTTTGGGTTTACTTTGCTCTTGTTTTTCTAGCTCCTTATAGTGGAACTTTAGGTCTCTGTTTTCAAATCTTTCTACTTTCCTAATATCGACATTTAAAGCTATAACTTTCTAGATATTGTTTGTTTACATTCCACAAATTTTGACTTTTTTCTTTATCATTTAGTTCAAAGTATTTTCTAATTGTCCTGTGATTTCTTCTTCGATGTGTTGATTGTTTAGAAGTGAATTATTTGATTTCCAAATATTTGGGGTCTTTCTTGGTATATTATTGTTATTAATTTCTAATTTAATTCTGTTTTGATCAGAGAAGATACTCTGTGTGATTTAAATTCTCTTAAATTTGTTGAGCCATGTCTTGTGGTCCAGTATTACGGTCTCTCTTGGTCAACAAACTGCATGCCCTTGAAGAGCACATATTTGGTAATATTCTGTAGTTGAACACTGTTGGGTGTAGTGTTTTATAAATACCAACTAAATAAAAGTGGCTGATGGTGTTGTTCAGTTCATCTACCTCTTTATTGAATTCTTTCTAGTGGTTCTGTTAATTCCTGAGATATTCATGTTCATCTTCAACTATCATTATTTCTGTCAACTTTTTCTTCAGGGATATTGCAGCTATTACTAAGCACATACGACACATAGGATTGTACTGTCTTCATGTACTGAACCCTTTATCCTGAGGAAATATTCCTTCTTTGGTAATATTGTTTTTTTTCTCAAAGTCCATTTTATCTGATATATTAGTATTAATGAACATCAATTGCTACTCTAGCCATCTGCTTATTATTTGCATGGTATACCATTTTCGATTTACTTACTTTCATTTTATCTGTGCTTTGTATTTAAAATGCATGTCTTATAGATAGCATATAAATTAGGCTTGCTGTTACATATTTTGTGATAATCTCTGCCTTTTTAATTAGAATATTTACTTTATTAATATTTCAAGTAATTATTGATAGAGTTAGACTTCTGTCTACCATTTATTGTTTTCTGTTTGCTTTTATTTGTTCTCCTTTTTGTTCTCTCTTTCCTGCCTATTTTTGGATTAATTTGAACATTTAAAAAAATCCTATTTTAGCCATATCTTTTTCATGATTGCCTTAGAGATTAAGATATAGATCCTCTATTTCCACACTTTAGAGCTAATCTTGTATTAATTCATGTAAAATGTAGAAATTGTGCAACTCTGCTACTTTATGTAACTATGTTATAATGTTTGCTTTAAATAGTTGTATGTATTTTTAAGGAAGAGTAAGGGTCTTTGTATTTACCATTTCTGATGATCTTCATTTCTTCTTAAATATCTAAGTTTCCTTTTGGTATCATTGCTTTTTAGCATGAGAAAATTCCTTCAGCATTTATTACAGTAGTGATGAATTCCTGTGGTTTGTTTTACATTGGAAAATGTCTTTTAAAGAAATCCCTTAAGAGGATTAAATCTTTCCTTATATATGGCCTAACATGCTATTAATTCTACCCAGTACACCTCTATCCCAGGCTTTAGATTTTTCTCTAGAATTACAATTTGAATCTTTTAAAATGTGTCTTCTGTGTCTCTCCCCTTCTTGGCCATGCCGTGCTCTGCCTTCCTGTACATACGGAGTACAACTATTTTGAGGCTCAGTGCTTGTTTTGGTATCCTCACCTACAGATTCGGTCAGCTGCGTCATATCTGGGTCTGTTTCTATTGAATGGTTTTGTTCCTCATTATGGGTTGTATTTCCCTGTTTTCTTGCATATCTGGTCATTTGAAACTGGATTCCAGACATTGTGAATTTTACCTTGTTGAGTGGCAGATATTTTTGTATTCCATTAGAAATTCCAGAGTTTTTTTCTGGGCTGCAGATAAGTCACTTGGAAACAGTTCAATTCTGGCGGAGCTTCCTCTGAAACTTTGCCAACTGGAACCACAGCAGCTAAGGGTTTATCTTTCCCCACTGCTGAGGCAAAGCCCTTCTGAGCATTGTGCCCAGTGCCCTGTGAAATTTGAGGCTTTTCCACTCTGGCTGGTAAGAACACAAACCGCTCCCGGCCTGTGTGAGCTGCAGAGGTTGTTTGCCTGCCTTTTCAGCACCTCTTTTCCTGGCCTCAGGTAGCTTCCCCACAACACTCCACTGAAGAGTCAAGAGCAATGCTTTGCAGATCTCTGGACTCTTTCTGTACAGCACATGCCTCTCCAGTGTTCTGCTCTGTGAATTTCAGCCTCCCCAGCTTCTCCAAGCTCTTAACTCTGTCCCTTCAACTCAGGATGAGCTCTGTGCAGATCCCCCTCCCTGGGCTGTGCCCTTGAAACCCTCCAGGCACCACGCCAGGACAATCAGAGAGCTTGTCTGATGTCCTTCTTTCAAGGGTGGCTGTCCTGTGTTGCTTGTTATCCAATATCTATCTGAAAATGATAATTTCATGTATTTCATTCAGTTTTTCCATTTCCTAAGGTGGGAGGGTAAATCCTATTTCTTTTACTCCATTTTGGTCAAAAGTGGAATTCTTTCACCTTCATTTTTGAATATCTTCACTGGAGGTAAAATCCTGGGTTGACAGGTTTGTTGTTTTGTTCCAGCACCTTAAGGATGTTGTTCCACTGTCTCCTGCCTCCAAAGTTCCTGAGAAGACTGTGCACATTTGAATGATTATTACTGTGTATGTAATGTGTCATTTTTCTTTGCTGCTTTCAAGATTATCTTCTCTAAAGAACACGACTGTAGCTGTTCAGTGGAGAATGGTCTGGAGAGGAATGTGAGGAATCAGGAGGAGACCAATTAGGAGGCTATTGCCGTATGTTATGCAGGAAATGGCATTGACTTAGACATTGGAGGCCACAGAGGTGGACGAAAGGGACAAAGTTAAACTGTATTTCAGAATTAGCAGCACTTGGAAAAGGATTAGATGTGAGAAAAGGGAAGTGAGAGGTCAAGAAGAGCTCCTTGGGTTCTGGAATGTGCAGCAGGTAAACTTACACTTGCTGAGATGGGAGAGACAGAGGCAGCAAGCTGGGGCACAGGAAGGTAAGGAATTCCACTGTGGAGCATGTTCAGAGTGTGAGGCACACAGGATGAGACACTAGGTCAGGAGAGGAATCTGGGGCTCCATATGGAACACTAGGGTGCTGTCAGCATATTGGTAGTGTGTGTGTGCGTGTGTGTGTGTGTGTGTGTGTGTAGGGCTTCCCTGGTTCCCCACTGATTTAGAACCAACTGAGAGATTAAACTCAGGAGTAGGTGGAGATTAAATGCCAGTTTAACTACTGACTGGGGACTATGGCTCTAGTTCTGGGTCCAGACGGGCTTAATAATACTTCTCTTTAAATTACACAGACCTGCACGTCCAGTTCATGGCCCAGATGGACAGTAGTGGGGCTTCTCCCTTCACCTCTCATCCATGGCAGAAGGCAGAGGACAGTTACATAGATCCACAGGCAGAGTGAGGGACCGAGTGGGGTAAGCCCAACTCCTCTCCAGACCCAGCGATTAAGGAAACCAAGAGGCCAGAGGGGAGCCCAGCTTCTGATAGCTTCTGAGAGGCTGAGAAAGGTGAGAGCAGCCCAGGTCTATCACTGCGGTAGGGTTTCGGCAAAGAACCTTTCAGGCAACACGCTGGGTGTGCTACTGACTTCCTCTGTTGTGGTAGCGTGGAGAATTACTGACATTGATCAATTCATCCTGAATCTGGGTGGAAGATTTATAGGTTTATGAGCCCTAAACATCACAGTACCCAGACTCTGTTTTCCTAATGTTGAATGGAAAATAAAACAGTTTCCAAAAATAAACATGGGTAAATGTGAAAGACTGCAATCCTTCCTATGGTTTATTTTAGCATCTCTATAAGGAGAAACAATCATAGATTGCTTTTTATAGATTGCCTTTCTAAGAGGGCCTGTAAAGCCCTCTTATTAATCCTTTGGCTATACTTGAACAGCAAGGGAAAGCGAATATTTTAACTCCATCCTGAAGAAAAAGGAGTAAGTTAGGGAGAAGCCAAGGGCCTTTCTTCCAGACTCCTTGGGTGATGAGGTGTTATGCACCCCTGCCCTGTAATGTGCAGGCCAGAAACCACACACCACAGCAAAGCACCACACCAGGAATGAGGAGGACCCCAGCACACATGGACTTGCATTGTAGGGTCCTAGACTAGGTACAAAAAGCATTTCAAGCTCCTTGAGGCCAGGGATTGTATTGGACAGTTTTTTTTTCATGTCTTAGCATCTCTAGCACAGACTAAGATCTCAATGCATATTTTTTTTTTATAGTGGATTACATAGGTTATCGCTATGTGTGTATGGGAAGGGTATAGAGGAATTTGTGTTTTGTTTAGGACATAAATTAAGGAGTTTTAAAAGATGTTGTGCATGGAAGTGACATAATAGGTTCAAATATGACCAGAGTAATTCAGGAGAGTTCTGCAAAGAGATCTAAAAGAAATGAAGTGAAGATGAACTGAAAGCGTCAATGTTAGAGTAAATGTTTACTCCAATGTAAACAAAACATTGGAGTCTGTTTATTGCAAAACTGTCAGTTTTGGCATGAAGGCATGTGTTCTGCTTCAACCATTCATGCACTCACCCAACAGATATTTAGTGAGAGCCTAATATATGCCAGGCAAGGTGCTAGGTGCTCCGGCAGTTACAAAGATAAGCAAGGTGCATTTTCTATTTTGAAGATGTCCTTGTTCAAGTGGAGACACCCTAGAGATGTCCTTGAGTGAATCCCACTTTGGATGCTAGATGAAAGCAAATGAAAATTCTGTAGCAACCCAACAAGAATTTTTGTGGACATAGATGTATAGGAAAGGCATGGGCCCTAGAATAGCTACAACTATCCCGAAAAAGAAGAAAAAGTGGGAGGAATTACCCTTTCTCATATTTAAGCTCACCATGTAGCTGGTCATCAACACAGTGAGATGCTGATGGAGCAGTAGACACCTACATCAAGGGAGCAGAATAAAGAACCAAGAAATAGACCCACACAATAATGTAACTGATTTTTAATAGTATAAACTAATAGATAACTGATAAATAACATTATATTGGTTTCACATGTCAAGGTAAGTAATCTTTGACAAAGGTACAAAAGCAATTCAATGAAGCAAAAAAGGCCCTTTCAACAAATGATGCCGAAGCAACTGGATATTCATAGGCCAAAAACAGAAGAAAAAAAAGGAATGTTGATTTGAGTCTCAGACCTTATACAAAAGTTCACTCAGCATGGAGCATGGTCTTAAGTGTAAAAGGTAAATCTATTAAACTTTGAGGAAAAAAAAAACAGGAGGAAAATCTTTGGGACCTAGAGTTAGGCAGAATTCTGAGACTTGATTGTAAAAGCATGATTCATAAAAGGAAAAACTGATGAATTGGACCATATCAAAATTAAAAACTTTTGCTGTGTGAAGGATCCTTTAAAGAGGATAAAAAGACAAAGTACAGACTGGGAAACCTATTTGTCAACCAAATATCTAACAGAAGACTAGTATGTAGAATATATCAAAAACTCTCAAAACTCAATGGTAAAAAAAAGCACATGAGGAGATGTCCAACAGCATTAGCCATTAGGGAAATGCAAATTAAAACCACGATGAGATACCACGACATACTTGTCAGAATGGCTGCAGTAAGTAATGACACCACCAAATGCCGGTGAGGATGAGGAGAAACTGAATCTTTCACACACTGATGGTGGGAATATAAAATGGGGCCACCACTCTGGAAAAATGGTTTGTTCCTAAAAAAATTTGCATCTACCATACAGAGGAGCATGTGCACTCTTCAGCATTTATCCCAGAGAAATGAGAGACTTATGGTCATGCAAAAATCTGTACTCAAGTGTTTATAGCAATTTTACTTGTTATAACACTCAACTGGAAACAGTCTAGATGTCCTTCAAAGGGTGAATGGTTGACAAAGTCTGGTACAGCCATACCATGGAATAGTGTTTGGTAGCAAAGAGGAACACACCGCTGATACATGCAACAGCTTGGATGAAATTTGAGGGAGTTAGGCTAAATAAAAAAACTCAAGAATTGTTACATCTCATGTGATTCCATTTATACAACTGCTTGATGTGGCAATATTACAGCAAGGGAGAACAGATTACTGGTGGACATGACTCAGGGGCAAGGTGGGGGAGGCGGGAGGGAGGAGGGTGGGTGTGCAAAAGGGCATCAGGAGGCATCTTTATGGTGACTGAACTGCCTTGTATGTTGACTGTATCACTGTCAATATCCTGGGTGTGGGATTACACTATAGTTTTGCAAAATGTTACCATTGAGGGCAAGTGAGTGAAGACTTCACTGGATCTCTGTGTATATTTTCCCTTATAACTGCTTGAGTCCACAATTACTTCAAAATCAAGTGTTTAATTTAAAAAAACATAGTGGATTAAATAAGTTATGTTTATTTAAACCAAAATGAAATATATAGAGAAAAAAAGATGTAGCAGAGAGGAAAATATGAGAACTCTACTGTGAGTCAGGAAAGGGCCTGACTCAAGGGTGGTGCTGCTGGGTCTAAACTTTGCGTCTTTTACAAAGTACTGTTTGCAGGTAAGTCTCACAAGGGAGATGGTTAATTATTTACAATTTTTGCTGGGTTAAAATACAGGATTATAGTAACTGCAAACATACGGAGCCCTTACTGTGTGTCATGTGGGTCCTATGGGCTTTGCATACATTAATTCACATCTTACTCTGAGTCACACGGTCCGATCCTCTGTCCCTGAGAGAGCTCACTGCCTCACGCGGGGATCAGCCGCCTGCCTGGGGTCACACAGCTGAGAGTGGGGAATCTGTGATCGGATGTAAGTCTGGCTCCAGAGCTCCATCGAAGTACAGGGCTGCATTGCTCATTTTCTCTCGTCCCCAGATTGTAGTTCTCACATTGCATTTTCAAGGCACTGGAAAACTTCTCTTTTCTCCTTTTAAAAAATAGACTTAATTTTTTCAAGAGAAGTTTTAAGTTCACAGCAAAACTGAGAGGCAGGTGCAGTGATTTCCCATAATACACCTGTCCTCACTCATGCAGAGCCATCCCCCACCGGAGTGGCACATTTCTTATAAATTTTTAAGACATTAAAAAACACTTTTCCAGATTTATCGAGGTATAATTGACAACTAAAAGTTGTATATATTTAAGGCGTACAGCATGACGATTTGATACACATATACATTGTGAAATGATGGCCACAATTAAGTGAATTAACATATCCATCACTGCACATAGTTACCTGTTGCTGTTCATGTGATAAGGACACTTAAGATCTACTCTTAGCAAATTTCAAGTATGTAATACAGTATTTATTAACTATGGTCACCATACTGTACTTGAGACTCTCAAAATTAATTTATCTTAAAACAGCAGGTTAGTACCTTTGACCAACATCTCCTCATCTCTCCCATCCCCACCTCTCCAGCTCCTGGTAACCATTGTTCTACTCTCTGAGTTCTATGAGTTCAATCTTTTTTAGATTCTGCATGTGAGTGAGATCATAGAGTATTTGTCTTTCTGTGTCTGGCTCATTTCACTTAGCACAATGTCCTCTAGCTTCATCCATGTCACCACAAATGGCAGAATTTCCTTCTTTCCTTATGGCTGAGTAATATTCCCCTGTGTGTGTGTACCACGTCTCCTTTATCCATTCATCCATCGATGGGTTTAGGTTGTCTCCATATCTTGGTGATAGTGAATAATGCTGCAGTGAACACAGGGGGTAGGTATCTCTTTGAGATACTGATTTCCTTTCATAAGATAAGTGCCAAGAAGTGGGATTGCTGGATCATATGGTAGTTATATTTTAAAGGACCTCCACACTGTTTTCTATCATTGATGTATCTTTTTTTTCTTGTAAATGGAGCAACTACTATGAGTAAATCCTGCGCTGATGTTGGAGAAACATAAAGATGAGTAAGATCAAATCCCTGTCCTTGAGGATTTTATATTCAAGGAGAAAGACACTAAATGCCTCTTTTGGGAAGAAAGGGTGAGAGCAGAAACCTGGTTTGCTTTTGTGCATCCATTGCCTTTATCTGCACAGTGACCTTGAGAAGCAGGGTCTGAAGCCAGACTACTAGAATTCAGTTTTGACTACCTCCCACTAGCGGGATTGCTTTGAGCAAGTTCCTTATGCTCTTTGAACCTTAACTTAGTCTCACAGTCATGCTCTAGGAAACTTTGCTGGCTGGTTTTTATCCTGCATGTGAGGGGACCCAGGAGATATTTTGAGCAGAGAAGTGACATAAGCTCATTCATGTTTTGGGAAGATAATATAAGCTGCAGGAGGTATGGTGCGAGAGAGATGGAAACCAAAATCAGGAACCAAAAAGGAGGTTGTTGTAATAGTACAAGAAAAGTTAAATGAGGACCTGGCAATGGGAGCAGGAAGAAGGAAGAGAAAATTGGTGAATTCAAGGATTTGAGGCTGATTGGCGGGTGGAAGGTCTAGAACAGCTCTGACGCTGCCATTAGCCACATCAGGAACATGGGAACAGGGGCCAGTTGGAAAGCAAATAGTTCAGTTTACACATGTTGAGTCTGGGACCCATGGACGATTCGGTGGACTCCTGAAGACATGACGCTGTGCTCAGGAGAGAGCAGAGATGAAGGCACAGACGCGCAGATTGTGTGCGTCAAGCGATGATGGTCGGATCCATGTGACTAGAGGGGAGAGTGGGCAGAATGCAACACAGGAGACCCGACCCAGGCGCTGGGGTTTGGACAGCAGGTGCACTTGGGAGTAAAGATAAGCCAGCAAACAGGACAGAGAAGGAACAGATCAGAGAAAATCCAGGAGAATGCGAAGTCACAGCAACCAGTGGGGTAGGGAAGTTCAAGAGGAAAGGACCGACAGTCCTGAGTGTTCTAGAGAAGGAAGGTGGACTCCAACCCAAGAGGCTGTATCTGGATTTGGGTAAATGCCTGGTGGGTTAAAGTGTTCATAAGACAGGAGTCACATTAAAGTGATTGTTGAGAAAATAAGAAAAAGGAGCTAACAATCAATTTAGAATTCGTTCGACCTGTTTTTCAAAGTTTAACATGAAAAGGAAAGTGAGGGCAATAGATGGGTACTTCGTGTCCTGGACAAATCCTTTTGCAAAATCAACATTTATTTTGTAATGTGTATTTGGATTGCAATTTGGGTTGCAATTTGGATGTGAAATAAGAATCCATTCAGAACGTGGTCATAGGGTTTGATGAAAGAAGTAGGGTTGAAAGGAGTAAGGGACTCTCCAGAGACTACGCAGCTGTGGCAGCCGGTGAAGTCCGTGGCTGGCTCTGCCTGTGCCTCTGGCGGTGGTTCTGCAGTCACTGCACATGCTCGGGGCCAGCCTAGGGAAGAAAGGCTGGATGTGAGCTTGGGGAGCGCAGGCAAACCGGAATCTGCGGAGATTAATTGGAACCCATGAGAGGCAAAGAAAGCCTGTGCAAACAAACTGGAGCCGGCCTCGGCCTCACTGCCTCCGACCTGGACAAGGAGCTGCATGCACACCTGGCCCAGCAGATGAAGATGCTCCAGGGGGAGACCCTGCCACAGCCCGGCCCCACACCAGCAAGGCGGCAGCCCGTAGTGCTAACGGCCCCTGGTCCTGCACGCTCCTTCAGGGCCTAAGGGCTGTCGCTTCACTTCTACCCTCTGAGCCCTGCACTCATTTTTCTTGTGTGCAACCCTAACTCAGCCTCATAGCGAAGGAAATACTGAGAAACAC
Organism: Manis javanica; assembly: GCF_040802235.1. NCBI lineage: Eukaryota > Metazoa > Chordata > Mammalia > Pholidota > Manidae > Manis > Manis javanica. The sequence goes on along the minus strand of NC_133156.1, from coordinate 13,731,898 downwards.
ATCACTAGTTTAGCTAAGCTGACAAGGCCACCTCAGGCATGGGGCATGATAGCACAATGTCACTCACTGGTCACCACTCAAAGGAGGGAGTGGCACACTATGGTGAAAGGCACACGAGGGTCATTCTGTGCATTAGCTATAGGCTGGCAACTTTCCAGCCTTTGGAGCTCAGATTCAACGAGAACTCTGTGGCCAGGAAGGACTCGTTTACCCAGACCCATCCTCCCCCAAATCATGGGTGTCCTGTTTCCCACGCTCTGTGCAGCAGAGGAGGAGGGTGCAGTAAGTGTGAAGGAATTGGCATTCCCAGCATTTGAAAAGCTTCTGTCTGTCACTTTGAACTTTGGTCACTGACCTCTGACCTCTGAGAGGGACTCTCCACCTTTGAACCTTCCATCCAACTTTTCAAAGACGGTGGAGGTTCCCGATTTCTTGACAACCCATGGAGAAATGTGGGTGACATTTAAGTTGGGTTGCCTGGAAGGCCTTCAGACACTGGTTTCCAAAGCTTCAGGTGGCCATGAGCACCTGAAATCTGTCCTGGTGACTTAAGTGTACCCTCCTAGATTAAAACGAAAGTTTTGGAGAAAACAGCTTCTGCTTCTGGGTTCTCACTGTCACCTGTTAGGACTATGAAACAGTGGAGGCCCATGGATCTAAGGAAAAAGGAGCAGAGATTACTTTGAAGGCATTTGGAAGCTCGCACCTAGGCTGTCATCATTTTCCAAAGAGGGAAGGACCAGAGAGGAGCTTTATTTATCCCAAAGGACTCAGTCCCTGAACATCATTACAAGGTGTAAAACTAGGCACATTTCTTTTTTCGATTGGCATTAAGCTATACCATCAGAACATAGTAAGCAGCTCAATTATGTTAGGAATAAAGAAAATATCTTCTAGCTACTAAAATGTAGCACCTAAAACTTCTTCATGAAACTCCAGTTATTCTTGTTCAAAGAGTATGAGGAAACCATGGCAGTTATTCTGAGGAGTCAATATTCTTCAGGGGTTGTGGCAATAATAATCACAGTACAGTAGTTAATATTTATTTAGGACTTGCTGTGTGCTTGGCACTAACCAGTTACTTGGTGTTTATGATCTCATTTAGTCCTCCCCACACTCCTAGGAGCTCAGGGCTCTGACTGCCTTCACTTAAAGATCGGGAAACCTGGGGCCTAGAAAGGTTGTGACAGAGCGAGTTCCTGAGCCAGAGTTTCAACCCAGCCCGCACCATTGCACTGAATCCTTACAAAAAGTCACACTGATTGGTGGGTTACATGCCACGGTGCAAGAGATGTAGGAACAGGAATGTTTAGTGCAGTGTCATAATATTTTGTCATTTGAAAAAGTGTGTATGCTGATCAAGAATGTTTGATTAAAGTGATGAATTACATCCAGTCAATGGGCTAGCTATGCATCTGTCAGGAATCACAACGTCGAGATGTAGACATGTATTAACTGACATGGAAACGTGTGTTGAGGCACAGACACGAAAAGGTCACAAAGCAGAATGGATAGGGTGATCAGTTTTAGCAAATTGATTTGATATAATGATTGATATAAGCATTGATAAAAGTTTAAAAGTCTGGGAAATGATACAGTGCAAATACTGGTAGTGATCACCTTGAAGTGGCAGGATTCCAGGCATTTCAAATCATTGAGTTTTCACTCCTTGTCTCGCAATGATCACGTAATAAAAAGCAGAATGTGAGCTTCATACATGGTGCCCTTTCGCTGAGACGCTTCCCTCTGAGTCGAAACTGGAAATCAGCCCGACTGCGCTCGACGGGCACTGTGACCGCGGACCAGTCCCTTGTCCTTTCTGGGCTTCCTGTTCCAACTGTCTAACAAAGGAGGAGGTCTAATTTCCAAGTTTCTTCCAGCTCTAATATTCTTTGACTTAATGAATCTCATTGCCAGTGGAGGTTCTTTAAAAAATGGCGGCATGTGGGGGTTTAAAGGTTGATAAACAGTCTCTGAAGCTTCTCTAATTTCTTTGACATACGCAGTTGTTGATATCATTCTGTCAGTCCCTTGAGAAGAGAAATTTAAAGCATTTCACCAGAGATGTTATCAAATTGCTCTGGGAAAAAATTAACTTAACCCAGAAAGGCAAGTTAAAAAAAAACATAGCAATATATTATTTTATTAATGCATTATATAAAAGATCTAGCAGGGAATTGGTAACCACCGCAATTGTCAAGTAGTCATAAGTGCAGATAATATATCTAAATACCTGAAATAACTGTCTTATGACACATATTCAGTGATTTTTAAAAACTGAAGTGTATTTGAGATACAATATCCTATTAGATCCAGGTGTCCATCATAGTCATTCGGTAGTTCTATACATTACCCAGTGATTTCCATGGTAAGTCGTTACCATCTGTTACCATATAAAGTTACCGCAATATTACTGACCACATTCCCTATGCTGTACTTTCATCCCCATGATTTATTTATTTTATATCTGGAGGATTGTATCTCTTACTCCCCTTCCCCTATTTTGTCTGTTCCTCAACCCCGCCCCACTCTGGGAACCACTGACTCATTTTCTGTATCGATTAGTCTATCGGTGTTTTGTTAGTTTGTTTTGCTTTTCAGATGCCACATACAAGTGAAATCCCAACGTTTTTGTCTTTCTCCGCCTGACCTAGTTAACTTAGCAGAGTACCCTCTAGGTGTAGCCAGAAAGACATATTTTAAACTACACATTGAAAAACCAACCACAAAACCACTACCCCAACAACACACCCCACAAGCCAAGCAAAAAAAGAAGTAAAACCGACTACCCACATTTCCGACTCTTGTCCTTATTCTGAAAACTTGGAAAGAAGCCATCTGTCACATACACCTGTGACACATATATTATTATTACACATATATTAATAATATATATGTGTATTATTAATACACATATATTAATAATAATAATAATAAATGATAGAATTTGTTTTACAGACCTCCATAGGGCCGTTTAGCATTTTCCCACTCAGAAACAAAGCAAAATCCCAGCCGAGCGAAGGAGGGCGGGGAGAAGGAGCAGGTCCTGAGCTGGAAAGGCGGGGGCTGGCTGGCGGGACTCCCTGCGTGAACCCCAGACGCGGCCAGACCTGGCTGGAGGCCTGCTCTCTGGCGCCCTCTTCTGTGCAGTCGGCCCGCCACCCTCCGAGGCGCGCAGGGCTGTCCAGGGTCAAGTGCAGCCTACGGGCTGCTCTGTACCAACGAGGCCCGCTTTGCCACGCCCGGCAGCCTGGCGCTCTGCTCAGGGGGACGACAAAAAGCCCTCGTGCAATTTCCTAGTAGCCTTTCACGCCCGCCTCCTTCGGGAACACCCTCAAATTTTTGAGAAGTGTCGTGTTATGTTATCCTCCCCAGACAAGGAGGTCTTAAAGACATCTTTACGTTCAGCACTCTGAATTATGAAAACAGAAGGTACTTTTTCAACAAATGTAAACATGGACTATGCATCTCACACATTCTTCTATGGCATCACTCCGGAGGGAATCTCTCTGAGAATCACTGCTCTAGAATCCTCTGCCCCTGCCGGCCCTACTCCCCACCGTACCTCCCATCCGCTGGGCAGTTCTCCAGGCAGCATACACCCCACCAGATGCAGGGCAGCGGGCAAATGACTAAACCCCTCTGAGCTAAGAACGTCCTCCTCATAAAGCCCATCTATTTATTCTCTCATCCAACACAGGTCAGCTGAGCAGCTACTCCAGCTGGGCCCTGGGCCTGGTGCTGGGGGCACATCAGTAAACACGCCTTCCCAGGCCTGGGCGGCTCGTCACTCTTGTCAAACTACCACCCAGAGTGGGAGCTGCACCGAAAGGCAATAAATGCACAAATGGTTGTGAGTGTGTCAGTGTAAGGAATGGGACACAATGAGAAAGAGTAATTCAGGTGGCCAGCTCATGGAAGGGCATGCAAGATGAGCCTCAGGGATAAATAGCAAACCGTGAGAAATGTTGGACAAAGAGTCCACGTTGGGAAGGTGTCCTAACGTCTAGGAGAGGCCGTTTGGCTGGGTCCTCGGGAGTGAGGGTCAGGCTCAGAAGCAGGTGGGAAGATGAGGGCACAGATAGCAAAGCCTTGAAGGGTGAGCTAAGCCATTGGGACAAATCCGAGAGTGCTGGTGAGCCACTGAATTTATTTGTGATCATTGCCATGATCTCATGAAGGTTTTGAAAGGACCCCTCTGGCTGCCGCAAGGGTAGTAGTTGGGGGCAGCAGGGTGACGGATGGTTCTGGGTGGGAACAGCGGGGCGGTGAGGAGGCCAGAGGCAGAACCTGATCTGGAGGCAGGGCTGATGGACATGCTGCCAGGGATGTGGGGCTGGGGGAGAGGCCCATGGCTGGCATGGAGGCTCACGGCTGGGACAGGGGGCGTGCAGGGGAGCTGCTCTAACTCGTGCTTAGATCCCGGACGGGAAAGCAGCCCGCCTGAGTCTGGGGGAATCTGAAGCTGCGTCTTCAGTGGGCTGCTGACAGAGGCACCAGGAACTCTGCTGTTCAGAGAGGTGTGTTTGATGCCAAACTTGTGTAAGAATGGCTCTTGATGAGGGTGTGATATTATTGAGTCATATTGTTTCCATGTTTAGGATATAAAGGAAAGCAAATCAAGAAGTGTCTTTTAATGTGACAAGTTCAATTTTTAACTTTGTTTTTAACTGTAAAAAAGAGGAAAACATGCATTTAACTCTGGCAGATTAACAAAAGTGAACGTGGGACCTAGGAATGGCATACCGGGTGGAGGTCAGAAGAATGAACGTCAAGTCAGTGACAGGACTAGATTCTTCACCATCTTTCGGAACTGTGATCCGGTGACACCCTCTCAGACTTCAGCACCAGTGCAGCGCCCCTGTTATGGGGCTACTAGAGCTCTGAAGCAAGATAAGCCGCAGATGCGCATGACCTATGACATCTTGTTCTAATCTTCAAGTAGTAATCAGAATGACCACAGTATGAGATGGCCATGACATAAGGTGGTGGAGATGCTCAAAACAATAATGGCAAGGCCACCCCTGCAGCATCCAGTCCACCGAGCACTGCCACCAGGTGATAAGCAGGGACCGAGCCCCGTTTAGGGGTGGGCTCTCAAGGCACACCTTGTGGGCAGGAGCACTAGGGAGCCCCTGCTGTGTCCTTTGCAGTCTCCTGGGTCTTCCTTGCGCAGGAGGGGGAGGGGAGGAAGGACAGCCAGAGCCGGGCCCTCTGCGTTCCGGAGGACTTCCTGATTTCTGCGGCAGTAGAGCTGCTGCTTGAGGGCTCCCCAGGCCTGGGCGGCTCCCCGCTCGGGGACGCTTCCCAGCGATTGCGGCCACGCACTGGCAGGGGGCGCTGCTACTTCACAGTTCGGGGCCGTCCTAATTTCCCAGCCAGCGCCGCGCAGCTCTGCCTGGACAGCGTCCTCAGCTCTCTGGAAGAGGCCGGGAGCCTGCAAGCCAGGGCCAAGCCGCGAGGCCTGCAGAGCGCTGACCGTCCCCAGAACACCTCGGGGCGCCGAGAGCTGAGCTCTCAGCAGCTTGCGGGGAGCGCGGTCATAGCGCCCCCTGCCTGGCTTGCAGTCCTAGAGCTTGAAGAAAACACCGGGATTTATATTTTATTTTATAGTGTGCTTCAACTTCAGCTCATTGCTGGCAAGCTGCAAACCGGGCGAGGGGAGTCACGCCTCCAAACCACACTCTAGTGATAGTCCTTTTATAATCGAGTGAGTGGAGGACCCCAGAATAGCCTTTGGGATGCAATACCTGAATTGAGCAACTACTGCTGGTACGAGGGTGTGCAGAATGGCTGAGCTAAGAAGGTGTCAGTAGGCGTGGGACAGTCTTCCTGTCTGGGGGCAGCTGCCACCACCCCCAACCTCCTGAGCAGCTGGAGCGTGGAGGCCAGTTGTGTTCCCTCCTTCTGCCTGTCCCCTTAGCTGTGTAGCTGGGGCCCTGAGGCCTCCGCAGCCTTGGCCATGGGCGCGTGGAGGTGGCATCTTGGGTTATGAGTGTGTGTGGGGCCGGGCAGGGCACTTTTAAGGAACTGGAGACACAGGGATTTGTCTGCTCTTCCTTGGAATATGTGGCTAGCCCTGAGCTCCAGTCACCCAGCCCTGCTGCGGATACCTCCCCCACCCCATGCTTCCTGTGGGTCTCATTTACCAGGAGGGAGGGAAAAAATTGCCCCCCCTTCCCTCCTTCTGGCCTTTTCCTTTCTCTCTTGGAGCAGGGAGTGCTGGTAGCTGGAGTTAATAAATACACCTACAGAAGCTCCAGCCTAGGTTTTCCTGGGGTGAGGTCAACGTGGAGACCCACTGGCCTGGGCATGGGGCCTTCACAGATTCCAGCATCAGGGCCTCTCCCTGGGGAAACTCCGCTGCCACCGAAGGCCGACCTGTGTCATGGAAGGCCAGGGTCCCACAGAGTGCAAAAAGAGACTCCAAAGTGGCACCTGGTGACCTTCGCCCATCACCCCCAGCAGGGCCCCGGGAAGGACCTTGCTCCTGTTCTCTCTCCGGAAGCTTTGGTGCACCCGGGAGGAGCTGTGGCCTAAGGCTGGGTGCCTCTCACCTCTCCACCTAATTGAGAACGCTGAATGGCTTTCTCCTTTTTTCTCCCTTCTCCTTCAATGGAGTCCAACAATTTAGCAAGCTCACCAAGCTGTGTCCTGCTTCATGACTAATTCACATATTTAAATGGGATTGGTCAAAGCCGAACTATTTGATGCCAGCCAAGCGCATTTATCAGGTCAAACTGCTCACAAAGGCTGGAGGCCCGCATGGGTATGTGAGTGTGTATGGAGTGAATGTGTGGGATATTTATTTATTTTTAGTCTCAAATTTCAAAAGCAAGAGACCACATCAGAGGCTGCTTGAGCTGCTAGGGCACCCTCCCAGGGCCTGGCTTGCTTTGGGCCCTGCCTCCCCATCCCATCCCTCTCCCCATCCCCCCAGCCCTGAGCTGTGTGTGTGTGTCTCCGATGGGGCTTCAGAGAATGAATCTACTCAATTACAGCCCTTTTCACGTGACTGAGCAGTTTCAAAGATGCCACATTTTATTATTTGGTGACCCCTGACATTGCAGGTGCAGATTTAATGGTGGAAAAGTTGAAATTAGCCAAAGTGAACTTTTTTTCTCCAGTCCCCAGCACGGAGACACGTTACAGCCTATTCCAGCTGGAGCTGCCCTAGCTTTGCTGAGTGTGTAAGTTATCAAAGTGTCAGCCTTAGCCCAGGGCCAACCACAGCCCCTCCCTCCCCCTCCCCAGCTGGATGGGTTCCAGGGCCAGGGGAGTAAAGAGTTAAACATGAAGATCCTGGCTATAATCCCCTTTGGCAAAGGAAATTCGGTCTCTTG